>NC_054831.1:105323953-105923953 GCF_018345385.1 Vulpes lagopus | reverse complement strand
ACAAAGCAAGGGATGAATCTGTAAGACATAATATTTGAGGGCAAGAATAAAACATTGACAAAGTCTAAGAAAATGGCAACTCTGAAGAGGTTACAGGCAATAACTTGGAGATGAATTTGCATAATGGCTGAGGAGAGAAAACAGACAATCCTGACCATGAGCCCATCTATCTAGACAAATGGTCATCTACAAAGGATGAAGGAATGGAGGAATCAGGAAAACTCAGATGTCAAGTCACCATGCCTGGGAGAATGGTGATATGGGAATAGCATTGTGGAAGTTGGACAGGTGGTTAATTTGGAGAACTGAAAGACTGTTTGAAATTTAACAGTGTGGATTTGAAGTGAGCACTAAGTGAATGGAAATACCAAGCAGGCCAGCTGGAAACAGAATATGTGGCCTGGACACAGAGGTCAGGGAGGGGACCCTCATGTGGGAGTCTTTAAGGAGGTACTGTGGTTCCCACAACGGGGGAGATGAGCTGGCCTAGAAAGAAGAAAGGGGTGGGCCCTGGGAACACTCATATAAGCAGAGGGGAAGAAAACACAATAGCCAAGAAAGAACTCAGTAAGAAACAGCAGAATTCATGAACATCAAGAATCACATAGGGCAACTTCCAGACCTGGACTCCCCGCCAACTTGGCATTTCATTACCTTGCCTTCCAAAGCTTCACATGACCTGGTTTTGCTTACGTCCCTGACTGCTCTCCTCTCTTCCATGAACCAGCCGCCTGAGCCTTCTCCTGTCCCCTAAATATGCAAAGTTCCTTAATACTTTAGGACCCTTTGTGCTTTCTGATCCTTCTATAACACTACGGGGGATCCTTGCTCTCCCCCTAGCTCATGACACACACCACTCTCTATAACATCACCACATTGTGTTGCTCTAATGTACCACTAACTGAAGAGCTAATGTGTTTATTTGTTTACCTACTTACTGTCCACCTCTCCACTCTCAAGTAGGCCCTGGGAGAGCAGGTGTTAGAATCCTGTTTCCTGGAGATCCCTGGGTGGCTCAGTGATTCAGTGCCCGCCTTCAGCTCAAGGTGTGATCCTGGAGACCCGGGATCGAGTCCTGAATCAGGCTCCCTGCATGGAGCCTGCTTCTCCCTCTGCTTCTGTCCCTGCCTCTGTTTCTCTGTGTCTCTCATGAATAAATAAATACTATCTTTAAAAAAAGAAAAAAAGAATCCTGTTTCCCTCTTTGTTACATCCTTAGTGCCTAGAAGAGTGCACTGTCCTAAGTAGGGACTTACACAACTCTGATTAAGAAAGAGCAAAATCGGGCAGCCAAGGTGGCTCAGCAGTTTAGCACTGCCTTCAGCCCAGGGCGTGATCCTGGGGTTCCAGATCCCATGTCCGGCTCCCTACATGAGCCCACTTCTCCCTCTGTCTCTCTCTCTCTCTCTCTCTCTCTCTCTCTCTCTCTCTGTCTCAAATAAATAAATAAACAAATAAATTAAATCTTTAAAAAAAAAAAAAGAGCAAAATCGGTGACCTTCATGAGATCAGTTTTGATAAATATGGCCAAAACCAGACTGTATAAATGATGAAAGGGGAAAAGGGTCAGGAGTTAAAAACAGCCCCTCCAACCAAGCACATGTACATGCTGAGGGGCGAGAGGCAGGAGTGGCTGATGCTGCAGGACGGCTGTCGCATCCTCTGTAGCAGCTCCTACCTATAATGCGTTAGTGAAACATTTTAACTGGATCACGTCTTGCTGCTCCTGAGGATTCTCTGAGAGACAGCTCTGACCCCTATGAACCATGCCTAAAACTGTGAAAATGGTAAATGTATTTTTAAAATCCAAGAGAACAAAAATGTCAATTACTTTGCAGTCTGTGCTTAAAACTACAAGGCTGCTGTTGCCCAAAATGTGGGGGCGGCCACTGATACATGGGCAGTGAGGCCATCAGACTTGACGACATGTGGTCCTCCCACAAAGAAATTCCTTCAAACTTGGGCAGCAGGCTGGATTCTTCCCGAAGTTTCCCGCAGTTGGACGTTTTACGTTTGGGCCTTTGTCTAAAGTCTGCATGCCCGTGGGGACAGAACGGCACCAGAACCGGCACCGTGCTGGAAGGCAAGGGCGCCCCGTAACGCCTAGGGCGGGACCGGGCGACAGTGTCCGCCACCGGCTCTGCTGACACCGGGGAAGAGGCTGCCGTCTGCTCGGCGCCCCCGCAGTGCCCGGGCTCCGGGGCGGCACTTGCGGCCGCCCGCCAGGCGGGTGAAGCGGTGGCCGCGGCCTGCCACCAGGGGCAAGACACACCAGCGCAGTGTGCCCCTCACGGAAAAGATGAGAAGTGGCACAAAGCTGAAGGCGGGACCATGAAGGACGAAGTCAAGCTGGCGAAACCAAGGGGCATCAAGGGGCGCCAACGTAACCTGGCTCAGCCGAAACACGACGGAAGACGCCGGACAGTACGTGGCAAGTCGCCGGGATGCACGTGTGGCTCTCATTAAGTCGGGACACTTAATTTGCTAATAAACGGCCATAGAGACAACATGTGACTGAGAAGTTGTTTTCAGGCAAAAGCTGCTCCTGGCTCCTGGCTGTACTGGTGCGTGGAGGTCCCCTCAGGCACGCCCTCTCCCGCCCGAGCCCTAGCGGTTCTATTAATTTGAGCTGGAGAGCTCTTTGGGGCAAATGAAAAACAACTACTGCGCTCAGACTTTTTTGGAGTAAACTAGTTTGGAGGATCAGGGCTTGTCCCGATTTAGTTACAGGCAAGATCCTCTAGCAAGACCAAAAAAAAAAAAAAAAAAAAATTGAGAAAAGGGAGATGCTTTCATGGAAGGCCCAGGAAGTGACATCATTCTTCACCATAAAAGGTCAAGACAGTGGCACCTGGGGGGCTCAGCAGTTGAATGTCTGCCTCTGGCTCAGGGAATGACCCCGGGTCCTGGGATCGAGTCCCATGTCGGGCTCCCTGCACGGAGCCTGCTTCTCCCTCTGCCTGGGTCTCTGCCTCTTCTCTGTGTCTCTCATAAATAAATAAAATACTTTTAAGAAAAACTCAAATAAATAAATAAATAAATAATAAATCTTAAAAAATAAAAAATCTCAAGAGAGACTGCATGCTTGTAAAGAACAAAATGGCACCCTTGAGTAATAGCCAATGGGGCAATCAACTTGTGGTGGCAGGACATTTTGAGGGTGGGAAAAACCCAGGCTTATTGGGGTCTCTCCCAATTTCTGAACAACAAAATTTTATGACTTCTAATACATCATCAAAACTTCTCAATATCAAATCAGCTCAGTTAATGAGTCAAGCAAGTCACTCTCCCTGAGAACTTTAATTTCCTCATCTCAAAGTCAGGGTGACCAGGCAAAAGTCTCAGAGCTACTCTCCCCCCCCAACACTGGGATAATCGTGGAGAGAAGCCACAGGCAGCCATTGGGATGCAGAGCCACCAGCAGGGAAGGAGCAGCATCTGGAGGACAGGATTTCCTTCAACAGGAACCAGAAGCTAGAGGGAGTCTGCACGGGTCAGGAAGGAGGCGTCTGCCAGGTGAGCAGAGAACAAAGCCACCAAGTCCCGGCCTCCATAGGAAGCGGCCTCCCTAGGCTAGGAAACAGGTGGTGGGACCTGTCCTCGGGTCCTCCCCCCATAAGGCTGGGACCAGGAAGGGTGCACTCAGCCAAGGACTCAAGGAAGCTACTCCAAAGCCCAAAATATAAGTGCTTGTCTGGGGGAGGGTCAGCTCGGCTACCGAAGGAGCTAATCAGATCTCTAACCATCAGATTACACTTTCAATTAATATATACAATGAGCCCAGCAGCCACTAATATTCTTGGGACAAACACAGCAGGATGCTGTGAGCTTGAAGAGTAGCAAACATGAGATGCTCAGGGAATAGGGAAGCAGCTTAGATCCAGCTGGCAACGAGCTACTGAAGTGAACACTGCACTGCCAAACCATTAAACCATTAGCAGCCTCCAGAGAGAGAGGATGAGGCTCTTCCCAGCGACTTGCTACGATGAACACGCCTGAAGGGCGGAAGAGAGCAAGAGCCCACACGCAAAGGTTCACAGACACGCCCTCTGCAGATGTTAGAAACCTCTCCATGGAGTAGATCCTCGCATTAACCAGAATTCAGCAAACGTCAGAGAAGAACCACAGCAGAAAATTAAAGATCAAGACATTTTTGAGCATTTATAAAATATACAAAATTTAACACACTGCTTTTCTTTGCACAATGAAAATGAGAACACCCAATTTTTCATAACTAGTAGTTATCAAAGCTAAAAAAGACTAGATATTTAATATATCTGAAAGTTACTTAATGAAATGCTGCTACATCTCATTTGCAAAGCAACCCATTAAAATTTGAAATACACCCTTCATTCAGCAATTCAACTCCTGGGAATCTCTACTACAGAGACAAAAATATCAGTATATAATGACATACAAAGATATCTAGTAAATAATTGTTCATGGTTGCCAAGAACCAAAATAAAGTGAATATCCATCCAGAGACAGTGCCCTGGTCCATACCCACTCATTAAAAAGAATGAGTTTGAGCTACAGCTGATGATTTAGAGGAGTTTCTACCAACTATTGCTTAGTTGGAAAAGTTACAGAAGTCCAAATATGAGCCAGATTTTTAAAAACGATTTTATTAAAGCTGCGTCTAAGTTTATGCACAGGACTGTAGAAGCACACGAAAATGTGTAAATATATACATCAAGTCTGGTTCTCAAACTGTAGCGTGCAACAGAACTACCTGAAAGCTGCTTTCCAATGCAGATTGCTAGGCCCCACCCCCAGAATATCCGATTCAGTAGGTCTGGGGTAAAGGCCTCAGAATTCTTTTTGCCAGTAAGTTCCAAAGGAATTCTAATGCTGCTGAGAGAAACGCATCCATTTTCAACAGCAGTTACCAGTGGAGAGAGAAAAGGAGGTATAAAATGGGGAGGAATTAATTAATAGAATCTGCCCAGGATCCTAACAGATTTTCCATAGGATTCCTTTTATGGAATATTGTGTGTTTATTTGCAAAAAGTAATTTCTAATATTTTTGCTTTATTTTTTTATGATGAACAAGAGTTAAATAACTTTATTTAAAATGGACCTATTTTTATTGAAAAAAATCATTGCAATCAACAATTTCTCAAAGAAGAGCTCTTCTGCTTTACTCACAGCACGGAGCTGATTTTGGGAAGATTAGTGCTAATTACAACTTACATAAAAATAAAAATATGTGGAAAGAAATTCCTAGCTTAACAAGTAGAACATGTATGTGTTTTAGGACATTTGTCAATTTACAAAAACTTTGAGAAAACCCAATTTTAAAAAAGTAACCAAAAAACACCCAACAGCAAAAATATTACTTGGCTTGTGAATGCAAAATCTCTTTCTGTTTCAAAATTCAAATACCAAGTAAGCAAAATCTCTCCTCCTTTTAAACTCTGCTTGCATCATTTCCTATCTTTTTATGTACAAACTAGGAAACAAAGGGCCAAAAACAACAAACTAAGAAAATAAAAATAACTTCATGACTTCCAATTTAGAACTTTTAAGCTCCCAAGTGATTACGGAGGTTTAAGAGAGAGAATAAACATGGAGGTCAGTTATATTCACCATTATTGACACTCTTCCAGGCTTTCACACTTGTCATCAGTTTCATCATCACAACTCTGCCAGCTTAACACTCGTCCTCCTCTTAAAACCATGTTGTCTGTCACTCAATCTAAAAACAAAGCTGAGGGGCATCCAGGGGACTCATTCGGTGAGCACCCCACTCTTGTTTCCAGCTCAGGTCATAATCCCAGGGTCCTGACGTCAGCCCCGTGTTGGGATCCACACTCAGCCAGGAGTCCGCTTCAGGTTCTCTCTCTCCTTTTCCCTCTGCCCCTCCCTGCCCTTTGTACTCCTTTCTCTAAAATACATAAACATACAAAATCCTTAAAAATAAATAAAAATAAAAAACGAAAATTAAGCCTAGACCTCAAACCAGATCACATGCATCTGTGCTTTTCTTTTTCTATCGTGAACAAACAGCCTGGCCTTCAATGTGGCTCCTTTGGTGCCCCTTGAAGCACAGACGCAGGAAGCTGCTCAGAGGCTGAAAAATGGATTCACAAGGCTCACATCCCCATGGTCTACAAATCGGTATTTCAGAATTCTTGGCTACCAGATGCCAACTCCTGCTTCTTCTCTAACCTTATTACACAGTGCAGGGTTTCTTTTCCTGCAATAACAACTCAATGGATCTCCATTGTTCACTTCAAAAATCAGAATGAGTCTGGCTGAGTTGAGGAATATCCCTGCATCTCCAACACTAAGATTGCCTCCTTTAACGTTTGCCAAAAGAACTATAAAGTTCTACAGCACACCAGACAGAATCAGAGTCATAATACGCTCTGAAACAAATTCCTGACATGCAAAAAATTTTAAGTTCTTTGTGCATACAGTAAAATACACAAGATTATGAAACTATTATGGGCATAAGAAACAGGCCAAGATTTGATAACCACATAGGGACTAAAAACAAACCAATGGAAACTAAAATTGTGCTGGCAAAACGGTAAACTAAATAATACAGAAAACTGAAGTAGAAAATAAAATAAAAACTGAAGTAGAAAATATAAGGGTGCCTGGGTGGCTCAGTTGGTTAGGTGGACAGCTCTTGATTTTGGCTCAGGTCACAATCTCAGGGTCTTGGGATCAAGCCCACTCTCACCACTTTTATTCAACATAGACTGGAAGTCCTTGCCATAGCAATCAGACAAGAAAAAGAAATAAAAGGCATCCAAATCAGTAAGAAGTAGAAACTTCCATGATTTCCAGGTAATAAGATACTATATAGAGAATTCCCTAAAGAACCCCAAAAATCTCCAAGAATTGATAAATGAATGCTCTCTACTATTTTTAGTAAGGATTCTCTTTAGTGACCTAGAAGCAAAGACCTCTGACCCTTAAAAATGAATTCTTACGTCAAAATGATTTATAATCAAAGGAACAACAACAACAAAATAATCACCTGAACAAGGTGGAGGGTGGATCAAAGCTGAGAATAATTCCCATCACATTTTCCCCCCATAATTATCACTCCATTTATGTGATCTAATTCTCCATGAGATAGATTTTATAATTTATATTTTTAAAGACCATCTTAATGAGATTTTTTCATTAGCATGCAATTATTATTTTATAATTTAAAGGTATCTCAGTATGCTATAGGCCCTTTAAAATTACTAGTTATATTTGGGTTTTAGTTTAATTATACACTTGCCAGAGTCAATCTGTTTTTCTAAAATAAAAAATCGTAACAAATAGAATTGTTAGTACATAAAAGTAACAAAATTAAGAAATCCAATATATTGCAGTCAAGGGGCACCTGGCTGATTTGGTCTTGACCTCAGGACCAGGAGTTCAAGCCCCATGTTGTGTACAGAGATTACTTAAGAATAGAAAATCTTTAATTATATATATACATATTGCAGTAAAATAAGAAAACACCTTATCTAAATAAATGCCTTAATAATGAATGCTTTAACGTCAATAAAATTCAACACAAATATCAATAAAACTCTGAAAAAACATACTAAAATATCAAAAGTGCTCATACTGGTGACAGGATTAAACATGAGGTTCTAATTTTTCTTGATATTTCCAATTGTTATAACATATGTAAAATGTAAATATGAATTTTAAAAATTAAAGATTTGTAAACCAGATTTTATAAACTAGAAGCTAGAAGTAACTATTTATCAAACTTCTCAACACAAAAAAGCAGAGAGGAGGCCTGCCTCAAAATACAGCAATAAGTATTAGTATAGTTCTTATGTATGCTGTTTATATGTTACTAATTTGGTGGAAATTGGTTTTAAGTCTTGTTTTCATTAAAGTATATCCCTTCTGGCCTCTTACTGCATGTGCCCAAGTGGTCAAATTGGCTGACATCAGTTTGTAATACTGACATAAAAGTTTAAGTGAGGGGAAAAAAATCAGTTATAATCAGATTTGTATATATAAATAATTTTTACATATTTTTATATTTTTTATATTTATATATAGATTTAATATACATACAGACACATACGTATGCATGTTTTAAGAGTCATGTTAAACATAAACAATCTATTTCATCTAATCTAAGGTAATCACTTATATCAGTTATAATTTCTATTTTATATTCCACCAAAAAATTACTAATTATGGCAGGATTGAATTTCATTTTATACTAATTGCAAGAACTTCTAAATTTAGACAGATTTTATGTATCAGGCCACTGTTTCAATGTCTTCCATGTTACCTTGTATACAGAGTAACTTAGCTTTTTAATGCCAAGTCTAGTGGAATTATTCTGAAAGCATCTAATTCACATATCACCAGCAAGGCACACAGGTAGTCCTAAGTGACAACCACAGGACCACTGTGACCAAGGACACGTAGGCATAGATAGTAACTACAACATGGCACATAAGAGCATCTCAATTTCAGAGCTGGTAAAACGAGGGGGCGAAAAGTCTGCACCTTAGAATGACAAAGACTTTAACACAGTATCTATAGGGGGTGAGATTATGAGTAATGGTTTCTTAACACCTTCCATATATTTCGTCTTATTCCAGTTAGTATATACGGTCTGATGATTAGAAAAAAAGTTATTTTTGCTTTTGTTTGTCCTTTAAGCCCCTTCTCTCCATAGGCTTTGTGTACTGACTCTTCCCTAATCTGATCATAGTCTCATAGGTAGGAATCAAAATAGCTACACTAGTATGTTCATCAACTACAAGATTCTAGATCTTTTTCTTTTTTTTTTTTTTTTTAATGATAGACATAGAGAGAGAGAGGCAGAGACACAGGAGGAGGGAGGAGCAGGCCCCATGCCGGGAGCCCGACGCAGGATTCAATCCCGGGACTCCAGGACCGCGCCCTGGGCCAAAGGCAGGCGCCAAACCGCCGAGCCACCCAGGGATCCCCAAGATTCTATATCTTGATTAGGTTTGTGGGATTTGTTTTGAGGCAGGAGAGCAGGGCAGAGAAAGTAGAGCTTAAGAAGAGGAGGATACCAAAAAAAAAAAAAAGAAAGAAAGAAAGAAAAAAGAAAAAAGAAGCCAGAAAACCAGGAGCTATTTACAGTTGAGCCTTGGACCAGTCTTCGTCTGTAATTACGCATGAGCCGAGCCCAAATGTCTATACTTTATGATCTGCAAATCGCAACCTAGAGAGTACTACGGACCACTGGGCAACCTAGGAGGCACCTCTCTCATTATTCTGACATCCGTTCATTCTATCATGTACTTTTCTGCAGAGAATAGAATGGAGTTTGTATAAGGGAAGAGGACAGGTAGGGGAAGGAGGAGGGAAGGTGGGCTACCTGGGTAGTGAGTGAGATGTGGTACGGGGAAATGAATAAATAGATTTTAATCAAAGATTCTGATTTTCTTCTAGTTCCTCCATTACATTAAGGATTAACTTAAATGGAATTCATACTCTTAGCCTAGATGCAGTTCTGGGCCTGAACTCCATGAGAGGATTCAAAGGTCACCCGAAACCAAAGTGCCCACCCCCCACCAACTCAGATTCCAAGGAAAGAGGTTTTGACTGAACTAAGGAGGGAGGGTGAAGACATCTGCCATCTTCTACGTGAAGACACCATCCATTCACTTCTCTGTTGTGCCCAGTAATTGTTCTCAAGAATGGAATCCTTCCTCCCTCAAGGCAGAAGGCACGCCTGACCAGGCATGTCCCCCCTGGGCACCGCTGTCCCCTCAATCTCCACCTAATCTATGGATGCCCCAGTGCCTTGCTCTTCAAATTCCTATTTTATTTTAGCTGCCACAGCTGCCACTAAACCTTACTCCCCCCAAAAAAGACACACAGAGAAAATATTCCTGAATATTATCAGGAGAGCGTAATATACAATGTTCAAAAGTCATTCACATGAATGAAACAGGTATTGCTCAATCCAGAAGTTATACAGTTTAAACGAAGTTACTCAGGGAAATGTTATTAAAACCCAGATTTTAGAACTGAGAATCAATCAGTTTTAAAAGGGTCCATGTGAACACCTGAACAAGACAGTAACGCTCTATGGGGTTTTTTTTTTTGGTGAAAAGCCTCAACAACAATGGTGAGCCCAACATTTGTCCCCGCTTCAGTCACACAGGTGTGTACGAAAGGGCACTCAGACCTGCCATCCAGTGCGCAGGCACTTACATAAAGAGGTACTTCGCTGCAGCTCAACTCCATGGCTCCTGCATCTGCAAGAAGATAACGAATGAGAATTGTTATTACTGGAGGCACCGTAACCCACTAGCCCGACCGTGTCCTGCCCTGCAGTTGTCACCAACAGGAGGAAGAGCAACAGCTAGCAAAACTGCAGGCCCCAAATTATCAACTATGGGAAAGAGATCCTATCTGCACAAAACACACCCTGCTTTCTTCTTTCACACATAAGGGAACCTTTCAAACCCCAGACATTATCCTACTGACTGCTCTCAAAAGAGAAGTATTTCGAAAAGCCAAGAAAGTCACCATAAACATGGTAAAAGTTTTGCTGTAGTGAACTCCTTGAGTAACAGGCTACTCTGAGGTCAGAATCCACCTTGGTCCAAATGAGGCAGGAGACCTCAGGAACAAGGTAGGTCTTTCATCCAGAAGGCCAAAGATTTCAGTCACAGGGTCACAGGGGGCTCACTACTCTCTCCACCAGTTGCAGGCATCCCATCTCCCTCGGGGTACACCTGCTCCGTTAGGGCCCCACCCAGACGCCGGCTTGAAGCTCAAAGAGCTAGCACCACTCCAGAAGGGGCTCACCGAACACCTCCAGTGGGCTAACTGTTACGCAAAGATGATTGCCACGGGGTCCAGCCCTCAAAAACCTCTGTTCAACAAGAAAGACCTAAAGGCAAAGTGAAGAGTAGCTGTGTGAGAATTCTGAACGGGTCCGACAGGGAGACCCCACCAGCATCCGAGCTCTGCCTCTGGTTCCCAGGCCGCACTCCAGCTGCAGCATCCAGGGGACGTCTGCTAGGGCTTCAGGCGTATAGCAACCCAAACTGTGATATTTAGTACAGTAATATCCAAAGTATGCACTAGGCAAGAAGGAAAATCGGGGCACCCGGGTGGCTCAGCAGTTGAGCGCCTGCCTTCAGCCCAGGGCATGACCCCAGGGTCCCGGGATCAAGTCCCACATCGAGCTCCCTGCATGGAGCCTGCTGCTCCCTCTGCCTGTGTCTCTGCTTCTCTCTCTCTCTCTCTCTCATGAATAAATAAATAAAATTTTTTAAAAAAGGAAAATACTCAAAAGCCCTATTTTTTAATAAAAACCTTTAACTTCAGTTTTATTAATACTTCATACACATGCTGCCACGGTGCCCTCCTAGGTCATGAGTTATATTCCCTAAGTCAAGCTCAGAGAAGACGGAAGGTCTGACAAGCTCATTTTCAACACACTGTGCCCTTTGGCAGTTGATGTAGACCGACTTAAGTGACTTTTTATATTATAATCAATTCTTAATAAAAACTAACCTCATAGGGATCCCTGGGTGGCTCAGCGGTTTGGCGCCTGCCTTTGGCCCAGGGTGCGATCCTGGGGTCCCAAGATTGGGTCCCACATCGGGCTCCCGGCATGGAGCCTGCTTCTCCCTCTGCCTGTGTCTCTGCCTCTCTCTATCATAAATAAATAAATAAATAAATAAATAAATAAATAAATAAATAAATAAATAACCTCATAAACTGCATGAATGGCTTAAGGATTCTAGGAAGCAAACTTCAAATTAGACCTAATACTAATAAGAACGTGACAAATGAGACTCATTCCTAAATATGAATTTTTCATCAACCCTGCTACAAAATAAAAATGACTAAGATCAACAAATCGATAGCCCTCCCAAAAAATCAGCTATTTAACTAGGTATTTAAAATATGAAAGTATACCCAATAGCATATAATACCATGACCCCGTGCCCTAAATTTACATTATACTTCAAGGTATCAGCAATTTTTTTTATCTATGTTTACAATCATGCCATGCAAAATTTCAAGGCTTTAAAAATTTTTCACTAAACTTGATAAAATTAGATCTTTTTCAAATTTCTACTTATCAGCAAAGGAAGTGTATCCTACAGTAAATGGTTTTATTTCTATTTATTTTTTTAAGATTTATTTATTTATTCATGACAGAGAGAGCGAGAGAGAGAGAGAGAGAGAGGCAGACACACAGGCAGAGGGAGAAGCAGGCTCCATGCCGGAAGCCCAACACAGGACTTGATCCCAGGACTCCAGGATCATGCCCTGGGCCAAAGGCAGGCACCAAACTGCTGAGCCACCACCCAGGGATCCCCCAGTAAATGTGGTTTTAAAAGGAATGAAATAACATAGAAAATAATAAAACTAAAATGCATTCTTATGAGCAAAACTTTGAACACTACCAACTATTCTAATAAATTCTAGAGCACCACCAAGCTGTGTGACACGTTTGGCACACACACATAAAAATACAGATGTTTTCCCTTACTCAGCTTTTTACATTTTATCTGATGATACATCTAAAAGAAACTACTTTTGATGAGAATATGGAGTTAATCTGAAGACTGAATTAACTCCTTTAATAAAAACTAACGTTCTCAGGGCACTTGGGTAGCTCAGGTGGTTAAGCACCTACTCTCAGTTCAGGTCATAACCCCGGGGTCCTGGGATTGAGCCCCATATTGTGGACTATCCCTGGCCCTCTCTTGTGCACCATTCTCGAAAAGAAGAAAAGAAAAGAAAGAGAAGAGAAGAGAAGAGAAGAGAAGAGAAGAGAAGAAAAGAAAAGAGAAAAAAAAGAAAAGAAAAGAAAAGAAAAGAAAAGAAAAAAAAGAAAAGAAAAGAAAAGAAAAGAAAAGAAAAGAAAAGAAAAGAAAAGAAAAGAAAAGAAAAGAAAAGAAAAGAAGGAAGGAAGGAAGGAAGGAAGGAAGGAAGGAAGGAAGGAAGGAAAGAAAGAAAGAAAGAAAGAAAGAAAGAAAGAAAGAAAGAAAGAAAGAAAGAAAGAAAGAAGAAAAGAGAAAGAAAGAGAAAAAAGAAAGAAAGGAAAAGAAAGGAAGAAAGAGAAGGAAGGAAGGAAGGAAGGAAGGAAGGAAGGAAGGAAAGTAAGTAATGTTTTGTGGGAAAAGCATTCAACTACAACCACTGGGAGGGGAGCTGCTTGCATAATAAGCTTAAAAAACACCTTGAGTAACATTCATTCACTATGAACTTGAAAATGAAAAGTCCCCAGAACATCAATCACGGTGGTTAATATTACAGCAATAAGAATTTCAGTTGAATAGAGCCCATTACATCTTCAGATTAAAAAACAAAATTTCAAACATGGCCCAATCTTTCCAGTTTCTGCCATGAGCTAGGAAAGGATCACAAAAATCCATACACCGCGTGGAAGTGTATCGTTTATACTGCGGCAAAGTACTTTAAGGAGCTGTCGAGCTTAAACACGTACTACGTGGTTTTCTCTTTCCAAAACAGCAGGTTCCGGCTTTTCTAAGAAAAGTAGCTATTTATGACATGTCCTTAAAAACATTCATTTTTTTCCAAATAAATAGCCTGTTCCCTCAAGAAAGGGGTGATATTTTAGTAAGTGAAAAATATCTCAAAGGAAATTGAGGTTAGAGATAGGATAGGCTATCATAACATTTTGAAAAAGAATTATTAGTACACGTTACCACTGCTTTGTGACTTTGCTGCTATAATTAAAGCTTTGCAACCTAATAAAGCCCTCACATCTGCGGGCTTTAAATTCTGGGAAAATAAAAAAGCTTCCAAATCTACATAAATCTTTCAAAACAAATGTTTCACGGGTTTTCTATTTTAAAAACGTGGCAAGTTCTAAATTCTAAGAGGACTGACTGGGATCAGGGAAGAGGAGAGTTTGCAGTTGCTTTTAAACATTAGTGAACCCATGTAATTAGTGGGTGGAATTAAAACACAAATCCCGGGGATCCCTGGGTGGCTCAGCGGTTTAGCTCCTGCCTTCAGCCTGGGGCATGACCCCGGGGTCCCAGGATTGAGTCCCGCGTCGGCTGCTTCTCCCTCTGCCTGGGTCTCTGCTCTCTCTCTCTCTCTCTCTGTCTCTCGTGAATAAATAAATAAAATCTTAAAAAAAAATAAAATAAAACACAGATCCCCTAATTTTTAAGCACAGCTAGCGCTGTGCATCTATTAGAATGTATGTCTCCCGAGGAGGTTATCCTAACCGGCTGTGACACCCGCGGAATTCAACTGCAAAGTAAGAGCGCTTTGAACCAGACCTTCACACCGAGGGTCTGTTACTAAACCAACAAAACGATGATCCAGGTGTCTTACGACTTTTGCTGACATGTATTACGTATTAATGCTTTTAGTGACACCAAAAAGGGTTATTAATGGCATTTAATCTTCATAGCTTTTTAATTTGGGGGGTAGGCTTTAGAAAATATACTGCTGTGGAGCGCCTGGGGGACTCAGTGGCTGAGCATCTGCCCTCGGCCTAGGCCGTGACCCTGGGGTCCCGGGATGGAGACCCGCATCGGGGTCCCTGCTTCTCCCTCTGCCTGGGTCTCTGCCTCTCTGGGTCTCTCATGAATAAAAATCTATTAAAAAAAGAAAATGTACTGTCGCCATAGTACACTTTATAAATAAATACGTTACGGACACACGTGGGTTTTTTGCTTGTCTGTTTTACCTAGGGTACCACATGCTGCAGATCTGCTCCTACCCAGGAAGGCCTGCTCCGCACGTAGGCTGTGGGCTCTTCCCCCGTGGTCCCCGGGCAGCCTGCATAGACCTGGGAAGGCCGAGGCGCCGGGGCTGGAGTCAAGGGCCAGCCAGCGCCAAGGGCCTGAGGCGGGGGCACATCGCACGGGCCACGGGGGTCCGGTCCCCGGCCCGCTCAGCCACCGCGACGCCAAGGACACGGGTGTGTGCGTCCGACCTGCACTCTCCTCCGTCCTCGGCCAGCAGGGGCCCGACGCCATCCTCCCGAGCACCGAGCACCTCCAAGAACTGGTCCGGCATCCCCGCCGCCTCTGCCCTTTGCCGCTGCTCAGTACAAAAACTTAACGACCATTTGGAACAGCAACTGTTTTGTTTTTTCAAAGAAACTACTTTTTACTCAAAAAAAAAAATGAAAAACAAAAAACTAGAGTCCCCACAATTCCCAGCCGTGGTCCCAAACCTTCTGCGAACCCCTATGAGAATTTCCTAGTTGAGTCGGAGAGAGAACAGACGCGGGACAAACGTCTTAGACCCTCGGGAGCAGCAGGACTAAACCATGCCACGCCTCCCCTCACGTCAAGTTTAATGACAAAAGCAGCTTCTATCTGCTACGCAAGCAACTGCCCATGTCCTACACACACCAGCGCTCACCACGCAAACGCTGCGCTCCCCATTCCATTTCCTAACGCCTGAGTTCTACATCTGCAATTCAAAAAATTCTCAGACTCAAGCAGGTTGGGTTTTTTCATCTTTATTTTTCAAAAAGGTTTCCTGAAAAATCTAAAGCCAAAGTATTTCCACTCTTTCCACCAGACACCAGAATGATTCGAGGTCTTTGTACACAACCACAATTTTTAAGTTTCCTTCCAAAACCGGGGGGGGGGGGGGGGGGAGTCTTACAAAAACAACAACAACAACCATGAGATACAAAATCTTCAGGATTTCACACATATTAGAGAGAATACCTAATTTTCCTGTATCTTCATTTGCTGGTCACTTCTAATAAAAATTAGACCATTCAACAAGTGAAGAGAATATTCAAAATTAAAAATAAAAGAACATATAAATTCAAGTTACACAGAAAGCAATCATTTTTTACTTTACATAATTCTAGGTTTCTAAGACTGATTCCATATAAAACCCATGACTTCAATTTTGTCCTGGAACATGCCAGAAATCTTTGGCTTGTATGCATCTTATGAGATCTAACAATAAATAATGGTCAAACGTTCGTTAATTCTGTTAGAAACTACATTTGGAAGGCGAATGACGTGGTTAGGTGCTGTGCTCCTTGTTTGACAAACATCTCAGGGTGTCCTCCCAGCAGCCTTTTTTTTTAACCTTACTTTTTTATATAAATTTATTTTTTATTGGTGTTCAATTTGCCAACATATAGCATAACACCCAGTGCTCATCCCATCCAGTGCCCCCGTCAGTGCCCTCCACCCAGTCACGCCCGCCCCCTGCCCACCTCCCCTTCCCCCACCCCTAGTTCGTTTCCCAGAGTTAGGAGTCTCTCATGTTCTGTCTCCTCCCAGCAGCCTTGAGGGGAATGTGGAAGAAGTCTTACTCGCCTGAATCTTCATTCACAAATTGCTACGGTTACAAGGTTAGTCTGAAGCAAAAGTCACCTAAACCCAAGAATAATTCTCCATCACCTGACCCCCTGGAATATGAGGAGCAACTGCCTCCCACATCAGTTCTTGCCTCATCCACCCCAACTTAATATTACCATCGACTTTCCAGCCGACCCCCCTTGTACTTTAGATGTTTTATAGTTGTTTGTCTTGGTCTCGACATGGTTACAGGATGTTATAAATAATACAGATCAACCTAAGATAAAATCAGAAATCTCTCTCTTTTTATTTTTTAATGAAACAAGGTCAAATACAATTGAGAATAGTGTTTTTAGGTACTGGCAAATTCCTGAAATCCTAAAACTGCCAATCAACGAGAACATGGCAGAGATCAACGAACAAGTGGAAAAATGATCATAATGCAATAAAAGCTTAAAGATAATCTCAGCATTAATGGAAAAAGAATATGTTCTCCTCCCTATCCTCTGAGAAAACAGAAGAACTTCTTAAGTATTTCTAATAAAAATAACCCTCGGGGCACCTGGATGGCTCAGTAGGTTAAGCATCAGACTCTTGATTTCCACCCGGGTCATGATCTCAGGGTTGTAAGATCAAGCCCCGTGTGGGGCTCCACACTCAACACAGAGTCTGCTTGGGATTGTCTCTCTCCCTCATCCTCTGCCCCTCTGCTTGCTCTTTTCTGTCTCTTTCTCTCTCTCCCTGAAGCAAATATCTAAAAAAAAAAAAAAACAAAAACAAAAACAAAAACCCTCATACTAGTGCTCTGACAATCAAATAGGACAGCATCAATGTCCTAGTGTGCAATTAACCAATTTTGTCAGAGAAAGTCATGCCCCCCCACCGTCTCTCTCACACATGCACAAACTTCCCTCTATGTTCCTCCTAAAAAGAAAAATTAGCAGAGTTGAAAACTGCATTTACGCTAGGTTGCACTGAACACAGCAAAGCAGGCATCCTAGCTTCCCTGCTTCCTAGCCGGTACTGCCACCCGCTAGCCACAGAAATAAAATACAAAGTCTTATAAATAATGCTCATTTTCGTAATTTTGGTTTCATTTTCAAAAAAAAAAAAAAAAAAAGAAAGAAAGATAGAACCCTGGGCCAATCTTTTTTCCACCACCGTTTCCTGTAAGGCCGTGGTCTCCATTTCAAAGAGGTTCACTTGAGGCGCTTCCCTGACACCCGCTCTTCCCCATAAAGGACGTGGGTGGTGCCATCTCCACTTTACAGGAGTTTAAAAAATATATAAAAATAAAATCCGCAGCAAAACCGCAGCACTTGGCGGAGACCAAGCAGCCCCGAGAAGTAAGTGGCCAACCTGGCGGGAGTCCAGCGCGACCGACCCGTCAGCCCAGGGTCCCCTCAGCTCCAGGACAAGGCCGTCTGTGACATAAGCACAGTCTCGGCAAGGGCGCCTTGCTCGGCTCCACGCAGCCGCCACCACGGGATGAAGGCCTCAGAACAGCCTGCACGCGGCCCCGGTGCAGCCGTGTGACCCAGGACGTCCCGACCCCGGGCAGCCTCTCGTCTGCCGGCCGGCGTCCCAAGACGTCATGAGGGCCGACAGGGCCGACAGGGCCGACGCTAGCGACAGGAAATACTTAGAGCCCAGCACACGCACTCAAGGGTGGGCTGCGGTTATCAAGCTGCCACTCAAGGTGGTCTACACGTCTGGGCGTCTCGGGTGGCCTCTAATTACGACACTGATCAAGATGACCCACATACCCTGGGGCCCGCGCAGCTCGGCCTCAGCGCAGAGGACCCTCCAAGCACCCCGAGTCCGAAGGGTTCTCCGTGGCTCTGCAGGGCGGGGGCCTCCCCGTAGGGCTGGAAAACCCAGAGGGCGGAGCGAGGACCCCCGCCGGCTCCACTGCCAGCTCGGTCTGAAAGCTGTACGTGGGAACGGTGGTTGCCTGTAAGCAAACCCTCAAGCGTGGGATCCCGAGTGCATTGCACAGTGGTCACGCTAACTGCAGAAGGAGAAGAGAACGCGCCAGCAACCGGGAGGTGAGGCCAGGCCCACGGAAGGCGTTTTGGCCCCACACATGGAAACGGGTAAGAGAGCCAAGCCTTTAACACGTCAACTGAACAAATTGAACTCCGATAAAAAAAATTTAAAAAAAAAAGAAAAAATTTATCAAAAAAAAAAAATCAACTGAACCTTTACCATCTCACACCGTTGACCGGTTTAGCATATCCTTCGCAATCAATGCAAAGCCCCTATCACGAGGCATCGTGGGTAAGACCCAACTACCAGGATGCCAATCCCCTTGATGGCCATAGGTCTCTGAAGTCCCTCGATCTCGCCCGGAAGTCACTTCACTGTCGCCTGTTCTGTGCCAAGCACCAGGGAGGCTGTCATGGGAAAGATTAAAATCTATAAAACACTACCGGCCCTGATCACTGATGAACCGACAGTCCAGACCCACATCCAGGAGAAGCTACAGGTTTGAAGGAGTAATCCCACCGACCCCATGGAACATGGTAGCATAGGGTACGCATCAAGTGATAAATGCATCGTAAGTGGAACGGGCGGCAGAGAAGGCCTGGCACGAAAAAATGAAACGCGGATGCTTGGTCTTCAGCAAACACTAAGGAGTCGGATAGGCTGGAGCAATAGGTTTGGAAGGAGGAAAGGTCACTGGCCCCCGACTTTTATACATAATCCACCCCTAAAACACACCAAATCTGCGACAAAGGGAGCAATAGAGTTTCAGAGGCCCAGGGTCCCTTGCCAGGGACTCGTAACACTAACTGCGTGTTCCGTTTTGGTAATAATTTAACAATATATACCCCAGCTTTTCCTACAATGTGCTTTACTTTTGCTTTGTCTGCCTAAGGGCAGACAACTCATCGGCTGACGAACTAATTGGTACTGATCATTCTCCACTTTGGCAAAGGACCTTATCAGATTTATCAGACCCTTGTTTCTTTGTCGGCTTCTCATTTCTATGACTTTCCACTCATTTTTATAAAGCAAGGAAACACACTTGACCCTTGGACGACGTGAGTTTGAACTGCTCTGGTCTATTCATAGACGGATTTTTGCTTCCATACAGATAGTCAGTGCTCTATATTTATTTCCCCTGCCTTATTTTCAACATTTTCTTTTCTCTAGCTTTACTGTAGTGTTGGAGCGTAATATATAACCACACGATTTCACTTGTGTGGAATCTGAAAAATTAAATGAAAAAAGGCTTAGAACAATAAACTGGTAGTTGCCAGAGGGGTGGAAGGAGAAGCAAAGTAGGGGAAGGGCATTAAGTTTCTAGCTCGAAAACAAGTCATGGAGATGAAAGTAGCTCAGAGAATGGAGTTGATAGTATTATATTAATGCACGGTGAACACATGTATTATGGTGAGCACTGCGTATTGTATACATCTGTCAATCACTATGCTGGAACCTATAACTAGTTTAACATTACGGGTCAACTCAACAATAAATAAAAATTAAGATGTTTTTAAACGGATATAGCGAAATGAGTAGACCCAGTTCTGGACAAAACTAGCTGATGCACATGTAATAACCCAGAGAAACTCTAGAATGATCATTTAACATCCAGAATTATGACCTTAAAGCGAAGATTAAAAGAAAGGAGGCTTAGCCTTAGAAATAGGACTAGTCTTGGGGTGCCTGGGTGGCTCAGTTGGTTGAGTCTCCCACTCTTGATTTCTGTTCAGGTCACGATCGTGAGGTTGTGAGATCGAGTCCGGTGTTGGGCTCCCTGCTTGCTAAGCACGAAGTCCGCTCAGGATTGTCTCCCTCTCCCTTTGCCCCTGCCCCAGCTGCTCCTTACATGCGCTTTCTCTCTCTTTCTCAAAAAGAAAAAGAAATGGGACTGGTCTCTAAATGTTTAATTTGGTTCAGTACATATATACTCAGAACTTCCTATATGTTTATTACTGGGAGAACAAAAAAAATGTGTCTCCCTTCAGGTCCGTCTCAATCTATGTGACAAGAAAGGGCTACAGATGTGCAGTAGGTCAATAACCTAAGGAAAAGACAATACCAAGGGTCATATAAAGCTCTCAGGCATCGGAATACAGAAATGATTCCTCTCCGAGAAACCACAGGCCCAGTGAGAGAGGAAAACAAGATGACCATAGAATACGTGTGGGGTTCTAGGAGTACAAGGAGGCAGAAATACTCTCGCCTCTCATAGCTGAGGTATCAGCATGGCTCCCCTAGGAGAGAGAGCCTGAGCTGAGCCTTTATATACATTTTTAGTTAGGGGCTCTCCTATCCCAAAAAAGTATCTAGAACGGGGCAGGGCATCTTTTCAGATTCTCAAATGATGGCATAATGGGATGGTGGAAAAAACTGAAGGGGAAAGGGACCTGCTGCTGGCGTTCAGCACCTGGGAACCGAGGAGGCCTCCTATAACGCCAGGTCAAACCTGCATAAAGAATCCTCCCATCCCAAATGCCAACACAGGTCTTTGTTGAAAAGCAGAGGAAGACGACGGACATTTACCGGGCGTACTAAGAAATGGGAGGACGTTTCAGGCACAGGAAATCATGGGCACAACTGCCCGGAGTGTCAAAGAGCTGTTCATGGAGGAACAAACACGGCCAGGAATTTTTTTAAAAAGTGTATGGTGGTGGTGGTGGTGGTGGGACAGAAGGATGGAAACGTGTCCCACATCCCAAAGATACATCTCACTAAGTAATGTGGACTCCAAGCCGGTGGGTAGCTTTAAGCACGAGAAGGATGTGATCTGAAATGTGTTTTGCAGAGGCTGCTGTGACAGCAGGCGGAGGAGTGATTCTGAGGTCAGGAACACCGATAAAACCCCACTGCTACCGTTCAGGCGTTAGGGTTAGACACTGGGCACCTCACTGGAGGGCACCATCACCAGGAGGGCAGACAAATCTGGGAGGTGAGGGGACAAACTGGACAGGCCTTAGTGCTTAACTAAACACAGGGGATAAAGACTTGGATGATGCTACGGTGACTCCTCGACTCTTAGTGTGGGGAGCCGGGTACTGAGGGCTATTCATCAGGATAGGGAAGAAGAAAAGAGAAGCAAACAGGAGACCTCAAGAAAAAAAATAATAATAATAGGAGCGTTGGCCATAATGAGTTTGAAATGTGGTAACTGGAGTCCAAGACAGGTCAAAACTAGGGATCCAGAGCTCAAGGAAGAGAGGTTTCGGCTGGAAAGAAACAGTGATCACACAGTAGTCAAAGTTGTCAGGGATTCACGCAAAGACCAAGGCCACACGGCGACCTGGAGAACGAGAGAAAGGTGGACGAGGAGTTCACTAGGACACTGAGAGAACCAGCAGCCAGGGCCGGCGCTGACTGACTAGGTTCTCTGACTGACGAGAACCTCCATACTCCTCTAATAGGGGAAGCCTCCTATCAGCCTCACGTCACAGGAAAAGTGAGGCACGGAGAGGCTGAGCACCTCGTCCAAGGTCACACAACGCCGAGGGGGCAGAGCCAGGACTCAAACCCGGGCAATCTGGGTCCAGACCCCGTACTCCTACCTCGATGGCTCCGTTGCTAGGTTGGGAATTTGGAAAGGGGGACTACGGTGACATGATCCAAGAGGGACAGACAAGGCCGCAAAGGCTGTGGGTGGACGAAGCAAAGCACGCTGACAACTGAGAAGGACCCACTGGATCCGTAACTTGAGGAGTTGCTGGCTCCTGACCACAGCCTCGGTGGTGGAAGGATCAGCCCAGAAAGAGCCAGTGGAGCCATAACCAGGCAGTAAGACGTAAAGATGACCGTGTGGACCGGCAAGCTTCCCTCTAGACACTGGGGGGAAGGGAAGAGCTTTGTGGGTGAAGTCATCAGGAAACCCCCCCCCCCCCGAGAAACGGGATCGTGGGCTGGGTCTTCAAGCAGGAAGAGGGGAAGAACTGGTGTTCAAATAGTTTCCCTGGTGAAAACAGAGTCAAAAATTGTTAATTTTTTTAATGAGTTATTTATTTGAGAGAGAGGAGGAGAGAATCAGCTCAAGCAGGAGGAGAAGCAGAGGGAGAGGAAGATCTCCGAAGCAGACTCTCCACTGGGGATGGAGCTTGACACTGGGCTCCATCCATCCCAGGACCCCGAGATAGCAACCTGAGCAGAGATCAGGAGTCGGACACTGAACCTACTGGGCCACCAGGGAGCCCCCAAAATCGTCCTGTTTTTCTGACTCCCACCCAGGTATACTCCTGCGCTCTGAACAAGTGTTACCTACAGAAGCTAGTAATAGGCACAAAGTGCTGTAACACTCTTTAAAAAAAAAAAAAAAAAAAAAGGGCAGCCCCGGTGGCGCAGCGGTTTAGCGCTGCCTGCAGCCCAGGGTGTGATCCTGGAGACCCTGGATCGAGTCCCGCGTTGGGCTCGGGCTCTCTGCATGGCGCCTGCTTCTCCCTTTGCCTGTGTCTCTGCTACTCTCTCTCTCTCTCTCTGCATCTCTATGAATGAATAAATAAATAAAACCTTTAAAAAAAAAGGACTTTGTGCAATTCGCCATTTGGGATTTAACAGTAACACAAAGAAGTTCTCAAAGGATAAAGATCCCCCCCCAAAAAAAAAAAACAAAACAAACAAAAAAAAACCTACAATGACTTACCAAAAAAATAAATAAAACCCTTCAACAATTTAAATGTCTAATTTAAAACATTACTCTGATTATTAATATGGGTATAGAGAAGCGTAGGGTCCTTCCCTCTAAAAACGTACAAAGACCAGTCCAAACACACAAACAGCTCAGTACCTTCAACTCAAAAGCTTAATGGCTTGGTGTTGATTCGGGACACTTCCTGGGGGCTGCAGCGAAGTCAGACGGGGTCGCTCATTAGAAGTCAGAAGTTACCAGCCGGCACTTGAAGTGAAACAGAGACTCCTAATCGGGGTTTTTACCTTTTCGGTCTGTTTTTGTTTGTTTTTGGTTGGGACCCATGGGTGTTTGCAAGGACGAGGGAAGAACCCAGGGTATCAGGAGCGCCGGGGAGAACAGATCCCGGTGCCGCGGGGCTAGGGCTGTTCAATGTCCCATAACAATGACCGTCCCATGTCCTTCTTGGCAATTACGACAGTTTTAATTTTGCTTCTAAAGGCTTGGGTGTAAAAAAAATAATAAAAAATTTAAAAAAATAAAAAAATAAAGGCTTGGGTGTGCCTCTTCCACGACGAAGCCAGCCAGCTTCAAAAGGCTTCCTCCAGGAAGGGCATTCCTCACAAGACAGCTCCTACAGTCCAGAAAACCATAAACTACACATAATACTACCCCTGCTGTAATCGCCCAGGAACTAACATGAATTTTGTGTTTCTATGTCTACCATTAAAATTCCTAGGTATTCTTGTTTAAATTACAAATTACCCATCTCCTACTTCATAATACATAGGAATATCCCTTTTCAATAAAAATGCTAAGCCTCAGTATTTCAAAATTACCGTGGGGAAAAAAGTCTTAATATCTCATTCCACATAGATTCCGCGGGGATGAAAGGTTTTGTTTTTCCTCCCCAGGAGAAACTTAAGAAATAAAACACTAAAAGCTTTCTCTCCAGGGGACAGCAAAGAATAAAGGTCTGTGTACAGGCCTGCTGTGGTCTGGGTGTCTGCGTCCCCCTAAAACAGACGGTGAAATCCTAATGCTATGAGTAGGTGGGGGCTCTGCGAAGTGCTTAGGAGGCTGGAACCTCCATAAATGGCATTAGTTCCTTATGGGGAAAAAAAAAAACCACAGAACTCCCTCGCCCCTCCTGCCATGTGAACACAGAATGAGAACCTCCGACCCAGAAGAGGGTCCTCACGCAGACCCAGCTGGCCCTCTGAACTCGGACTTCCAGCCTCCACACTATAAAAAATAAATGTTGGTTTATCAGCCACTCGGTTTGCGGTATTTTGTTACAGTAGCCCCAACAGATGAAGACAATTCCAAATATATGGCCAGCACCCAATCAGCACTTCTCACCGACAACGCTCGGCTCACCTTGACCCCAACACACATGCACAGGCTCACACAAGCGCAGACAAGCGTACCTGTCCCCTGCTAGCTCTCCGTGTTCATGGTCTTCTCTAGGTGAAGGGTCACTAGCTGAGTAATATAATCCAGGTTCATGGGATAACGTCTCGATCATCCCTCCCAGGAGGCCATACCTTGGTCCAGAACGCTGACTGAGACAGGTGGGAGATGGGCTGAATGGTGATGGGCATGAAGGAGGGTGCTTGTTTTTTTGGTTTTTTGTTTGTTTTAGATTTTATTTATTCATGAGAGACACAGATAGAGAGAGAGAGAGAGACAGAGACCCAGGCAGAGGGAGAGGCAGGCTCCATGCAGGGAGCCCAATGCGGACTCGATCCCAGATCCCGGATCCCGGGGTCATGACCTGAGCCAAAGGCAGATGCTCAACCGTTGAGCCACCCAGGTGCCCCAGTTGTTCCCGCTTTACTGACGTGTTCAAATCCTCCTATTTCTGTGCCTCTTCCCTTCCGCCCTGTGGTCAGCACTTATGCCAACGTGAATAAGCCAGGGTTCTTGTTCTGGGCAACTTCTAGTTTACTGGAAAAAGCACAAAATTAAACAGCTAATGCCATGTCACACCATGTGATGCTACCATGTAACCCTGAAGAGAAGCACCAGGTGCTATCAGAGAACCAAGGGAAGGCAGTGACCCTGGGTAAGCTTGTCCTTACAAGGTGACAAAGGCCTGTTAAGTGTCTTTAAATCCAGACTTCTGCTCTTTCCGTATGATGGAGTCAATCACCTGAGGACCCTACTGCTTAAAATACTAGCTAGACTATTTTTAACAACAAGCAGGTTAGTCGAGCTCCCAGCAAGGGGGCCTTCCACGAGTCCTACAATTAAGACCCATCAAAAAACCACTGTGATGACCCCACGGAGAATCTTTGCCCTGGAAAGGTTTGCTGGACTCCACCAAGACATTGGGTTCCGCAGCCTTTGACAGCAAGAGACGAAGCTGCGGATGCACATGTGGCTGGGCGCCTGAACTGACCTCCTGCATCGGACACGCCAAGGACATACGTCGTGAGCCAAACAGAGAATTACGACCAGGAGCAAAAGGAAAAGAGAGGGAACTCTGACCGTTTCAGTCTAAGCCTTTGCTAAGGTCGGGGAAAGGTGTTCTTTGGAAATCTTTGACTACAAAGTTTACATCAGGATAGTCCCGTGCGTGCTCGTGCGCGCATTTACGGTGAGCTCGGCCTCCCAGGGCTCCCACGGGGGTGCGCCTCATTGGTCGCAGGCCCACAGGGCAAAAATCCCGACACTTGACAAAACTACTGATCATGAGAAAGACAATAAAACAGCAAAATTAGACCCTCAGAGGTTCAAGTAATAGACTAACCAAATGTTCCACAACAGAAGGATGTTTGATGCTAAAAAACAACAACAACAACAACAACAAAAAACACCAAACTAGAAACTTACAGACAGAACACGATTTGTTCCTGGCTGCCGTGACCAAGAACCAAACAACTTCAGAAAGTAACAGGTGAAAAAAAAAAAAAAAAAGTAACAGGTGGTGGGTTGGAAACTCAGTGCAAGGGGATCCCCGGGGGGCTCAGCAGGTGAGCACCTGCCTTCAGCCCAGGGCGTGACCCTGGGGTCCCAGGATCGAGTCCCACGTCGAGCTCCCTGCATGGAGCCTGCTTCTCCCTCTGCCTGTGTCTCTGCCTCTCTCTCTCTGTCTCATAAAATAAAATAAAATAAAATAAAATAAAATAAAATAAAATAAAATAAAATAAAATAAAATAAGTGCACAGGTTACGGAGCAAAGAAAGGAAAGTCAGGAGATCATCAGCAAACTGCAGTCTTGATCGTAAGAAGTTACCCCGAATACAGCCCAGGGTCAGAAACGGAGAAAAATATGAAAGAGGGTAAGAAACAGTACATACGGAATGAGAAGGTCTAGTATACTCTAAAAAAAGATTTTATTTATTTGACAGAAAGCGAGTAAGCGCATGCAGAAGCAGGTGGACTGATGAGCAGAGAAAGAGGGAGCCGCAGACCCCCAGCTGGGTGGGCCCCAGGTTCACGACCTGAGCCCCCCGGGCGCCCCGTCCAGTACACTTTACACACTGAAACTGAGAAAAATAAGAAGTTCAACAGTATTTTAAGGAGCTTTTGGAGAATTTCCGTTAGTTGATAAAATTCTCAGATTCTGAAAATATATAAACTCCCAACAACATCTAGATACGTCAAAGGATAGAAGATCTTTAAAAGGTACTTTGGCAAATCACATCTGTTGTGCGGTTTCATTTAATAATGAAAATTATACATCTTGTATGAGAAACTGAGGAAAATGCACACTACAGAGAACTGTTCATATTGGCTATGATTTAGAATTTCGTGGAGTGATAAAAAAAGGTCTTCAAGTTTTTAAAAACGCTCCTCTGACTTATAATAAGATTCATAAATAAGACACGTGCTCATTTCTTAAACGCTTACGTTTTTACATTTAAATTGTATTTCATTTAAAGGTGTATTTAATTTGCACTTCCAGTTAACAGTTTTTTACGTTTTAAAGGTTTTGAATCTTAAAACCAAATTCAGCCACAAAAGGAAAATCAACTAACACACCTGGGCTCCACACTTTTTTTTTTTTTTAGGTTTTATTGATTTATCCAGGAGTGACACAGAGAGAGAGGCAGAGACCCAGGCAGAGGGAGCAGCAGGCTCCATGCAGGGAGCCCGAAGCAGGACTCGATCCCAGGACCCCGGGGTCATGACCTGGACCGAAGGCAGGGGCTCCACAGCAGAGCCCCCGGGGCACCCTGACTCTAGACTTTTACAGCTGTTTGCCTCCAGGTCTCTGTTTACTTACAAGTAAAAAAAAAAAATGGGACAGTCGTTTGCACAGTGCGAGCGTGCAGAAGGCCAGACGGGCTGCTCTGGGTTCGCCCGCACGGCGAGGCTTTCGATTCCGTGCCCTAAAGCAAAACGCGCCTCCCGCAATTGCCCCCGTTTGCCCTATGCTGCCCTCGGACGCCAGGCAGAACCAGGGTCCCCCTGCCCCCACCCGAGGACCCCGTATCCCACTCGTTGGCTCCTTGGGCCTTCTCTGGGAGGAGCACGTCTCACGGAGGGAGGCCCAACTGCTCTGATCTGCCTCCACCATCCCTGACGGTGCCCAGGGTAAGGCCAGCCCTCCGAGTTGCCCTCTTGGACCCACTCGCGACTTCCCCGCTTCCCCACCCCGGATGCTGGCGATGGGGGGTAGGTCTCCCTCACTCCACGGCCAACCTAGCTCACGGTCCCCGCACGTGCACCGGCCAGCACAGCCTAGACGGCCTGCTACGCGGTCGGCAGCGCGGCGCCCTCCGCACGCCCGACCCAGCCCGGATCTCGATGCCGGGTCAGACAGTCCACACTACTTGTAGCCCTTTACACCCCTGCTCAAGAGCAAACCTTGCCCCGGGGTGCCCATCACCTCGGGCACAAACTCCCCAGCGGGCATCCGGAACCTTCCACGATATTGTTCACACTACGTATAACACATCACTCGCCACGTCTACACACAAATCTCCCCTGGACCCAGGTCAGCTCCCCCGCGGGCCCGCGAACCCCGGGCTCCCCTGCCCGATCCAAACCCTGACCTCCACGGACCCCACCGAACTGCTCCCACAGCGCGGCACGGGCCCACCTGTCTCATAAAACCTGTTGTGGGGATCAAGGGGAGTCCAGTCGGCAAAATATCAGAATAGCACAAATGCCCAGGGTCAAATTCCAGGGTCCCCCCTCCTGCTGCGCCCCCAGCGGCCTCCCCGAGATCTTTCATTCATTCTATGATCTAACGATTGTATCCTCGTACCTTCCGCTCAGCGTTTCAGGTTCACCGCAGCTCCCAGCTCGACCGCTCAACCTTCCTCTTGCGCCGTTTGCTGCATCCTCCGCGCATCAACACATGACTGGGACACTAAACTCAGTCGTTATATTTGAGACCGGAGGGCAAAAGTAGCTTTGTAAGCACCGCTGATGCATTAAACGGCCTCCGGCGACCCCCGGGGCACGAGGACGGTACGCGGTGAGGGTACGAAGCTGGACGAGAAACAAAAGCTCTGACCCTCTGACGCTTACGCTACAGTTTATAGATTTTTTTTTTTAGTACACTTCAAAGCGATACGTAGTATTTTTTAGACGGAGTAGAGAATAGAGAAGAGGGGTGGAGTACGCGGGGCCCCATGTTCAAGGCAGTGGTCAGGGCAGGTGTCGCTGTGAAGGGGGAGAAGAGGGCGAAGGGGATGGCTGAGTGTGAAGAGGCGGGAGGGAGCAGGGCAGCCGGCTGGGCCGAGTGTCACACGGAAGCAGCACCTATGGGCTGTGGAAGCCGTGGGGGGGGGGGAGGGGGAGGATGAGGACAGGGCACAACGGGGAGCCTGGCCATCATGTGGCCCAGCCAAAGGGGACAAGAGGGGACATATACTGAGCCACAGACAGGCAGCCGGACAGGCAGCCGGGAGGCCCAGGGCCAAGCAGGGCCCTGCTGGGGGCCGCCACAGTAAGGGCCAGCAAAAGGCTGCACCAGCAAAAGGCTGCTCTCCGACAGGGCCCCCGCCACACGTCCCCAGGGCAGAAGCAGCAGGGCTTCCTGGCAAACCCGTGGGACAGGGGAGACTGAGGCGGCCTCTGCAGCGGGTGGCCTGGGCGGAGGTTGAGGGGGCCCGGCCTCGCCTTTGAGGTGCCCACACGCCCCCCTCCAATCCCAGGGGCTCCAAGGAAGGCCAGGGGAGGGGGCGCTTCCTGCCTGCACTGAGCCTCCACCCGGGCGCCTCGGTGCAGCCACGCCTGGAGGGTGCTCGACCACCGCCAGCTGCATCCAGAGCCTGCCCGGCTGCCCAGTCCCAGCTCCAGATGGGGCCCCGCAGGCACGCGAGCCGCCCGGACATGAGAGAGAACCCAATCAGCAGCGCTACTTCCCCTGGGGAGGCCAACGGACTAAAGCAACGGGAGTGTGGGTCTCTACCACAGCCGAGGCGAAGGCCCTGCCCCACCTCCACCTCCGCACTCCGGCTTCTCCAAGTGCAAACACGGCCTCGGCTAAATGGTATTTCCCACGGCCCGCGCACAGCACTTTTGGGAGGGCTCATGAACGAGGGTGGACGAGACACCGCGAGCCACTCACCTAAAGAGACAAGGAGACACCGCTTGGGAGTGTTTGAGGTCCAGTCACAGCCACTCCTCTTCCCACCAAGCCCAGGGAAATCAGCCACCTGAAGTCACCCTGGACGGGTGGATTCCGAAGACACAAAGTGAAGTCACCTGAGAGACCTCCTGGTGAGGTACGATCCCAACACAGGGATGCCTGGCAACGTGCCATCTCTCATAATAAAAACACATGTTAAAAATCACTTAGAAACCAACAGCATGAGGATCCCGGGGGGCTCAGCGGGTGGGCATCTGCCTTTGGCCCAGGGCATGACCCCGGGGTCCCGGGATCGAGTCCCGCATCAGGCTCCCTGCATGGAGCCTGCTTCTCCCTCTGCCTGGGTCTCTCGTGAATAAATACATAAAATCTTTAAAAAATTAAAATTAAAAAAATAAAAAAAAAAGCCAAGAGCAGGATGTGACTGTAGGAAGGCCGCACAGAGGAGTCAGGGGCGTTGACCCCTGTGCCCCAGTGAAGCCAAAGCCCTAGCTGTTGCACGAACCCGAATCTTCCCTCCACCGCAGGAGAAAACCCCAACTGCTGCCCAAGGGCCGTGCAGGCAAGCGCACAGGGGGAGCCACCCATGAAGAGAGCTCCATGGAAGGCGCTTCCCCTGCTGTGTGAAGGCCGCGCAACGGCACTCAAACCATCACAAGTCACTCTGGCCTGAGCAGGCCGCAGGGGGACCCAGCTCACAATGCCCGCCAGCTGCCCTCCCCGCGGCCACCTCCCACCCGCCTGCCCCTCAGGGACCCCGGCTCCTCGCAGGTCAGAACCAGGGAAGCGCGGCGGGAAAGGATCAGACCCCGGGGAGCACAGCGGCCACCTGCTGACACAGAGGCCACGGCTAAGAGGACCTGAACCACAGGCCCCGTGGCCGGCGTTCCTTCCGACAGCATCCCCGGGGGCAGGGGCCCAATGACCTGCTGCGGTCAGTGAGGCCCAGCCCCCAACCACCGAGGACATACGGGGGGTTCCACATCTTCGCAGCCCGGCGCACTGGCTGCACCTGACTAACCCCCCACTGGCTTCCCCGCTCCGCTCCCGCCAACCCATGTGGCTCGGACCAGAAGGTTCAACTTCCAGAATCGCTCTGGGTGTCGGCCCCCCGGCCTCCAGCCTCAGCCCCTCAGGGGCCCCCCACTGCCAGGAGGCATAGGGGCTGCTTCTGCACCCGCCCTTCTGGCCCCAGTGGCCTGGGATGCCTCCCAGCACTTCATACCAAGCTTCCCTCCCCTCTTCTCCGGAGCAGGGGTCTAGCACCCCCTTGTTAGCACGTGCCTCCCTTCTCTGAGGAGCCCCGTGTGCAGATCTGATAGGGAGCAGGACCTCACTGTCCTTACGGAAGCCAGTGGGGAACCATCCTCTCTCCGAGCCCAGGGCAGCCAGGGAGGGGAGCGTGCGCAGGGCGCTTAAGCAGGGGCACACCCTTCAACGAGTCACGACATGGGGGCACCTAGGACTTACGGGGCCACTGGGGGCTCAGCGGTGGAGCATCTGCCTTCAGCCCAGGCCAGGACCCCGGGGTCCTGGAATCGAGTCCTGCAGGGGGAGCCTGCTGCTCCCTCTGCCTGGGTCTCTGCCTCTCTCTCTGCGTCTCTCAGGAATAAATAAATAAAATCTTTAAAAAATAGAAAAAGGATCCTACTCCTGCACCAAATCATTTGCTGTCGGCTCCCAAGAACCACGGCTGATGTGCTCCCTGGCTTATTTCACACAGCCCCCCTTTACAGACCAGTCATTCTCCCCAGGATGGCCTCATTCGATGCCCCCCCCCCATCCCATGTGTGCAAGTGCTCCCCTGTGCCGTCTCCCTGGGACACACAGGACAATGTGCCCTGACAGGGTCAGCACAAGGCAGGACACCGAAGCCTAAACGCGGTCCAGGAGCTGCGTCCTGAAGGGTCAACACAGGTCAAGCCGACCGGAGGGGCGAACGGAGGGGCCGGGGCGCTGCAGGCCAGCACTCCCACCAAGGACACAGCACTGCAGACCCCATGAGCATGGGAATCCCTTCCTGGGGCTGCACACAGGACACAGGGCCAGAGCTCCACGCCCCGAAGCCCCGCGCGGCCCACCGGCCAACAATGAGCCTCCGTCCTGAAGGTCCCGGGGTGCATTCCACCGAGTCCAGTGTGAAGCCGAAGGAGATCAAAGCACTATCTTTTTTTTCCTAATTCGCTTTTTGAACTTCCTGCAGTTTACTCTAAATATACACACTCTCCTCCAAAAAATACGACATAAGGTGAAGCCAAGGGACCCCTCTTCGTCACATCCATCCTGCAATGGCTTAATTCTGTATGCAGAGCACCGGAAGGGGACAAAAAAAAGAAAAATCAAAAGGGAATAGAAGGGAAGGGAGAAGAAATGGGTAGGAAATATCAGAAAGGGAGACAGAACATAAAGACTCCTAACTCTGGGAAACGAACTAGGGGTGGTGGAAGGGGAGGTGGGCGGGGGGGGGAATGGGTGACGGGCACTGAGGGGGGCACTTGACGGGATGAGCACTGGGTGTTATTCTGTATGTTGGCAAATTGAACACCAATAAAAAATAAATTTATTATTAAAATAATAATAATAAAAAAAATCAACTCAACAAGTTCCTGAGCCAAAGCAGAGCAGCAGAAGCCATGCGTGCAAGGTCGTGAAAGAGACGAGGGCAGGAGGGAGGCACCCGCACCCGATGGTCCTCTGAGCACACGTGTGACCGTGGGTGGCTCATGTGACCTTGTTGAGCCTCGTCTGTTCGTCCGTAGAAGAGTCAGGACGCCGGGGCCTACGCGGCCAGGGTGAGGAGCTGACCGTGCACGGGGCACTGGGCGCCCAGGACGGGCTCCGACGTCAACTTTTCTTTCCAAGAAAGCACTCCGAGTCCTGGCAGGCCCACGACACACCCCGACCCGTCCCCGGAGAGCCAAGAGCCCAGAGTCAGGAGGTCGGGTTCCTACACCTGTCGTCCTTGTCACCGTGCGACTTAGAGTTCCACCCCCCGGGAACCCCCACCCCCCTGCCCTGGGCATGAAACAGGGGCTGTGGCAGGGCAGGGCAGGCGCCTCTGGGGTTCAAGGTTGAGCTGAAGCCCCATGTGGGGCATAGAGCTGACTCCACCCAAAAGCAAAAACTGAACATAATTGCTGCCCATCCCGGGACAGGTAAGGATGAAATAAGATCCGAGGAAACTCCGGGCACCAGCCGCGGAAGGCGTCCCAGAGCCTTTGCTCACTCACAGTGACCTTCTCCGAGTCACTCCTGACGCCACCTTTGAATTTCCAGTTCGGCCACTTTCCTCCGTCTCTCACGCCCCACAAAGACTCCTGCTGCTGTGTGGGGGGGGGGGGGCCTCCATGTAATTGCGCCCGGCTCCCGCTCCTTCCTGCCCGCCTGCCAGGACCTAGTGCCCTTTGCCTCTGCCCCCCCAGGTCATCGCCCCCACCCCATAACTGTAGGGAGACCTGTGCCTGCCTCTCCCGCTTCATCACCCGGGCTGGGAATTCCTAGCCCCTCTTGTCCCCAGGCCCCAAGGCCTCTGGGAGCCACACTCCTCCCCAGCTCTGCACTCCTGACCTGAATCTTCTACTTTTTTTTTTTTTTAAACTAAATTCTGTGATTTCTCCCTTCTGCTTATATCATCTCTTCTTAAGGGAACAGATTTTTAAGTACTCATCCCCTCTCCCCGTTCGCTATAAATTTGGAGTAGAGGAAAAATGTGAGCACAGAGGAAAGCGTGGACTGGAGATCCTCCTTGCTCGTGTAAACTTCGACACTCGGCTCATTTCGGGGAACCCCGGGGAGCACGTGCTGTGTGGTCAGAGGGCCCACGGCGAGGGGAGCCAGCTGCTGGGGCCACAGCCGAGAAGTGGCAGGAGGACGCGGCAGCGAGCACACGGGGCACACGGGAGGCCGGGAGGCCGGGGAGGCCGCACTGCAGGGCCGCCTGCTGCCCGGATGCCACAACCACGGCTTAACAGACCCGCCTCGGCCCTGCCCAGCTTGACACGAGGCTGCTCTTCCTCGGCCCCGGGCCTGTGGCAGGCGAAGAACAGTGACAGAAAACGTCACACAGGGATGCCCGGGGGCGCAGCAGTGGAGCATCTGCCTTCAGCCCAGGGTGTGATCCTGGAGGCCCGGGATCGAGTCCCACGTCGGGCTCCCTGCATGGAGCCTGCGTCTCCCTCTGCCTGGGTCTCTGCCTCTCTCAGTGTCTCTCATGAATAAATAAATAAAATCTTAAAAAAAAAAATGTTACGTAGCCACTGAAAAAGACTTTGGAAGGATGACGAATAACGAAAACGTGACCAAAGTGATAAGTGGAAAGCAGAGCACGTCCAGTATGTGTGTGATTTCAGAGATGCCGCACGCGCTGCTGCCCATGGCGGGCTTGCCCCACCTGCTGACGCCGCGTGGAGAAACGGGGACACAAGCAGCCTGGGAGCCCCGCACCCACACCTGCCCTTGGGCCCCCTGCTGTCTCCAGATACCCCCCCTGCACCCCTCGCTCCCAGCAGGCAGGTGCATCCTGCTCCCTGCACTGATGCCCTGAGGTTGCAGCTAGAAACGCAAGCGCGCTTCCCACCACCTCGTCCCCCGCGGCCCTCGGCCTAGGCTGGCTCACCCCATTTCCCCATCACAGTTGGGGCTCCCCTTTGGTGCTCCGGGAACAGCCGTCCCCCTGGAAACCAGCCTACATTCACCAGAATGGCTACAACCACCGCAGAAGAAGCAAGAGCTGGTAGGGACGTGGGGAAGGGGGAGCCCGTCTGCTGCCCGAGTAGCGCACTGCAGCTGCACAGGGGGGCAGCGTGCAAGTTCCCTGGCAAGGTCAGCGCAGGTCCGCTCTGCAGCCCAGCCTCCATGCTTCTGGGATCTGCCCCCGAACCAGAACCAGAACACTAACTCAGCCGGACCCCTGCACTCCGACGGCCGCAGCAGCCGAGTCCACAATGGTTGAGCTACAGAAACAGCTCCGGTTTCCTGACCCGTAAAACAAGACGCATGAACTACCTTATGGCTCCACCATTTTAAATGTCTATTTTTTTTTAATTTTTTATTTATTTATGATAGTCAAAGACAGAGAGAGAGAGGCAGAGACACAGGCAGAGGGAGAAGCAGGCTCCATGCACCGGGAGCCCGACGTGGGATTCGATCCCGGGTCTCCAGGATCGCGCCCTGGCCAAAGGCAGGCGCCAAACCGCTGCGCCACCCAGGGATCCCTTAAATGTCTATTTTAAATCCACTTAGTTCATAGAGTTTCCCACTAATGGCAGGTGACCATGGGTGACTCAGCACTTCCCCGCGTCTCCCAGCGCCCATCACAGGCGCCCATCACAGGCTCCCTCCTCCATCCCCATCACCTATTTCACCCATCGTCCTCCCCCCCCCACCTCCCCTCTGATAACCATCTGTTTCTTGGTTCGCCTCCCTTTTTTCTTGGCCCCTTTGCTCATTTGTTTCTTAAGTTCCACACATGCATAAAATCATATAGCATTTGTCCTCCTCTGACTTATTTCACTTGTCACAACACTATCCATCCCATGTCCTTGCAAATGGTAAGATTTCATTCTTTTGAGGGCTGAGTAATATCCCATTGCATATACAGACCACCTCTTCTTTATCCATCATCTATCGATGAACACCTGGGCTCTAACCATACTTTGGCCATTATGGACATTGCTGCTTAAACACTGGGGTGGCAGGTGCCCCTTCAGATCACTGTCCTGTGGTTCCATACACGTTTTAGAATTCTTTGTTCCAGCTCTGTGAAAAATGCTCGTGGCATTTTGATAGGGATTTCATTAAATCTGCCAATTGGTTTTGGTAGTAGAATCATTTTAATACTTGTTCTTCCAATCCATGAGCATGGAACATCTTCTCATTTCTTTTTGTCTTCAATTTCTCTCATCCATGTCTTATAGTTTTCAGGGTACAGATCTTCCGTATCTTTAGTTAGGTTTATTCCTTAGTATCTTACAGTTTTGATCCAAATTATAAATGGGATCGATTCCTTGATTTCTCTTTCTGCTGCTTCATCATTGGTGTACAGAAACGCCACAAATATCCACACATTGGTTTTGTAACCCTCAACTTTACTGGGTTTGCTTATCAGTTCTAGTTGTTTTTTTGGTGGAATCTTTCAGTTTCCTACATAGAGTATCATGTCATCTCTAAATAGTCAAAGTTTTACTCCTTCCTTGCTGATTTGGATGCCATTTATTTCTATTTCTTGCCTGATTTCTTTTTTTTTTTTCTTGCCTGATTTCTGAGGTTAGGACTTCTAGTACTTGTGAATGAAAGTGGTGAGAGTGCACATACCAGTCTTATTCCTGACCGTACAGGAAAAGCTTTTTTCCCCCACCCCACGTAGGATAATATTAGTTGTGGGTTTTCATATATGGTCTTTATTATCTCCTAAACCTACTTTGTTGAGAGTTTATCATGAAAGGATGTTGTTATTTGTCAAATGCTTTTTCTGCATCTACTGAAATGATCGCAAGGCTTTTATCCTTTCTCTTATTTATGCAATATATTGTGTTGATTGATTTGTGGATACTGAGCCACCGTGCAACCCAGGAATAAACCCCACTTGACCACAGTGAATGATTTTTTAACATATTGTACAAATCCATCTTAAAGAGGGTCACAATGGAAGTTCTCAGAATCTAAGTCTGATATTTCTGGCTCCTCCTTGCTCTACCACCAGTAAGTCATCCTTGTCATGTAAAGCCTCATCCAAACCCTCTTCAATTATTTTTTCTTCTAGATCAGATACTTCTGGGTCCCTCTCCCACCCCATCCCTCTGCCCAACCTCACCACCACCAAAAATATATGTATCAAATAGGGTGAAAACATCATAGAAGTTACATTTAGAAGGCAGGACCACATAATGGTTAAAAACCTAATATTTAGATTCAGATATGGGTGTAAATCCAATCTAGTAACTCACTGGCTTATGACTCCAGGCTAGTCACTCAGCCTAAATCGCTGATTTTTCACCTAAAATATGGGCATCAAAATGATGCCTACCTCATAAGATCATTCTAGGGGGAAAAAAATGAGTAACATAAATGAAGCCCTGAGCAAAGCACAGCTTGATGGAAATGAGATACTCCTGCAAAAGATGACAAACATAGGAAATTCATCCGAAGGGCTACGCCTGGGATGGGGAGGAAAAGCTTCTGTCTTGAGCATGGGGCGAGGTGTGGAATGATGACACACAGAGCAAAGGGCAAAGAGAAGTATTGGTGAAAAGTGAGAGGAGATGCAGCCCTATGTCTACTCTTCACTCTCCCTGGCACTGCCCTCCAGGGCACCACAAATCTCAAGGGCCAATCCAAAAAAGGCTTTTCTGCAGCCACTATGAGGGATGCCAGACTGGCCTGTGCAAGACAGGAACAGTCTGTAACATCTACAATTTAACTTGTTTGGGGGAACATTCTGTTCTGTGCTTCCTTTAATGAGAAGCTACAGTCATGTTCCACTTAATTCTCACAACCATTGAAAAGTTCTGCTCAACTGTCGGCTTCTGAGAATACTGTGCTTCACATGCAAAGTACTATTCTCTACCAGCAAAAGATCTGTAATAATTGCCTGGAAATGGCCTATTTCCCCAAAGACTGAACAGGAATTCCCAATGCAAAAAGTTCCATGCAAGCTTCTCCACCCTGTCCTTTGACCAGCACAGAGGCACCCGCAACAGAAGTTTCACTATTTCACAGAAAATAGGAGTTTTCTGTATCCTGGGTCTAATTTCTAAGATGTGATTTGTGGGACCAGAGAACCCACCATTACATCAGAGTGTGGATGTCCACTCGAAACATCTCTGCCTCTGAGGTCACAGGAAACGTATCAAATAAAATCAAAATATATTCATTCTCCTGAGGACAATTTTTGACACACAAGATGTCAATGAACACATCTATAAGCATCTGCCTAAAAATAATGAAAGGAGTTGAGCAGTTAAATGAAATCTCTGCTCAATCACTTCATTTGCTTAACATTTATTAGATAATCAAAACGTGCCTGGGTCCCTCAATCTGCTAAGCATCTGACTTCAGCTTAGGTCACGATCTTGAGGTCCTGAGATCAAGCCCCATGGCAGGCTCCCCGCTACGTGGAGAGCCTGCCTCCACTCTCCCTCTGATCATCCTGTCTCTCTCTCTCTCTCTCACACACACACACACACACACACACACACACACAATTTTTTTTTAATGTGCCAAATACTATACTCAGACGTAGAGAAAAGACACCGTCTTTGCTCTTAAAAATGCTCAATGGGAATGACAGGCTAAAGCATGTAAGTACATGCCCAATGCGTCACAGGCACTGCCTTGCAGTAACAGCAAACAGGGACAGCCAGCAGACAGTCATTAGCAAGAAACAGAACCAACTGCCAGCTGACCCCAGACACCATTCTCCCCTTAATTTTCATGGTAGAAACTTTCAACTTCAGCAGCACAAAGGGCCCACACAAGCTGCACTGCCAGATACTGCAGCTCCCAAACACCTGCAGTGTGGCTACCCCGACACACTGAGCTGCTAGGTTGGATACACTGGATTAAATACATTGGGTTAATTTCATCTGTTTCTTTGCACTTCATCACAAGGTTATCAGGAAACTCTTTTACATACGCGGCTCACGTTTTATTAGAAACTGCCAAGCTAGGGTTCCCTGGGTGGCTCAGTGGTTGAGCACCTGCCTTCGGCCCAGGTCATGACCCCAGGGTCCCTGCATGGAGCCTGCTTCTCCCTCTGCCTGTGTCTCTGCCTCTCTTTCATTAATAAAACAAATAAAATCTTAAAAAAAAAAAAAAAAAACACTGCTAAGCCAAGAACTATTACCCAGCCCCGCCCCCCCGACATCAGGTGTGGGCATTCAGCGAAGTTTGGGCTCATGAGGTGTGCATAGGAGTCATGCATACAGTGCCAGGCTCCTCACAGGAAGGAGTGAGGCCTCCAGAACTTCCTTCTCTGTTCTCGGTGGCTTCAGGGTGAGGAGCGGTGGGGCATGACTGCGAGCCAGCCACAGTCGTGCCAATGAGAATGACGCCCTATGGTGGTGGAGCAACAGGTAGAAGGAACACAGTTCCTGAATAACCTGCGTGAGCCACCGTCTCTCCAGCTTAGACTTCTACAGAAAAGAAATCCTTCTCGTACGTAAGCCTCTGTTTAACGTCTCTTGCAAGTTACCTTAACTATACTCCAGCTAAAACAGGAAGGTCCAGCAGGCTTCCTAAAGGGACAGACACGTCCTGGAAAGACGTCCTTCAGAGCAGGTGTTAACCAGGTAAAGGACACTAAGATCCTGACCACGAGGACCAGAAGCAGGAAAAGTGTTTCGAGCTAAAGAGGCAACCGAGTCAAGGCAGAGGTGCAGTCGGCAGGCTCTGCTCCGTGAGCTCTCCAACAGAAGCACCGGCTTTGAGGGGGAGGGCGCTGCATGGTGGAGACATAGCACGGGAAGGCAGGGCTGCCACAACTGGCCAAACACTGGGAAAGCCTTGAGTGGTGGGGGAGAACCCCGAACTCTCTTCATGTAGGAATGGGGAGCTACTGAAGACCCTACCCAAGGAGGGAACACTCAGTTCCGCCTTCAGTTGGGCCATTCGGGTGCCAGGGCAGAAAGCACATCCCAGGGAGACCAAATCTCAGGCCGGTAAGGTAGCAACCATTCAGACAAGAAGATCTCGATTGCAGCAGCAGCAGTGAGGACAGGATGTGATGGAAATAAGTTACTGAAAAAGTCAAGTCACCCTAAGGAAGAGGGAAGAGTCAACGCTCACAGCAGACTCCTGGGCCTCTGGGTGCAGCGGCAAAGGGACAGGCTCAGGCTCAGACACGCCAAATCCGAGGGGTCACATCTTGAACAGATGCCCCTTGCCTAGATCTGAGATGGTACCAGAATTAAGGATGCAGATACCCAGTGTCTACGGGGGATGGTAAGGACCAGCGGGAAATGGGGGGGTGTTGATCATAAACCACGGAAACGGAAGGCACTGCTCAAACTCTCCAAGCTCTTTTCAGAAAAATAAGCAGGGAAACCAAAGTACCCAAGACATTTATGGGGAAATGGAAAATAAAGATGAACTGAAGCTTCTTTTATAAGAATTTAAGGCGCAACTTTCATCCAAAATGGCCCTTAACCCCTGTATTATTTGTTAGTCGTTAACACATCCCAAATGATTTGGAATATAGTTTTCTAATCCATTATTGTGTCTTCTGAGGACCGCACGAATATATTACAACTCTCAGTTTTGTTCAAGATTAAGTCAAGATGAAACTGGGATTCTTCCTAACTCTGGGAAACGAACTAGGAGTGGTAGAAGGGGAGGAGGGCAGGGGGTGGGGGTGACTGGGTGATGGGCACTGAGGGGGGCACCTGACAGGATGAGCACTGGGTGTTATTCTGTATGTTGGCAAATTGAACACCAATAAAAAATAAATTTATTATTAAAAAAAAGAAACTGGAATTCTTAATAATTCCCATCTCTACTACAAACCAAAGGAATATGTTTTCTGCAGAATTTGCCTATTCCTTTTCTCTCCTTTTTCTAAGAAACAACCAACCACCAGAGAAGAAATTCTATCACTTTCTACTTTTGACACATGCTGGTTCCTGGGAGTCCTAGCCACCTAGTTAACAAAATACCTTGAGGAAACAGGAACCTGATCAAGTCTGCAAAAATCTGACCCACATCTCCACCTCCCAGAATTGAGGATTACCTGAGAGGCTACTAAGCTGTGGAAGGGTATGCAAATTCCATCACATAGAAGGAGAAACTTCAAGATTACTAAAATCTCTTTCTTGGTCAGAGCAACAAGCTAACGGACAGAGAGAAACTATCAGTAACTAACCATGCTCTTTCATAAAAAAGCTTTCCAGGAAAAAAGATCTGTGCCACTTTAGTTGGATACAGATTCCCACATTCCACCTGCCAGAGATTCTAACTCAAGTGGGCTCAGTACACAGGACACTAGTTCAAAAAGTCCCCAGAAAGGGATGCCGGGGGGCTCAGCAGTTGAGTGTCCGTCTTGGGCTCAGGGCGTGACTCTGGGGTCCCGGGATCGAATCCCACGTTGAGCTCCCTGCATGGAGCCTGCTTCTCCTTCTGCCTGTGTGTCTGCCTGTGTCTCATGAATAAATAAAATCTCTAAAAATCAAAAAAAGGTCTCCAGATGGTTCTGCTGACCAGATTTGTGATTCTACATAAACTAGAAAGCACGGCCCCAGATCACAAAGCCTTTCATAGACAGTACTTCAGACGGCTGGAATCCATGGCTGTCGGTTCATCCCTTCACATAGTATTAAGAGCACCCAGTTTGCACTGTTCGCTGAGCTGGGTGCTGGGGGCTCAGGGTCCAGAGGGAGACACAGAAGACAACACATGCCTGTGATGACGACCTCATGTGCTCTGGTAGACGGGGCGCAGCTACTGCTTGAGCACAGGGGAGGGAGGCCGTGGACCCAGACGGTAGGACGCCTTCAGAACAGAAGGTGCCTGGCTGGCTCTGCTGGGAGAGCGTGAACCTCCTGATCTCAGGGTTCTAAGTTTGAGTCCCATGGTGGATGCAGAGATCACTTAAAAATAAAATCCACCCCCCCCCCCAAAGAAGAAGAACAAAGTGAGCCAGGTTTTTGCAGGGAGCAGGGGAGCGAAGTAGTTAGCAGAGGGAATGGGAGGCCCAAGGGCAGGGCAGCAGGCATCCAGCTGTGTTCAAGCAGCTCCTGGTGCAACAGGAGGCCAAAGAGGAAAACAAGAGCCAGACTGCAAAAGGGTCGCGTTTTTCAGTAATAATCTTTTTGAAGATGCATAAGGGCAAGAAACACATGACAATCCTAACTTTATTGAAGGTACAAATATATAACCACACCAGTAAAAAATAATGCAAATGTAAACAAAACTTTTAAATGCCTTCCAAGGATCCAAGGACATCAACTACCAAATTGTGCTAATCCTAACATTTTTCCTACATTCATCTTTCGGTTTCAGAACAATCTAAAAGGGGTGCCTGCGTGGCTCAGGTTGTGCATGGTCCCAGGTCCTAGAATCAAGCCCCATATCAGGCTCCCTGCTCAGCGGGGAGGCCACTTCTCCCTCTCCTGCTCCCCCTGTTTGTGCTCATTCTCTCTCACTTCCTGTCAATAATTTTTTAAAAATCTAAAAAATGAAGAATTTTCAAATTGAAATTCCAAGTCCAGTATTTCAATTCAACAATTCTATACACAACTCAGTGCTCATCGGGGTCAAGTGTACTCTCTAACCCCCTTCCCCTATTTTTCGCCCATCCTCCCACTCAACTCTCCCCTCTGGTAACCACCAGTTTGCTCTCTATGCTTAGGAGTCTCCTTTTTGTTTGTCTTTTTTCTTTGTTCGTTTGTTTTGCTTCTTAAATTCCACACACATGCGTGCAATCATATGGTATTTGCTCTTCTCCAACTGACTTATTCCACTTAGCATTATACCCTCTGGGTCCATCTATATTCTTGCAAATGGCAAGATTTTGTGTTTTTATGGCTGAGGAATATTTCAGTGTGTGTGTGTGTGTGCGTGCATCACATCTTCTCCACTCATCTATTGACACTAACGCTGCTTCCATAATATGGTTATTGTAAGTAACGCTGCAAGCAACATTGGGGTTTGTGTATCTGTTCAGATTAGTGTTTCCACACTCCTTGGGTAAACACCTAGTGGAATTACCGGAGGATAACATGGTGATTAAAATAAAACAAACCAAAAGAAAAAAAACATGGGGATCCCTGGGTGGCTCAGCGGTTTGGCACCTGCCTTTGGCCCAGGGCGTGATCCTGGAGACCCAGGATCTAGTCCTGCGTTGGGCTCCCTGCGTGGAGCCTGCTTCTCCCTCTGCCTGTGTGTGTGTGTGTCTCTCTCTCTGTGTCTCCCCTGAATAAATAAAATCTTTTAAAAAATAAAAATAAAAATAAATTTTTAAAAAAACATGGTAACTTTTTTTTCTTTTTGAGGAACCTCCTTACCGTTTCCCACAGTAGCTCCACCAGTTTGCATCCCCACCAACAGTGCATGAAGGTTACCTTTTCTGCAGTCACTGCTTTACACTTTAAGCGAATGCTACTTGGTCACATAGAATTAAAGTATCTCAAATTTTGTTTCTTGGTTTTTACCATCACTGTGCTATCACTGTTTATTCCAGACCCACCTTTTATATATGCTATGTAGTAGTACTGCGGGTATCGGACACACTCGCTGCACCTGCAGCGAGTCGGAATGAGGCCATCTTTTCTAACCTCCTCTCAAAACTTGTACAGCCCATGTTAGGGACCAACTGAACACACAGGAGTGGTCCTAATTAACTGATATGGTATTCAATGCAAAAATTAAAGGGTAAGTCATTAAAATGTGCTAATTTGAAGTTTATACAGATACCAAAGTGCAACAGTAACTGTAGCAATTATTTAGAAGTTAGACCAGTGGAGAATTTTGGTGCCAAGTAACATTAACAGTTACTCTTCAGAATTGCCGGTACATGGTGATCAAAAACCAGACTGACTAAAGCCACTTATAACAGTGTTTCCCTGCAGAAAACATGTCCCCTTATCATCTGCACTCTGGCATGTTGGGGGAAGGGATGACCACTGCCCACTCTTGGGAAGCCATTGGAAACTGAAGAGGCCCCAAGGGACATAATCAAGGTCAATGAAGACCAAGTGCTGAGTCATCAAGAACAAAAAGTAGAGAAATCCTTGGGAGTGCCTACAGGAGCAGTCACCAAGTTCAAAATTCTTTAAAATGTAAACAGCCTTTTGGAATGCATAAAAAAAAAAAAAAGATGCTGGGAACAGTACAGGTATTGACGTCAGAATTCTGTGCCTAGTCTGGAGCATTTCCTCTTAAAAACAGACGTGAACTTCAAGGGATCATAACCGACCAACAGTAACTCATCAGGCTCTTCATCCTGGAAATATTTAGGATGCCAAGCTATAGAAGTCAAATCAAACACAGCCAAGTGCCTTGTGTAGGTTGTAGCAGGTGTAAAAGATGAGGTACTTCATGTCACTATCAAGACAAATATGAAGTTACAGAGGTGGTGACGACCTTCGATCAGTTGGAGAGGATGATGATGTATTACACGTGAACAAGCCGGACCCCCGCTCACCTTGGCAAAGTTATTAAAGGAGTCCCACAAACCAGAGACCAAAAGCCACTGGACCCAGAAAACACTGCTTAAGTTTTCCTTAGTTTTCTAATCTGTAAAACCAATAGTAAGGTTGTTCAAGAAACTAAAACACTCACAGAGCTAGAGGCACAGTGCCCAACAAAGGGAAAGCGATAAATAGTTACCATCTTCACTGATAATAGCAACTCCAAATTTTCCAGATTGAACTCTGACTCTCCCCGTAATAGGGTCCCCAAAAGCTACAGGACCTGCTCAGATGGTTGGCTAAACCTCATAGGCTCCATTTTCCCCAACTGCACAGACACATTTACACAGGGGCTCTGTGCCCATGGCCTATGGCAAGTAGGGGCTACGTCCCCATCTTCTGCAGTAGAAACACCATGTGTACCCCACCCAAGACCTAGAAGTGAGATTTAAAAATATATATGTATCTTCAAGAGCCAAATCCTTCTCAGGGAGGCACCACGACTCAAAACTCCAGGTTAGTCAATATGTACGTAGCCCAAAATGTTTCCAGGATAGAGTGCCAACTGAAAAAAATAACTGTTAAAATGGAATATGTCCAAACCCAGACGAAATGAGAAAAAAAGTTCTTGACCCTGTCCTCACCTTTCCATCTGACCACCAACGTAAGAGAAACTGGCTTTGAAGGACTACCACATACTAATGCTTGGGGCTCATGAAACCTTATTCAGTAAAAGTGGCTGCCATTTATAAACTATTTACAAATGAGAGAATTGCTAACGAAACCTCTTGGGGTGGTAATTTGTTTTTCCTGAAGAGAAGGGAAATGTGCTGTAACAAAATGCCTCACTAATGTTCTTTCTCAAATGGCTTTATACTCTGGCTGAACAATGGAAGAAAAAACACGTGGGTTTTGAAATTTTTCTGATTTTTTTTTCCAACCTCAAATACAGAAGGGATTCCTACCAAACGTGGCTACTTATTAGCCCCTCTCTTACAGAACTGGCCTCTTTGAGACTTTGCTCCCTAATGTGACTTGGCTCCACATTTTTCTTTCATGTTATTAGATGCACAAGTATTAAATTAGCATAAAGACAGAGGAGCTGGCACCAATGATCACAGTTACTGCTTCTCCACATGGATATTTATAGCACGTACAGCAATAAATCTAAGCCATAAATAGCTCTATTTGCAAAGTTTTATCATCATTGAAGGTTTAGAGATTTTAAATGACTCAAAAACACAAAGCCAAGGCATTCCAATTTATAACTTCATTTGACTGGCAAACTATCCAGCTTTATTCGGAGAGCTGGTATTATCCCCATTTCACTGATGAGGAAACCAGAAGTACAAAACTGCCCATCCAGTTGAGCTAGCTTGACACCCCAAATCTCATTTAAGGTTTTTAAGTAAGAACTGCATTTTAAGCAAAAGTAACCTATTTAGAAATAAGTTTCTCCAAGCTCGTCAGCTAAGGATTTATTCCTCTTTCCTGTGACTGGTCTGTATTTTTGGTCAACCATAATCCTGAAGGAAGGGACATTCGCCAGAGCACAGGACCATCAGAGCTCTGCTGGCAGGAAGGCCCTGTGGCCCTGGGGAGAGAGACGCTCTGCCTAAGTGACCGACGCGCGGCATTCTAACACAGGGAACCCTAAGGAGCACGGCTTAGGTTTCACAGGGGCTTTTTACCTGCTACCTGCATCCATTAGAGACTCTCAAGGAATCCCACACGGGGTGGCTGAGGCCCGAGGCTTGGGTAGTGCTGTGTGCACGCCACTGAGCACCTGCTGACCCCCGCAGATGAGCACAAAGAAGAGTCCAAGGTGGGGAGCTGGGATGAGGGGCGGGAGCCCCGTGGAGTGCCCCCCTCAGAGCCAGCTCCACCCACGTCCCCCGCCTGCTGCAGTGCCAGCACCCTAACCCTTGCCATTTGCAAAAGAAGTAATTTTTTCCTATATGGGCATCTCAATATAACTAGACTCTGGTTTTGACATTTTGCCCCATTAAAGACAGAAGTATGGGGCACTGTTTTGCCAGTCAATTGTATCTTTTTCCTACGCAAATTTTTTTTTAATTGATGTAGAAAATCTAAAATAGAAAACTAGTTTTCTAAGCACAGTTAAAAGCTTGGACTATTTATAGCAGGTCTGTCTCTGATTATTTGTCAACTCCTTTAAGCATGCCCTCAAAAAATCCATAGTCTTCAAAATTACACACAATAAAGTTGTATGCTTTTAAATGTCTAGTGGTATAAGGCTCACCACTTATAATATGTAATCCTACCAGAAATGTTAAAACTTGTGGAAGAAACAAGTTGTGGTTTCTTTGTTTGCTTGTTTTGTGTTTTTTTTTTTTTTAAGACAGAGAGGGAATGCCAAGCCAAGCGTGGAGCCCAATGTGGGGCTCAATCCCATGACCAGAGCAGAAACCAAGAATCGGCCGCCTAACTGAATGAGCCACTCAGGCACTCTGAAAACATTGTCATTTTTTATTTAAAAGAATGAACGTACTATAAATGGTACTTGAAATGCAGTAATTCTATATTTGATAAATACAAGGGATAGATTTATTCTACCAAAAAAAGGGAAGAGTTAGGAAATGACTGAATTTAAATCATACAAAAAATATAAAAAGCTGTAGGCAATAAATCACTGATAAAAATGATCAGTGTTTTTACTATCGTAATAAAACAAGCGTAAAGCCAGTAATGATGCACATACAGATACGCCCTCACTACAAAACCAAGGGCAAACACACCAATGCTCTCAATACACGATGCACACATCACTGAGTTAGAATTTCATTGCACACATGTCATTTCTTAATTTAGGGAACCAGGATTTCTACATCAGTTTCTACCAGAAGACCAAGAAAGGCTGCTATTCGTCCGGCCGGAGCCCGCAGGCCCGAGTGCAGCCTCTGCCCCTGCCACACCTCTCCCCGCAGCCACCATGCAAGCTGCCCAGCACGGGGTGACCTACATGGACCCAGTCAGGGGCTCTAACTTTACACGTCTCTCATATCGCCTTCAGCAGTATCTGGCTTAAAACAGACACCTCCTCAGGGGCGCGGGTGGTGCAGGCAGTTAAGTGCCAGACTCTTGGTTTCAGCTCAGGTCTGAATCTCAGGGTCGGGAGATCTGGCCCCACGTCAGGCTCTGTGCTCAGGGGGAGTCTGCTTGAGCTTCCCTCTCCCCCTTCCTTCTGCCCCTCCCCCTTGTTCGCTCTCCCTCTCTAAAATAAATAAATCTTTTTTAAAAAGAGAATTAAAAAAAATTAAGGATGTAGCTATGTATTTTACTTCAAGAAGCTTGTGCTCATGATGAAAGAATATTGTGCTTAATTACGTATGTATACAAAACGGAAAATGATAAAAAGGCATCCAGTCGGTAAGGAACAAGTAAAACATGTTCCCTATTTTAGATGACATGAAATATGCATAGAATACCCTAGAGATTGCATGAAAAAACAAAATACTAGAACTGATAAATGAGTTCAGTAAAGTAGAATACTAAATAATTGTACAGAAGTCCATTGCATTGCTACACACTAAAAATGAAGCAACAGAAAGAAATTAAGAAAGCAATCCCATTTACAATGACACCAAAAGGAAAAAGAAAAAAAATCCCTAGGAAACAAACTTAACCAGGGAGGTCAAGACCTATACTCTGGAAACAATAAAATACTGAAGAAAGAAATTGAAGATGACACAAATAGAAATATTCCATGCTTGTGGATTGAAAAAATATTAAAATGTCCATATTGGGCAGCCCAGGTGGCTCAGCAGTTTAGCACCATCTTTGGCCCAGGGCGTGATCCTGAAGACCCGGGATTGAGTCCCACATCAGGCTCCCTGCGTGGAGCCTGCTTCTCCCTCTGCCTGTGTCTCTGCCTCTCTGTCTCTCTCTCTCTCACGAATAAATAAATAAAAATCTTTAAAAATAAATAAATAAAAATAAATAAAATGTCCATATTACACAAAACAATCTATAGATCTGATACAATCCCTTCCAAAATACCAACAGCATTTTTCACAGAACTAGAACAATCTTAAAATTTATATAAAACCACAAGACCCCAAATAGCCAAAGCAATTTTGAAATTGTAAAAGCTGGAGGTATCACAATTCTGGACTTCAAGTTATATGCCAGAGCTGCAATAATCAAAACAGTACGGTACTGGCACAAAAAGAGACCCACAGTTCAAGAGAATAGAAAAATCCAGAAATGGACCCTCAACTCTATGGTCAACTAAGCCTCGACAAAACAAGAAAGAATATCCAATGGAAAAAAAAAGACCATCTTTTCAACAACTAGTGTTGGAAAAACAGGACAGCTATATGCAGAAGAGTAAACGTGGACCACTATCTTACACCATAGAAAAAAGATAAAATCGACACATATTAAAGACCTAAATGTGAGGCATGAAACCATCAACATCCTAGAGAGAGCACAGGTAAGTAATCTGACAACAGCCATAGCAACGTTTTTCTAGATATGTCTCCTGAGACAAGGAAAATAAAAAATGAGCTATTAAGACTCCATCAAAGTAAGAAGCTCCTGGAAAGCAAAAGAATCTAAAGACAATCTATGGAATGACAGAAGCTGTCTACAAATGGCATATTGGATAAGGGTTAGTCTCCAAACTCTATAAAGAAATTATCAAACTAAACACCCCAAAAAACAATTCAAAAACAGGCAGAAGACATTAACAGACATTTTCCCAAAGAAGACATCCAGATGGCCAACGACACATGACAAGATACTCAACATCACTCATCGGGGAAATACAGATCAAAACTACAATGAGATAGCACCTCACAACCATTAGGACGGCTAAAATCCACACCAGAAACAACAGGAATTGGTGGGGATGCAGAGAAAAGGGAACCCTCTTACACTGTTGGTAGGAGTGCAAAGTGGTGCAGCCACTGTGGGAAACAGGATGGAGCTTCCTCAATATTTTAAAAGTAGAACTACCCTACAATCCAGTAATTGCACTAGTGGGTATTTACCCAAGTCATACCAAGACACAAATTCTAAAAAAAAATAAAAATAAATTATAACTACACTGTGTTTATTACAGCATTATTCACAATAGCCAGATTATGTCCACGGATAAATCGATGGGCATAAAAGGTATCCAAACACACATACACCAGAGTATTATTTGGCCATAAAGAAGAATGAAATCTTGTCATTTACAACAACATGGATGATCTAAAGAGTATAATGCTAAGCAAAATAAGCCAGTTAGAGAAAGAAAAATATGATTTCACTCATGTTGAAGTGAAGAAACACAACCAATGAACAAAGGAAAAAAAAAAAAACAAGCCAAGAAACAGACTCTTAACTATTGAAGACAAACTGATGTTTGCTAGAAGGAAGGTGGGAGATGGGGGTTAAGGGTACACGTGGCATGATGAGCACTGAGAAACGTACGGAACCACCGAATCACTGTATTATACACCTGGACCCGACATGACACTGTATATTAACCACACTGGAATTAAAATTTAAAAAAAAAAAAACGGTAAAAAACAGAAAATGAAAATCCACCCTAATCTCTCTGTAGATGGGCAATATTTCACATATATCTGGCATTAGACAGGGTCTGTCAACACTTACCTTTTAACACTTTCTAAATGATCCCTTCAGCAGACAAAACCTTCCTCGGCTGGCCCTGAGTCTCCAACAGCTACTGGTTCTCACGTCCCTATAGTGAGCCTTAAATTCCTTACAAACGTGCACTTGGTATTCCTAACAAGGAAGGGGAACGGTCATGATGCATCAGTGGGAAAAATTAACCACATATTTGGAATTCTGTGGAAACAGGTTTACAAGAAGAAAACAGGCACCTGGCAGGAAAAAAAAAATGTCAAGGAAATTATTGAGACATGATACACTTCCTGTCAAAACAACACATGAAGTGATGATTCATTCGATCAGTATCTCCTACTAGATGCGATGCAGCTCTAACCGCTCCGGGGCCTTAGTGACCTTTGCTGTGCCCTGTGCGGAAGGGTTTTCAGTCTTGATTACCAAGCTGCTCCAAGGATCTGGGCCCAAAAGTACGTAAAGCCAGGAGGCGCTCACCGTGCTCAGGGCCATTGTGCAGGTTGTAGGAAGGCCGGAAGGCGCTGTCGCCTCCCCCAGCTCCGCTGCAGCTCCAGCCAGGCCCTGACAGGACCCGAACCGCGCCGCTTCCCCACGCCAGAGCTGTGCCCCAACAGACACGTTAGAATCCGTTCAATCCTGATGCACGAAGCACAGCACCGAGTCCTTCGTCCAAATTTCCAGAATTCTTTAAAACGGCTCCAGTCTCCAAGGGTCATTGGAATACATACCAAGCCAGGTTTTACTCTAGAAATTCAACACCTAAGCTTATTACGAGCACACCGCCAGCACAGTGCAACATAGAGTGTCCTCTAACGTCCAAGTTTCTAACTTACTTAACTGGGGGGGGGGTAAGTATTTACAATATAAGCCCAAATTGGAAAGGGTTGCTTTTTTTTTTTTAAGTCACATAATAATACTTGTTTAAGACACATCCATTTTACAGTTCAAGTTTGTGATTGAATCCTGCCGTCGGATAGGTACTCCGATTTTATTTGTGAACTAAATACAGATTTTCATTAAAATGTTTATTTCTGGGCAGCCTGGGTGGCCCAGCGGTTTAGCACCGCCTTGAGCCCAGGGTGGGACCCTGGAGACCCGGGATCGAGTCCCAGGTCGGGCTCCCTGCATTGGAGCCTGCTTCTCCCTCTGCCTGTGTCTCTGCCTCTCTCTCTCTCTCTGCGTCTCTTATGAATAAAAAAATAAAATCTTTAAAATAAATAAATAAATAATAAAATGTTTATTTCTTCAATTTGCTTATTTTCATTATCTCTGAAGCAAATTCGTAGTCACTGTGCAAATCGAGAACAATGGAAGGGCAGGAAAAAGTGGACAATACTTTGGTCTTCATCATACGGGGTACGCCCCAGAAAATGCCCTGGCGTGGGCTGGGGACGCCCCGCCCACAGCATCTCACGCCGCAGCCCAGCCCCGTGCACTGAGGGGCCGCTGAGTCCCCGACACTCTGCTCAGGCCTCGTACCCCTCAGCATCCCGGACACGCGACCCCTCACCCAATATCAAACTCAGCTCAGTGGAGGCCCAAAACCCAGGCGTGACAGCCCGAGCCCCAGAGGGCCAAAGCTTGGAGAAGAACTCCGGGAAGGGGACCTGGAGGCCCTGCGTTCCCCAAGGAAAGTCCCCGCAGAATCTGTCCAGTTTCCAAAACACCAAGTTACCACGAGGTTCACGGACAGCTAGAAGGATCGTCCTGCCTTAAAAACACCAGCGTTCTCAGGACGAGTCTGTTTTCTTTACTATTACCAGTCGGGTGTACAGACAATAGTAGAGGTTTTTGAAACTTGCTATAGCTTTTGAGGAAAATCGTGAAATCAGATGAAGTTTTAGGAGAACAAGTGGAGAAGGTGAGGAGGAAGGAAGCGTGGAGAATAGGGAGAAAAGGGAGAGAGAAGGAAAGAGAAAGAACCAGCATAAGCTGTATTTTAGCTAAAAATTGACATTATCAATAAGCCATGTGTTTCAGGCCATTCTCTACACCCAGGCGGGAAGAACTGATACACGGGGATGTTCAGTTCCATCCAACATCAAATTTATAGCCAGTCATCTTAGAATTCATCCAAAAATAAGTGCTAGAGTATTCCCGGCTGGTTACATCATTCCTGGGCAGGGAGGCGACGGGGTCGCAGGCCACGAGCCGTGTGTCTCCTTGCGACCGACAGACACGCCAGCAGCAGTGGACTCGGCCCCCACGTGCCCTAGCCGCCCCAGCAGGGAACCGCGCGGCCGCCAGGAATGGAGGGGGAGCCTGGGGCACCGTCTTTAATCCCACAGAGATGAAGCCTAGGAAGGGGACTCACCACGGAGAAGGGCTTGACGCAAAGCCCTGGGCTTCAAATGATGTCACCAGCACCCACAAAGGCCACGTGACCCACTTGGTAGGTCAGTGGCCATGCTAAGATCTCAACCCAAATTCTGCTTCTGGTCTGGCCTCTGATACACTCAGATTAAGTCCTTTTAAAAACTTTCTTGGGGATGCCCGGGGGCTGGGGGGGCTCAGCGGTGGAGCATCCACCTTTGGCCCAGGCCGTGACCCTGGGGTCCCGGGATCGAGTCCCGCATCAGGCTCCCAGCAGGGAGTCTGCTTCTCCCTCTGCCTGGGTCTCTGCCTCTCTCTCTGTGTCTTTCATGAATAAATAAAATCTTTAAAAAAAGAAAAAAGAAAACCTTTCTTCTTCCCAAAAATCTACTACCATAAACCACCAGCAGTCATGTTCAACTCCCACTAAAAAAAAAAAAAAAAAATACTCCATTCATTTAAACCTCAACATTTTGTCTACATCTAATTTCTGCTGCTCTCAACAAAGATACCACAACAAGCCTGTGGAGATAAATTTTCCTACGATCAGCATCAAAGGGCAAAATTATTCATTAAATACAAAAAGCTGCATCATCATTTCCCAATCATAATCCATCAGGAACTAGAGAATGACAGAGGGAGTCAAATACACGAGACACGTACAGATCATTCCCTCCTCCAAAGCGGCAAATTCCACAATATCCAAATCACGCTTGGCATTCTTCAAGATGCGATTTTTTTTTCAACTGTTCATGGTAAAGTTGGGTTTTCCCTCCTAAAAATTCCTGTTTTCATAAGACAAGACAAGCAAAAAGCTATTTTGAGACGTTCTGTAGATAAGCACAGATTATTCATTTTTATGGCAAAACAAGTAAATTTATATCTGAAATAGATTACTTGCTTCTATGTGAAATTTCAAAATTTTATAAAGCTAAAAAAACAAACAAAAATAAAGACACGAGACCTTCATATCTCATAATAAACTATTTCAGTCCAAGCTGGAAGCTAGCTAGCCCTGAAGGAATGATTAGAACTCCCATAGCTAAGATTTTAAGAATTCTTAATACTTCATATTCAATGAGGAGGCCATCAATAGTTCTGGCAATCAAATGAAAGAAACAATTCAAGTTTTACTGAACAACTTAGTGTGACAAAAAACATACAATTACTTCTATTCTCCCTTAATAATCCATCAGTTAAAGTCCTATTAAAACATGGGAAAAAGGTCACGTGTGTTGTCTCTTGCCTCCAAAAATGGGGAGTGGTCAGCGGGAAACTTGCTAAGTCGCTAGGGGCTGTGGTAACTGGTACAAAAGGCACTTGGAGAAATCCATCCCTGAGAACTTCCGACAGGTCGGGACCTGGCAAGTACACGAAAGCCTACATTGAAAAGTTAGATGTGCCGAGTCTGATAAAAGTGGCTTCTTCTGACTCCAAGGTAGGGAGATTACACTTCTCTAAAATTATTAATCTGAGGGTAACTTCTCCCACCAATCCATCCCAACCAGACGCTACCTCCAGCCACCTTCATAAACAGGTGGCAATAAAATCACTGCCTAAAGAAATCACAGTTCATGGACATGATCAATTAGAAAAGATTGGTTCCATCCCATTTGGAAAAGATATTCCATCTGGAAACAATAAGCGCTCTATGGATAAATGTAGAGATCTTCACATTTTATGAGTTCCAGACTAAAGGCAGGACTGATCCATAGATTTCTGGGGTTTTCCACACACGTAAAGGTACAAGTGGCTTTTTTACCCTCTTCCCTACCTCTTTTCCTCAAATAATTAGAGTGTCATGCTCTCAAGAGTTATGTTGGACAAACCAAAGCCCCAAATAATCTGAGGTTGGGGTAGGAGAGGAAGGTGACAGGAGGTGATAAAAAATTAATAAAACCACTAAGAGTCTTATTTCAATTTTTTTTTTTTTGGCGAACCCTGTCTTAATGAAAGACGTTAGCTAAAAGGTTTATACACAGCATAGTTTCAAAAAGTCACGCATGCCACCCTCTCCACATAACTTCACCGTCACCGCCAACTTCAAGTTGGTAAAGTTGATGTAGCAATGCCCATTTATTTTTAAACCAGAACATCAAGGAAGGGATAAATAGGTCTGCTTAGGACTGGTGTGAAATAAAGGCTAAAAAGAACTCTTCTCTATTTAAAATTTATCTCCTCTTTGAAGGAAAGGACTTTCCAGGTGAAGACTTCCTCTAAGTGGGAAGTCCATCGTAAGAAAGCATCAAGCCGCTCTGAGTTCCAGGCTTCTAGACAAGCGAAGAAGAACCGTACGCAATTTCCTACCCATCAGGACAGTGGCAAAGGACAGGTTTCCCACAGGAGGCAGGCACAAGTCGTTCCAATTTTCAAACAGGCAGATTCTACAAGCTATGGATTCAAGGAGTATCATTTTGATTCTACATAAGGTCCTAGAGCAGACTATTGGAAGAGACAGTGGCTACTTGGAGCCAGTGTGGACTCCCTAAGAGGAAGTCACTTAAGAGGGACCCCTGGGGGGCTCAGCTGTTGAGCGTCTGCCTCAGGCTCAGGGTGTGACCCCGGGGTCCCGGGATCGAGTCCCACATTGGGGTCCCCCCGCAAGGAACCCGCTTCTCCCTCTGCCTGTGTCTCTGCCTCTGTGTGACTCTCATGAATAAATGAAATCTTTAAAAAAAAGAAGTCACTTGAGAATAACCTCATTCCATCATGTAATTACTAAACTGCTAACTTCACATACTAGAGATACAGGTTTGTTGGACATTGTATAGATCCTTATGGAAAGATCGAAAATCAAAAATCTGATGCTCGTACAAGAGTAATCAGTTGAACTCTACCTGACATTGGCAAACATCAAACAGAAATTTGTACAGACACACCAAATTGCCTTGCCTTAGGACTAGGCCTTTAGCCTACGTAAGAATGTTATTATATCACTAAAGCATTAAAGAAATACCTATCAAACCTGTGCAAAACTTGGAACTAAAAGGAACAGTAAGTTTAACGATCTAAAATACTTGGAAAAGTTAGAGCAAAAGGCTAAATGCAGAAAACAATTTTGAGAAATTTCAGTTCTATTCGTAGAACCAAGAAATCAAGAAAGAAAGAAAGAAATCAAGAAAGAAAGAAAGAAAGAAAGAAAGAAAGAAAGAAAAGAAAGAAAGAAAAGAAAGAAAAGAAAGAAAGAAAGAAAGAAAGAGAAAAAAGAAAGAAAGAAAGAAAGAAAGAAAGAGAAAGAAAGAAAGAAAGAGAAAGAAAGAAAGAAAGAAAGAAAGAAAGAAAGAAAGAAGAAAGAAAGAAAGAAAGAAAGAAAGAAAGAAAGAAAGAAAGAAAGAAAGAAAGAAAGAAAGAAAGAAAGAAAGAAAGAAATTGCCAAAGTCATAAAAGAGGGCTCAGCAGCAGTATCTGTCTAAAAAAAATACACCTCAGACTTGGTAATTTTTGAGATGACTGACCGTCAAGGGTCACTAATGCTATTTAGAAATAACATAGTTCAAATGCCCTCATTTGAGCAATTATTTTATCCCTGGTTCTGTCCTAAGCACTTTCCATAGGCCACCATGGAATCCTTTTAACCATGCTATGGGAGGAAGAGCTAAAAAGGTCCGCTAAAGGTGACCTCCCCGGGACAAGGTAGTAAGTAGCAGAACCCAGGAATCTCCTCAAGTCAGCCCTGCAGCTGGTCATGCTAACCCTGAGACTTTACTGCTTCCCTAAAAGGCGGGGGGGGGGGGGGGGCATTAAGCAAGAGTACCAATGGTTCTACAGTGCTCCGTGCTGTCCCAACAGCATCTGGAAGTACCACACTTTAATATAGCCAACTGGAATATGTTCCGTATCTAGGGGCGGTGAGAGGAGTCAAAATCCTGTCACTTAACAAAAGATGAACAGGTTTTTCTTTTCTGACATAGAAGACTTGAAGGCAGGGTATGGAATGTGTTTTTAAACCTGAGGGACTGTCACGAAAGTAAATTGTTCAGAACGGCCCCTCATCAGCAAACTGTATGATAAAACAATTCTCCCCTTAACCTTTCCAAAGATACACCTGGAGGGTTGGTGATATCAGCACAGCAGAGAACTAGGAGGTCCCAACATTCACCCTCCCCAACAACAAACCAACAACAACAACAACAAAAAAAATAGCTCAATGAAAAGCAACAGAAATATTATGGAGCTAAAATATTACGGAGGATGGTCACAGAGAAAGAGCATAGGAAGCATCTTACCTGCATCATTCCATTCTCCCAGTCCAGAGCAGCTTGGTGCTAAAAAACAATCCCCCGAAAGGATTTCACCACACAGGGTAAAGGATAGGAAGAGAACCCCAGAAAGTCTCATTAATTAACCAAAGGGACAGCATGAGAGGAAGAGGAAAAAGAAATCTATGAAATAATCACAAAGCAATTAAGTCATAGTAAGTTTTTGTCTAGAAATAAGGACTCAACATCATAAATGAAAATGGTTTAAATTAATAGACAAAGAGCAGGAGATTCCTCTGTGGCTCAGCGGTTTAGCGCCTGCCTTTGGCCCAGGGCGTGATCCTGGGGTCCCGGGATTGAGTCCCGCGTCAGGTTCCCTGCATGGGGCCTGCTTCTCCCTCTGCCTCTCTGTGTGTCTCTCATGAATAAATAAATAAAATCTTTAAAAAAAAATAGACAAAGAGCAGCTGAATGGACAAAGAAAACAAAAACAAGACTCAGCTGTAGCTGCCTGTGAGACTCATTTAACCTTGAAGAACACTCCTAGACTAAAAGTGCCAGGATAGAAGAATATTCCATGCAAATGGAAATTAGGAGAGAGAAAGGATTGCTACACATGTGACACAAAGTTTAAATCAAAACTTATAATGAGAGGAAAATAAGATCATTGTACAATGACACAGGTCAATTCATCAAGAAGATTTAACAATTATATGTGTACCTACTATTAGAAAACCTAAATAGTACACTAACAGATCTGAAGGCAGAAAAAGACACAAAGCAATAATACCAGGGACTTCAATAACCCATTTTCAATGATCAATAGATCATCTAGACAGAAAAATCAATAGGAAAAAGTGGACTTGAAGTACACTGCAGGCCAGATGGACCTACGTCTACCAACATTCCATTCAGCAGAACAGAACATTAAAAAAAAAAAAACTCATCCTAACAAACATAACACAATTGAGATATTAAATATCATTTCCAAACATGATGATATGAAACTAGGTATCAGTAACAGGAAGAAAGTTGGAGGTGGGGAGACAGAGTTACAGTATGTGGCAATTAAAACAATACACTTCCAACCACCAATAGGTCAAATACATAAAAAGGGATGTCAAGGGCAGCCCGGGTGGCTCAGCGGTGTAGTACCGCCTGCAGCCCAGGGCCTGATCCTGGGGACCGGGGATCGAGTCCCGCATTGGGCTCCTGCATGGAGCCTGCTTTTCCCTCTGCCTGTGTCTCAGCCTCTCTCTCTGTGTATTCTCATGAATAAATAAATAAAATATTTTTTAAAAAGGTAAGAAAGGGAGGTCAAAAAATACTTTGAGAAATAATGTCAATACTACATACCAAAACTTAGGGGATGCAGCAAAATCATTTCTAAGAATTTTGAAGAAAACCTCTATTTATATAAAAAGTGATAAACACATTAAAAACATCAATTAATGTGGTACATTAATAGAAGTAACCCTGTCTCAAAGGATTCAAAGAAAGCATCTGGGGCAGCCCCAGTGGCTTAGCGGTTTAGCACCGCCTTCAGCCCAGGGCATGATCCTGGAGACCCAGGATAGAGTCCCACATCGGGCTCCCTGCATGGAGCCTGCTTCTCCCTCTGCCTGTGTCTCTGCCTCTCTCTCTCTGTCTCTAATAAATAAATAAAAAATCTAAAAAAAAAAAAAAAGACAACTACTATTTTAAAAAAAAAAGCATTTGGCAAAATTCAACATGCTTAAAAACTCAACAACTTGGATACAAGAGGAACACGTGCCTCTGCATAATAAAGGCCATATATAACTCACGGCAACACCATACTCAACAAAGGTAAAATGTTCCCCTTCAAAATTAAGAACAAGATAAGGATATCCATGCTTTCCACGCCTGTGCAACATAGTACTAAAAATCCTAGCTACAGCACTTAGGCAACAGAAAAAGAGGCAAATAGCAAAGGAAGAAAAATTGTAAACATCGTGATCTTGTATATAGAAAATCCTAAAGAACTACACCAAAAAACAAACAACCTTTAAATTCAATAAAGCTGCAAGGTACAAAATACAGTGTGTTGCATTTCTATACATTAACAACTACCTGGAGAAAAAAAAATCCCATATACAATAGCACCAAAACAGATATACAGGAATAATTTAAATGAGAAAGTAAACTATATGCTGAAAATTTTAAGACACTGACAAAAAGATGATAACACAAATATGAGCTACCCATGTTCACAGATCTGAAGAATTATTACTGTCAATATATTGGTAACGTCCACACTACTCAAGGCCATCTACAGATTCAAAGTAAACCCCCTCAAAATTCTGAAAGCACTTCACAAAAAAAAAAAAAAAAAAAAAAAAAAAAGATCCTAAAGTTTGTATGAAACCACACAAGACCCTGATAGCCAAAGCAAGTTTAAGAACAAGAAGACTGGAGGGATCACCCTCTAGATTGCCCGTCGTGCTACAAAACTACAGTCCTTCAGGGGCACGTGGCTGGCTCGGTCAGCAGAGCAGAAGACTCTTGATCTTGGGGTTGTGAGTTCAAGCCTCACATTCAGCGTAGAGATTATTTTAAAACAAAATCTTTAAAAGAAAAAAAAAGCTATATTCATTCAAATAGTATAGTATCGGCACAAAAGGACATGTAAATCGATGGCCCAGGGATCCCGCAATAAACCCGAGCTTCTATGGGAAGTTCACTCACAGCAAAGAACCCAAGAACAAACAACAGGGAAAGGACATGCTCCCCAGTAAGTGGCTTCGGGGAACAGAGTGGCCTGTGACCTTAAGCCACACACATACACACACACACACACACACACACACACACACACACACACACACGAGCTTGGAAGGAAGCTAGAGACTCAACACCGGAACTGAGGTCCTAAAACTCAGACAAGAAAACATAGGGAAAAGCTCCGTGACGCTGATGTAGCGTCCGAATGAATGGTTTTCTCGGTCAGCTTTGGCGGGGTCCAGGGCCGAGCACCAAGGAAGGATTCTCGAGACGTCCCTGGTGCCAAACGGTGGTTTTGTTCAAGGTCAGGGACAGACTTTGGGCTGGCAGAGCGGCTGCCTCTGCCCCCCCCCCCCACCACCATGGCCAGGAGCACGTGATCAGCTACAGGGAGGGGAGAAGTCAAGATGAGGGAAGTTCCAAATGGAATTTTTTTTAAGATTTTATTTATTTATTCATGAGAGACACACAGAGAGAGAGAGGGAGAGACACAGGCAGAGGGAGAAGCAGGCTCCATGCAGGGAGCCCAATGTGGGACTCGATCCCGGGACCCCAGGGTCACACCCTGGGCCCAAGGCAGTTGCTAAACCGCTGAGCCCCCCAGGTGCCCCCAAAAGGAATTTCTTATGCTGAAGAAGACTCACAGGATACAAGAGGCCATGCTATTGTCTAACTAAGGTGCTTTTCCCCACAGCAAGGAGTTAACATTAGGACACTAAGGAGCTTCGAGGAGGACCATTTGTCAATGGGCTGCAGGTTATAAGGACAATTAATTTTATCTATGTTTCATTCTGCCTTTATCTCCTACATCAACATCAGGACTTTTGGATACGACACCAAAAGCATAAGCAGCAAAAGCTAACAAATGGAAATAGATCAAACCCCAAAGCTTTTGCACAACAAAATAAACAAATAAATAAGAATAAGAGAAATCTCTGCAAATGATCTAACAAGAGCTTAATAGCCAAAAGTATCTGGAGAACTTATACAACTCAAGCACACGAACAAAAATAATCCAGTTAAAAAATGTGCAGGGGGCAGCTGGGAGGCTCAGTGGGTTAAGTGTCTGCCTTCAGCTCAGGTCATGAATCCAGGGTCCTGGGATGGAGCTCCCTATCGGGCTCCCTGGAACCTACTTTCCCTCTCTCCGCCCCTCCCTCTGCTTATGCTCTCTTGCTCTCTAATAAAAATTAAAAAATAAAAATAAAAATGTTTAATGTGTAGAGGATCTGAACAGACATTTTCCAAACACATACAGATGGCCAACAAGTATATGACCTGGTGCTCTGCACCACTTAGCAGGGAAAGGCAAGTCCAAACCATAATGAAGGGCACCTGGGTGGCTCAGTCGGTTAATTGTCCACCTTTGGCTTAGGTCATGATCTTAGGGTCCTTGAAGTAACCGAATGGGATGGTGGTTGCTAGGGAAAACGAGGAAATGTTAAGATGGCAAAGTTTTTACCTTTTGACCTGTAAGAGTAAGTTCTGCGGATCTAATACCCCTCATGTTGACCGTGGTTAATACAGCATTGCGTAAAGCTCCTGAGAGCAGACCTCAAGCGTTCGCACCACATACACAAAGAACTTCACTGCAGGACATAAAGATTCGCTATCTTGACCTTGGTAATCATTCCCCAACATACGTAGCATGTCGTACACTCCAAATACAGATGCTTATATTTGTCAATCAAGTTGAGAGGGGAAAAGAGATAGGTTGGGGTGTCCTTATGGTATCAGCTCCCCAGCACGTCAAGTATTCAAGAGTAGCATTCAAGCGGTCAAATACTCCCAAGTAGCTACACGGAGGGGCTGTGCATCTGCTAGAGGCTAACGGGAAAGTTTCAGGTTTCTCTCAATCCTAAGGCTCGGACTTTCCTCAACAATTGCACTCACTTACCCAGACAGAACATACAATTTCTGAAGGGGCCTGTGGAGCTGCCCCTTTACATCTGAGAAGGGCTAGTCCTCTAACCTCCTGGGCAACCTTCACCTTTCTTCCCCTGTAAACCAGTATTTCCCAATGCAACCCACACCTGCTGCACAGAAAAACACGGACAGTGGCCTTTACAGAAAGGCCGTGAACCAAAAGGACTTGCTGACATGTCTGCAAAACTACCAACAGGAGCTTATTCTGATCTGAGCTCCCTGCAAAGTGGCCTAAATCAGGATTTCTGCTTTCAATGAGCTGACAGGTTGGAAAGTCAAGACTGACACGTGGGAGCCCATAATGAAATCAGGGAAGGTGATCAACATTGAATAAACCAGAGGGACCGGCAATATGTTAAAGAGCTCGGGAGGGAAAGAGCTTAGTGGTATTAAGATGGTCAAAGGTTCCGGAAGTATGCTTGAGCTTGCTTTGAGGATGGCACTAGGTTTTCGGTAGAAAGGAGAGACCCAACGTGAGGTCAGAGACGTTAGCAAGTTGTACGGGCTAACTCCGTCCCTGATTCCCAGTCCAGGCCACGTCCACGCTGACCTCTCATTGCCCTCTGAAACCTGGAAAACCTGGTAAAGCTAAAACTCTACTTGACTATTTTCTGTTTGTCATAAATATAACTACTAACGTTTTCTAGCACTCAGTCTCCACCAGGTGCTTCTAGAAGGGCCTTCTGTAAATTACTCCAAAGAATCTTCAAAACCACCCAACGGGGCAGGTTATAATGATTATCCCCATTTTAACAAAGGGAAACTTGAGGGAGAAAGAGGTCACAGAGCAGGGACAGGGCCAGGCTGTCTAACTAGACAGTCTGGCCCCAGAGCCTCCACTGTTACTTACTTTGTCATAAGTTTTAGGGAATTTCTTTAAGTTACCAAGTGTTGGGGGGTAAGGAGCACATGCTAGCCTTAAGCCACAAATGGCATAACTTGTGTTTGCCAACGAACCTAGGAACTAAACCATGAATTCATTAACAGGCAATTGATCTCTTGATTAACATGTTACGGGAAGGTCTGTATATTTCAATAGTTAACATTTTAAGTATTTTTCAAGGGTGAAACGGTCACGTGTACACCTCTCAAACAAAGCCTGCCACTTGAAATAGGCTGGTTCAGTCAGTCTCTTCTGGACACGCTACCAAGGAAAGCAAACATGTCCTGCCGGTCTCCACCTTGCTGGCCCTCCCTCATAGATACAAGGTTTTCTTTTAAAGAAACTTTCTCATTAACTTCTTATACAAATGAAACCTCAAATTAAGGGGAAAAAATAAGGATAAATCACCTCTGAAGAAAAAAAAAAAGCCCATCTGGTAAATGGATTCAAAATGAAGATCACTGGAACAAATGCCCAATATTCAATTACGTGACGTTTTTTGCTTTCCCTCATTTAAAAAATTATGTCAAATCTCATTATCTTGGTTATCCAGGAGAAGTAGTCCAGGAGCAGTAATGGTAGAAATAAGCAAATTACTACTGTGCCAAGATCAAATTAAGGAAAAAAATTACAGTTGATTAAGATGCACGATCATACAAAGGTACCTGGCGTTTTACCAGTCAAATGTCTAAGTGTCAAGTGTGCAAAAGCCCACAAAATGCAACACATCCCGGAACGCCTGGATGGCTCAGTCCGTTGAGCCTCCCACTCTGGATGTCAGCTCAGGTCACGATCCCAGGGTCATGGGATCAAGGCCTTGTGAGGGCTCTGCACTCAGTGGGGAACCTACTTGGGATTCTCTCTCCTCTCTCCCTCAGCCCCTCCACAGGCATGTGCATGCTCTTTCTCAAATCTAAAAACAACAACAACACCAAAAAAAAGCAACAGATCCTGAAAACTCTAAAACCAGAAAAGTACTGCCTGAGACCGGAAATCAACTGAAATTTAGAACCCAAAATAGGAATCACCCAACCTGACCCATCTCTTTGTGGCAAAGTCACATGAAAGAATTATCCTATAGCTTCTCTGTTCTACTAAAGCAATCTACGTTCAGATTCAATTAAACAAAACCTACGGTAACTAGATCTATCATATCTTATCAGTAAATCAAAGCATAATAAAATTACAGTCAGCTAGAAGTCTGGGCTCTACCATCATCTACCAGACTTATTTGGCAGTACCATCCTAGCCAAGCCCCAACCGTAGAGGGTTTTCCAATATTCATAGCATCCATTTTTCTGGGGAGTCTACTTGGTCATAGACTCTGGCGAGGCTTTAAGTTAGAGCTTAGGTATCAATACAGTACTTACTTTTGAGCATAATGCCTAATATAAGTATTGTATTCCACTTCAATACCTATTGAGAGTACTTTTCCTTTTCCCATATGGCACATACTAAAGGCCACGTATCAGAGCTCACCTGCAATTTCTGCCTAATTTTGTCTTAGCCACCGAAGAACTTTCTTATAAAAGTACAATGAGAAAATATTCTAAACTCTTCTTGCAGTACTTACACCATAAAAAAAAAAAAAAAAAAAAAAAAAAGGGCGTGAACTCCAGATGACATTTCATCAAGCCACGTTTACCATTTTTCCCCTTTAAGTGTTTCTAGATTTCTTAAAGGGCAGGACAGGTGCTTCAAAGGAACGTCTAATGACACCTGTTACATAACCTCTTCTTGGAGAGGTTATATGGTTGTGACAAGGAAGAAACAGTCCAAAGCAGAACAAACACTAATTCTCTATCCTCCATCCTACTATTAGCCAGGACTAGTCACCTGTGTGCCTCAGTTTCTCTAACCACTAAATGTGAGGTCTGATGTGATCCAAATTCCTAAAGTTAAATGGGCATAATAATCCCACAGAAGATTCACGGCAGGGCTCATAGTGTTGAGATTCTATGTTGTAGAAAGAAGCTCCAAAGGTTTTTGCGGGATTCATTTCCTGCCCTCCACGTACTCCACAGGGCCTAGCTCCGCCATTCACCAAGAGGCGGCAAATACAGAGATGTTTTAAGGACATACCTGTAAAATCCAGGACGTATGTAAAAACCTCTCCTCTTACTCTGCTTGGACTGTCATGTGCAAAGGACAACCCAGATCACCTAGTAGGACAGGTGTCTGTTTTTGCTGTGGAATCGGGATTCCACTTTCCCTGACAGCTTAGGGCCCAAGAACAGAGCACGGGGAAGCTTCAGAAAACTAGAAACCCCACAGGGCCATAAATGATGAGGGTCTGGTTTTTTTGGTTTTTTTTTTCGTTTCTCCCACGAGTGGCGGGCCCGATGGTGAACCTGTGAGATTCCGGGTCTGCAGAGGTGGGTCCAGACCCAGGCAGGGTCCCGGAGGCCACACACACGCGGGGCCGCGACCTGTCCCGGGAGGCAGGGGGCCCCCCTAGGGATCCAGCCGGCCAGGACCCCAGAGCCGGGTCTGGGAGGTCGCCTGGACACCGCCTTCCACAGCCCTGCGGCGAAGACCAAGGCCCTGTGGCCCCCGCGGCGCCAGCATGTTAGGGCTCTGTCGGGCCGTCACCCCCCAGGCACCCGCGGGGATGAGCCGGCGCGCCCCCCCTCCCCAGCCACGGAGCTGCGGGCGCCTCCGGGAGCAGCAGGGGCCTCCCCGCCAAGGGAGCGCGCTTGGACCGCCAGCCTGCGCCCCCTCGGCTCCGGGTCGGCTCCCCGCTCCCCCCGCCCCGCCCCCAGGACCCCCGCCCCCCGCGCGCCGCCCTGCGGGAACTTCCCTCCGCCCCGGGGGCCTGCTGCGGGGTTGGGTGGGCGTGGGGGGGGCACGGGAGGCACTAGGGGAGGGGCGAGGGGGGGCCCGAGGGGGCCGGGCGAGGGGGGCGGGGGGGCGCAGGGAGGGGAAGGGCAGTACGGGAGGGGGCACGGGGGGCACGAGGGGAGGGGAGACACGGGGGGCACTAGGGGAGGGGAGACACGGGGGGCACTAGGGGAGGGGAGGGGGGGTACAGGGGGGGCGCGGGGAGGGGAAGGGCAGTACGGGAGGGGGCACGGGGGGCACTAGGGGAGGCGAGAGGCGGGGCACGGGAGGGCCGGGCGAGGGGGGCGGGGGGGCGCGGGGGAGGGCACCGGGGAGCCGCCACCTCCGTGCGCCCCCGGCTGCCCCCAGGCTCCGCAGCTGCCGCCAACCCCGGGGGCCCCGTCCCGCCCCCGCCCCGCGCCCCGGAGCCCGCAGCGGCCCCCGCCCCACCTCCGCTGTCCCCGCGCCCCCCCCGCCCCCGGAGAGCGTGTTCCCGGGAACAAACTTTCCTGCCCTGGGCCACCGAGAGACGCGGGGTCGGCACCCCGAGGAGCACGCACCTGGAGCCGGGCCCGCCGCCTCGCCCCGGAGAGCCGCCGCGCCCGCCCCGCGCAGCCCCGCGCCGGGAAGGTCTCCCGGAGCCGCAGACGCCGGCGGGGGCGGGCGGGGAGGGGGCGGGGCTGGGGAGGAGGGGGAGGGGCCGGGGGAGGGGCCGGGGCGGGCGGGGGAAGAGGGGGAGGGGCTGGAGAGGAGGGGAGGGGCGGGGCCGGAGGGGAGGGGCGGGGCCGAGGGGGAGGGGCGGGGCCGAGGGGGAGGGGCGGGGTCAGGGCGGAGGGGGGGCGGGGGCGGAGCAGGTGCTTGTGCCTGCACCCGCAGCTCCGCCCCCCCGCCCCGCACCCTCCTCCCGCACCCCTTCCCGCACCCCCTTCGCCCGCCCCCCTGCCCCGCCCCCCCCGCCCCAGGACGCAACCCGAAGCCGCCCCGCCAGCCCCTCCCGGCCCGGGGCGCCGACGAGGTCGGTCGGGGGGCGAAGCGGCGGGGCCGAGCGCGCAGCCGACGCCCCATCCCCGATACAGCGCGGCCCGAGGCCCCCCGACCAGGCGCCCCCCGCACCCTGGGGGGTCGCGCGCCTCCAGCTGTGCGAGCTCCCGCGGAGAGTCACCGGGACCCAGGAGCCTTCATGGAAACCATCACCGTCTCCACAGTGAAACCGGGGTGGGGGGGATGGGTGGAGGATGCGGGGTGGTGGGGGGATGGGTGGTCCGGGGGGCTGCTGGGTGCGGGGGAATGGGTGATGGGGGGGGAAGCGGGGCTGGGGGGATGCGGGGTGCGGGGGCAGATCCGGTGTTCAGATCCAGGTCCGGGGGGCAGATCCAGGGTCGGGGGCATGGGGGTGCGAGGGTATGCGGGGCTGGGGGGGATGCGGGGTGCGGGGGCAGATCCGGTGTTCAGATCCAGGTCCGGGGGGCAGATCCAGGGTCGGGGGCATGGGGATGCGAGGGTATGCGGGGCTGGGGGGGATGCAGGGTGCGGGGGCAGATCCGGGGTCCTGGGGGCTGGGGGGTGCGGGGGGATGCAGGGCTGGAGGGCTCCCTTACCGGCTCGCGCGCCGTCCCCGCTCAGCTGAGCCTCCCCCAGCAGAGCGGCTTCTCCAGCAGCCCGGCCTCCCAAAGCAAACTTGAGACCAACTTTAAAGGCAAAATTCCCAAATCGCCTTTCCTTGGGAGCCCCCCTCAACGACGGGCTGTGCCAAGGCCCGGCACCGTGTGGCCCCAAGATTCTGGCGCCCAAGACCCCGGGCAGGGAGGAGCACCCCACCTGCCTGCGTCCCGGCCACCTGCGCCTCTTCTGAGCCTCGCCAGGCGTCGCCCGCTTTGCCGCTGGAAGGTAGCAAAACACCCAGGTCCTGCCCTGAAGGCCTCCCTGGGGTCCGCCTTCCTAACTGGGCCGCGCCCCTAACCCCAGCTGCAGCCCCAGGTGATTCTGTTTCACGTGGGGGTGAACCCAAGGCTTGGCCTCAGGCCCTGCCTTTAAAAAAAAGAAAAAAGAAAGTTCTTGCCCAGGCCAAGACTTCAAGGTATTCCAGATAACAACAGTAATATTCTTCTGAAAAACAACAAAAAATTCCAACTGTAAAAATGATTCCCAAGTTCTGATAAGCAAAAAACGGTGTTAGTAGCCTTTGGTATTAATAGTCTTTTGAAACCACTAGGATGGAATCACCGTGTGTTTTTCTTTCTCTTTCCTTTTTTTCATTAATTGTCAGACAAGAAACGAGAAAAAAGTAAGAAAGTGTGGCAGGAGGAACAAGTATGGCAGGAGGTCACCTAAAACTCCTTCCCCGCTAAAAAGAAACCAGCACAACCCGGAATGGTGGAACCTTTCCCAGCCGAGGACGGATAATCAGGCTATCTGCAGCTTTCTGGCCCTCTGGCAAGCTCTGAGCATGATCAATATTTAAATAAGTACTTGGCTTTCAACTTCCCTCGGTTCAAATATTAAGCAAAGTGGATGCGAGCAACCTTAAAAGAAGCCGGTGAATATATGAGGCAGGAAGCTGTCGGGTGTGTCAACGAACCTTTGCGTCTGATTGACTCTGCTCCTCTAGGTACGGGTTACTCTGGACACTCGGCGCTAAACTTGGCGAGGACCCCATCTGTTTAGACTTGAAAGCCTGCATAGGGTCAGTCCCCAGACGGGGACGTTCGCCCAAGAAACCCGGTGGGTAAATCCGTTGGGAAAATTCTAGCTTCCTGTGAGTAGGATGCCAGCGTCCCAGCTCAGTTCTGTCTTTTCCAGTTAATCACCCTTACAGACCTCCTCCATAAACCCCTCTTCGTTGTCCTGGTTTCTGCCGGCCTCTGGACTTGGACGGAGCTTAATGACCTTACCACAATTAAGCATGTGATTATAGTCACTGTCATATGTCAGACTGTTACAGGTTCTCGACCTCTCTTCTCTCAAGTACAAAGACTGTTTCTTATCCCCGTCACCTCCACAGTCCTAACTAGGGCGCCTGTGGAGTCTTTAATACCTGTATTGAGACTCTAGCTCCGGAGTATTTAAAATTGGGTTTTGTACATGGGAGACTCCTAACTCCGGGAAATGAACAGGGGTAGTGGAAAGGGAGGTGGGCGGGGGGTTGGGGTGACGGAGGGGGACACCTGGTGGGATGAGCATTGGGTGTTATGCTATATATTGGCAAATTGAACGCCAATAAAAATTTAATTAAAAATAAATAAAATGAAATTGGGTTTTGTAAGTGAACTATTCCATCAGTTATGTAGGAAGGAATTTATATCCCAGTTTTCAAACTTCTCTTTAATGATGTGTAACGGCTCCAGATTCTATTATCTATCTAAATCTCTCCTGCTCTTAATTTTATTTGCAAATGATTCTCAAAGGTCGAGTAACTGTCAATCTGATGTTTGGCCACCACGTGGTAGGAACTGGATCAGTGTTTTCTAAGTAAAAGCATGATACTAAAAGACCATATATGTAAGGCGGAGGCCGGGGTACAAATTTTGGCAGGAGAAATAAGATGGCCAAATACTATTTACTGTCATTGTGAAGATTAAATGACTGAAGGTGACTATGGGACACATCATAAGGATGCAGGAAATGGTGGCAACTAAGATTTCAAAATACGGAAGTATTAGAACACTTCAGAGCTTCCAGATAATTAATGGAACATGTCAGACTGAGATCAGAAACTAGTTGTGGAACATACACTTGGTTGCCTAGATTGAGAAGATCAGGGAACACAAAAGAGAAGCCAACTTGATCAAAACCAGGAGACAAATCTCGTGGGGGAGCGCTCACAGTTTTCATTTTAGCTACGCATTAGCATCACCTGACAAGCACTAAAAAACAAGACAAAACAAAAACCTTCGGTTCCCACAGTCTCACCCCAGACCAATTATTTTAGGTTCTCCAGGGTTGGGGGGGCATGTTGGTATTTTATAAGGCTCCCAGGGGATCCCAATGATTGGGAACAGCTGGACTAATGTAACTGCGTTTTGCTGCTGGAGAAGGGTAAGCCAGCCCACAATTATATGAGCTTAAGGGAATCAGCTCTTCCCTTTCTGCTAATGGTGAACAACCCTGTTTAAATTACTGGCCAGCGGTAAAAAAAAAAAAAAGAAAGAAAGAAAGAAAAGAGAAGAGAAGAGAAGAGAAGAAAAAAGAAAGAAAGAAAAAGAAGGAAAGAGAAGAAAATTACTGGCCAGCGGTGCTTCAGTGTAAGGTGCATGTGAATCACCTGCAGATTATTTCAAAACGCTAATTGACTCACTATCAGATGGAGGCTGACACTGCGCTCGTGGCAAGCTCCACCTGATGCCAGTGGTGGTGTTCGAAGAAGCAAAATAATAAACCCAAAATGGACATTAGAAACAAAAGTAGAGGGACACCTGGGGGGCTCAGCGGTGGAGCGTCTGCCTTCGGCTCAGGTCGTGACCCCGGGGTCTCAGGATGAGTCCCGCATTGGGCTCCCTGCAGGGAGCTGGCTTCTCCCTCTGCCTGGGTCTCTGCCTCTCTCTGGGTCTCTCAGGAATAAATAAATAAAACCTTAAAAAAACAAAAGTAGAGAAATATTCACATTATTACAAGAAAAGTCTGGACATCTCTGAATATTTTTAACCAATTAATATTTATTCTGCACCGAACTATGCACAAAATACATTTTGCAATCTTTTAAGAAAGAATAGGCCATTGCCAGCCAGTTTTAAATGTGAGGTCTTCTGTAACAAGAAAGTACAGCCTCCCAAACAGGCCTGTAACTGCTCCACTAGGTACAGCCTCCTCACTGCCCAGAGCCCACAGTACTTGTAGGGGCCAAAGAAAATGTTCAATTGCTTTTAAAATCAGAAGGAAAAAAAAAAAATGAACTTTTAGTCAAACAAACTTTTTAAATATATGACATTAATGTATTTACAACAATGGAATAATAAAATTTAATTGTTCTGTTTTGTTTTTTATGGAGGAAGGGACTCATGAAGGCAAACATGTGTACCCACAAAAGTCATAATGTGGCTGTGTGTTCAAAGTCCAGTTTAGTCTCTGGTATTTTAAGGAAAGCACATGCAGTTGCTACTGGACAACACAGATATTAAAACATTTCCACCATCACAGAAAGTTCCTCTGGACAGTGCTCGTTCAAAAGGTTTTGGGTGGGATCCCTGGGTGGCGCAGCGGTTTAGTGCCTGCCTTTGGCCCAGGGCGCGAACCTGGAGACCCAGGATCGAGTCCCACGTCGAGCTCCTGGTGCATGGAGCCTGCTTCTCCCTCTGCCTATGTCTCTGCCTCTCTCTCTCTGTGTGACTATCATAAATAAATTTAAAAAAAAAAAAAGGTTTTGGGTAATGAAGAGTCCATTCCTCCAGGACCCTGTGAGATGCCACGCTGGCTTGAGAAGTCTGTAGACTTTAGCAGAGACACGGTTTTTTGTGTTTTGTTTTCTACAGCTTCACAGATAGTCAGTTACTCTGTTCTTTTCTAAACCTCCCAAACCAAACTTTGTAGGAAACCAACTGTTTGGGGATCCCTGGGTGGCTCAGCGGTTGAGCATCTGCCTTTGGCTCAGGATGTGATCCTGGGGTCCCGGGATCGAGTCCCATGTCAGGCTCCCTGCAGGGAGCCTGCTTCTCCCTCTGCCTGTGTCTTTGCCTCTCTCTGTGTGTCTCTCATGAATAAATAAATAAAATCTTAAAAAAAAAAAAAAAAGAAATCAACTGTTTGTTGATAGTCCCCTGCCCTTCAGGAAAGCCAGGTCTTTTTGACTTGTGAGGAGCCAGTATATCCTATTTCCTCTCCTTGATTCACACAGGGAGCTGCAGAGGCTTTCCCCAGGACCTAGAACAGTCTTCATGTCGGCGGAAAGTGCTGGTTTATTTGCATCACTAGTTTTGTCCTCGCCAATGTCTCCAGGTCCTCAGTTTGTACCTAACTTTTTTTTTTTAAGATATTATGTACTTGTTCATGAGAGACCCAGAGAGAGGCAGAGACACAGGCAGAGGGAGAAGCAGGCTCCCTGCAGGGAGCCCAACATGGGACTCGATCCTGGGACCCCGGGGTCACGCCCTGGGCCAAAGGCAGATGCTCAACCACTGAGCCGCTCAGGCATCCCCAGTACCTGACTTCTTAAATTGTAAACCAACTCAAAGGCCCCTTTTTGATCTCCAGGGCATAACTGTACCAAGCAGGCTAGTTAGATAACACCCCAAATGCTGTGTCTATAAATCTTCCATCGGTCAGCAAATTTGTTTCCAAGAACCTCACTGGAATGCTCAAGTCTGGGATGTGGAGCCAAGTAACCCAACAGCTAGCTTTCCTCCAGTCCCATAACACCTGCTGGATACTCACGTGAACATATTAAATCCCAGCCTGGAGCAAGTTTTCACAGTTAGGAGATAAAAGCTTTCAAAAAACAGAGTTGATCAGTGAGATAATAACACATTTTTAATTAGGGAGGTACAACTCAGTACTTATACGTGTGGGAACTACTGTCACACGGGCCGTAATTATGATGAAGACTCCTGGTGACGTGCCAGGTGGAGAGAATGAAGCATCACGGTGTTCGGCACATGACATCATTTGGAAGCCCCAGAATGCATGGACAGCTTTGGGCAGCTATTATTCAATAAAGAGGATCGAAATCCTGTTTTCCCATTTACAAAGGGCAGGCAGAGGAAGGGAAAAGACAGGAAAATCTATAAATAAAATTGGTATGAACCAGTTAACCTCCCCCAGCGACAGCAATGGCAACACCCACAGAAAAATATTTTACCTCCGCTTTTTAAAGTTCATCCAGGCCCATTTGATTGCTCATACAGGGAACCCCAAATCACAGTTTGGAATCTTGCCACTAAAGGATCCAAGAATTTGTTTTTCCCCCAATGGCCGAGTCAACTATCCTGCAATTTCTGAATCCCACTCAGAAGAACGAGATCGTCGATGCCAAGAGCAGGGCATGGGCGCTGCATGGTCTGTTTTCAGGTCTGGAGAGATCTCGATGCCACACTGCCCCAAAGCTGCACACCTGGGCGGAGCTCTTCCTCCCCGACCCCAGGAGGTACGGCGGGCAGGTAAGCCGATGGAGGCCCAGCGCTCCAACTCAGGGACACCCGAGAATCATTGACGGGTGCCGGGCGGCTGCCTTGGGCTCAGGTCATGACCCGGGGTCCCGGGAGGGGGGCCACGCTGCCCTAGGCCTGCTGCCCTCCCTCTGCCCGCCCCTCCTCGCTCGCTCACTCCCTCACTCTCACGTTAATAAACTTGGGGAAACAAGAAAAAAGAATCATGACATACGGAGGAAAACTAAGAGACTTGGGAACAATGAAGAGTCTGAAAATAACATCTTCAAATCTTCTGTTTTAAAACCAACGAGTCCCACCCCGAACCCGCCCTAAGAGAATGTCCACGTCCTCACATCCAATAGCACCGCACAATGCAAATAATTAATTCATTGTTTTTCGTCTTGAAAAAGCTAGTGTCCGCTGTGTGCCGCGGGGAGCAGGGGACGGGCCCAGGGGCCTGGGGCGGCGCCCGGTGGAGGGGAGGAAGGGCTGTGGCCCCGCAGGTGACACCTGAGCGCCTGGCGCTGTGCCCCCAGAGCCCAGTGACAGGACCGGGCGGGCCTGGCCCAGCCACAGCGTGCTCGGGGCTGCAGGGACTGTGCAGCCCGGGCCACCCTCATGCCCAGACACCCAGACACCCCTCAGGGTGGACGCTCGCCACGTGGAAAGCCACAGCCCCACGCGACCTGTCCATGCTAAGCTTCAGCAGTAAACTACAGACATTTAGAATCAAGCCATAGGGGAAGAACGGTGCAGGAGAAAAAATATTTTTTTCTAAATCTCATTAGATATTCCAGAGATACATATTTTTTCTTAAAGGTTTTATTTATTCATTCATGAGACACGGAGACCCAGGCAGAGGGAGAAGCAGGCTCCATGCAGGGTGCCCAATGCGGAACTCGATCCCAGGACCCCGGGGTCATACCCTCAGCCGAAGGCAGGTGCTAAACCACTGAGCCACCTGGGCTACCTGAGATACGTATTTTTAAAAATATATATATCCAACAAGAACAAGATGCTATGAAAATGGAACAGAGGGAGGACATAAAAACCATACAAGGAAATTGAAAATATAACCTAATACAATCTAAAAATACAACATAGCAGAGTTTTAAAAAGTCAAAATTCAGGGATCTCTGGGTGGCGCAGAGGTTTGGTGCCTGCCTTTGGCCCAGGGCGCGATCCTGGAGACCCGGGATCAAATCTCACATCGCGTTCCCGGTGCATGGAGCCTGCTTCTCCCTCTGCCTGTGTCTCTGCCTCTCTCTTTCTCTCTCTCTCTCTCTCTCTCTCTCTCTCTCTGTGACTATCATAAATAAATAAAAATTAAAAAAATAAAAATTCATTTTAAAAATTCAACAGAAGGTGTTGAAGATAAAATTGATGGAATAGCCTAGAAAGTTTTAAAACAGACAAGTACACAGGAAACAAAAGTCAAAAAAATAAATTAATTAACATGTTTTAAGGATCAATCTCTCATATTTCAATATCCCACTAAAAAGAGTTCCAGGAAAAGAGAGAAAGAGAAAGAATCAAAGGTACAGTTCTTTCATTTAACTCAGTGGCAAAAAAAAAAAAAAAAAAAAATATTTTGATTTTAAAATGGGCAGAACTGAATAGACATTTTCCTGAGGAAGTCATCCAGAGAGACACTCAGCATCATCAGTCATCGCAGAGATAAAAGACAAGATAAGGAGACAAAAGGTAAGTGTTGGGGAGGATGTGGATGGAAGGGAACCCTTAGACAGTTGGCAGGAATGTCGACTGTCACCCCCACCATAGAAAACAACATGGAGGTTCCTCAAAAAATCAAAAAATAGAACTTTCATAAGATTTAGCAATCTCATTCTTGGGTATATATCCAAAGGAAATGAAAAAAGATTTTTAAGGGACATCTGGGTGGCTCTGACTTCGGCTCAGGTCATGACCCCAGGATCCTGGGATCGAGTCCCACATTGGGCTCCCTGCATGGAGCCTTCTTCTCCCTCTGCCTGGGTCTCTGCCTCTCTCTGTGTCTCTCATGAATAAATAAAATCTTTTTAAAGAGTAAAAGCGAAAAAGCAAGGAGAACACTAATATGCAGCTGCTTCCAAGAGCAGTCCCTTGGCTGCTTGCTGAGCCACAGGGGCGCACCCAGGCCGCGGGAGCCGCGCGCAGGAGGGCTCGGCCAACAGGGCCACGTGGTGTCACCGCGGTCCCTGTGAGTTCTAAGCGTGGATCAGTCACTGTGGCACCGGTAGCGGGTTGTCCCTCGGCTGCGGGCGTGCCAGGCAGCGGAGCAGCGAGGGCAGCGCAGGCCACCTTTCCTCGAGCAGACGTGCTTCCGTGGCCCTTGGTGCAGACCCCACGGCCTCCCTCTGCCACAGCCTGCAGCACCTGGCCATGGCCCTCGGGCGGCCTTACTGGGGTCTGTGAGGCCTCCTAGCAGCGTCTCACAGGACACGGGAGGACGCCCGGCCGGCGACACTGTGGTGAACAGAAGGTGCCCGGGCAGCACACGGCCCAGCTCGGGGTGGGGGGCACCCCAACACCCCAGAGGCGGGAGGGAGTCTCCTCCAAGATGACATTTTCTCCTTGTGGGACATTCGCCATCCCCAAATGCTAGACACCCGACAGGTGGCCTCGTTGCCTGCGGGCAGGTCTCAGGAGCGCGCACCAGGGCTCCCCGAGGGTGCTGCCTCCCCGCCCTCCTGCCCACGAGCAGCCCGGCCGCCCGTCAAGTCCCCTCCTCCAGGGAGCCCACCTAAGCCACCGCCGCCGGCTGTGCTGTGGCTGCACAGAGGCTCTGCCCAAGGCCCCCGCCCAGGCCGGGCCAACCTCGAGGCGCCCGGTGTGCTGTCCCATCCTGCCGGGGCCCCAGGGCCGCGCTGCCAGGACAGCCACCGCGTTTCTTCGGCGTCTTCCAGCACATTGTCCGGGACCACCCCCCCGGAGCCCAGGTGCACCTGTCACCTGCCGGGGCTTCAGCAGCTCGCGGTATGGCCCCACGCATCTCTGGACACACCGCCTCGGACGTCCTGCCGGGCTCCTGCCCTGCTCTGCCTCAGGGGTCTCCCCTGACCCCCATCCCTTCCTCGGAGCTGCTCTGGGCAGGCTTCTAGAAGCCACCTCCTCATCGGTCACTGCTCTCAGCGCAGCCAGGATTGTGCGACGGTCACAGCCTCACACTCGTGATGGCAGCAGCCAGTGGTGGCTTCCGGGGACGAGGTGCTGCTCAGTGACCTCCCGATGCTGGGGGACCCCCGCCCTGGATGCGCTCAGCCCCACTCGGGGACCCCCCGCCCGGACACTGTCAGCCACACTCGGGGACCCCCCACCTGGACACTGTCACCCGCACCCAGGGGCCCCTGCCGGGACACTGTCACCCGCACTCGGGGACCCCCACCCAGACCCTGTCACCCACACCCAGGGACTCCCACCCAGACCCTGTCACCCACACCCAGGGACCCCCGCCCGGATACTGTCACCTGCACTCGGGGACCCCCACCCAGACCCTGTCACCAACACCCAGGGACCCCCGCCCGGACACTGTCACCCTTACCCGGGGATCCCCGCCTGGACACTGTCACCCACACTCGGGGACCCTTGCCCAGACACTGTCACTCGCACTCGGGGACCGCCACCTGGACACTGTCACCTGCACTCGGGGACCCCCGCCCCGGAGGCTCCCGCGGGCCCCACCCTCTCCTCCTGGGCCCACTCGGCCCGGGAGCCCCGGGAGCCCTGCAGCAGGTCACTGGTCCTCGGCCCCTCCCGTAAGGGCCGGCAGGGACCTCCAGGCTGGGTGGGCTGATGCCCTCCGTGGGGTTGGCCCCAGGTCCCGCCAGCGTGTGGGCACCCGGTGCCACTGCCCTGGCAGGCAGCTCATCCCGGGCTGGCCCGACGCCTAGGGCGACAGCTGACAGCAGCAGCAGCGAGGCCGACCACCCAGCGACAGGCTTCAGAGACCGGGCACCCGAGCCCTCCCGCGGGGCAGCGTGCACCCAGCTCCGCAGCCCCAGCAGCGAGCAGCACCCAGAGGGCAGTGCTCACCCGGACTCTGGGTTCCTATTTTCTCCTCCAAACCCCGCCACAATATCATCTTGTTCACTGCGGCTCATTTTGCAGCTGAGAAGCCAGGGCCCCACCCGCCTTCCTGCGTCCCCAAAAGATATCTGCATTCAAACTCCAACTTTTCTATTTTTTAAATTCTATTTATTTATTTGTGAGAGACAGCGCACTGGTTTGCTTTTAGGGAAAAATTAAAAGCAGGCTTTAACTTTATTTTTATTTATTTTTTTAAGCTTTTATTTATTTATTCATGAGAGAGAGAGAGAGAGAGAGAGGAAGAGACCCAGGCAGAGGGAGAAGCAGGCTCCCTGCGGGGAGCCCCATGCAAGACTCGATCCTGGGACCCCAGGGTCATGCCCTGGGCTACAGGCGGACGCTCAACCACTGAGCCACCAGGTGCCCCAAAACTCCAACTTTTCTAACAAGAAAGTACTCTTTATGCTTAAATTCTCTCTTTTCCATCCCACCTAGAGTTATTAGTAGGGACCCCCTACAACATGCAAAATAGGATCCTGGAGGCCCTAAATAGATGACACACTGGAGCACGTCCTAATTGTCTACGGCGTAAAGATTGTCGATAGAAACTCTCTTGCCTTCATCTTTTAAATTTTGAGGGCTTCAGAATTAGCTGCGCCTTGTGAAGTGCAAGAGGACACAGAAAAACGAGGAGAAACTGCCCGTGGAACCACACGGTGCTCAAGGACATAAATAAGCTATGGTGGCTCAGTCAGTTCACCATATGACTCTTGATTTTGGCTCCAGTCATGACCGCAGGGTCCTGAGTTCAAGGCCTGCATCAGGCTCCACAATGAACACAAAATCTGTTTAATAATGTCTCTGTCTCTCTCAGCCCCTCCCCTTGCTCTCACACACACTTGCACCCTCTCTCTCCCCACTAAATACATAAATAAAATCTTTTTTAAAAAATATATATTCTCCTGGGACGCCTGGGTGGCTCAGTGGTTGGGCATCTGCTTTCAGCTCAGGGCATGACCCCGGGGTCCCGGGATCGAGTCCCCCATCCATCGGGTTCCCCACATGGAGCCTGCTTCTCCCTCTGCCTGTGTCTCTGCCTCTCTCTCTGTGTCTCTCATGAATAAATAAATAAAATATTTAAAATACATGTATTTTTATTAATTCCCTAGAACACTCACGATCTATTCCAGGATTACAAAATACATAACCAACAAACCTCATTTGCCATCATTCTCTCAGTGGCTCCGCTGCCCAGCTCTACTTGCAGAGCTCAGTGCCTGTTTGGCCAGCCGTTCGGCACGGTCAACACAAGCCACTAACGTGACTTTAAGGGCAAATACAAAATGAAGTCCTTGAAATATTGCTTATTACGAAACATTGCATTCTTCTTTCACACAATCTAAAGTGTACCAAGAAACAGGGTAAAAAAATTAAATTAAATTAAATTAAATTAAACTAAATTAATTAAATTAAAAGGAAAAGAACCAGGGGAAGAGTGTTCTGGAGGAGAGTGGATGCGGTCTTCCCTAAGACCTTCAACGTACGCACTTGACTTTGACCTTTGATGCGGGGATGGTGCGACCAACCGCATGCACCGTGGTGAGTACACATCACCCCGCGAGATCAAAGCCTCAAGTGTGACGTACCATTAATCACACCAAACACTTATTTGCTTTTCTGTTGGCTTCCAAATGCAATTGTTTCCCTCCGAGTTAAACATGCCTCATGGCACAACGCTGATCCGAATCTGCGCGTTTGGCAACATGAAAGGGAGACTTATCATCTTTTGTCCATTGTAGGGAGTGTTTTTCTCCAGCCGAAATGACCAACTGGAATTAAAAGTTTGTTCTGTCCTCCTCTATCAACATTGCCAAACCCTGCAGTTCGAGCGTGAGTAAGGAAGAAAGAATGGCCTGTGTTTGTTCACTAGATTAATTAAAGCATAAGGCCTCCTGGGGAAAGGGACAAAGTCACAAACACATTTGAAAATCTGAAAAAAGCTCAGATCTTCACTCCAAATAATACACATTCACTCATATTCATTGCATTTTGCACTTACCTCCCAGGGGCTTTTGGCTGCCCCCAAAGACCATTAGTGGCCTACAGATTAAGAAATCGCACACTGGAGGCACCTGGGTGGCTCAGGGGGCCCAGGTCATCATCCCGGGGTGCTGGGATCGAGTCCCGAATCGGCTCCCCGCTGACTGAGGACTCGGCTTCTCCTCCCCCGTCCCTCTCCCTGCTCGTGCTCTCTCTCGCTCTCTCTTTGTCTTTCCTTCTCTAATAAATAAATAAAAATCTTTCTTTAAAAAGTCTTAAAAAAATACTCACACATTGGAAGAAAAACTTCACAAAGTATGGAAATTAAATCACTTCTATTTCTTGATGGCAACAATAAGAAGTTGAACAGCCTCTTAATGCTCATTATTAATGGAATTTTATTATTTTATTTTATTTTATTTTATTTTATTTTATTTTATTCCTTATTATATCAGCATCACATTACCTAAGATCAAAAACCATGGGGCACCTGGTGGCTCAGCAGTTGAGCATCTGCCTTTGGCTCAGGGCGTGACCCCGGGGTCCCGGGATCGAATTCCGCGTCAAGCTCCCCACATGGAGCCTGCTCCTCCCTCTGCCTATGTCTCTGCCTCTCTCTCTGTGTCTCTCAGGAATAAATAAATAAAATCTTTAAAAAAAGATAACATTTTGAAAGAGAACTTAGTAACAAAAGACGTCTCAGAGGTTTTGCAGATCCTTCTTCCACTGGTCGCTTACAGAGAGCTCGTCCCTAATATCGCGCAAACTATTTGGTAGGCAGTTACTACCTAAAACCTGTAAGAAAGACACTCATACAGCTCAACAGCAAAAAAAAAAAAAAAAAATCATATTTAAAAAGAGGCGGACACCCAGACTAGACGCTTCCCCGAAGAAGGCACACACAGGCCAATGTGTACGGAAAGGTGCTCGGTACCATCGATCACAGGGGGGACGCGAACTGAACCGCGAGTAGTGCCTGAAATTGGAATGTAGGAGCTGAAACAGGCTGTTTGTAGAATCTCAACTCTTCCTCCGACACGAAGGGAAACATCTCAGGGGTGGAGAAGCCCGGCCTCCAGGGGCTTCCCGGGCACCGGGAGGTGGGCGGCCTCGCTCGCCAACCACGCAGCCCCTCCGTGGGCTCTGAGGCCGAGCACGTGGCCCCGGGCCATCCCGAGTCCACGGCAGACAGCCAGGCGGTCCTCGGGATCACCGACCGGCCGCCCTCGACAGCTGCCAGGTCGCCGAAGCCCGGGAAAGACTCGGGAGCCACCACCGCCTGGAGGATTGTAAGGAGATGCAACAACGTGCGGGCCCGGGAAGGGCCTGGAGGAACTGGTACATCTTAGGGACGGGCCGCACCGACGTGGAGTCCCTCGTTCTGACCCTTGTCCCGCGGTTAGCAGCCCAGGTGGTCACCGCCAGGGGAGACTGAGGCAAGCCACGCCGTTCCCAGAACTTCTGGACGGGTCTACAATGATGTCAAAATAAAAGTGAAAAATAAACTCTAGGGACACCTGAGTGGCTCAGTGGCTGAGGCCTGCCTTCAGCTCGGGCCCGATCCCGGTGGCTCGTTGCTGGTCATCGTGGCAGGAGACGGAGACCCAGTGAACCATGAGCTGGATTTGAAAGCTCCTGTGACACGTGGCACAGTGGCACTTCTGTCCGTATTGCATAAGCCAAAGGCAAATTACATGACCACTTCCCGATTTCCAGGGTGGGGGTGGGGATTGTCCCAGCAGGAGGAGCGGCTCCAGGCCTCGAGGGAAACCAGATGTCCGGCCCTGCGAAGCCCTTGCCCCGCCTCCAAGGAGGAACAGCAAACACCTTACACAATCGCACAACCCACCAAAAAGAGGTTTGTCGCTAGCTGTGTCATGCTGGCCTCGGAAAGTCAGGCCGAACATTTTCTTCCCTAAGTTTTCCATCAGCTTAAATACGTGAGAGTTTTCTGCTCCTCGGAAGTTATAAAGAATTCACTGACAAAAGCGTCTGAGTCCGGAGCTGCTCCGAAGATGCCCTCAGCGACTACCTGGCTTGGTGTTGTTTCCTGCTTCTGGCGCTCTGGAGCCCGCTGGGTTCATTCACATTTTCAAGAAGAGTATCCGTGTCTGCGGAGAAAGGGGAACCCTCCCACGCTGCTGGTGGGAGCGCAAACCGGGCAGCCACCCTGGAAGCAGCACGGGGTTCCTCGAGAAGAGACGCTGCGGCGATTGCACTACCAGGTGTTGAGCCAAAGGATGCAAGGATTCCGAATGCCGAATTCGCAGGCACCCAGATGCTTACGGCACTATCTGCAGTCGCCAGACCATGGGAGCAGCTCAAGTGTCCACTAACTGATGGTAAAGGTGGGAGCTGCATGTATAATGGAATATTACTCAGCCGTCAAGAAGGAGGTGAAATCCTGCCATTTGCAACGACACAAGGAGCCAGAGAGCATTACGCTAAGTGAACTGTGTCATTCAGAGAAAGACCAATGCCGTATGGTCCCACTCCTATGTGGAATTTAAGAGACAAAACTAACAAACGTGGGGGCAAAAAAAGAGATGGAAACCACGAAACAGACTCTTAACTGTAGAGAATGAGCTGATGGTCACTAGAGGGGAGGTGGGGGCGGGGGGCTGTGCTGGTCGTGATGAGCACCCGGTACTGATGGAAGCACCGAGTCACTCCACTCCCGAGACTAACAGAACACTGTGTGTTAACTAACTGGAATTTTAATTCAAAAAAAAATTTTTTTTAAAGTATCTGTGTAGGGCAGCCCGGGTGGCCCAGTGGTTTAGTGCCACCTTCAGCCCAGGGCGTGACCCTGGAGACCCAGGATCGAGTCCCACGTCAGGCTCCCTGCATGGGGCCTGCTTCTCCCTCCCCCTGTGTCTCTGCCTCTCTCTCTCTCTTTCTCTCTGTCTCTCATGAATAAATAAAATCTTTTAAAAAATAAATAAAATAAAAAGTATCCGTGTAATCCAGATTTTAAAATATATTTGTATAAAGTTTTGTCCAATACTCTTTTAAGCTGTTTAAATTTTGACTACATCAGTGGTCACTTCTCGTTCCTTTTAAGTGGTTCATTCTTTTTTCTTTCCAGCTTCAGGGAGGTATAACTAACAAAGAAGAATTCTATAAATTTAGGGTATACAAAGTGATGATTTCATGTGCATATACAGTGAAACGATCACTACAGCCAAGCTGATCAACATGCCCGTCACCTCACGTCGTTACCACCTTGCTTTTAATTATGTTTAATTTGTATTAATTAGTACAGAAACATGCATTCGCAAAAACAGTAATTTTGATGAAAATAGTAACAGAAGCTCCTCCGGAGTGGTTGTGAAGATTGAATAATAAGTTCATATGGAAAAAAATAAAATAAAATACGTAAGTTCATATGGGAACATTGGTGAGGACAGTACTTTGGTTAAGTATATTGCTAGTGTTAGCCATTGTTATTATTAATTATGTGTATAATTTCCCAGTTTTGATCACCCTGGTACTTACTGTTAAAGCGGAATCACACATGATCCTCTTTACTAATTGGCCAGAGGGTTTCCTATCCTTAATAACGTACTGACTTGTAATATATTCACAGGTAAGGAAACTTGCTGAGTTGTGCTGAAGTCGATGAATAGGACCTTATGGGGGAAAAGCATGTGCACAAGCCCATGGCAGTCTCTTAGGTCACAGAATAAGGAAACAGGCTATGATCACTAAATTTTACTGCGATTGTCTTCTCTTTTTTATTCTCATTTTTTTTTTTTTGTTATCACCTGGATCTTTTCCCACTAGAAAATAAAAACCGGTTAGGCAAGGGAGCCTTGAAATCTTTTATCTTAAGTAGACAACAGCAAAAGGAAAAAAATCTGCCCACTGCTTTCCACGTGATTCCTATGAGGACACTGTTTTGACTCAGGTTGTTTTTTTTTTTAATTGGAAGCACTTTGTATTTGTTAATACAATATATCTCTTAATACACCTGAAACTAATACAATGCTATATGTCAATTATATCCCAGGTTTTTAAAAAAATTGAAAAAATATATCGCACGTGAGTCCATTGCTTTATAGTCATGTTAACATAAAATTGCCAACACTTGTTAAATTAACATAGTTTGTATTTCTAGCCTTTTGGTCAATGAAGTCATTGCACAGTCCCAGCTAATAAGGAAAGTCTGCATTCATAACTATGTTTAAAGACATAAACAGCCCCATTTGAAATTCCTGCTATAAGACTAATCCAATAGGACTAACATTTTACTTTTGCGACTAAAGGAGTCAAGCTCTTATTTGCATATATTGCGAATCATAACATTTACTTTCAAAATGCTTGGAAGCAGTCTGTCTCTCGTCCTCAGGTAACCATACTCCTTGTTTTATTTAGTTTTTAAAGATTTTATTTATTTGAGAGGGAAAGAGAAAGAGCGAGAACATGAACAAAGGGGAGGGGCAGAGGGCAAGGGAGAAGCAGGACTCGATCCCAGGACCCTGAGATCATGACCTGAGCTGAAGGCAGACGCTTCATCGACTGAACCACCCGGGTGCCTGTCTACCCCTCATTTTATAGTTTATGTGATTAACTTATTTAGAAAACATCCTTTATAACAGGATAGAAGGAAAGTTTCAACCCAACCGTTATCTATGTGGTCCAAACGTTGTCGATCAGGGGAACCAAGGAAAAAGCCTCCCAACTAATGCAGGACAAGTTGACCTCTCATAATCGCAAACGTGTGGCGAGCCCAAGAAAGCAGGCAGGACACCGTCCGTGTGTCCCCGCGCTTGTCCTTGCAAGAGTCCCACAGCGGAGGGGCTGCTGGCGGCCTCTAGCAGATGGGGACGCCGAGGCAGCTGGGCCTGCCCAGGATCCCGCAGGACCGAAAAGGCTGATCCTCAGCTCCAGGGCCGGGGTGGCCCAGCTTCCTTTCTGCGGCTCAAGTTGGCGCCCACTAATGGCCCGGGGCCCAGCTCGCTGTGGCAACGCGCATCCTGGTTCTGCAGGGTGGGCGCCCACAACAGCTGCTGGACAGCGGGCTCCCCCGGGCCCCGGGATGCGGCCGCCGCCTCGTGGGACCAGGCCGGCGAGCTGGCCGGGCCTCAGGTGGCCTACGGAGCCATGCCGCCCTCCCCTCGGGCTCCAGCAGGTGCGGGGGCGAGCCTGGAGCTGCACTACCCTCGGGGAGGCCTCACTGTGGGCTTTCCTGTCGCCCGGCTGCACCCCTAACGCTCCACCCGGTCGGTCACCGTGGATCACCACCCCCCCACCCCGCCCCTGGACATCCTGTCTCCTGGCTGCCTGGCACTGTCCCCAACATCCCTCCGTCGTAACTGTGGGCCCTTCACCAGCACCCCTACGTGTCCCCCACCGCTGGCACATGCGCAGACCCAACGCCACCCAGGCCAACAGTGCGTGGATTCAGCCAGGCAGCTGCTGCCCTAACTCCCCCGGCTGCGATTTGTCACCCGTCCTGGCCACACGCGCCAGCCCAACCACCTCATCCCTTTCCGGATGATGTCGCGCTCACCACTGGAAACCCCGAGGCTGGCCGGCCGTGCCCCGGGGTACCTCACATCCACACCTCCCGGCCAAATGTGGAGAGGAACACGTGGCAGGCAGACAGGCCACTCTTCAAACCCAGGCCATCGACTTCGTGTGGGCCGAGGGCCGCTGGTGAGCCTGCTGCATTCTCTCCTCCTCCTTCTCCCCAAAATAGTAGCTAACAAATATCCTGGACACTTTTCATTCTCACAACGGGATGTTGTCTGATGAACAGATGAAGAAAGGTCAGTACAAAATGGTAAAGTCACTTGCCCAGACACATGGCTGGTTACTGGCTGAATCTGACCCAGGCCCATGGCTCTGAAGGCTGAGCTCTCGACCTCTCTAGGAGCGGATCTTGTCTTCGTTCGCTCACTCCCAACACTTTGAGCCTCCTCCTCCTCCTCGTTTTGCTGGTCATCTGGTTTCCACCAAGGTGGCCAGTGAAGAACCCCCGCAAGCCCGCCCCATCATATCTACATGCCTAATGACATCTGTGCCCATATACTTTGCCTTCCCCCTTGAACCATACCCGAACTACTCCTTCTCCTAAGCTAACCCTTCTGTTTGGGTACTCGACCCCAAATCCCCTCCCAAAAACATCGTCCCAGCAATTGGCCTCCCTCTCCCACGACTAGCTGTCCCGTCTGCACGAGTATCCTGGTCGGCACATGTTCTGTAATTCTTTCCAGTTTAAATCTTAAGTGAATTACGAATCTCAAAACATTAATGCTCAGTGGAAGCCAGCCCCCAATCCTAAATTCTGTGCGATTCCTTTTAAAACTGTAGCAAATGCACACTAACCTGCGGATCAATGGTGGCACAGAGTTTACTTGACATCCAACTCTCCCAAGTAGAACAGAAATTCCAAGAGAACGGGGATTTGGTCTATAGGGTTCACTGTAACACCCCCAATTTCCTGACCCCTAATGTGTGCCTGAATAAATACCAGGATCCGTGAATTAGCATCTTTGGAGCTACTTGGTTGTGAATGAAGGAAACCACTCACACGCATCTAAGCAAAAAGAATTTATTACAAGGATTCCAAATAGTCTCATGGCTCCGAGGGAAACACTAAGGTACAGCCAGAAGGAAAACGGAACCGCTGGGAACCCGGTCTCTTTTCTATCCTGCCCTCCTGAGGCAGGATGGCTTGGTCTTGCAGATTTTCTCCGGACTTAGTTTCCTTCTCCTTTCTTCGCTTTCTTTGCTGATGATCCAAAAAGCATTCTCAGAACCCCACATTTGCCAAGATTAAGAATTTGGGGCGCCTCGGTGGCGCATAGAAGCGTCCAACTCTTGCTTTCAGTTCAGGTCATGATCTCGCAGGGTGGGATTGAGCCCCATGTCCAGTACAGAGTCTGCTTCAAATTCTTTCTCCTTCCTGCTTCTACCTCTCCTCACTCTAATAAATAAATAAAACCTTTTTTTTTTTTTAAAAAAAGAATTTGATTATAATTCCTAGTTACTACTCCCGGCTTAGCCTGGGCTTGAGCCAGATATACCACCCCTGGTCTAGGTCACTATCCAGGGAAAGAAGCACGCAGCCTAGTCACAGTAAGTGCCTCTTCGTGGCTGAGGGAACATTTTATTCATTGGAGAGACAATTTAGTTACTTGTTAAAGTTAAGCATTTGAAAACTTTCCTTAAAGTTTTAGATTTAACTTATATTCCATCCATAATACTAGTTCATTTTAATAATCACTTTCAAGGGGGCCTTTAATTCATGTTTCATAAAGTAGATTTAAGTTGAACACACTAGATTTAAAATTTTTTTAAACAAATCCACTTACAATCCAAATTCCTTTAAACAATAGCATTTATACACTTAAGATGTTTTTCTTGTAATAGCACTTCAAATGCTTGATCCAATAAGCAGAACCTTCCCAAGTGCTTAACTCTTACAATAAGTGTACAATGAGTTCCTAAGTTCTCTGGGACATATCAAGATTTTTGCAGTATTTTTCAACTAAAATTCAGAAGCCTTAATATCTGTCATTTTATATTAGAATCCAAAGGCCAACGCAACACACCATAATATGCCTAATATGCCAATTGTGTTTAAATACTTCAAATAACAAATACTTGTTTGTCCCAATGAATATAAAAACTATTCCTGAAATTACTATACAGTATCAATGGCTATGGGAATTGCAAAACCTTTCTGAAAATTCATCTTCATTCTAGATTTCATTCAAGAACCGCAGCGCTCTGTGAAGTCCTGTTAAAGGAACAGGAGGCTTGGCCCCAGAGGCCAGGTGGGTTCACAGTGCCGGGATGATGAGGGACTCAGGCCTGGGGGAAAAGTGGGCTGACCACTGGAGCTCATTCAGCATTAAGTGACAACACCAACACTGGATGGCTGTGATGAGACTTGAATAAAATAATGTATGGGAAAACTCTTGTCACGTGTTGCACACTTGATGGCAGCTAGTTTTAGAATTTTCAACTTCTAATTTTTACTAGTATACAGCATACTTAAAAGTTAAATACTTTTAAAAGCTTTTAAATACAAAATTTACTTAAATAAATTAACCCTTTTAACATGAAGACAGGGTTTCTGACCTTATCTAATCTCATAATTACTCCGGGAAATAAACTCCTGGTTTCTTCATAAGCCACTGTGCATTCACCAATTCAAGAAAGGGAAACTAGACCCTATTTTTGAGCACATGCCCTTTCCAGACCACAGAAATATTCTTTTCTGCCTTAAAAAAAAAAAAAAAAAAAAAACCCTGAATTCACAAAACTAAACTCTAAGAGGAGATTCCCATTGCATAATCTTCCTTAAGTTTTTTTTTTTTTTTTTTTAAACACAAAGCAGGTTTCCTTACAGATAACTACTTGAGGTGGAATAGGAACTGGGAAAAGGGAGAAGTAGCAAGTGTGAAATCAGTGTCCTAAAACAGTAGCCAGTGACTATTCATGAATTCACATATCTCAGAGCCAAGAAGAAAGAATATCTTTATAAAAATGTGGCTTACATCGACCTTTAAAAAACAAAAACTATTTTCCAAAACAAGCTACTCTATCTTTGAGTTCTAAAATACAAGATGATTGTGGAGATTAGAGAAACAAACTCTAAAGACTGATTACAGAAAGTGGTTTTCAGAAGGGTAGGAAGCTGTAAGAGAAGCTCCAAACATATGTATAAAAGGTTGAAAGGCTATTTAATTACAAGATAAATGGCAAATTTTATCACTCCTCGAACCTGAAGTTGAAAACTGGGCAGAAAAAAAGCTGTGTATCAAGAAGGAGAAAATTGTGGTCCGATAAGGTCTATCTGTAGACCTTGTTCTGGTAAGAATGGTCAAGATTAAAGGAATGGAAAGAATCTGGAATGGACAGCACAATTTTTAGGTATCAAATCTGCCTCATCACACTCTTTGAATACATGTTCTAACTAATTCAGAGTAAATTGTTCAAAGCTGGCCACTGATGTGTCACATGTGGAGCAGATGCAGTCCCATTACCGGCAGAAGCGGGAACATGGGACCTAGGATAAACAATAACATCAAGGCAAGGGAGGCGAGATCAGCAGGGCTTGGAAATCCCACACTGATTAGAGGATTTATTTCTGTTGCTGTTTCTGTTGTTGTTGTTTGTCCAGGAGAAAAGTAAAAAATAATGCCCTGCCCCTTTGGCAGGATTCCCAGTTGAAACCCATTCCAGGGTTCTGAAGGCCTACCCAAATGTTGATACAGAACTTTGCTGTATTAAAATTAATATCACTTTGTCCAAGGTGGACAATACACTACGACCAAGACAACTCAGATCTTCTAGCCGAAGATGCCATGAAATAATTCAAAGTATTACATGGAAAACCATGTCTTACAATAGGTACTTATTTACCAATTCTAGATATTCCAGTCTCTTCCATCAAACTGCTTCTGTGAATACTTTTTTGGGCTTTTGTTTTGCTTTGTTTTTACTGTATCAGAGATTCTCTTTCCAATAGTTAATAGAATCAAATCTATTTCAAGTTAGCTGTTCTTACAGGTCTCATCAGACACTACGATTCCATCTTGTTCTCTAGAAATCCATCAGATGTATGCTGCAGCACAGAAGTGCTTTCTTTCCTTGTCATAGTAGCAAAAAGCATATCCATCATCCCTAAGGTTTCTAGTAGTTCTCTCTGGTAATCAATCTCTTTTTCTACGAGTCCTTGAAGTAACAAAAACTTTTTATCAACTACGGGTGACTGACCAATCACAGGAAGATATATATCTAGAAAGAGAGAGAAAACACATTAATTAGAGGTACTTTTCTAATAAATGAACAGCAATAGTTAGAAAAGGTATGAAAATATTAAATATAAACATACTGAAAAATCTGTACTTATTTTATAATTTATGATTTATAGAAAATAATCCAGCTAAATAATTTTTTTTTCAAAAAGAAGTACTTCTAGAAAGTACAGTGTGGAGTTCTGACCTACTTTCATTTTCCCCTTAAAAATTATAGATGTCTAAACAAAAATTGTTTGATTTCAATAACTCTAACTTTAGCAATTCAGAGTCAAACTACTATAAACATTTTACTTCCCTTAAAAGGCACTGATTTACTGTGGTTGTTTTCTTCATGACAATCGCTACTGGAGAATTCATAAAAACAATGTATTGTGATCTATGCAATTTCATTATTTGACATCTCTAGTGCTGCAATTCAAGTTTTTTTTTTTTTTTTTTTAAGGTTTCACATATTTATTTGAGAGAAAGAGCAAGTGAGAGAGAGAGAGAGACAGAGAGAGCACCAATGGGAGGGGGGGCGGCGCAGAAGGAGAGGGAGAAGTAGACTCCCCACTGAGCTGGGAGCCCTACGCAGGGCTCGATCCCCAGACCCTGAGATCAGGATCTGAGCCCAAGGCAGATGCTTAACTGACTGAGCCACGCAGGTGCCCCAAATTTTTCAAGTTTTAACAACTACTTACCAATAATTATTTCCGCAGCATTGATCAAAACAGGGGCAAATCTTGGTTGAGACAGATTCCTACAGAGCAAAAATTATTTTATGAAAAGTGTCAACTTTAAAAATATCCATAAAATAAATTTTAAATTGTTCCATCAGTTCTCTTCTAAGGTCAATATAAAAGTAAAGGTCTCTCTTATTTGAGATAAAGGAGGAGTTCAGATGCAAAATGTATGTTTCATAGACCTAAAACATACCGTATCAAAAAATTAAGAACACGACTGATTTCCTTTTCATCCCGACCTGCAAGGGCATTTGCAAGGACTCCTCTTCGATTTAGCTCCTTTATGATGGAAACTGTAATCTCAGGTGTCTTTATTGTACAACTGGGCTAGAAAAATTTTCAGTAAACATGAGCAGGTAAGACAGCGCAGGAAACAATGATAGTCTTAGAACTCACTAACCATTACCAAATTTAAATAGGTTTATATCATTACAGTTTTGAGTTGCGGTAATACACAATTAATAAAATGATTCTTTTAAAAATATGCTCCTCGTAGGTTTAGCAACTGTAACAGATGTACCACTCTGGCGGGGGGAGTGGGGGTGGGGTTATTGATAATAGGAGAGGCTATGATTGTGTGGGCACAGGGAGTCTACAGGAAACCTCTTACCTTCCCCTCAATTTTGCTGTGAAGCTAAAACTGCTCTAAAAAATTAGTCTTAATTAAAAATATAAACACACACACGCTCTCTCCCTCTCACAGGGATAGCATATTGTATATATGTATATATGCTTCCCACTCACCTCAAGGACTCTGTCAAGTGCCTTAGAGACCCGGAAATTTTTCAGATCCCTGTCATACAATTCTAGGTGTTTCTTTGATGGCCTGTTGATCAAAATGTCGTCCTGTATTACAAAGTAAATTTATAAAGAAAAATCAGTATCTGCACAGTTTCATTCAAAATAAATTTTTTCATTGTGGGATTTTATACTAGGATGACCCTGAACTATTTAATAAATAATGGGCATATCCCCAGAATGCAGACTAATTAAAAATGGAATAATTTGCTACATCAATGTGTTCTTACTCTCCTATGATTTAACTTAGAACACATACACAATACCTCACTCTGGGCAAACATTAGAAAAAAACAAAAATGGGAGAGACTGAGATCTAGTCCCAACGACTCTGATTACCAGTAATGAGATGCTAGATCGACCAGAACTTCTATCTCCATCTTCTCAGATGCCAAACGGGGACATAATAGGCTCTACTACTGTTCAGGGTTGTTTAGGAGATCAAATTAGATAGTGTGTCAAAGACATTGTTTTGAATATGGTAAAATACTAATATGTAACATTGTTACGATTCAGGGTATCAAAGTAGACCTCATTCCCCATTACTTACTAATAATGTCCCCAATCTAGCAATCTGCAAAGAATTAAGGTAGAGAAAAGCAAAATAAAGTTAAATCCCATGTGAACTACACTTTCCAGTAATGTGCAGGGATGGACCTGCCTACTCTAACAAACTACACCTTTTTAAAAAATGTAAGAAATATGCAAATACCCGTTGCTTCATGTAACTTTTTCCTTTAATAAAAGTTCGATATGCAGGCCTCCTTCTCTTGGGAAAAGATTCCTTCTTTGCTTCAGATTTCCGATGTTTCACACTCAATATTCCATTGGTCATTCCGACAACTATCGTCTCATCTTCGTGCTATAAACAATTAGAAAAATAAGTTACTCTATTCCTAACCCATCATTTAGCTTACTTTTTCTTCAAAATACCACTTCTAACATGTTTTCTGCTTATCCATACTTTCACTAAGAGTTCCACTCAGATATAGATACTCTGCCTAACAATAATCTGTGCAAAAAGTTAGAACAAATAATTTTTTCCTCCAGGATACTATTATATTGATAGTGTTTAAATTATCACTGGCAGTTTGAATAATAATACAGTTAATGACATCTTGGGAAACTTCTAAAATAATTTTTTTTTCTGCATCCTCTTATTAGAAAAAGGATCATGTGATGGCATGACTTTCCATAATCTTGCCAAGAAAATATTTTGTAATCAGCTTTTCCTCTTCTTCTTTTTATTTATTTATTTATTTATTTATTTATTTATTTATGATAGTCACAGAGAGAGAGAGAGAGAGAGGCAGAGACATAGGCAGAGGGAGAAGCAGGCTCCATGCACCGGGAGCCCGACGTGGGATTCGATCCCGGGTCTCCAGGATCGTGCCCTGGGCCAAAGGCAGGCGCTAAACCGCTGCGCCACCCAGGGATCCCAGCTTTTCCTCTTCTAATTCAGATTTCTATATGATGTATTCAAATATCCTCTTTTCAATGGCTCAAGAAATTTGACAGCGGACATCCCAGAAAAAGCAGTCAACAAAGACATACAAGTTCACTTTGTTACTTGCTTTTCTCACTCTTTTTTTTTTCCCTCAGAGAGCCAACTTGATTTTCTAGAGTATGTTAACTCTAAGTTAAATGTGTTGAAAGATTTATCAGTTTCCCAGATCCTGCCGTTCATGGTAACAATGCCTATAGCTATACTTGATTTGAAGGTGTATAGTGAGCAAGATCTAAATCTCAATTCATACTAAATTATTGAGACAAGTCATATAATACAAATTATCTTAACTATCTAATATGGTAAGAAGAAGACTGGGGTGCCTGGGTGGCTCAGTTGGTTAACTATCTGCCTTCAGCTCAGGGCATGATCCCAGTGTCCTGGGATCCAGCCCCATGTCAGGCTCCCTGCTCTGAAGGGAGCCTGCTTCTCCCTCTCCCCCAGCTTGAGTTCAATCTCTCTGTCAAATAAACAAATAATATCTTAAAAAAAAAATTTACTCACATACAAAGATAAACCCTACAATTCCATTTTACTTTAACAAAGTTAGTGAAAGCTTTAAAAAGAATAAAAGTACTCACCGCAAGTGCAAGACTCAAAATTGAAGCTGCATAATCAAAACTGTGGACTACTTTATAGGAAGTCGTACTATATACTTTCACCTTCCTAAAAAGAAAGAAAAGAAAGAAAGAAAGAAAGAAAGAAAGAAAGAAAGAAAGAAAGAAAGAAAGAGAAAGAAAGAAAGAAAGAAAGAAAGAAAGAGCAAGCTTTGTTACAAATCACCTTGGAAATGAGTGTAAAATGCAAATTTCCTATTTTTTAGAAACTCAATATATAAATATTAAAATTTATAAAGCAATGAAGAAAAATGATTAACAATATTAATTACAAACTAATTCCTTACTGAATCTAAAAATCAACTGTTAGCAGTAGCTATGTTTATATAAAGACAAGACTAGCCACCAAAAGGACAGACCATGAACCACTGTCACCTGAAGATGAAACTTGAGAGTAAAGAAAAGGTTTCAAAGTACACTGGGAATCAAAAGAGCAGGGTTTCTCAACATTACCATGATTACCACCACAGGCCAGGTAAGTCTTCGTTGTGGAGGCTGTTCTGTGCGTGGTAGGCTGCCCAGCAGCATCTGCCAACTACCATGAACAGAGCCAACTCACATTTGATTTTTAAGGGACATATCTAAAAATCAAATCCTAAATTGCCTAGTAACACCATTTCAGGGAATCTGTTACATATTTACATAATAAATTCCTTTGTGTTAAAACTATATTCTAGGGCAGCCCCGGTGGCCCAGAGGTTTAGTGTCGCCTTCGGCCCGGGACGTGATCCTGGAGACCTGGGATCGAGTCCCGTGTCAGGCTCCCTGCATGGAGCCTGCTTCTCCCTCTACCTGTGTCTCTGCCTCTCTCTCTGTGCCTCTCATGAATAAATAAAATAAAATCTTACAAAATATATATGTGTATGTATATGTATATATATATATATTCATTTATATATATTCTAGCTTTTAAAACATATATACTTTTTAATGAACATACTGAAAAACCAAGGCTTTCCATAACAACAAAAATAGAAAATACAGACATAAAATAATCAAAAACAAATAAATATGACTACTAGAAATGCGCCATAGCTCCAGCCACATGCTACTGAGTACTTGAAATGTGGCCAGTGGAAATAAAGAACCACATTTTTAATTTTGATTTTAAATAAATTTTAATTTGAAAACTGAGGTAGTGTAAAAATATTTTTCTGTTAAACAACTACATTTCACTTTAATCACTATAAAATATTATTACTGTATCATAGGGCATGTATTGGATGCTTAACTGATCTGTCTTGGTAATATTTTTACATTGATTACATATCGAAATAATATTTTAGATACCCTGAAATAATTTTACTGAGTTCTTTTTGCCTACTTAATGTGGCTACTAAAACATTTAAAATTTTATATGTAGCCTACATCATATTTCTATTGGACACCACTGTTTTAGAACATTAACTAATGGAATACTACTAATTGGAAATATAATATCTGAGGGGCGTCTGGGGGGCTCAGTGGCTGAGCTTCTACCTTCGGCTCAGGTCATGATCCCAGGGCCCTGGGATGGAGCCCGCATCAGACTCCCTGTTTGATGGGAAGCCTGCTTCTCCCTCTCTACCACTTGTGTTCTTATGCATGCTCTCTCTCACACATAAATTTTAAAAAAATCTTTTAAAAAAGAAAAAAGATAAAATTTTAATCACATAAATGTATATAAGTTTTCACATGAAGTTTCAAATTTTGAAGAATATAAGCTAGAATACATACATACACTCATTAAATTTTTAGATATACACATACACAATAAGGATTTTTAAAGAAATCACAGAATGAGAGACTAATTAAAAAAAAAACAATGTTCAAATGGTTCAATAAAATTCCTTAAGTATATACGCTGAAGCACTTTTTTTTAAGATTTTTAAATTTTTAAAATTTTTTTAGATTTTATTTATTTATTCATGAGAGACAGAGAGAGATAGAGGCAAAGACAAGAGGCAGAGGGAGAAGCAGGCTCCATGCAGGGAACCCGATGGTGGGACTTGATCCTGGGTCTCCAGGATCACGCCCTGGGCTGAAGGCAGCACTAAACCACTGAGCCACTGGGGCTGCCCTGAAGCACTAACTTATGTCAAGCAAGAAAATAAGTTTGCTGTGTATGAATAAAAAAAGATCAAAACTAATTTTCAACTGAAAATATTTTTTCACAGAAATTTGACAGAACATTTACTTTATCACAAATACTTCAGAAATAACTCATTTCCTCAAGCAGTAAATATCCATACACCAGTAATAATAAAGAAAGAAAATTAAAACGCTAACCTATCCAGGGACCCAGAAAGTAACCTCTGTCCAGAGCTGCTCAGATATAAACACGTCACAGTTTTATGATGATTTTTCAAAGACACTAGTAATTGTCCTCCTTTCAGCATGTCCCAGATTTTAACATAACGGCCTCCTACAAGAAGAAATAATCATTAATTTGAAATTCTGCCTAATATTTAGTATTTTAAAGATTTGAAAAGCATTCTACACTGGACAGGGCACAGCATGGAGGTGAAGTGAGGGGTCCCAGAGCAAAACTGCCTGGTTTCAGTGCTGGCTCCATCACTCAGACTTTGAAACTGAGAATAATAATAGTTCCTACCTCAAAGAACTGTTATGATGATTAACTGCATGTTTGTAAAGTTCACAGAACTTCCCAGCAAAATAAAAAGTATAACCAAAAAAGATTACGAGAATTGTAATAAAATCATTTGGCAAAAGAAATTTTGGGTCACTATGGAAATGAATAATATAGCTTTACTTCCTAAACATTTTGTGAATCTCACCAAAACTAAAAAAACTTCCCTAAAACTTCTACTCGAAGAGTTAGAAGGTTCCTTAAAGGCAATTCACTCTAATAGTTTAAAAACAATTCTTTTAATACGGCATCTTTTATTTCAATGAAATGTGAAGCAAAAGTCTAGAAGGTAAAACAGGAAAATGAGTTTGAGAGGGAGGAGCAAAGGTCTTACCTATCCTAACTGGGAAAGGGGCACATAGGCCAGTTCACAGTCCCTGTCTCACCACCTGTGGCAGCTCACGAGAGAGCATAGTTTAAAACAACTGATTCCGTCCAAGCTCACATTTCCAAAGCCTACAGGGGCTGAGTGAAGGGACTGCCCAAGATCGTACAATTAGCTAGTGACACAGAAGAGATGCCCATTCTCCCTGTTCAACTTGAACTTATTTCCGTTTCTCAAAATAACAGCAAGAAAAATGGATACATCTGACAATGTTATCAACTTATTTTGAAATTAAAGAGGTCCTGGGGAAGAAATATAAAACAGGCTAATTTTTATTTGGATTTTGAAATTGAGAGAAAAAAAGGCTACACACACAGTCACACATATGCTATAAGTTATACTACCTACGTATCCTACTGTCAACACATTAATTTTGACATGATAAATGAAAAAAGTCAATTTACTCTTTCCATTCTAATTTTGAAAATGCTCTATGATCAACATAACGAAAAAAGACGTCAGTTACAAGTTGATGTAAACTGTGTCAAGACCCCTTCTGACTCCACATTATATCCTCCTCCAGAATTACTGGCTATTTTCTGGGTAAAGTCATCTCAATCAAGAGACACAGAAAAGAGACAAATCTGATTCTAGAATGAAAAGGACTGTGTTTTCAAAAGCTGTCACAGATCTCTTCGGTAGGGATAAACAGGAATACAACCTGGATTTCTAGGTTAAATACACAATGTAGTAGACTCTCAAGTCCTAGGATTTCAGATCTATCACTTTATCTTGTAAAAATTAGTTTAATAACTTTTATTTCCGTAGCTGCAAAATATGGAGAAAACTACCTACCTTCTAGGCTCAATAATATGTATATAATAGCACAGTATCTGGCTCACCCTCCGTACTCAATAAATAACTGCTGGCCTGCCCTACTTATCAGTTGAGCAAAACCTAGGTATGCAATTCAAGGGCACAGTGTTAAATTATAAGAAGTAACTAAAAAAAAAAAAAAAAAAAAAAAAAAATCACTCATTCGAGATGACCAACAATATTAGTAAAGCAATTTTTAAAATACCTGCTGATGCCAGAAGTCCTCCAGAGGGAAAAAGCAGGACACTTTCCACTGGCTGCCCATGCTCAACAGAGATCACACTCTGGTTTGTTCGTGCATCAAACATCTTCACAGTATGATCATATGACCCTAAAATGTCAATTTTTGTATTATGTGAACTTATTATTTAAAACAACAAAAACTAAGTATGTGTGTTTATCCAAATATAAATTTTAAAAGGAGAAGAGGCTTAGATGAAATTTTAAGGTGTAATAAGATGAAATTTTAGATGTAATAATGTACACATATGTACATTCATGAAAACAGAGTATTTCCATACTCTCTGGTACTACTGTTTTCTGAAAAAGCATTTTACTGTACTATATTATACTATACTACATTATACTAGATCTTAAACTATTCGGATCTTCAAGCTATCATCACTACTGAATCATGTGGGAACCTTTGCACAAGCACCCACAAACACTCTACGGCATTATCTTTGTTTCTTGGCTGCTGTGAAAACCATTACAGTTCTGACACTCATGTTTCCAGGGAAGCCTGATGCTTCCAAATGCTGTTTGGAAGACAGTAAGAACAATCACCAAAAGAAAACAACTGGAAAAACAGAAACATACTCCTTTATAAAAATGTTTAAACTGCTCTATCCCAAAACAATATCAAATTATATCACAATTAAATTATCCATTTCAGGAGGGAAAAACAGTTCACCAACCTGTTACAAACAGATCTGGGTTCAGTTTGCTAGCACATCCACACCTCACATAATCAGAATGTTCTTTGAATGTCACAATTTCCTTGGAGTTTGGAATATCCCACAATTTAACTGTATAATCATCAGCCCCAGAGACCACATGATATTTGTCAGCTGTAAAATCAACTGTGTGAACTGCTCTAAAAAATCAAGAATCAATATATTAAAAAGCAAGAAAAAAATTATATCTCTGGCATCTTCTAACATAAAAACATTCCTTTTCTCTAAATAACAAAAAAAGTAGCTCAGAAAATCTTTAAAACAGGTGTTTGTCCCTAAGCCAATTTAAAATTTTAAATACCTCTACTCTATGAAGTTAATATAAACAGTCTTAAAATTATATCTTCTAATATGTTGACAATTCTACAAAACTCAATGAAAGTAAATGTTCTACAGGTTGGAGCAAAGGTACTTTTAATTTAAAAAAATTTCAAAACGGACAATTAATTACAAAATCCTAAGACAGACTTGTCATGAAGTAGTATCATACTAAGTGAATTTGTTATTCTTTAAATGTTTCCCTGATGAGGAAAGATCCTCCTGACAATATACTATAAAAAACAATTGAGATTTTAAATCAGTAGCAAACTTCAGCAATGAACTAGGTAATCTTGATATAAAGTTATAACTGCCCTGGCCATTTAATTTACTAAGTGGCAAAATATTAACTTCAAGAAGAAAAAGAATCAACCTTTCAAACCTGACTTCAAAATAAGAACCTCTAATGTAGTCCAGATTAGTTCTGATTTATAGTTATAGGGTTGCCTTTGGATCAGTGGTTTATAACCTGGCCTGGTCACAGAACTCACAGATTAGGCAAAAACTATAGGAAATCTTCCTAGACAAACGTACATTTCTCGAAATGTCACATACAATTCTAGGGAATTCATGAGCCCCGTCAAACTGGACCATACAACTGGACCAGATGAAGTACTCTATTGTAGAACCACCAAGAAATAAAGGATACACTGGTACATAATCTTCATAGAACTGCTCTGTGTTTTTATTCAAAGCCCAAAAAACAAACAAAAACTGTCTATATGGTGACAGATGTTAACTAGACTTTTTATGATCATTTTGCAATAGACACAAATATTGAACATATGCCCAAAACTAACAATGTTTTGTTCATTATACCTCAGGTTAAAAAAAAAAAATGTAAACATTTTTGAACAGTGGCTCTTACTTAGTATGACCTTCAAACTGCCTGAGGGGAGCTCTCCCACTTATATCAAAAAGCTGAACTCCACCATCTTCACTGCCAGCCACAAGCAGTTTACCATCCTGACGAAAAGTAGCACAGTATGCTGTGTCTTTAAATCGGGAAAAGGTTTTTATAGGTTCTTGAGAGTACCGGCCATAAATGTGAATCTACAAAAAGATAAAAAACGTAGTATTTGACCAGATGGCTCAAGATCAGTAGCAAATATAAACTACATAAAGGAAAAACAAACTTAATATATTTACCCTTGAGGAAGCGGTGACAGCGTAATTGTACGGAGGCTGCGGAGAAAAATCTACTTTTGACACTGCACCAAACTCCTTGATTTGAACAGGGGTCTTAATAAAAAAAAATAATAATACAGGAGATTAACAGAGTTACAATTGGAAAGACCTTTTAAGATTACATAATTTCTTATTGATCATTTCTCTTTGCTCTTAATAACATTTACTAGGATGTATTTAGTAAAGAAGTATGATAAAAGCAAAAAAAAAAAGAAAAATTCAAATCCATCACTCAGACTATCCTGGTTGCCATTAAAGTAGATAAATATATGGCTGGAAAACCATACCCTACTCTTCCTCTTCAGCAATAGAGTTTTCTGTGATTATTACTGGGGGGAAAAATAGTTATGCCTGTACCAGCATACATTTAACCATGTATTCTGTAACTGACACAAAGATCATACCATGCATGCAGGCTGTTCTGCACCTTGCTTTTTTTCACTAACACATCTTAGGTAACTTTTCATATGCTCAACAGATTTGCCATCCGTTAAAGGATACATCATAATTTACGTTACCAATCTACTACTAAAATACAGAGATTTTTCCAAAATTTCTAGTATTAAAAATAATACTTTAATAAACACCTACATACATACATCTTAGCAAATTTGGGGGAGTATAATCATTAGGTTCCAAACTGCAGAATTTACATGGCCAAAAGATATTTTTATCATAATGTCAAAATGCCCTCCAGAAAGTTTACATCACTTTTCCTCCCTCAAGTAGCAATGATGATCAAAATTTTTCATTTGTGTCACTGTAACAGATGAAAAATGTATCCAAATTACTGTTTCAATTTACACTTTTTAAATTAGGAGCAAAGCTGTAGCTCTTTGTTATATTTACTGGTCATTTAAATTTCTGATTCCAGGAGCACCTGGGTGGCTCAGTCAGTTACCCGTCGCCTTTGGTTTAGGTCGTGATCCCAGGGTCCTGGGATGGAGCCCCACATCAGGGTCCCTGCTCAGCAGGGAGTCTGCTTCTCCCTCTCCCTCTGCTGATACTCCCTGCTTCTCCTCCCTCTTTCTCAGATAAATAAATAAAATCTTATTTTAAAAAGTTTCTTGTCCCATAAGCCTCCCATCCCAATCTTTTTCCATTTTTCTATTTAATTGTTCATTTTCTTAAAAAAAAAATCATTTCCGAGCCTTTGTAGACAGTCTGGAAGAACTAATTCTGCATCACTTCTTAGTTTGAGAAAAGCAAAAGAAAAAAATAATGCAAGATTCAAATTCAAAAATTTATTTCACTTGGCATCCATTAATCATCTGTTTATTCTCTGCTAGGCAGTTGTATGATTAACCAATACGGACTTTTATTTTAAAAATTCCAAGAAAAACTATCAGATATCAAATTTCCCACCCAACTAAACTGCTGATAGATTCTTTTTAGTTATTAGTTCTCTATTAGAGTATCACAAGTGTAACAAATGCTGGAGAAATAAGTATAAACGCAAACCCTTCATTACCATCTACATTTACCTTATAGTTGTTCCAGTACAGTGTGTCCTGGGTGATTTTTTCACCAAGTACAGGATACGTCTGAATAGCTGCAGGCTTGTACCCAGACATAATTTCATTCGGTTGGACTGTTATCCAAGGATAAATAGTTGAAACTGACGTTAGAAATAAGTGACTGCTTTATGTCTGAAAAAGAAAATATTTTATATATATTATTTTCAAACCTGTATAGTTACCATTTACACGCTGTGTCTTTTCAAAGGACTGTGTAGTAGTGACCAATAAACTATTTAATTCTAACACAGAAGAAACAATCTAGAAGAAGTAGAATACAGATAGGGCTACCAAAGCGCACCATCCATTCAGTTATACACAAAACTGCACACAAATGTTCTCACACTTAACTAACCAATTTATAACACACGGGAATACATCTCGCTTAGCCACCCAGTAGCCAAAGCAGAAGTAGTCCACTGGCCTAGACTGTTAACAACGCAAAAACATTAACGTGAAACTGCAAATATAAGTCTCCTGAAACTAAATCTAGGATGACATTTAATTTACTTGAACATGGTCTAGGGTCTTAACCTCCTGAAAGTCTTACAAATACCAAAAAGGAAAACAAAGCTAGAGACGCCTGGGTGGCTCAGTGGTTGAGTGTCTGCCTTAGGCTCAGGGCATGACCCCTAGGGTCCCTGGATCGAGTCCTACATCGGGCTCCCTGCAGGGAGCCTGCTTCTCCCTCTGCCTGTGTGTCTGCCCCGCGCACGCGCGCTCTCTCTCTCTCTCAAATAAATAAATAAAATCTTAAAAAAAAATAGAAACAAAGCTAATATTCTAATATAGAAGCTTAAATTTAAATTTAAAAGCTTAAAAATAGGGATCCCTGGGTGGCGCAGCGGTTTGGCGCCTGCCTTTGGCCCAGGGCGCGATCCTGGAGACCCGGGATCAAATCCCACGTCGGGCTCCCGGTGCATGGAGTCTGCTTCTCCCTCTCTGTGTGACTATCATAAATAAATAAAAATTAAAAAAAAAATTTAAAAAAACAAAAAAATTTTAAAAAATAAAAAATAAAATAAAAGCTTAAAAATAGGGCAACCCGGGTGGCTCAGCGGTTTAATGCCGCCTTCAGCCTCGGGCCTGATCCTGGAGACCCGGGATTGAGTCCCACGTCAGGCTCTCTGCATGGAGCCTGCTTCTCCCTCTGCCTGTGTCTCTGCCTCTCTCTCTCTCTCTCTCTGTCTCTCATGAATAAATTAATAAAATCTAAAAAAAAAAAAAAAAGATGGATGTTCATTTTTTTAAAAAGCTTAAAAATAAAAGGTAATATTCTGATGCAGCTCAAATTTAAAAGCTTAAAACAAACATTTTTTAAAAATTAAAATGAAAAGAAACAAGAATAAAGCAATTCTGAAATTAAATTCTCAATTTAAATGACAGAATAGGGGACGCCTGGGTGGCTCAGCAGTTGAGCGTCTGCCTTCAGCCCAGGGTGTGACCCCAGGGTCCTGGGATCGAGTCCCACATCGGGCTCCCCGCATGGAGCCTGCTTCTCCCTAAGCCTGTGTCTCTGTGTCTCTCAGAATAAATACATAAAATCTTTAAAAAAATAAATAAATGACAGAATAGGATACAAATGAGTTATAACTTTTAACTGACAGGGAATTAAGCCAAAATGTCTCTCCAGGACTATTCAACTGCAAAAGAGATTCATTTTATCTGTGGTGCAAATCATCATCTGTTTCAAAAAGCCTGAAAAGAGTGCACCAATAACACCAAAATAAATAGGTCTGACATTTTCTAAAGGTTGTTTTGATGAAATATAGCAACCAACGATCAAAAGGAAACTGTTCTGTGCAAGTACCTACAATATATAGGACGCTGCTCTAGGTTCTGGACGGACAACACTGAGTAAAACAGTGCCCTCACACCCTCCGATATTTTCCATTTTAGCTGGTGAGTAGCAGAAGCTAGGAATATGGAATTTGCCTTGACTTGTCCTTCCTCTTCACTTTTAACACCCAAAGAGTTAACAAGACATGCTGATTTTACCTCCCTAAACTACAACACATCCACTCCACCTGGTTCCACTGCTCCGATCTAGACCTTCCCATCTATAGAAACAGCGCAACGTGAGGTCTCCTTGACTCCCTTGCCCATCATCTAAACAGCCTTCAGCAAGACCTGACTACACAGCAAATCAAGCTTTTGCTACAAAGCACAACACTCCCTGAAAACAAGGGTCCGACCTGCTCAACACAGCCTATGATCTGGCCCTACCTAACTTACCTTTTCAGCTTCACCCCCTTGCTATCCCTTTAACACACCCTCCTCTTTCTTCTCTGTCTTTGCTCATCTGTCCTCTCTGCCAGGAGTGAACTCTTCTCTACCCACTTTTCTTATCTTTTAAAATTCTTTTTTTTAAATTTTTATTTATTTATGATAGAGAGGCAGAGACACAGGCAGAGGAAGAAGCAGGCTCCATGCCGGGAGCCCGACGTGGGACTCGATCCTGGGACTCCAGGGTCCCGCCCTGGGCCCAAGGCAGGTGCTAAACCGCTGAGCCACCCAGGGATCCCTCTTTTTCTTCTTCTTTTTTTTTTTTTTTTTAATAACAAACACCCCCCTGCCAAATAATTATAGGTACAATTTTCTGTTTACGAACGAAAAGAAGAGACTTTTTTGGACAAGGGAAAAGCACTTCACTTACTTCGGGTTTGAGGTCCGTGTTTCCTATCATCGGACACCTTGCAAATACTCACCTGTAGAAAGCCTTCCAGGCTCAGCGGCTGCCCGAGGAGGAAAAAGGCGCCGGCCTCCCCTCCCTCACTGCATCACAGGCAAAACCACCCCTTACTACAGCAGCCGCGGCGGAGTTCAGAGCTCCGCCTGCAGAGAAACCCCTTAGAGCTCTAACAGGGGGCAACCCCGGGGGGGGGGCTCAGCGGTGGGCACCTGCCTTGGGCCCAGGGCGCGACCCCGGAGTCCCGGGATCGAGTCCCGCGTCGGGCTCCCCGCAGGGAGCCTGCTCCTCCTTCTGCCTGCGTCTCCCTCTCGCTGTCTGTGTCCTGCGTGAATAAATAAATAAAATCTTTACAATGAAGCGGCTGGCGGATGAAAGGGAGGAGCGGCGCGGCGGTGGGGGGAGGGGGGCGCCCCGACGTGGAGCCGGCGAGGAGGAACGCGGCCCGGGAGAGACGAGAGCGGGGGCGGCCGCCGGCGCACGCGGGGCGCGCAGGGCTCGGGGCCGAGGCTCCGCCCTCCCCGCAGCCCCGAGGCCGCCCGCGCTGCCCGCAGCCCGCGGGAGCGGCCCGACCCCGGGGACCCGCGCGGGCGCGGTGAGCGCAGACACGCGGGAACGGAGCGCCCCGCGGGGACGCAGAGCCACGCGGCCGGCAGCCAGGCTTGGCGGCGGCTGCGAAGCCTGCCCCCGCGGCCCTCCCCGCGCCCGCCGCTCCCGGCGCCCCGGGCTCACCTGCCAGGACCGCGCGGGCCTCCCGGGGAGCCGCCGACACTCGGCATCCACGCTCGGGCGCGTCGCACAGCAGTGACGCAACGACGTCGGCTGGCGCGCGTGACGCGGCGCGAGAGGGGCGGGGCCGGGCGGCGTCGCCGCGGTGGCCGGGTCGGGTCTCGTCCAGGGGCCGGCGCTCCGTGGTGCTCGCGCCCCGACGACCGCGCGGCGGCGGGGGGGGACCTCGCGGGGCGTCCCGGGGCGGCGACGCGGGGCGTTCCTGCCGCCAGGAGCCGGGAGGAGGTGGCGGAAGTGACGTCACGCTCCCACGCAGCCGGGGCTGGGGGCCTGCGGAGCCCGGGCCCGCAGATGGAAAGGCCTGACGGGCTGTCGGCGGTCGAAGGTAGAGTGGCGGCCCCGCGCCGGTGGGGTGCGCGCCGGGCTGCGGCCCTCGGCGAGCTGGCGGCGGGCGGCGGGGGCGGGGGCGCCTCCTTCCTTTGCAGGCGACCTCGGGTGACCCCGGGCGACCCCAGTCCCGGAGGGGCGGGGCTGCTGCTCCCAGGGCCCCCGGGTCTCCTGGTCCCTGCGCCCCCAGCCGCGCGGCCGGCTCCATCCTACCCCCCTCCCCGCCCGTCCCTGGAGTCTCGGAGGAGCCGCAGGGCCCATGTTCCGTCCCCCGCCTCCTCGCCCCGGTTTTCCCCTCCGAGACCCAGAATTTCATTCCGCTTATAAACCCAGATTTATTTTTTTCTTTAAAGACTTTATCTATTTATTCACGGGACACCCAGGCAGAGGGAGAAGCAGGCTGCATGCAGGGAGCCCGACGCGGGACCTCGGATGCAGGACTCGAACCCGGGACCCCGGGGTCACGCCCTGGGTCGAAGGCGGGCGCTTCATTGCTGGGCCACCGGGGCTTCCCTGTTTATTTATTTTTAAGGATTTTGTTTACTTATTCATGCGAGACACAGAGAGAGAGGCAGAGACCTAGGCAGAGGGAGGAGCAGGCTCCATTCAGGGAGCCCGATAGGGGACTCGATCCGGGGTCTCCAGGATCACACCCTGGGCCCAAAGCAGGTGCCCAATGATGAGCCCCGCAGGTGTCCAAGTTTGTATGATTTTTTAATAAAATATTGTATTTATTTATTCATGAGACACAAGAGAGAGAGGCAGAGGGAGAAGCAGGCTCCATGCAGGGGCCCAGAGGCAGGACTCGAACCCAGGACCCCAGGGTCAGGCCCTGGGTGGAAGACGGGGGCGCTCCACCGCTGGGCCACCAGAGCTGCCCTGTTTATTTATTTTTAAGGATTGTATTATTCATGCGAGACACAGAGAGAGAGAGAGAGAGGCAGAGACACAGGCAGAGGGAGAAGCAGGCTCCATGCAGGGAGGTCCACGTAGGACTCGAACTTGGGACCCTGGAGTCAGGCCCTGGGCCCAAGGCAGGCGCTCCACCACTGAGCTCCCCAGGGATCACCTAAACCCAGTTTTACGATGTTGAAGATGTTTCCAGCCACAAAGAATATTAGAGATGTCTATTTCAACCATCTAAATTGTATAAAGTAATAAAATGACTCTCGGAAATCGTATTGTGATTGTTCCATCCAGGGTCGCACAGGTAGTGAGTGGTGATGTCGAGAAGAAGGTGAAGCTGAAGCTCATTTAGCAAAGCCTTCGCTGGGCATCTTGCAGGATCATTTCAGGATAGAAAAGAATATGGAAACAATGTCAAAATTCAGGTCAGGAAGCGTTTCTGGAACACCTGATAGCATCACACCCTGCCTTGTGTGCAGAGATTAGTAGTGGTCTCCATCCTACATCCCATGTCTTGGGAGTTAAGTGGAAATTTTCAAAAGAATGATAAAATATTGAAAATAGAAATAAGTGCAGTGTGCTAAGAGAGCTTAGGACCCTTGCTCTACGCAGGGGTCTGTGGGAGACGGTTCTTCTCTCAGAAAACAGTTCATATCTTGAGATACATTTTTAAAGCCCTTTGCTCCTCCATCTCCATTTGAATCATAGCTCATTTTCTGTTCTGGTTTCCATCTTTCCTTTTGCTGAAGTATGTTGACTTTGTTACCTGTTACTCCTGTTACTCTTTTTATCACTATTGTTACTATTTGTTATTTCTTCAGCCTTGTCCCTTGGAAGTTTGGATTAGTATAGTGCTGCTTCTTATTTTAGTGGTCAAGGTAATGTAGCCAAAGCCCGGGATGGGTCCACCATAATATACAAGCTCCCGTTTCCTCTTCTCTACATAGGAAAGAACGGTTAACTACCATCACTACTCAAAGGATTGTTATAAGGATCAATCTTGGAAAATGTTTTAAAACCGAAAATAGTGGTCATATGTAAATGTATGGTTTGCCAGCCTCTGTTCCACTGTGATCCTAATGCATTTTTTTTTTTTAAGATTTTACTTATTTATTTGAGAGAGAGAGAGAGAGAGCAAAAGCAAGGGAGCATCAGAGGGAGAGGGAGAAGCAGGCTCTCTGCTGAGCAAGCAGCCCGATGTGGGACTGAATCCCAGAACCCTGGAATCATGACCTGAGCCAAAGGCAGGCACTTAACCAACTGAGCTACCCAAGCAGTCCTGCATTTTTCTTTTTAAATTCCAATTTTAAAACACCCTGCACCCTCTCAAAATTCCTAAGAGGCAGTAAACCCTAAATAAAAAGATGAACCAAATGTTTTGATTTTCTTCCTGTCTCAGGGATTATATGCATTGGGTATTTATAATCTTGGAATTCTTAATTTTTTTAAAGCAGTTTTAGGTACAATAATGAAATTTTCTTGAAATTATATTAAGGTTCTTAGGGAAGTACCAATGATTACTAAAAATGAATTATAAAACAGTAGTAAATGATTCCATAACAGGTGTACTTATGGTCTATGCTTTGAGAGTTTGCATTTATTGAATTCATGCCTTGATTACCTATATTTGAAAAAAAAAGTAGTTCTTATAATTAATTCTTATTTCTTAATACTTTTTACAGAAATTGAGATCTAAAATTTCTAGTTTGATCCTAATACCCTAGAGATGATAAAGCAAAGGAAGCCAATCTATAATCTGTTTGTATAGTAACAGTTTTCATAAAAACCTATATTAAGTTACTACCATTTGAACTGAACAAAAACTGATAAAAAGTATAATATCTTCAGTTCATCATAACCAAAACTTGGTAAAGCCTGTAACCATCCAAGAATCACAGGTGTTGTAGATGCTAGTAGGCATGGGTACAACATGAGTTCTATCTTAAATTCAAACTGAGAGCCACTTGTAAACATAGCATATTAAAAGATGAAGTATAGGTAAGCATTTAAAGTATTCATGAAAGGTTTTTTTTAAAAGAAAGATTTTATTTATTTATTTATGAGAGACAGAGAGAGAGGCAGAGACACAGGCAAGGGGAGAAACAGGCTCCCTGCAGGGAGCCCAATGTGGGACTTGATCCCAGGACCCCAGGATCATGACCTGAACCAAAGGCAGGTGCTCAGCCACTGAGCCACCCAGGTGTTCCAAAAAGGTTTTTTTGTGTTTTTTTTTTTTTTAATTTTTAGCCATTTTAATTAATGAAATGAAGTCTTGGCACTTGAACATTAGAGGTGGTTTAAAGGACCTAATAGTCAATGAAAGGATCACTCACTTGAACTGTGAAAACAACAAATGCCAAATTTTGAGAAAAAGATGCTATTAGGAATTTTTTATGGTGTTTGGTCCCAGCAGGAACTAGCTTCTTTCCATCTTAGTGAAGTGCCTCCAAGTACTCTAGGCTTCTGCAATAGCAGGAATTTTGGGTAGTTCTGGAGGCCGGAAGTCTAAGATCACGGTGCCAGCATGGTTGTGTTCTGGTGAGGGCCCTCTTCCTGGTTCATAGCTGCCATCTTCTAGGTCTATTCTAACTTGGTAAAAGAACATGAAAGTTTATTTTCATTGTTAGCTTGATCTTCTGTCCATTTGGCAATGTTCAGGAAGAGGAAAGGGGAGAAAAGAGTAAAATTTGTTGGAACCTAGTGAGGAAGGTGAGAGTGTTCCTGTACTTAAGTTGGTCTTTACCAAGATCCTGTGAGGTTAATAGTGACACCTCCATTTCCAGGTGAGACTGAGGTTTAGAGAGGTTGAGGGACGTACAGGTTCACACAGCTAACAAGTGGTAAAGCTTGGATTCACACCCAGGTTTCTGCCTCCGAACATTGAATGCTTATTATTATGTTTAGGTGCTTATGAGAGCACTCTTTGCGTACTTTGAATACTTTTACCTAAGTTGATACAATATTTTTAATTTTTTTCTTTCAGATTTTTCAATATCTGAATTCCAAGAACACACTGGATACCACTCCTATAAAACAAAGAGGAAATCATGAAGGAATGTTTTAATTATTGAAACTACAATTGAAATCATGGCTACATCAGCAAATCTGGATATTGGAGCCCAGCTGATAGTGGAAGAGTGTCCCAGCAGTTACAGTCTAACTGGCATGCCGGATATTAAAATAGAACATCAGCTGGACTCAAACGCAGAAGAAGGATCAGTTCAGGGTGTTGCCATGGGAATGAAATTCATATTACCTAACCGATTTGATATGAACGTGTGTTCAAGATTTGTGAAGTCCTTAAATGAAGAGGATAGTAAAAATATTCAAGATCAGGTTAACTCTGACCTGGAAGTGGCATCTGTCCTATTTAAAGGTTGAAAGTTATGGTATAAATATCTGCATTTGTTTTTGTTTTTCTTTGTGTTCATTTTTTTCCCCCATTCTAAACATGAGATTTTTGAGTTTGAGAAGAGAGTTTGGAAGTCGTCTTTTAATATGATTTTTCTAGAATCACACCAAAACCAATAAAATTAAATAATTTCATGTTACATGATGTATATGTTGATTTTTTTTTAATTTTCTTGCTTGACTTTATTTACAAATTAAAATACCCTTTTAATTATAGGAGAAAAAATTATTTATGCCTTTTAAGAAATGAATTATCTTAAATTCCTTATTCCATGAATATTTGATTAGCATCAGCTTCCCATGCTTTAATGCAGTTAAGTTTGTCATCACTTTTGTAGACTTACTTTAATAACGATCTATTGAATAAAAAAAAAAACTGATCTCAGAATAAAATTGCTCAAAATTAGTATAGATTTTTTCTGATACTTTCATGTGATAATACATTTTATAGCAAAGAATAATATCACTTGATAAACAGTTGAAGATGTACCTCACATTTCTTTTTTAATGTAAACATTGACATAGAAATTTGAAATGTTTTGTCATTAAAATATTGTTTCAGTGTGTTCAAATTTATTTTACTTAGCGGAATGCAATATCCATACATCTCCTTCTCCGGGAATTCAAGTAAGACATGTCTACACTCCCTCTACAACAAAGCACTTCTCACCCATAAAACAATCAACTACTTTGACCAACAAACACAGAGGAAATGAAGTCTCAACCACACCTCTATTAGCAAATTGTAAGTATTTCCCACTAATGTACTCAAATATTCTTACTACTAGTATGATACTTTCAAAAGTTTGGCTTTGAAACGTTATTTTCTTTAAATGCATATCCTATTTTGGAAAGCTTATGTGATGTCTTAATAGTTTCACTAATTTAAATTTTTTTTACAATTTTACTGCGTAATCGAATATTTTCATGTTTTATATTGAAAAATTAAAATTTTAATATAGACTTTATACAGGTTTATACAGATACAGGTTTATATTTGTTTATACACATACAGATTTTATACAGGTTTTCTTCTTTTTTTTTTTAAGATTTTATTTATTTATTCATGAGACACACACACACACACACACACACACACACACACACAGAGGCAGAGACACAGGCAGAGGGAGAAGCAGGCTCCATGCAGGGAGCCCGATGTGGGACTCAATCCCCGGTCTCCAGGATCATGCCCCGGGCTGAAGGTGGCGCTAAACCGCTGAGCTACCCAGGCTGCCCTCTTTTTTTTTTTTTTTAAGGGGAAGAGGGGAGCTATGGAGGGAGAGGGAGAGAGAATCTTAAGCAGGCTCCACACCCAGCTCTGAGCTGTTGCAGGGTTCAATCTCAGGACCCTGAGATCATGACCCTGCAGTCATGACCGGAGCCTAAATCAAGAGTTAGACACTTAACAGCCACCCAGATGCCCTTACAGGTTTTCTTTCTTTAAACCTTTGGAGTCTTACTATAACAAACAATTTGTATTCTCAACTTTGTGCACACTAAGACATTGTGAGTGTTTTTCTGTTCTTGGAGTGCAAGGCTTTACATTTTATAGCAATAATCGCGCCTCGGATAAACCTCATTGGCTACGATACTGCCACTGTGCAAAGCTTACATTTTACTTATAAATATAAATTTATAAATTTACTTATAAATTAGATCAGTGCTCAACTAGTGATTTATAGTAAAACCTGGAATGTTACTACAGTAATTTTGAATTTGACTATAATTGTGCATGTGAATATGAAATTAACCCTTTTAAAACCTTGAATCTACAATTTTTTTAAAGTACAGAATCATTCTATAAGAAACAAAATTTAAAAAAAGAAAAAGAAACAAAATAAAGTTTTTCTATATAAATCAGAAAACATTCTGTATAGCATAGGTATGTTAATGAGACAAAACCAGTTAGCAGTTTGATGTTAGGAACTGTATTTGACTATATAATGTAAATGCATCTATATTTTAAAGCATGGTGAGATACATGTTTTTACTTTGGAAACACTGTCTCCCTCCTGATTTTGAATCACATGTATAACATTTAAGCCAGGAGGAGTTCATGACTCTTACTTCACCTCTTAGCCATTTTTCTTCTACTTAACTAAATTTGCATGGGCTTCGTAATTGCTTTCCTTTGTATTAAGGCCACTCAGTCATACGGCTGAAGTCAAGGATCAAGTGATACTAATTTTTAAGATGAACCCTCATAGAATAGGGCCTGTTCAGTTTTATTTTAAAATAAAGATGTTATCTTAAAAAATAAATACATGAACAAATGGATGGATGAGTAAATGAATAAATAAAATAAAGATGTTGTTCTAAAATAGTCTAACCATGATACTTTCGAACTGAAAAGAAACACCTAGAGATCATGCGGTTCATATCCCTCATGTTATAGACAAACGGTCAATCATTTATTCAAGGTCACACAGCTAATTAGCCATAACTACTCTGCATTCAAGAATTTACTCTGAAAGTCATTTTTCCATTTACTACTCAATCCAAAAGTTAAGAAGAACTCATGGAGTCTTGAAATGATAATATTTGGGATTTGTGTTTAGACCCCAAATCCTCATAAGTTTGGATATTGAATTAGCATTTTAAAATTAAATACCTAACCCATTTCTTTTATTGATAAGACAATTTGTGTTCATAACAGCATATTCATTGATAACAGTACTTTCCAGATGTCAGAATTCCGTTTAACAAATATCATTTCTCAGATACAGAATGGCTACTTGTAATGTTAGAATATATTTTAAATTACATTTTTTTAAACAATAATAGTTTTTGTTTTAGAAAAGAGAAGTGCTACACAAAAATGAATGACATGATGAAAGTGTACCCTGCAGGTAGGAAAACATGAAGCTTTTTGTGGTATCATTTCAGCCTTATCTGTTCACCAGTTGGCCGCCCAGGGAGAGATGCTCTATCTAGCTACTCGGATTGAACAAGGTAATAGCCTGTCTTTTTAAATGTACTTAAACATATTTAATCAGATTTATTTTATTTTTGTTGTTTTAATACTGGAAGGTATAAAAACAAAACGAAAAAATAGTCACATAATCTCACCAGGCAGATAATTCTATAGATAGGAAAAATAAATGAATAAATAAAGTATGACAAAGTATTAAAGTTACAGCCTCCCTTATCACCCCAGCCTTTTGCCCAAAAGCAAACATGAATTTCTTATGTTTTCAGGAAACTCTTTTAGAAAGCATTCCTGCTTAATTTTGGAGTTATGTGTGAAAATATATATGTGCTTTTTGTTATGTACACAAGAGGGAAAATACTACGCACACTGCATTGCACTTTTTTTCATTTAATATTTTGGAGATCTTTCCATATGACCACATGAAGAATGATTTCATTCTTTTTTAAGAGGTTCATAATTTTGCACTGTATTGCTGCATACACATATACTGTGTTTTTATTTTGTAACTAGTCTCCTTGGTGGTTGTTCCAGTTTCTTGCTATTAAATAACATTCTTGTTGGCCTCCTTTTTAATTCCTACTAGTTCATATGCTGGGTCAAAAGGATATGGGTTTTCTTTTTTCTTTTTTTTAAATATTTATTTACTTATTTATTCATGAGAGACAGAGACACAGGCAGAGACACAGGCAGAGGGAGAAGCAGGCTCCTCTCAGAGAGCCCGATGTGGGACTCGATCCCACGACCCCGGGGTCACGACCTGAGCCATAGACAGATGCTCAACCACTGAGCCACCCAGGTGTCCCAGGATATGGATTTTCACTTTTTTTTTAATATTTTATTTATTTTTTCATGAGAGACACAGAGAGAGAGAGGCAGAGACACAGGCAGAGGGAGAAACAGGCTCCATGCAGGGAGCCCGACATGGGACTCGATCCCGAGACTCCGGGATCACACCGTGGGCCGAAGGCAGACGTTAAACTGCTGAGCCACTCAGGGATCCCCAGATTTTCACTTTTATATATATATTGCCAGATATTTGTCCTATCCTCATACCAGAGTTAACTCTGGTGAAAAGTGGTATCTCAGACTTGTTGTGTTTAGATTCTTAAAATTAGGGTCGATTTAAGCCTTTTGGTATGTGAACTGCCTAAAATTTATTGATTTATATGACCTCAACTAAATTAAAGAAATTTACATTTTGTTGTTTATGTTGCTTTTTTCTTTTTTCTTTTTTTTTAAACCAGTTTGTCATTTTCCTTTGATTTTCATGTTCTCAACAAAAGCTTAGCATTTTGTAGTGGTAAATTTCCTTTTTCCTTGTTAACTTCTGAGTTTTATATCCTGCTTTGAAAGGATTTTCTACTTCAAGATTATAAGTAAATTCACCCCTTATTCTAGAATTTCTGTGGTTTCTTTTTTTACATTTCAATCTTTGACGCATATGGAATGTTTTGATGTAATGAGATACAGAGCAAGTTGTACTCTGATTTTCATTTTTCACAAAGTTAGCAGTTGTCCCAACATTATTGATTGAATACAGGGTACATGATTTAAAAGGTTGTTTTTTTTCTTTTTAATTGTGCCATTCTTTTATAAGACATGCTTCATTAGTATATTTGTATATAAATACTTGAAGTTTCATTCTCAGTCTTCTAAATAAATTTAGGGGAAAACTGTGGACTTTATAACTAGTAGACTGAATCTAGGAAGCAAAGTGGAGTTCAAGGTAGAATTACATGGTACTGTGTTTCAGATTATTCAGTCTTCATGCAAATAATATTGTTAGCAAACCAGCAAGAGTGAAAAAAATTCCAAGGCAGCAGTGCTAGCTGTAGAGTAGAATATGGCTTTAATAAGATTTTGGGGTTTTTACAATGCATATTTATATAATTCTAAGGGCTGTCATATCTCATTTTGTGTTTCTGCCAACTACGCTTTGAGATAAGCGAAGTATCATTTGGTGCATTAGACAAATGAAGTACTGTGCCTAGAACCACACTGCTACAAAGTGACAGAGCCAGGGCTCAGACTGTGGTTCCCTGATTCTGAGTCCATCTTCTGTGGACTGCCTTGTGCCCAGCATTATGTCTTGCCTGGTAGTTTATACGTCAGAGAATATGCTATTTGAACTGAGTTGTGTGTATGGAAGCACATTTTAATACATTCAGACTACAGGTTATAGCACATAATAGCACTGCAGCTAATAGTCAGCAGGAAGTGAACCTCACTGAATAGTGCAAGCCACCTTTTAGAATGCCAGTATTTGCATAATGATCTTAATAGATGGTTGGTAAATTAGATGACAAAAGTTGTTTTCTTTTAAATAGAAAATGTTATCAATCACACGGACGAAGAAGGATTTACCCCTCTGATGTGGGCTGCAGCACACGGGCAAATAGCTGTGGTAGAGTTTCTCCTTCAGAATGTAAGAAAAATGCCTCGGAAATGTATACGTGTAGTTATTAAGTCTTGAGTAAAGATTTTGTATCTCCAGCCAATTAGATATGATGGGAGAGGATCCAAAAAATTTTGTGTGCTTTTCATACTCTTATGGAACTTGGATCTAGTTGGGCAGACAAGATTAATCATACGTGCAATGGCCAGAGAATTTCATGCCCAGTCCCTCGAAGTGCAGTGGGAACAAAAGCACTGTCGGCCCCGTAGGAGAACTTCGTGGGGGAGATACAGTTTAACTCTGGAGTGAGAGGATAGTTAGCCCTGAGATGGAGGAAGGAAGGAAGGCCTCCAGGCAACCTTGACAATAAGAGCATCCATGAGTAGAAGTTTGTGTTATTAACCCCAGAACATTACTTGACCTAAATACTGAACTGTAATTCTTATTGACAGAAATAACAATATTCTTGTTTATATGAATTGAAAAGTCTTTTATCTCCACTTGACACTCCAGGGTGCTGATCCCCAGCTTTTAGGAAAAGGTCGAGAAAGTGCACTCTCATTGGCATGTAGTAAAGGCTACACAGATATTGTCAAAATGCTGCTTGATTGTGGAGTTGATGTAAATGAATATGATTGGGTGAGTCTCTGATACTGATTTTTAAAATACTGTAATAAATTCTAGGAACTATTTAGTTTGGAGAGACATAATAAATTTTACCAAACATTTGGAAAAATAATTAACTTAGCCAATTAAACACATGGAAGAAAAAGTTAATGGCACAAACTCAATTATTGCTTCTGATCTAAATAGTCTTCACAAAAATATGAAAATTGCCTTAAACTACTTTTACATGCCCAGTTCTTAGTAAAACTTCTCACAGCAACATTAAATTATTCAAATCTTGGTCACCTTGAAAAACTAAATCACCTTTTCCTTTTGCAGAATGGAGGGACACCTTTGCTTTATGCTGTACATGGAAATCATGTTAAATGTGTAAAAATGCTTTTAGGTAAGCCAATAAAAGTGAAAATGTTTAGAAAATACCATGTGAGGACTTTAATTTTTTTACAAGCTGGCCTCCCCTGCTATTACTCAGGAGAATCATTAACTATTATTAACTATGTCAGTCCTGCTGCAGCACCCACTACCAGAGTTGCCCAGGTGAGGAGCAGCTCCATCCTGCAGCGCGCCAGTGCTTAGAGCGTTTGTCTCTGTTGCTTTCCTTTCGAGGGTCAGGTCTGGATCAGGTCTGAAGCTGTTGTCCTTTGCTCTGTCCGCAGTGTTTTCATGCCTTACTTTTGTCTGCGGTTGTTGATGAGTTTCAGCTGTTACAGAGGATGCCTGTGTGTTTGGTGTGTCTTCCTCCTGACTCACCAAAGTGAATTCTGTGTACTTCATGTACTCTGTACTTTGTCAGACCATCCCGAAAATATCCAGTTTGCTGAAAATCTGTCCTACTATACGAGCCAGTAATAGACAAACACATCTACATTTTCATTTTATTTATGCAGATTTTTCTATTTTGATACAGAAAATGGAGCTGACCCAACAATTGAAACTGACTCTGGGTATAATTCTATGGATTTAGCTGTAGCCTTGGGCTATAGAAGTGGTAAGTATTTTAGAACGATCAGGTTTTATTTTAGTTGGTAAAGCTCTATAAACAGTACAGACTAGCAGTCTAAACTATTTTCATCACTTATAGTCATAAAACATGGCATGTCATCCTAACTCCTGACATTAACTTTTAACTGTGGGCAAAATCAACAAATTCTTAAGGTCTAGGAGTGAGTTTATTACTGTTACTTTTCACCAACCCAAAAATTATTTGCTACAAGTACACACCTATTTATACACAAGATTTAACATTTTTGTATCAAATTACTTATAAAATGTTTGATAGTTGCCCTTTCTCTGCTCTTTAGAACACACTTTGTACAAGAACAGAATCCACCACCACCCCCCCTCCATGCCCTCCCTGGTTTCTTACATAGTTGACCCTCCTTTCTAGTCTGCCTGACTTGTGGCCCCCCTTTCCTCTCTGTGGCAGTTTCATATTTGCTAAGACGAATTTGCTCATTAAACATTTTGTTGTATTTTAAAAAAGAAAAAAGAAAAAAAAGAACAGAATCCAATAGCTTGGACAATTACTAAGTCAGTGACAGACTAAGGCTTAAGTAACCAAGTGTTACGTTGCAATCTCGACCATCCTCAGACTAGGAGTATGTATCACCCAGAATATATCCTCAGAATATGAGGAATGACTTTATTTTAAGGAAGAGTTGATGTTAAGTTGAATTTGATAGTTCTGTGTAAAATTTTGTGATCAATCTGCTGTGGTATTGATAAACCTGTCTGTTCTAGTTCAACAGGTTATCGAGTCACATTTACTGAAGCTGCTTCAGAATATCAAGGAGTAGACATAGTTGTCAGGAAGTGTTGTCTGCCCTTCCACTTACTTTTTGGCTCTTATAAATGGTAGTTTTGTTTACTTATAAATTTTTACCTCAGTTGCAAAATTTACTGGTTTTAGTAAGTTTTAATAAATATTCCTCTGAGTAATTCACTGGTTTATAATAAAATTAATGTTGATGCTTTTTTATAAATGTGTTTTACTGCATATTTAAAATTATAAATTAATGTTTTGTGGCATGTAAATTTTTATGGTACAGATAGTTATCTGTCTTTGTATCAAGTGCTGTAATTTAACATTTTCAAAAATTATCTACCCTTTCATCTTTACTCTTGTATTAATTCATGGACTTCACACAGATTTGCTATAAATCTAAAGGAAAAAAATTTGTTATTGTTGAATTTAAAAATGCACAGTGTGATTGTTTACAAAATGATGTTATAAATAAAGTACTTTTTTCTGTTAGTTTGCATGCTAGTTTTTTTTAATTTTATACGATTATTAAGGGATTACTTCAGGATTTTTACTTTAACCCTTCTGTCTTATGAGGACACTCCATTAGATCAAACAATAGAGTTAAATCAAATGTAAAACAGTCAATGAAGACTTGACTGTTATTTTTACAAGTATATTAAGAATAATTTTCTCTTGTAAATAAGTTTTCAGTAGGAAATATAAGTCCTTCAATAAAAGTCAGATATTCTTTAATTCCAGTAAATGAGCAAATAAACCTGTGTTACACCAAAATCTAAAAAAGAGAGCTGTTGGCTGGAATTTGGCTTGACCAGTGAGTATAAGACTTGGGTTACTCACTTCATCTGGAAAATAGATGTTGTGATCATCAGTTGTGATACTTTGGTTGTAAGCCATATACAGTCACCTAATTGAAGCAAAAGGGAATTAAAGAAAGACAAAATGGAGAGGAAAGCTCAAGAAGCAGGCAATAGCAAGGACGGAAACTAGGCCAGGGGTCTCAATCAGGAAAATCATGGCCAGTTATGGTGGATGCCGCCTTGGTAACGTTTAGCTTAAAATCCCTTGTTTATCATTGTGCTCAAGATTTAAGTTCCTAGGAGTCAGAAATGTAGCATGGGATATAAATATCATACTACGTTGATTTTGGAGGGAGAAGGGGATGACTGGTTAGCAATCCACCATTGCCCCCAGACTACCTGGAATGCAAGAAGCAGAGGCTGCCAGAAGGAAAACCACAGAGAAAAGAGAAAAATAATGGATGTTCCTTCCAAAGGCCATCCAGAATCATGTGAAAACATACTAGTGTTTCATCCATTGTCAGGCATATATTTTAAATCAATTTTCTAGCACTTCTGATGGACTTAACCCAAGACCATTAACCCTTCCATTTGGTTCCTTATTAATGATACATACCCATGAAATTTTAGTTCATATTTATATTATAAGGTAACAAAATCCAGTGATCCATTTGGGCATGTCCCAACTGCTTTCCACAACTGAAAAGCAGCCCAAGTGACTTAAGCTGGAATGGAATCTAAAATAACCACTTTTTTTAAAGAAGCAAAAATAAATAAATAACCACTTTGCTCCTGCTCTGATTCTTAAATCAACAGATCTCAGAAATATCTTAAAGAAAATTCCCCTTTCCAGGGCACGTGAGTGGCTTAGCGGTTGAGTGTCTGCCTTTGGCTTAGGGTGTGATCCCAGGGTCCTGGGATCAAGTCCTGCATCCGGCTCCTTGCAGGGAGCCTGCTTTATCCCTCTGTTTATGTCTCTGCCTCTCTTCTCTGTGTCCTCATGAATAAAATCTTTAACAACAACAAAAAAAAGTCAAGTGCCTCTTATGTAGTATTTACTGATTTCACAAATATTTATTCAGAACTTATGTACCAGACACTGCTTGATGTGAGGATAAAATACTGAGTAAAGACAAGACACAGTCTTACCATCATAAGTACTTGCTCCCTAGTATTAAGGCTCATTATCTCCAGTGTGAAATACGTTGATAATAAATCCAGCGCCTTAGTTTACTGAGCAACTACACAGACCAAAAAAATTACTCTATTCAGAAACTTTCATAACATATCTCGGACCTTTAAAAGCCTCAATTATCTGTTCCTCTGCTCCAAGACGAGGACCCTCAGCCCCAGAAAGTCACTGGATTTCACCAAGGATTTCACTAAATCAAGGTAAAACCTTCCCTTTTTGAAGTCTGCAAAATGTGTTAAGGTCCTTGCCTTCTCAGGAAACAACCTTCCTGGGAGGCTTGGGGGCCTCAGTGGTTGAGCCTCTGCCTGTGGCCCAGGTCGTGACCCTGGGGTTCCTGGATCCAGCCGGCATCAGGTCCCTGCATGGAGCCTGCTTCTCCCTCTGCCTGGGTCTCTGCCTCTCTGTGTGTGTCTCTCATAAATACATAAAATCTTAACAAAAGAAAAAAGAAAGGAATCGCTATCTTCATCTTCTCTAAAGGTAAAGGCTCCGCAGATACAAGGCAGGTGGGGCACCGCTTGGCCCTCGGTGCACCTGTGCCCGGGAGGAGGGGGGGCGGGGGGCGCTGACCCCGGGGGCCGCGGGTCCCCCGTTTCTGTGCAGCCAGTGAGACAAGCAGGTGCCTGAGTGGCCTTCCGAGGGTGGAGGGAGCTGCCCCGCGACTTCCAGGGGGCCTGGGGGCGGCCTCCCTCCCCGGCCCGCACCCCGCCAGCCAGAGTGGCCGTGGCTGCAGCCCTGGACCCCTACGCCCCACCAGGCCCCGGCCCTGCCCCCCCCCTGCCCCCGGCCTCCCTCCAGGTCAGGCCGCCCTTCCCCGTCCCCCCTCCTGCCCTTCCACCTGCCCTTCCCGTCCCCCACCTCACCGCCCCTCCTCGCCGCCCCTACCCCCTCCCCTCACCCCCCTCCCCTAACCCTCCCCATCCACCGCCCTTCCCATCCCCTCCTCACTCCGTCCTCCCCCTCCCCTCCTCCCCCTCTCCCCTCCTCTCTCACTCTTCCACCCGCCCCTCCCTTCCCCCTTTCCCCCCTCCCATCCCCCTTCCCCTTCCCCATCCCCCTTCCCTCCCATCCCCCTTCCCATCTCCCCTCCATTACCCCGTCCCCTCCCCTCCCTCCTCCCCTCCCACTCCTCCCCTCCCCCTTCCACCCTTCCCCCCACCTTTCCCCCTCCTCGCCTCCATTATCCCCTCCCCTCCCCCTCCTCACTGGCCCCTCCTGGCCTCTGTCCCCCCTCCCCTAGCCCCACCCCCTACCCCTCACTCCCTCCCCTTCCACCATTCTTCCCGTCCCCCACCTCACCACCCCCTCCTGCCTTTCCCATCCCCCCTCCTCCCTCCCCTCTCCCCTTACACCACCCTTCCTGTCCCTCCTCCTCCCTCCTCCCTTCTGCCCCTCCCCCCTTTCCCCCCTCCCCTTCTCCCCCCTCCCCTCCTCTTTCCAGGGCCCAGCTGTGACTCCAGACTCCAGAAGACCAGCCCTGGGGCAGACAGCAAAGGTTCAGGGCCTCCTCCCACCCTCCCTCCCTGCCTCAACCTCCCCCACAAACCTTCCCCAGAGGAGCCCTGGCCCAACACAGTGCATGCACCTATGACCAACCCTCCCCCGGCTCCCGGGGCCACCACTCTGGTCGTTCCTCCATCCTGTGGAGCAGGTGTGGCTGCCAGGCTGGGCTACGACTGTCCGGCTGAGAGCCCCGGACCCCCTGACCCCAGTAACGGATCCCCACGTCTTTCTTTCTGAAAGTGCCGTCTAGGCCAGCTTTACAGGACGCAGTCACCCTGCTGAGCCTAACACCTTCTCCCCAGGCCCCACCCGACCAGCGCCCTTCTCTGCACCCCTCTTCCTCCCCGGAGGCCCTCCTAGGGACCAGGCTCCTTGGGGGAGCCTCTGCTCAGCCTCAACTCCCCTCCGGGAAGGTCAGTTCACACCCTCGTGTCCTCTCACCCCAAGCAAGTTGCCAGCCCAGCACCAGTACAACTGCCATTGTCACCGAGGCACTGGGGAAAGAACTCTTTGCACCATGAAGAAAATGCCTTCACATCTGAATCATTAAAAAAAATTATAGTACTTGGACTTTTCTGTCTAAAATCACAGGGACTCCCGTCAAACAAGAGTCAGGGGGCCATGGGCCCGGGAAGCCGTGGGGGGATGTTTCCCTGGGTGTCTGCTCTGGGCTGCGAGGGTTTCCGACCCGGGCTCTTGAGAGGCTCTACGGGAGGGCAGGCACAGGTGACTCCCGGTGACCAGGCTGTTGCCTGGCCCTTGGGGATCCCTGGGAACCAAAAGTGATGCACGACAATGGCCCAGCTACCGCCACCGACAGTCACACCTGATAATCAATTTTCCATAAATGTCAACAAGCATATATCGACATAGACACAGAACATACACACATACAGATGCAGTTTGGTTGTAAAGCATATTTTGATTTATTGACATACCGAACCACACAGTCTCCAATTCAAATATAGGCACCGCTTAATATTTTTGCCAAGTCATACATGGGCTGAACCATTCCCCAAATAGTGAAAGCCACTCGTCATCTTTCCTGCTAAAGATCATTTTCCACAATTGTGACCTGAGTAGATTTTCACAGGCCACAGGATCCCAAATGTCAGATTTGTGTGTGTGTGTGTGTGTCTGTGTGTGTGTGTATTTTCAGGTGCCAGGGTAATACACTCGTAATCTTCTTGTCAGAGATTTAGTCATGAACCTGGAAGGATTATTCCAAATTGAGAATTTCCAGAGGAAATGGACAGGGGAATCCACAAGTGGCGACCCCCAGGAAAGGTCCGAAAAGCCTGTGTCTCCCCATGCTTTGAGCAGGTGTGGGTCTGGCCCCCCACCGGGTCCCCAGGCCTTGGGGGAGCTCACCCGGAGACAGCCAGGGGCTCTGAGGCCGGCCGTCTAGTTCCCACAGGGAGTCGTCGTCCTCCCGTGGAGGCCCGGCCACACCTGCCAGGTGAGCGTGTGAAAGTCGAGGCTGCCCTTGGGCCCCAGGGTTACCCCCCAGCAACCTGCCCGCTGCCCTTGCGCCCGCTCCGGAGTGGGAGTCCTGCGGGGTGACGCTCGGTCGTCGTTTCTAAACCTCAGAAAGAGGCTAGCTCCCTCACACGACACGGATTTCCATCCAACCCTTCGATTTTGCTCCAAATTATTGTAGAAGGCAAAATAATTTAAACAGAAAAGGTTTGTTTCCTGTACCACAGGCCCTTGCAGGACTCTCTCCAAACTGTTTTCGGCGACCCTCCTCGTGCACTTGTGCGGGCCCTTGGCCGCTGCCAGGGTGCTCGCCCTGACGCCCCCGTGCTGCATCGCGGGGCCCCTCGCCGTCCAAAGGGCTGTGAGCGTGGCCGTTGGCAGTCGGGGAGCTGACGTCGGGAGGCAGGGGACACAGCCTGTGAGAAGGGACAGAGCCAGGCGCCCAGGCTCGCGCTCTGTGCAACCCTGGCCAGAAGCACAGGGACAGCTGCGGCATTGTCCAGGCTGGAAGAGAGGCCCCCAAAGCCCCATTAGGCCGATCTTGTAAGGTCTGCTGTAAGGTGGGCTCTTTTTATTTTGTTTTGTTTTGTTTACTTGAAAGAGAGGACGCCAGGGTGCCTGGGTGACTCTTGATTTCAGCTCAGGTCAGGATCTCAGGGCGCAGCCCCCTTAAGGTCTCCCCCCACCCCCCGCTCCTCCCCACAACACGCAGGTGCTCTCTCTTTCTCTCTAAAAAAAATAAATAAGATAAAAAGAAAGAAGATGCTGACCATAAACAATTTTCTATCTACATTTTCCAAAATTTCCACCTCCAATTTTTTCTACTGATAGAAGAGCATTTTTTTCTCAGAGGTAGACAGTGGCAGCGAGCACAGTGTGCACCGCGTTCAGCTGTGGCCTACTGTGTGCAATGGCGATGCTCCCTCACAACTGGGGGATCAACTAGGATTTCATGAATCGAATCATATTTTAAAGGACCAAAGTCATTATTTGAGGGCCAACTATGAAAAACATATGCAAAATGTAAAAATCAGTCTCTAATTTTTCTTTTACGTGAATATATCATGTTTCAACAACTCTAAAGAGCAGTTTTTTGTGTTTTTGTTTTGCTTTCTTTTTCTCCGATTTTAACCTTCCCCGAATCAGCCTGTTTCTCAGGAAGCGGGGTGCAGTCTATGTGGCCTCCGAGAGCCGCCGCCAGGTGGCAGTCGTGATGTAACGTGAAATCCTTGGCTCTTGGGTCAGGATCCAGGAAGGGTCAACCTCAAAAGCACCTTGATCCCATGAAATGCATAATGCCTTGTTTGAGGCAAAATACAACCACAGCAAGAGTTGTCACCCTACCCTTGATGGCTAATCAAGGTCCTCTTTCTTTCTTTTTTTTTTTTTTTTTAAATCTTGTTTATTTATTCATAAGAGACCCAGAGAGAGAGGCAGAGACCCAGGCAGACGGAGAAGCAGGCTCCATGCAGGGAGCCCGATGCGGGACCCGATCCCAGGACCTGGGATCACGGCCTGAGCTGAGGCAGACGCTCCATCGCTGAGCCCCCCAGGAGCCCCTAGTTCCGCTCAATGACTTTCCAACCACAGATCCCCTCACTCTGCTCCTCTGCTATGGATCCTCAGTCGTTTCTGCTAGAGCCGGAACTGGGCTTGCTCTGTGTCCCCTACTGCAATAGTCTCCAGGGACGTCTTCCTCAACCTTGTAACAAGCGTCAGGATGATTTCGCTGGTACACCCTTTGTCTCTGCGCACCTGTTTCTGACCACATGGCGTCGCTGCCCAGAAAGACCAGAAATGGAACTTGGTCTCCCAAAGAGCTAGGACATGTCACCAGGGGAACCCAGCCGATCCTCCCGGAGCCCAGCCCCACTCACCCATATGCAGCATTAAACAAACATCCTCCCCTGAAATGGAACCACGGGGCTGGCTGCGCTCGAGGCCTTGAACAAGTGCAGCTGGCTCCCCCCAGGCCAGACCGCCACCACCTGTCGGGCCCCTGTCACCCAGAGAAGCTCGCTGCTGCTCCTGCACCATAATCTCTGGTGCTCCTTGGAAGCCTGCCCTTTGGGGCACCTGGGTGGCTCCGTCGGTTGAGCATCTGACTCTAGATTTCAGCTCAGGTGGTGATCCCGGGGTCCTGGGATCGAGCCCGGGTCAGGCTCCCTGCTCAGCACCCAGCGGGCTTCTCCCTCTACCTCTGGCCCTCCTCCGGCTTGTCCTCTCCCTCTCTCCCTCTCTCCCTCCCTCTCTCTCTCTCAAATAAATAAATAAAATATTTAAATAAAAAAAGAGAGAGAGGACGCCTGCCTCTGTCCTCTGTCGTTAATTCCTCGGATGAGAGCCACCCATTTGGTGTTCTCAGGCCTGGCGGGACGGCTCACAGTCCTTTCCGGGCGCCAGCTGGCCCGGACCCGCTTCTTCCCTCCAGTCACATAGGTAAGGGGCCTGGTGTGTTCGTGCCCACAGCCCCTGGGGACATAGACCCTCGGGCATCTCCCCTGGATGCTCCAGATCTGGAGCCCAGGAATCCGGGGGCTTAAGAACCACCGCAGGCTCCTTATATTCAGGGCAGACTGAGAGCTGGCGTCCTGCTGCAGCCCCGGGCCGCTGCGGGACAGCGAGGGAGGCCTGAAGGGGACCGAGCTCTCTCGGGGTCGAAGTCCCCTTGTTGCAGGTCCCTGCGGGACAAGCCCCAGGCCAGCACACCCGGTCCCCGGGTCCCGGCGCCTCGCTGGCTGCTGGAGCCAGTCACCCCCTCGCCCAGGGCCTCGTGTCCCACCAGCGTGCGTCTCCCTCCCGAGCTGGAAACCCAAAGGTGGCCACCCGGGGGAGGGAGGACAGGCCTGGAGCTACAATCACCGCATCCACCTGGCACCAGCTCCTTCACCCTTAAAATAAGGTCATTGGACCAGATCAGGACCTCAAAATGTTTCCAGAGAGAGAGACAGAGACAGAGAGAGAGACAGAGAGAGACAGAGAGAGTGCCCTGTTGGCCAGGAGCTAAGAAGGGAATTACAGTAAGAGGAAAGGAGGGAGGGAGGGAAGGAGGGAGGAAGGAAGAAGGAAGGAAGGAAGAAGGAAGGAAGGAAGGAAGGAAGGATGGAAGGAAGGAAGGAAGGGAGGAAAGGAATTGGTGGGCAGCTGTTAGAGGTGAGCCACCCTGCAGTGGGGAGGGGACCTGGGAGACAGGACAGCTCCGCCCTCCTCCCCACCCCGCAACTCCAGCCCCTTCACACTCTAGGGACATCACTGCAGGCCCCAACTCTCACCAGGTTACAAGCATTATTAAAATGTTATCTCAATAGGTAGAACCATGAAACGATGTATAAAGTCCACGTTTATACATTACTATTTAATTGAAGAAAAAATAGAAATCGACTACCATAAAGGTAATGAAATGCAGATTTGCAAATTACTTTAACATGATAGGCCAGTGGATGGTAGTGTCTTGAGTAATAAAACCGTCAATTCGGGGTTAATGGTAGACAAATGTTAACTCAGTTTTGGTTATTATATTCAGTCTGTCCTTATATTGTGGGTTTGAAAACACAACTCCTGGGAATGCCTGTTTGCATAGACACAGGGGCAGGAGAAACAAAACTTCCAGGTAGGGGACTCTAAGGGGCAACGCAGGTGTCACCTGAAAAGTGTAGAGTTCTCTCTTCATTTGAAGATACCAGGCTGCATTCTGTGGGTGCCTAATCCGATTGCTGTCATGCTCCAGAACCGAACCACCCTCCAGGGCATGCTGACCACTAACATTCTTAAAAATTCGACAATTAGGGGATCCCTGGGTGGCTCAGTGGTTTAGCGCCTGCCTTTGGCCCAGGGTGCAATCCTGGAGTCCCGGGATCGAGTCCCGTGTCGGGCTCCCTGCATGGAGCCTGCTTCTCCCTCTGCCTGGGTCTCTGCCTCTCTCTCTCTCTCTCTCTCTATGTCTATCATAAATAAATAAATCTTTTAAAAATTTTGACAATTAAAAAATGATACCTCCAGAGACTGAGACCCCAGGGCACACCTACCGGAAATGCGGACACGGGTGTTACGGGTAAGTTACTTTTTAGTCTGTGGTGCCTGTATTTCGTGTGTGCTGAGGTGACTCCGTCCTCCCCCCACGTGTCTGGCTCGGCTGCTGCGGAAAGCCTCAGGGCTGAGCACACCAGGAAGCCCACCGAGCTTCAGGTGCTCTAAGTTCAAGGGCAGAGCCGAACGGAAGGATAAAAACAAGGATTCTGGTCATACAGTCCATTCCCCCGTTGTTATCTGGATGGTTAGAATGTGCTTCTTGTGACCGTCACAGATTATCTTCCCAATGAAGACAAATTCAGTTTTTTTTTTTTTTTTTTTTTTTACAGGAAATAGTCATAGGTTCTTGGGAAACTTTGTAAGAGCTCTGAGAAAGGTGAGATGAGCTAAGTTAAGCTCCATTTGCCCTGTCGCTGACTGGCTTCCCATGGTTGGACAGGCGTTCACGTCTCTGGGCACCTGCTTCCTCAGCTCTGAGATGGTCCTGCGAATCCCGAGCCTCGGCTACGGACTCTGGAGCAGATGAGACAGTGTAGACAGCGGCGCTTTACCAGTCCTCCCGCTGCCTCCAAATGGGAAGCTCGATCACAGGCAGGGGTGTGGTGGCAGATTTACCTCCAGACACTCCAAAATGTCCTAGCCGGTCACCGCCGAGTCACGAGGGACAGGTATGGGTGACTCCTGGTGCTCCCGGTCCCCCCGCGGCACCACTCGGGAGCAAGGTGGTGGCTCAGGCAGGAGGCTGAAGCCCTGCAAGGACGAGGGCCTGCGCTGCTCCTGCCCCCTCGCCCTGGATCCGCCCTAGATCCGATGGAGGATCAGCAGCAGGATAGGAAGCAGGCCTTGGGGGGCGGGGGCGCCCTGGGCTCGTGGCTCTAGCCCCCGCCTTGTCCAGATGCTGCCTCCGGCCTGCGTGAGCTGCCCTGTGGTCTCCCTCCACGTGGTTCCTTCTCCCTTCCTCTTGGCTCTTCTGGCTTAGAGAAGACGCGGGTTAGGGCCCGAGACCCCACGAAGTCTCCCGAGGCCTGCAGGAGGATTTCCGCCTGCACGGGAGCCACTGAGGCAAGGACACACGCCCTGGCACTCTGATTGCAGTCTAACGACGCCGGTCTATGTCGATTCCACTTTATTGGTTTCCTCACTTGTTTTGAATCCCTTTCAGGACTGTCACACTGAGGAGCAATGACTTCTTAGAAGTAGCTTCCTTTCTCTTTTGCCACGCACAGCCTCATCATCTTTTAGAGTGGAGAGAGAAATTCTTTTTTTTTTTTTTTTTAAGATTTACTTATTTATTTACTCATGAGAAACACACAGAGAGAGAGAGGGGCAGAGACACAGGCAGAGGGAGAAGCAGGCTCCATGCAGGGAGCCCGACGTGGGACTTGATCCCGGGTCTTCAGGGTCACACCCTGGGCCGAAGGTGACACTAAACCGCTGAGCCACCGGGCTGCCCATGGAGAGATAATTTCCAAATGAACCACACTGGGTGATCAAGAGAATCCGGTGGGATAGAGGAAGGGGGCAAATATTAGACCTTTTATTTTTTATAACATATTTAATTTTGCCCTTCTTAAATTTCAATTTTGGACAGTGTTTTATAATACAATATATTAGTGGACGAGTACAGATGTGGATTTAGAAATAAAGATTTGTATATGGGGGAATGCTAATTTCATTTTATTTATGAGGGATATACCATCATAAAAGTTTGGAGACCTCTATTCTAGAAGACTGTTCACAATCCACTGCAGGCCCTCCGGCCTCCATGCCTTGTACTCGCCCCTCTGCTCATCTCTCAGAATGCACAAATCATCCTAGCTGTGTTTCACAATCATCAACAGATTTAACAAAAATTTTTACTTTGCTGCAACCCCATCCTAGACTCAGGGAGCCAATCTTCACGAACAAAGCATGAACTATGCGAATTTTTTTTAAAGTGCCCCTTAATTTTTTTTTTTTTAAAGATTTATTATTTATGATAGAGAGAGAGAGGCTGAGACACAGGAGGAGGGAGAAGCAGGCTCCATGCCGAGAGCCTGATGTGGGACTCGATCCCGGGACTCCAGGATCGCGCCCTGGGCCAAAGGCAGGCGCTAAACCGCTGAGCCACCCAGGGATCCCAAAGTGCCCCTTAATTTTGACACAAACCCTCCTGCTAAAAATCCCAAGGTTCTCCAGACTGTAAGCTTACTAAGGACAGGCTATGTTGATCCATCTCGTTCACCGTTGCATCTACAGGCTCTGGCACCATGCCCAACAGTTTTCCATAAATATTCGCCAAAGGAATGAATGATGAACAAATGAACCACAACACAGAGGCAGCTACGGATAACTCCTCCAGCTGTGTTTTTCATCCTCAATATTCTTATTTTTATTTATTTATTTATTTTATATAAATATAAATATAATGTTTATATTTATATTTTATAGTTTTATGCTTTTGAGAATTCATCATGTATAAAATTGAGTATGTTTTAAATCACTTTTAGTAAACAAGTATTTAATATTTAAAGTGACTCAAGTGTTTTAATATCATTTAGCATTTATTATCTTCTATTATAAATTACAGTATGTAAAAGAAAATCTTCCAACTAGAGCTTTGTTCTGTATATTCTATTATAGGACTAGGGCAGAGTCCTAGAAATGGGATTGCTTTTGTTTTGTTTTTTTAAAGATTTTATTTATTTATTTGACACAGAGAGAGAGTGAGAGAGAGAGAGAGAGCACGAGCAGGGGGAGGGGCAGAGGGAGAAGCAGGTTCCCCGCTGAGCAGGGAGCCCGATGCCGGACTCGATCCCAGGACCCTGGGGTCATGACCTGAGCTGAAGGCAGGTGCTCAACCAGCTGAGCCACCCCGGCACCTCCTAGAAGTGGGATTTCTAAATCAAAGATTAAGGACATTTTAAAGGGTCTAAGTCCTTGGGAAGGACAAATTAATATTGATCTCAGGAGATGGGATCAATATCGCTCCTTAAACCAGAGCTGACAGGGTTTTGTGACCCAGCAGAGAGAATCTTCTGGAGCTTCATGTTGTGGCAGGGAGGCCTGGAGGTCTGATTGAGTTCTCGTCTCTGTTTCTACCATTTTAGTGGCTGTGACACCGAGAGTCTTTAAGCTTAAGTTTCTTCACCAATAATGTGACTATTCACATGACAGGGTGTTGATTTTGTGAGCACTGGTAGGTGCTAGTGGCACCTGGTGGCTCAGTGGTGGAGCGTCTGCCTTCGGCCCAGGGCATGATCCCACCAGTCTGGGGATCGAGTCCCACGTTGGGCTCCCTGCAGGGAGCCTGCTTCTCCCTCTGCTTGTGTCTCTGCCTCTCTCTCTCTCTCTGAGTCTCTCATGAATAACTAAATAAAATCGTTAAAAAAAATTAAGTATTTCCAGCCTGTTACCATTTTACCAAACCAGAACTTTCTGGAGATCCATTATTTTGGGTGTAGATATATTTGAGATGTAAGCATCGTCAGCCAGCTATTTACTTCTTAACTTCGAAATCTCACAATTTAAAAAATCACACTATTCTGACAAACTGCTGCTTGTTGCTGAGGGAGTAGGTTCAGGGCACTGAGGCAATGAGCGGTTTACCTGTGTCGTGGGGTGAGGTGGCCGTAGCAAGCCCGGGGAGGCGGGCCCGCGGCCGGGTCGAGGCCGAGCTGCAGCCGAGCCGTCCTGGAGCGTCTGGGCCCGGGCCCCTCGCACGGCAGCGGGCACCTGCTCGCCCAAATGCCCACAGCGAGGAGCAGGCCGCGGGCCCGGACAGGGAAGTGCCCGGGCAGGAGGCAGCAGGTAGTTGCATGATCTGAGCGTGACCTTCAGGGGCGGCGCGGGCCCACCTGCTGTACTCTCTCGGAACCTTCCAGACTCGCCATAGCCACAGTGGGAACACTTTGGGGCCCCTTGGGTCTCGCGTGGAGATCTCACTGCCCGCTCGCCGCCCTCCCTGCCTCGCAGGCCCGCGGGGGTCAGACGGCCCAAGCTAAGGAACAGTCACCGCAACCAATGTCACCTGCAACGAACTTTATTTCAGACGTTATCATGCAGGAATGTCCCTTCTAGAGACAAGGCCGCTGCCCCGCTCGGGCCAAATGCCTATCAGCCTCCCACAAACCCGATATTCAAGTGTCCCGACCCAAAGACGGGGACGAACGTGGACAAGTGTGTGACAAAGGTTGTTCAGATGAATTGGGCAAAACGTAAAATATATGCGATGGATGTGTGGGGTTTTTTTATGTCCATACAGAAATCCAATTTTCCAGATATTATTTATGTGATGAAAAAATAACTAATAATGTTTTGTATTTATCCAAGACAATGTTTTTGGGGAAAAAACGCCTCGCTTTACATAATTCCATGAATGTGCGAGTTCCTGCTCTTTACCCATACGGTAACCCAGGGGGTCCTGTTTGGCCAGGAGTTTTGTGTCTAGGTATACTTGACACACAGCGTCACATTAGTTTCTGGCGTGTGGCCTACTGACTGGGCCACTCCGCAGGTTGCACAAGGCTCACCGCGACGGCTGCCACCATCTGTCACCACGCAAGGCCCTCGCAAGACCCGACTGTTCTCCCCCTGTGGGGCCGTCCACCCGGGGCCTACTCATTCCATAAGGAAGAGCCTGCCCGACCCCACCGCCCCCAGCCATCCTCCTAATTCCCATCAGTTTGTTCTCGGTATTTTTGGGTCTGTTTCTGCTTTTTGTTTGTTTACCCATTTGTTTTGTGTTTTAGATTCCACATGTAAGTGAAATCATATGGTATTTGTCTTGCGCTGCCTAACCTCACTCCGCGTGAGGCCCTTTCGGCCATCCGGGTGTTACCACGGCAGGGTCCCGATGTCTTCCGTGGCCGCTACGCCACAGTGTGCGTGCGTGTGCCGCTCGGTGCTCGTCCATCCACCCGTGCACGGCCACGTGCTGCTCCCACACCTGGGCTCTTGGAAAGAGCGCTGCAACAGCCCGGGGGGCACGTATCTCTTTTGAATTAGTGTTTTCGTTTTCTTTGGGTAAGTATTCAGCAGTGGAAGGAGTGGATCGCATGGTATTTCTGTGTTTTACTTTATCTTTTTGAGGAACCCCCATACGGTTTTCCACAGTGTGTGCACTAACTTATATTTCCACCAAAATTGCACAAGAGTTCCGGTTTTCTCCACATCCTTTTTGCTTTTGTTTCCCCTGCCTCAGAAGACACATCTAGAGAAATGATTCTCTGCCCCACGTCAAAGAAATTACTACCCATGTTTTCCCCCAGGAGTGTTATGGTTTCAGTCTCAAAATTAGGCCTTTCATCCATTTTGAGTTTATTTTTGCACATGGTGTAAAAACAAAGTGGTCTAGCTTCATTGCTTTGCACGTAGCTGTCAGTTTTCCCAGCACTGTGTGGGGAGGAGACTGTCTTCTCCCCGTTGTACATTCTCGCTTCCTTCGTTGTGGATTGACTGTGAGCGTGGGCTTATTTCTGGGCTCTCTGTTCTGTTCCATTCATCTATGTGTCTGTTTTTGTGTCAGTACCACACTGTTTTCATTACTATAGCTCTGTAGTATATCTTGAAATCTGGGGTTGTGATGCTTCCAGCTTTATTATTCTTTATTATTCTTTCTCCAAATTGCTTTGGATTGATTGAAGGTTTTTTTTTTTTTTTTTTAGATTTTATTTGGGGATCCCTGGGTGGCTCAGTGGTTTAGTGCCTGCCTTCACCCAGGGCATGACCTCAGGGTCCTGGGATCGAGTTCCGCGTCAGGCTCCCTGCATGGAGCCTGCTTCTCCCTCTGCCGGTGTCTCTGCCTCTCTCTCTCTCTCTCATAAATAAATAAATCTTTAAAAAATAAAAATATTTTATTTATTTATTTGTTTATGGAGGAAGGGTAGAGAGAGGGAGAGAGAGCATGGAAGAGCAGCGGGAGCAGTAGGAGCAGAGAGAAAGAGAGAATCTCAGTAGATTCCCCATTGAGTGAGGGTCTCACCACCCTGAGATCATGACCTGAGCCGAAATCAAGAGTCAGACACTTAATTGACTGAACCACTGAGGCACCCCGCTTAACTGATTTTTTTTAAAGATTTATTTATTCATTTAAGAGAGAGAGAGAGAGAGAGAGAGAGAGCGCACAGCAGTGGGAGGAGCAGAGGGAAGGGGAGACCAGCAGACTCCCCGCGGGATGGAGAGACCATCTGGGTCTCGGTCCCAGGACCCCCAGATCCTGATCTGACCTGAAACCAAGAGTCAGATGCCCAACTGACTGAGCCACTCAGGTGCCTCTAGTCAATGTTCTAGTGAGTTCTTGGAGTCGATACCCTTACATTCCAACTACATAAATTAATTTTATTCTTAGAAACCTTCCTGAGGATATTTACATTTGTGACTAAGCAAATGTCTATCATTTCCAGTAGTTTGGATATTTAAAGTAGGCGAGTTCTCTGGGTAAGAAGCAGATGAGTCAGGTTTGCCAAGCTTAACAACGGAACTAATCTTGGTGGGCAACTCTTGTCTGATATCAAATTTATTTTGGATTTCTTTGGAAATTTTGGTAAAGATCAAAGAAGAGTCTACTGAACGGTCTGGCTCTCAAAGATTTTTGTTGTTGTTGTTTATTTAACCTCTGGTGTTTCCTCGCTCCTCCTCCGGCGCTCTCCTCTCTGCCTCCCGCGGGGCTCCTCACGGTTAACCCAGCAGCAGCCCTGGTACCTTTATAATCTGCGAGGCTGGATTATGCTAGGCCCATGCTGGCGGATACAGTTCCAAAACTTCATGGTCCCAGTCACTATGTAAAAGACTTTGCGGAGCTATTGCACACTCACCACATCATTTCCTACCTTCCGTCTGGTCCTTGCGGAAGGTAAGCGGGGAAAGGCTTCCCAGGCGTTGCCTGTTACCTAACGGTGTGTTAACAACAAAAGGCTACAAGTATAAACAAATCCCCGTCTCCTTGCTAACTGCCAGTTAGCGAATCCTGGCTCTCTTCCCTGCTTATTGAACATGCAAACTCATACGGACCCTTCCTTATTTACGTAGTGTGTCAGCGTGTTTATTTTCAGACTGATGGAGAGAGGTTGTACTCTTCTTGGCTTTTCCAAGTACAAACCCTTTCACCCAAACATGCAGAATCTTTAATAAACATCTGTGATTTTCCCCCTTGGATGGTGTTCACTAATATTTTCACGATCCAAAGGGCTATTTCTTTTCCAATAGCATCTTTTCCAGTCCACCTTGACATTTTAACAGCTAGGTTTTAAAAATAAACAGAATTGTCTAGTTTTACAGTGCTCACAGTGTTCAGGCCGGAGATGTGATACTGTTTTCTTTGCTGACTGTGCCTGCATTCCCAGAACTCGCTGCAGGAATGGCATTCAAGACCGTGCTGATTGGAGTGATGAAAATTTATGTGAATAGAAGGCTTTTCTAATCATTGTTTTGGAAAAGCTAAAAACTGTTATTAGTTACCTTAAGACCTCACTCCAAAAAATTTTTTTTTTGACATATGTGTCTTATTGGGGGGAGAGGAGCCTCCTGAAGCATGAATCCAGTGTTATGTAATGGAGAAAAGTATGATTAGTAGAAATCAGACCCAACCTTTAGTGACCTTCAGCCCATTTCTAAACTTGTCTCCAAATTTTAGAATGTAGTTTTCTGTCCTGTGCACCGCAGGATTATTACGGGTATGACGTAAGTGTACTCTAGGTCTATTATTTCAATAAATAAAAGGCATTAATCCTAAGAATTTTCAGATCAAAATTTGATGTTGATCTCTTCATTAGCATAGCTCTGGTTCAGATTCAGCTGAAAGCTGGTTTGGCCCAGGGCTAGTCTTAAGAGTAGTGGACCACAGCCAGCATGTGGTGACAGCATCCAAATGATCAACCAGATGAGAATCATCTGCCCCTCTAGTCTCCCAGGGCTTAGAATTCTTGAGGTCAAAAGATCAAACCTAGGTTTGAATCTCATGCTGCCACACAACAGGCTGTGTTGACCTGAGACCTCTTGAAGATGGTTTCCTTATCTCTACAAGGCGGCTCTTTTGGGGGGATTATTGACAACCAAAGTGATTATATAAAACAAGTGATACAGGGCACCTGGGGGCTCAGTCGGTGAAGCGTCTGCCTCCGGTTCAGGTCATGACCCCAGGGTCCTGGGATGGAGCCCCGCCTCGGGCTCCCTGCTCAGTGGGGTCTGCTTCTGCCTCCCCCTTCCCCCCTGCTCATGCTTTCTCAAATAAATAAAATCTTTAAGAAAATAAAACAAGTGGTAGAGCTTAGCATACAAGAGCCACAGGGATTGTGTCAATTAAAGGGAGACTGTAAGGCTGTGGTTCGTTGTAGTATTGCTCACAAGTACGTGCTGTCCTGCGCTGAGGGAGTATTGGATTTCCTCAGTCCTCACGGCCATCAGACTGGACTACGTACCTGACTTTCTCTAACGAAATCATCACTTCCCAACGCTAAGTGCAGAGCCAGCTGGTCGTCTGCCCTCTTCTCCCCGTGCTGAGACTAGCAATGTTCAGATTAGATGCTACTCCTGGAGTAGAGTGGAGCCCAACCGCAAGCAAACCACAAACATCAAGTGTGTCAAACAAATCTCTGTAGCAACGAAAATCTTAAGTCCTTTGCGACTGCAGCATGACCTTGTTTATCACATTGAAGGTATTGCAAGAAAAGCCTTTATTACTCTGTAGCCACTAACACGCACCATTTTAAAAATGGACCAAAGAATAGACGTTTCTCCTGATTGTCAGAAACCGCGTACAGGCAAACAGGATTAAGCCTGGCCAGCATCTGCCAGAAGTTGCTCTGCATGGGCTCGGCTGGGAAGTCTCCTGCACTTCTCTAGCGCCATCCTGTACAGATTCGGGCAAACGCCTGGGAGGACAGAGTGGCACTCTGCACACGCCCGAGTCAGCCTGCAGCTTTCACTCCCGTATCTTGGGAGGAGTTGAGAACCTGGAACTTAAAATCTCACTTCCTCAAAGCATGACCAGGGTACCTCGGTATCAGAATCAGCTGGGAGCTGATGAGAAACGCGAACCCGAGGCCCCACTCCAGGCGTTCCCAATCTCTGGCTCCTTCAGCCACTCCATTTGGGCAGTTCCATACAAGGGACATTTCTAACAGCTCTACAAGCGACCAAACGACCCACCACCTTCTCCGCCAGGAAGCAGAGTGTTCCGGATAGAGGCTGCCCATTAGCCTGGGACCTAGAGAGTGAACGTGTAGCAGAGGCCGTGACAGGAGTCTGGAAACATGTACTACTTCTTTGTAATCTTGTGAACCATGGACTGTGAGGTCCTTGTTACTGTAGCAGTGTACTTTAACATGCAGATACACAGCTTCTGAAGAGAATAAAATGTTAAAGAATGCAGATACTATTTATACAAGTATTTCATTTTTGGTAGTTGACTTACAGTGACTTTTAGATATAGCTGTGTGGTACCCTCATAAAGTAGTTGCAAATTGTTATGTAAATGAATTCTTATTGCTGCAAGTAGAAACTAAGACAGCTTCTTATTTGGCCTTGATGCAGATGACATTTATTTTAATTGCCGTTTGTAGATTTTTAAGTTACTTCAACATTATGATTGCTAATACAATTTTAAGTAGTCTTATGTCTGGGATGATGGAACCATTCTGTATCCTGATAGGAGGTGCAGGCACGAGTATTATGTGTTAAGTTTCTTACACCTGTATATGTAAACTTTACTGTATTATCTTAAAAAGCAGATTTTTCTTTAAAGAGAAAAAAGTAGCCTTATTAAAGTTTAAGACGAGGTAACATTCCCCCTACAAACACTACTTTTTTTCAGGTGTCTTAGAGAATATCCTACAAGGAAGGGAGTTAATTTGATTAACTTTCACTTTTTAAAAATAAACGGGTTACAAATAGAAAATGAAACTACTAATTCCTACTTCAGATTGACGATTAAACAAGAGATAATTAAGTGCAATAATACGTTACAGGCACTTAGTATGTACTTACAATATAGACAATATTAAGAGAAAAAAACTTGCTCACCCACTAAGGAATATTCCATTCTTTATAACTGAACCTATTACATAAATCACTGTAGCCCTGAGGATTGCTGAACAGAAGTTTTAAAACGAGAACTATGGACCACCTTTGTTATGTTAGACGGCCATTTAAAATCTTTAATCAAATTTCATCCAAGATTATCAGCCATATTACATGCCACGATTAGCTTTCTATAAACAACCTTGTTTCTGTGTACAAATCAGTGTCAATGAAATAAAAAAATAAAACCATATCCTAGGCAAAGAACTTTATTAACCTTGTTTCAAACTTTATTCCCAGGCTTCTTCAGCTTAATTAGCTGCAAAGAATGAATTGTGTATAAGCAAAAACTGAAAAGAGCTGCAGTGTCCAAGGGGCTTGGGCTTAAAAATATTAGAGATCTAGATTTTATCAGATCCATGAACAAAATTTTAAAAAGCAGTCATAATATAAAATAGCAGCTCCCAGTAACTTCTTCAAGTTTTATCTTCTTCAGAAGTTGACTCAATTCAGTTTGCTTCATTCTTGGAAGCTTCATCAAAATTCTCCACAAGATCTAGAAAAAGAAAAAAACAAAACTCTGAAAAAAACCAAATCTACAAATCAAGTTTAAAAAATGCTCTCAAAATATATCCTACAGTTAAATCAGGATATACATTTAAATTTAAATGCTTTATTTCAAAAAATAAAATAAAATAAAAATAGTTTATTTCCAATGAGACCACTACCCTTTTGGCACATTTTCAAGTGTAGATTTTGGCATGTAATTAAGACAAGGGAAAGAGGGAAATTCACATTAATCTGCTTATGACATAAATACTGTGCTTAAGAAGTACATACATACCCTTCCTGGTTCCATTTCACCCAAAGAACTAAGCAATGTTAATATAATTAGTTAATATGGGGGTCAGAACCAAAAAATACCATCACAAACAATGTGAAGCTTTCTAGGATTCCTAAAGGACACCTGTCTATGCAATACTGAAATATTTCAGTCTAGTGATTCTACTGCTCAATAAGCGTATCTTACAACAAAACAAATTATCAAATAACAGCTAATAATAAAAAATGCCTCCTGATTGCCAAGAGTTTTCCCGATTTTATAAAGGATGGTTGTATCATTCCTTAAGACATCTGAATTTCTCCATGCCTTCTCATAAATTTATTGATCTCAAAGTAGGAAACAGAGGTCATTCATCATCTACCAGTTATTCTACTTATGTGACAATATACACACTTATTTATTCAATATTTGAAGTTAGATACTTACACCTTCTTGGGAACCCAATCAGAAAAAGCCAAGTCTATAAACATAACTCCTAGTTAAAAAACACTGCATTATTATTTCCATTCTGAGCAAGGTTCCTGTCTTCCTTTCCTGTCCTTTACCTTATAACCCCTTCCTCCAAGATAGTCTTTCCAGCAGTAAAAAGATTTGTTACTCTCCCTTGTTAAGATTCTTTAGTTTAACTGTAAATAAAGGTTCCTACCTGGAACTTCATCATCATCATCCTCTCCGGTAGCAAGTGGTGCTTTTCCATCCACGGCTGTGAAAGGGAAACGTATACATTACACATTTGTTAAGTCTGTGATAAACATTAACCAAAAGACCAGATGAAAAGTCAAATGTTACAACTTATGTTCATATGACAACAGTGACATTTGAGATTTCATCCTAAGTACTAATAACAACATGGTAGCCTAAGGTCTACAAATGAATCAGAATGCTATTAACAGCCAACAAAACAAATTCCATGCCCATCTTTTCAATCCCTCTGGCCCACCACAGGTCCTAAGGTGGTATGAAAACAATAGAGTACCCCCAAGGTACAAGTAAATCCACATAGCAAATTATGGTAAAGTTTCCCTAGGCAGGCAAAAATTAGACTGTTTTTTCAAATATTGTTGTTTTGTGCACGGCATATAACAAAATACTTTCATCAAAAATTAAGTGCCACTTTCTTAAAAAAAGACTATTAATACTGGGGGTTGGGGGGAGGAGAAAGAGCACAAGCCAGGGGGAGCGGAAGGGGGAGAGGGAGAAGTAGAGGGAGAGGCAGACTCCCTGCTGAGCAGGGAACAGGATGCTAGGCTCAATCCCAGGACCCTGAGATCATGACCCTAGCCAAAGGCAGAGAGATGCTTAACTGACTGAGCCACCCAGGTGCCCCTCCACCTTCTTTTTAATACACAACAATGTAAACTATTCTTGGGAGTTGAGAGCTCACAGTACTAGCACTATCAGATTTTTTTTAAAGATTTTATTTATTCACGAGAGACACAAGCAGAGGGAGAAGTAGGCTTCCTGCAGGAAGCCCGACACAGGACTCTGGGATCACGCCCAGCCAAAGGCAGACGCTCAACTGCTGAGCCACCCAGGCGTCCCCCTTTCAGATTGTCAATGGGATACTTCCAAAGCCTATTCTAGCCCTGAAGGCCTTTGACTTACTAGAATTTCTTATGCCTCTCAGTGTGACAAACACCAAAAAACAAACAAACAAACAAAAAAACCCCCAAAACTATGTCTATATAAAACATTAAAGGAGAAAGAGTGAATGCCTAGAAAAACATGGATGACTAAATAACAGATCATATAATAAACTTGTCTTGCTTCTACATTGCCATTCTTCAAAATTTTAAATAGAGGACCACAGCATAAAGTAGCTATATCTCTCAATGCACTTACTCAACAACAGGATATTCTGCCCTGATCAAAATCCTTGTATTAAAAATACCCAAATAATGCCAGTCCAATTCTTAAACATTACTGGTAATACCAGCTGTAAATATGACTGAAAAAATTTGACAAGTTATAATGTATCTTAATGAATTCTAAACTATCACTTATCAAAAAAGCAAAAAATTAATATATTCATCATTTCCAGCTGGTAAAAGTAAAAATTTTAAATCTCTGATCCATAGGAGAAAACAAGTATTACACTGAATCCAGTATAATGATCACAGCATATTAGTTAACTTATTGAACACACTAAGAACACGTGCTTAGAAGTCATTGTAAGGGGTGCCTGGGTGGCTCAGTTGGTTGGCCGCCGCCTTCAGCAGGAGTCACAATCCTGGGGTCCTCCCTACTTTTCCCTCTCCCTCTCCTATCTCAACTCATGCTTGTGCTCTCATATGAATGGGTTAAAAAAAAGTCATCGTGGGATCCCTGGGTGGCGCAGCGGTTTGGCGCCTGTCTTTGGCCCAGGGCGCGATCCTGGAGACCCGGGATCGAATCCCACATCGGGCTCCCGGTGCATGGAGCCTGCTTCTCCCTCTGCCTGTGTCTCTGCCTCTCTCTCTCTCTCTCTCTCTCTCTGTGACTATCATAAATAAAAAAAAAAAAAATTAAAAAAAAAAAAGTCATCGTAAAAATTGTTACTTTATAGAGGAAAACTGGCATTTCCAAATGTAGAGATATTCATATCTACTTGAGATCTTAGAAATTTACTGATAACTCAGTAATCTTGGGCAAAACCACTACTGGAAACTTACATTGTTTGGGCAGAGCTTCAGCCAGTCTTCTTAAACTAGTCAGACTGTCTGCACCAAGCTGGTTTAAGATACTGGGTAGCATTTCTGTCAGCTGCTTTGTCTCAGCATGGCCTGTAATGGTGAAAGTGTTCGCTGCCAGCGATGCCTGAACTTTAGGGTTGTTAAAATGGATCACTGTTCCTTGGTTTGTGAACATATTCACCTACAAAGAAAAAAAAATTTGATTAGCAACACCCACCAAAATTTTTCAAAAACCAAACATTCTATTAAGGAAAAGCTGAGGTCTGGCTAACTAATCTACTACCTCACAGTGAAGCATATGTTATATTTTGCCTAGAATGGGAAGTGCACTCTAATTGCTTTCAGATTTAGCAATTTCCCTAATATTCACTAGTGGAGTGGAAACCTACTTTAGAGGGATATGAAATTCTCTGATAGGAGTGGGGGAAAAAAAAAAAAACTTAATGTATAACCATTAAAAGCTTTTCCTGACATCTTTTTTTTTTTTTTTTTTTAAAGATTTTATTTATTCATGAGAGACAGAGAGAGAGACAGAGGCAGAGACACAGACAGAAGGAAAAGCAGGTTCCGTACAGGGAGCCTGACGTGGGACTCGATCCTGGGACTCCAGGATCACGCCCTGGGCTGAAGGTGGTGCTAAATTGCTGAGCCACCCTGGGCTGCCCACGACATCTTGTTTTCTTATAAAGAAATAAAGTTTGACACTTACTTCTTCAATACCAGAGATATTGTTTACCCCTAACTTCTTTAAGGAGAACTGAAGTTTTTTATCATCTGCTGTAGCTGTTCTATGAACCACCTTCTTCTTTCGGCGAGCAGTTCCCTAGAGGAGAAAAGAAAACAGCACACATATATACCATAGGACAGACATCTTCAAAAAGAAAGTTTGTAATTCTTTTCTGATCTTTGGATCTGTTTAAGAAAATTACCATAAGCACAAACTTCTAGGCAGCAAGTAGGCAATGACGGAAGCCTAAAGAATGTTAACAAAGGAATTGTCTAGAAATCCTTAATAACTTCTAAGCTTCTAATTTTGTCATATATAAAAGAATGACTTTTTCCCAGTGCTATTTTTTAGAATATCTGCTCTAGAAGTCATCAAAGAGGTGGCATGTATCAACCTAAATTAAGCCTCAACTAGAAGTTCCAGGTCCAAAACTATCAATCTTTTGTTTTTAATTAATGAAAAATCAACATCCATTAATATTCACAGGCATGACAGTATATGGACACATCCAAATGAGTCTATATACAGACTTCTATAATACCTAAAAGTAAAATCTTAACCCACAAGTCCTTTACATGATCTGCCCTGCCCCTACTAGGCTGTTTTTGACCACATCTCCTATCACACATTCTCATCTTTAGCCAAATAAAACTCACAGTTCCTTCAACAGGCCAAAAAAGAAACTTTGCACATAGTGTTCCTTTCTTCCCCTACTATCTGCATTGGTTCCCTCCCTTACTACAGAGCTCTGGTCTTATTTCATCTTATCAGGGGTTTTCCCCACCACTCGATGTAAAAAAAGCAAATTTTACAGTCACCATCTTTTATCTATCCAGCTTTATTTTTCTTCATAATAAATACTACTATACGAGAGAGTATTTTATTGTCTCTCTCGGCTTGATAGAATGTAACCTTCTTAAGAGCTTCCATTCTGTTTACTGCTCTGAAGGATACTGAGAACAGTATCTGGCTCACTGAAGGCACTTAGTAACTTGGTGAAGGAATAAATACAGGCTTCAAGAAAACTTGTAGCCCCTTGTACTTATTGACAAGTCTCCAATCTCCTCCTCCTCAAACATATCCTATAAACCTTCAAAAGTAGGCAAATGTGACTCTCAATTTCTGATTAACATTCTTTAATAAATACTCTCATAAACTCTTTTATATATGTATAGATTAAGTCCTTTACATGATACATAAAGCTCTTTATGGAAACGTTACCACCCACATATCTCAATATACCCCAACCCCCATACCAATTCCTATTTGTCCTTTAAAACCCTGTTCAAATCACTGCCTCTTTTTGTGCCTTCCCTAAACTTTGCAATAAACTGTCCTCAAGCAAAATCATTCCTATCTCTGTATTTTGAAAAGGCTTCTACTGCACTATGTATATTCCACTATGAAAAACAGACTTTAAAAACAAAAAAACACACTTTAAAAAAAAAAAAGATAACTATCTCCCCTACTAGCGTTAAAGTCCCCTTAGGGACCATAAATTTCTTAAATTCCATATTCCCAGGACTGAGTACAGTTAATGGTTTAAGTAAATGATAACTGAACTGAACAAAATATCAATAGCTACAAAAAATACTGGCTACCAACCCTCCCCAAAACCTTCCAGAATAAAAATCACTTTCACGTGGTCATGTAGGTATCTGGCAAAGAATTCTAACAGACATTCTAAACTACTATTCTAAACAACTACTATAAGATTCTAAAAAACAAACACACCTCCTGTAGATTCCACACACTTCACATCCGTAGAGTTTAATTTTTACTCATATAATTTACTATCAATGCTCTGATTGGATAATGAATAACGTTCTTTTATACCATTTATCTGAAAGTACCTAACACAGATTTCTCTAAAGCAAAACTAACTCACCGAATTTCACATCGAATAATAAAGAAATTTCTTAAAAGGTAAAGAAGTTATTTCCATATTACAATGACATAAGTACTTCCTATACTAAATGAAGTTCAATCTCACATCAACCTTAAGAACCTAAAAAACCTAGACTTCCCTTGCCCTAGAATGTTTCTCACAGCTAAAGACGGATGATCAGAGTAACAACAGAAAGAAAGCACACAAACACATTATTCAGATTATTTCTTGTGAAACCTGTACTAAGAGATAGTTAAAAACCCTAATACAAGAACATCCAAACACTGATCCACAAAGAATATAACGAGTTTTTCTGGGACCTGAGGGCCACACCCAGCTCTTAACAATTGCTAAGAAGAAAAAGCAACACCTACTACTTGTTAATGGACAGGTGCAGATCCTGAAGACTATGGCTTCAGGAAAGGGAAGAGATCAGGATACATTCATTGTTGGCGGAGTCTGTAATTTCACAGCTGCACCTCTCATCATTTAGGCCTATGTGCAACTTTTGACTATTTCACAGAAGACTTTCCTTGAAGGCAAATGCTTAAAATTGGAAAAAACTAATAGGTAATAACCTTGTCCCAGGGAAGCTTTACAAGTTTTACCAAGTTGAAGACCTGCTCTGTTCCAACAGGCTACCACACCCTGTTAAACACTAGGAATGTGCTAACACAAGGCAAAATACAACCAAGTACATCTCCGTGGGGGGTGGGGGTGGGGGGAGGCTTCTGAGTTAGGTAAATTACTCAGAAAACAATCTAAAAACTCCCAACTTCAAAAAAAGAATACCCTTGGATCAGTATCCAGCAGGAAAAATCAATTACCCAAAAACTTACCTAAAAACCTACCAAATACTCTCATTCTCCCAGTTTTATTAGCACATTTACAAAGTCAAAACGGGTTAGTTGCTTAGGTAATTATTTTCAGATCCACAGTCACTGCCCTTAAAATCTGTGATGTACCTTTAGCAAAAGGTTATCTTCCAAAATGTCCTAGAAAATGCCCAACTACTCTGGATTGCATTTAGGTAAGAAGGCACGATAGGGAGGCCTTAACTTGAAAGAGACACCAAACCTCTATTAAGGACAATTATCACCCAGAGGCTTGTGTTACAAACTACAATTTAAAAGATAAGTGGAACTCAAGTCCTGACTTAGTGCATCTAAAAAAATAAAAAATAAATAAGCAAAAAAGCAAAGCACCGAATGTATACAAACTTCGGGCCAAAACGAGAGTGTGAGAGCCACAAGGATTGCCTGACCCCAATGACACATCTTCTCACTAAGGAAACACGATCGTTCTACCGAGACACCGACACTGAAGACACATTTTACCCGGGAGCGAGGTTTGTCATTTAAGTGCTCTTTCCATCCGGATTCCTTTTCTTTTCACTGAACACACGCGCGTCCCACGGACACGCTCCCTCGTGCACGGTGTAACCCCGCCTCCTCCCCTCCCCCGCCCTCGCCCTGCTGGCTCCACGAAATGCCCTCTAGAGACGGTGACAAGCCAACGATGCAAGGAAAGCAAATACAAAACCTAAAAAAAAAAAAAAAAGAGCAAGTCCCCCAAAGGCCCCCCAAACATTAAAACTTAAAAAAAAAAACAAAAACAAAACAAACCCCGAGAAACTATTAAAACTTACTTTCCCACCAATGCGCACTTGTGCTTGCAATTTGGCGAGTTTCTCCTGGTTCATGATAGTTTCTTTCATCTAGAAAAACAGGAAATCCTCAGAGAGGAAGCGTCTGGTTCACTCTAGCATTCCACGCTCGTTATTTCCCAAGACACCATCGAGGGAGGGGTAAAAAGAAGAAGGGGGAAAAAAAAAAAAGGAGTCCTGAACAGGCCGAGGCCTGACTTCCCAGGGCACCCCGCGGGGCTCCGTGGAGCCCCCGCCAAGCTCCCCCGGCCCCGCCCCCCGCAGGCCCCGCCCCCCGCGCAGCCCCCGGCCCCGCCCCCGCAGAGCAGCAGCCCCCGCCCCTCCCCCCCGCCCCCGCCCCGGCCCCGGCCCCGGCCCAGCCAGGGCCTCCCCGGCCCGGCCCGGCCCGGCCACTGTCCGCAAAGCCTCGCGGTACCTGAGGCTCCTGTCCTCGGGTCCCGCCGCGAGGTGGAGGAAGAGACGGCGTCGCCTCGCCCCCAGGGCAGCCGCCCCTGGCTCGCCCTCGCCCCCGAGAGTCAGCCTGAGCGGGGGCGCCCGTCCGTCGCATCGCCTTGCTCTCCTCAGCCCTGTCCCTCCCTGTCTCGCTCCTTCCGGGCACTTCCCGCCCCCGTTCCCGTCCTCCTCCCACGCCGGCGTCCAGAGCCTTTTTGTACCTTGTTGGAGCGCAAATGGGACCGCGCGGGGGACTAGGGTTGGCGCTCGGGGGGTCTCAGGCGGACCAGCTGAGGTTAGGCGCACACACGCGGGGACGCAAGATGGCAGCTAGAGGGAGGCCGGAAGTGACGCAACGCGGCTTCCGCCCGAAGTCCGGAAGCGAGCTTTGCCGCGAGCCCCGCGCTCCGCTGCGCACGCGCGCCCGGGGCCCCGGCGTGGGTGGGCGCGGGTGGGCGCGGGTGGGCGGGGCGGGCCCCGCGGGGCTCAGTGTGCGGCCGCGGCCGGGCCACGAGTGAGCCCTCCGGGTCGGCCCTTTGCACGGTTGGGGTTGAGTGGGTCGGCCCGCGGGCCCGTCCTTCCCGCCGTCGGGAGCGGGAACGCGTGGGGCTCCCGGCGTGCGCTCCCGCGGCCCCGCTCGCTGGCTGCGGCTCGGAGCCCTCGTCCGAGGGTCGCAGACGCTCCCTCTGCGGCCGGAATCCGCCTTTTTTCAAGACGTTTTGCCGGAACCGAGTCCAGGTCAGCGGATCGTGCCTCCCCGGACGAGGCGGAGCGACGGGCTGCAGGACCCCGCTCTGCGGTTGCTGGAGAGCGCCTTGGGGCGCGTCCCGGGCTGGGGCGTCCAGCGGGCGCCGCGGGCTGCGTGGGCTCCGCGTGCTCCGTGGGCGCCGCGTGCTCCGTGGACTCCGCGGGCTGCGTGGGCTCCGCGTGCTCCGTGGGCGCCGCGTGCTCCGTGGACTCCGCGGGCTGCGTGGGCTCCGCGTGCTCCGTGGGCTCCGCGTGCTCCGTGGACTCCGCGGGCTGCGTGGGCTCCGCGTGCTCCGTGGGCGCCGTGGGCTGCGTGGGCTCCGCGTGCTCCGTGGGCGCCGCGTGCTCCGTGGACTCCGCGGGCTGCGTGGGCTCCGCGTGCTCCGTGGGCTCCGCGTGCTCCGTGGACTCCGCGGGCTGCGTGGGCTCCGCGTGCTCCGTGGGCGCCGTGGGCTGCGTGGGCTCCGCGTGCTCCGTGGGCGCCGCGTGCTCCGTGGACTCCGCGGGCTGCGTGGGCTCCGCGTGCTCCGTGGGCGCCGCGGGCTGCGTGGGCTCCGCGTGCTCCGTGGGCGCCGCGTGCTCCGTGGACTCCGCGGGCTGCGTGGGCTCCGCGTGCTCCGTGGGCTCCGCGTGCTCCGTGGACTCCGCGGGCTGCGTGGGCTCCGCGTGCTCCGTGGGCGCCGTGGGCTCCGCGTGCTCCGTGGACTCCGCGGGCTGCGTGGGCGCCGTGGACTCCGCGTGCTCCGTGGGCGCCGTGGACTCCTAGGGTGCCGTGGGCTCCGCGTGCTCCGTGGACTCCGCGGGCTGCGTGGGCTCCGCGTGCTCCGTGGGCTCCGCGTGCTCCGTGGACTCCGCGGGCTGCGTGGGCTCCGCGTGCTCCGTGGGCTCCGCGTGCTCCGTGGACTCCGCGGGCTGCGTGGGCTCCGCGTGCTCCGTGGACTCCGCGGGCCCCGTGGGCGCCGTGGACTCCTAGGGTGCCGTGGGCTGCGCGGGCTCCGTGGGCTCCGTGGGCGCCGTGGACTCCTAGGGTGCCGTGGGCTGCGCGGGCTCCGTGGGCTCCGAGGGCTCCGAGGGCTCCGAGGGCCTGGGCGTGGAGCCGGGCGATGCGGGTGTCAGTAAGCGCAGCAGCCCTCCCCCCCCCCCCCCCCCCCCCCCCCGCGTGCGGGACTCTCATTTTTTTTTTGTTTAACAAAAACTTGGCTCCTTGATATCAGTGGGCATGGATTTTACAATGAACAAGCGTTAAACACATTTTCTTTTTTAAGATTTTATTTATTTATTCAAGAGACAGAGAGAGAGAGAGAGGCAGAGACACCAGCAGAGGGAGAAGCAGGCCCCATGCAGGGAGCCCGACGCGGGACTCGATCCCAGGACCTGGGGTCACGCCCCGGGCCGATGGCAGGTGCCTAGCCGCTGCCCCACCCGCCCCGGGGCGTCCCCCCAATCTTGTTTCCTAACTGCGCAGTCGCAGTCAAAGGAGAATTTGTGCCGGGTGTGTTTGGAGGCTGAATTCCTGGCGCGGCAGTGTCCAGCTTCGGGTCGCAGTGCTGTGCGCCAGCCTCTTCGTGGTCTTCGCCAGGAGGCTCTTGCAGGTTAAAAAATGAGCCCGAGAGCTCTCCTCTCCGGGGAAAATACAGTTTCTAGGACAAAGGGGGCCCCGTGGGTGCAGATTCTGTCCAATTAAAATGAATCTTTCTGTTTTGGGATACTTTTCACGTGTAAATCTGTTACAATGTAGCGTCTCTAAGAAAAATAGAACAGCTGTCTTGCTTTTTTTTTTTTAAGGGTAAGTGTAGCAGTTGGTATTTTCTTAAGAAACAATGTTGCTCTTCTCTTAAGCAGGAGTCAAGGTGAGTACAGAAGAAAGAGGAGCCGTTAGGCTAAGTGGGTTACTGTAAAGGCCAAAGTGACCGCCAGCATCATTCAGTGCAATGTGCAAATGTACAAACATTGCAAAATGTATAGAAATACGCCCCTTTGGGGGATGGCTGGGTGGCTCAGGCGGTTAAGCGTTTGGCTCAGGGCAGGATCCCGGAGTCCTGGTCCTCGAGTCCCCATTGGGCTCCCTGCTCCGCGGGGACCCTGCTTCTCCCTCTATACTTCCCCCTGCTTGTGCTCCTGCTCTCTCCCTCTGCATCACATAAATAAAATCTTTATAATTATTTTTTAAAAGTTATTCATGTGTGAGAGAGAGAGAGGCAGAGATACAGGAGGGAGAAGCAGGCTCCATGCCAGGAGCCCTACGTGGCACCTGATCCCGGGACCCCGGGGTCACGGCCTGGGCCAAAGGGAGGCGCTAAACCGCTGAGCCACCCAGGGATCCCCACATAAATAAAATCTTAAAACAAAACCTCCCCTTTTTCCATCTTTGTTCAGGAACACATTCCCAGCCCTCCTTCTTCCATGTTATACTGAGGGCATTTGAAACTTTCAAGTCATACAATGTTTTTTTTGAGCATTTACATAAATACACCATTCTTTCACCTACCTGTCACCTGATTGACCTTTTAAATACCTGTTTTTCAGGAAATATCCCAGGTTATTTTTAATTTTCCTTTGGTTCCCACTTGTCCTGGGCTTTTCTAATTTTTAAGACTCATCATGTTGAAAACCATGAAAGGTCCCCTAATGGGAAGAAAAGAGAATTTTGATTTTTGACTTCTGCTGCGACATTCTGTGAATGGTTAGGAAATCCAGATTCTGAATATTTACATTCTTATGTATAAGAATATTTATATTCTTAGTAATGTATAAGAATATTTATATTCTTAGTAATGTTTATATACCAGTCTTTTAAAAAAGTAATTGAAGGTTTTTTTTTTCAACTCCAGAAAAAAGTTACTATCTTAGCGATGACAAGAATAATTCACAATATCTATGGCAAATACGAGTTAGTAGTTCCCACACTTAACTGCTGAGCTTGAACAAACTCAAGGATTCAACACGACCTCGGTCAATAGATAGGCAAGAAAGGGGAAACCTGTGTGCTCGCCTTTGTTTATAGTTTGTGATCTAATCAAAGTCCATGAATCGTTTTCACCTCTCAGTTGGACTTAAGTTGGCTTCGACCCAAACTCAAATACATACTTGATGTAATGATTTTGTGCCCATTTTGTGCCCATTTTGACCCATGGAAGGGTATTGGGAATCACTGTGGTTCTAGTTGCCTTGTGATCTGGCCCTTGACTGATAGCCACAATGGACCTTTTGTCTGTTTGTTTCTACATCTCCTAGAACTTCTAATACCCCCACTTTTGTCCAGTTACTGTCTGCAACTCATGTGGCTTTTGGTTTAAAAGTCTCCGGAAAGCCTTCTCTGACACCCTCAACCCCATTAAGTTACATCCATCGTTGTTATTTTTAGTTGTGGTACTTTATTAAATGTAAAATGATAGATTGATAATCTTGTTGAGTTCATGGAGAATTGAACCAGGAGTCTTAATAACAACTTCTAGGTTGATGTTGACTGTTGGCTCTTTGACAGTTGGATCTTCACGGAAATCTGAGGAGGTAGTTTCTTCCCGTGTTACTTCTCATATCACTGGCCATCTAACTAACGCTTATGGAGTTGAGGTGTGAAGATTGACACCACTTAATTTACCCTCCATCAGCTGTACCATCTATGTGCATCTGAATCTGTAAATTTTGCCTTTCTTGCTGTTAACACACAGAAGAGGGGATCCCTGGGTGGCTCAGTGGTTTGGCACCTGCCTTTGGCCCAGGGCGCGATCCTGGGATCCCAGGATCGAGTCCCACGTCGAGCTCCTGGCATGAAGCCTGCTTCTCCCTCTGCCTGTGTCTCTGCCTCTCTCTCGGTGTCTATCATGAGTAAATGAATAAATAAATATTTTTTAAAAACACAGAAGAAATATTCCCTCCACTTGTACGTTTGTGCATTTCATATAGGACCTTGATTCTTCTGTTAAATCCCTCTTATATCTGTTTTCCCCCTACAACTAGGTCATTCCACCAGTATGCTAAAATGCCTCCGTTTCAGGTGTTTCAGAAGAAAACCAAAAACTTTTTTTGATCTCTGTTCTGCTCCAGCCACTACTTAATTTTGGTGTTTCCTTTTATAGCAAAATCTCTCCAAAGAATTGTCTAAACCTCTATCTTGACAAATCTGAAAGGCAAATTCTTAGTTCTCATTTTAGCCTTTAGGTAGCATTTGACTCACCTGGCTACTTGTACATTTTTTAAATATTTTCTTCTCTAGGCTCCCAGAACATCTCGCTTCCTGGGGTGTCTTACTGACACCTCAGTCTACTTTGCTTTATCTTCTTTCTCTGCCTTCTAAATATTAGAGTTGCATACATTTTAGTCCTATCTTTTTTTCTACCGACACTTTTCCTAAGTCTTTTCATTCAGTCCCATGGCTTTAAATCTTAACTTTATTTTGCTAAGTCTCAAATTTATACTGCCAACCCTAACTTTTTGATTATCAGACTGAATATCCTTCTTACATTGTTGTGGAAAACTTCAAGTACATAGGAGCACAAATAATATAATGAACTTCCGTAGACCCACTACACAGCATCAGCAGTTATTAAATTAATACATATTTATTTCAGAAAACTTATATAAGATCACTCTGGAAGAAAGATACAGAAAGCTGAGTGCTAGGAAAGGGAGGAAGAGGAGCAGACAAGGATTTTTTGTTTTGCAGGGAACGTTGATAGAGAAAAAATCTTGTGTGCAGATGGGGAGAGAAAACAGCTAAAATGTGCTTAAAAAGAAAAGATTTACTGAAGTCACAGGGATTATCCAAAACATCTTTTTTTAAAAAAAAAAATTTTATTTTTCTTAGTAATTTTTATACCAAATGTGAGGCTCAAACTCAGGACCTCAATATCAAGAGTCCCATGCTCCTCTGACCGAGCCAACCAGGTGCCCCCAAAGCATCTTCTAAAATCTCAGTTGCCTAATATACTCTATATTTCTGAGACCGGAGTGAAACCAAGGAGGTCAACAACTTTTTTATAATTAAAAAAATAAAAGCTTTAAATGTTTACTTGGTGGGGGAAAAAAACCTACTGAAAATAAATTGCTCTTAGAATATACATTGCCTGCAGTCAGACAAGGATGATAAATGGGTACGAAGATCCTAGAATGTCAGTAATGAAAGCAAAACATGATGAAAGTCTACATTATCCAAATTTTGCTGATCACCTATTTAGTGTACAGTTTATTATCTTCACCATGCTAAAATATTTTTAAGGGCTTTCATAGCTATGTAATCCTCCCCAATCCTATTATCTTCTTAGTCTTTCAAATTGCTTAAGGTAATAAACTTAACACTTTATAGAGGCCAATCTTCTTTCTTCTTGCCATGACTGCTATTCTTTTAGTTGCAGTTCCGTTTATCAGTGTTTATATGCTGAGAGTTTCCAGTATGTGCCTTCTTATAAGCGGCATAAACCAAAGTGAGAATTGTATCTTACACACTAGTAAAAGCAAGCGCTACAATGACCGTGGGTCAATATGGATGATGGACTTTGTTGCTAGGTTCAGTATTTTTGTATTAAAACTGATATGGCAACAAGAGGAAAAGGACTGACAAACTGGTAAACTTCAGTTGCTTTAGTGAGTATGTGGTGTTGTCATTTATAAAGATAGGAGAGGACTTGGCATATAAGGAACAGAGGAATATAAAGAACTTCAAGGAAATTAAATCAGATCCTGCAGAAAAATGTATATACTGGTTTATTTGTATGTCTTTTAAAAGTGACTGGAAAACACAAGATAGTAATATAAATCCGATGTCCTTTTAAATATATCTTCCAATTTAATATTTGCTAACTTTGCCAGCATCCAGCATCCTTGTTTGCTTTTCTTGGGAGTCCGAACTTGTATTTTAGGTTTAAAGAATAAGGGGGTTGTAGGAACAAGGAAAGTGATGTAGGAGATTGACACCCTACATTTTATATCATTTTGGAGCTGCAAAGGTAAATTACAGGTCCAAGTGACTCAAACTTTGGTTTGAGAACAGGAAACTGAGAGCCACAGGAAAATTAAAGCTTTAAAGGTATGTCTTGGGGGCGCCTGGGTGACGCGGTGGGTTAATCATCTGACTCCTGGTTTTACCTTAGGTTGTAATCTCGGGGTTCTGGGATTGAGCCTGGCATCAGGCTCCTGGCTCAGTGGGGTATCTGCTTCCTCCTCTGCCTCTCCTCTTTCCAACCCCTACCATCCTGCTTGTGCTTGCTCTCTATCTCAAATAAATAAAATCTTAAAAAAAAAAAAAAGAAAAAAGATTGTTTTTCTGTCTCCTGCCCCTTAGCCTCGCTCTTGTGCGCTCTCTCTCTCTCTCTCTCTCTCTCAAAAAAGGTGTGTCCTGGAAGGAGGTGGGGCTAATGCAAATTTAGCAAGTAAAAATAAACAGTTTGAAGCAACCTTTCTTGTTAGGCAGAAAATGCCAGCAGAGCATTAATTTTTCTAGCAGATTTTTAAAAAACTAAAAGTTAGCTTAAAAGTTAGCTGCTATTAAAAACACTGTACCAAGTTTATAGAGACAAAGAGTCCAGCCCAACTTTCTCTCCGTGTTTATAAGCTGAGCCACCTCCAGCAAGACTATCTCACACGGCCCTTAATTCTACCTGATTTTTTTTAATTAAAAAAAAATTGTTTTGCCCTTTCTATTTTTTAAAAAGATTTTTAAAATTTATATTGTTTGAGAGAGGGAGAAGGAGAAGCAGACTCCCTGCTGAGCAGAGTCAGACATGGGACTCTAAGATCCCAAGGACCCCAAGATCATGACCTGAGCCTGAGGCAGATGTTTCACTGACTGAGCCACCCAGGCGCCCCCTCCCTTTGTATTTTTAGGTTACATTTAAGCACCTTTAAAGATGTATTCTGCAGTTTATTGGGGAACTTTTTTTTTTTTTTAAAGCTTTTATGTGCTCAAAACAATGTGACTGTTGCGGAAACCAAATCTATAGACGTTTTAAAATTTAAACTGGGGTAACTTGGTGACTACCAAATTGTAACTGACTCACTTTCTTGTTTCAGTAGTTTGTCTTCTCCCCAAGCTCACATCCAGTGCTAGCCAGGACCATCACACATCCCCAGGGGGATTTCCTTCCATGGGCTGATGGCCTGTCTTAAAGTCTGCACCTTTTAGGTTTACTGTCGGGACACCCAGTGTTTATTTGTCAGATACATTACACTGCTCATGTATTACATTTTCTTTTTCTGTTGTGTTTTTTTTTTTAAACCAAGTTGTTAAGGTAGAAAATAAAAGACCAATATATAATTAGTGACTTCATTTGGTTAATAGAACTGTCCAGATTTCAAACCTAGAAGGCATTTCATTTTGTATATTCCTATATCATTTGTCACTGATATAAAAAAGTGGGAAAAAAAACCCCAGAAGTAATCATTTCATTGTTTGCATTTGGGTGGTAGACCCAGTATTCTTGATATATGATAGGATGATTACTTTTTTTTTAGTTGACATATTTTTTTTTTTTAAGTTGACCTATCTGCAGACTTCTATTCCATATACATGTTAGGCTTGTTAAATTATTTTAAAATTGCATTGACATTGTGTAGATTAATTTGGGAAGCTTTTATATCTTTACTAATTGTATGAATCTGCTTTCAGTTGCAGTAAATAGATATGGCTATTTTTACTGGTATAATATAGGGAATTGGTGCTTAGAAAATTATTGAATGGGCTGGAAGAGTGGGCTTTAGCCTCGGCATCAAAAATGAGTCCCAGGGACGCCTGGATGGCTCGGCAGTTGAGCATCTGCCTTCAGCTCACAACCTGGTCCCAGAATCCGGGATCGAGTCCCGCATCGGACTCCTTGTGGGGAGCCTGCTTCTCCCTCTGTCTCTGCCACTCTCTCACTCTCTCTGTGTATCTCATGAATAAACAAATAAAATCTTAAAAAAAAAAAAATGAGTCCCAGGATAATACTACAGAACCTGACTGTTAAGGGAGCTGATACTACCCATCAGGGGACGGAGAATCAAGATGCCAGGACTAGAATTATTGATGTTAAGAATAGACGACTGTAGGGGTGCCTGGTGACTCCACTGGTCAAGCATCCCGTCTTGATTTTGCCTTAGCTCATGATCTTGGGGTTCTGGGATTGAGCCCCATGTACTGCACGCTCAAGGGAGAATCTGCTTGATGATTCTCCCTCTTCCTCTGCCCCTCCTCCCACTGGTGTTCTCTCTGTGTCAAATAAATAAGGAAATCTTAAAGAAAAAAAAATGACTACTTTAACCACAATGTCAGAGTCAAGAAGATACTGTATTACAGAACACCCACAAAGCCAATGACTGTGCTCTAGAAAGCAGCTGCAGAAAATACTAATATATCCACCACTATGCTCGCTAGCCAAAAAACAAACAAACAAAAAAAAAAAAACCAAAGCAGCAGGGAAAAGGCTTTGGCCTTCTACACCAAAGCTTACTTAAATGTACCCAATTGGCAGAAATCATTTACTTCAAGAACACTAAAACTGCAAGGGTATCTGGGAAATGTAGTTCTTAGAAAATATTTTTAAAATATTTTCTTTATTTATTTTAGGGGGCAAGTAATGGACGGGGAAGGAAAGGGCAAGCAGACTCTGCACTGCGCATGAAACTTGACCAGCTGGATCCTACAAGCCCACATCAGACCCGAAGATCTGACCTGAGCCAAAATCAAGAGTCAGCTGCTCAACTGACTGAGCCACCCAGGCACCCCTGGGAAATGTAGTTTTTAACTTATCAAGATTTATAATATAGAAGTAAGCTTTATAAACAGATGCTGAATACCAACCTACCTTGTCCATGAATATAGTGCAACTATTGTTTCAAATATCTTATGTATTTTATTATATATATATATATATGTATATATATTTAAAGATTTTAGTTTTAAGCAATCTCTACCCCCAACATGGGGCTTGAATTTAAAACCCCGAGATCAAGAGTCTCATGCTCTACTGGCTGAACTAGCCAGGTGCCCATATTTTATTTATTTGTTCATTTAAATTCAGTTTGCCAACATATAATACCCAGTGCTCATCCCATCAAGTGCCGCCCTCAGTGCCTGTTACCCAGTCTCCCCGTCACCCCACCCACTTCCCCTTCTGCAACCCTTTGTTTCCCAGAATCAGGAGTCTCTCATGTTTGTCTTCCTCTCTATGTCTTCCCCACTCAGTTCCCCTCCTTCCCTTTTAGTCCCTTTCGCTATTTCTTATATTCCACATATGAGTGAAACCATATGATAACTATCTTTCTCCGACTGACTGACTTCACTCAGCATCATACCCTCCAGGTCCATCCACGTTGAAGCAAATGGTGGATATTTGTCATTTCCACTGGCCAAGGAATATCCCACTGTATACATAGACCACGTCTTCCCTATCCATCATCTGTCGATGGACACCAAGGCTCCTTCCACAGTCTGGCTATTGTGGACATTGCTGCTGTGAACATCGGGGTTCAGGTGTCCTGGCATTCCACTGCATCTGTATCGTTGGGGTAAATCCCCAGCAGTGCAATTGCTGGGTCGTAGGGCAGATCTATTTTTAACTCTTTGAGGAACCTCCACACAGTTTTCCAGAGTGGCTGCACCAGGTCACATTCCCACCCACGGTGCAGAGGGCTCCCCTTTCTCCACATCCTCTCCAACATTTGTGGTTTCCTGTCTTGTTAATGTTCCCCATTCTCACTGGTGTGAGGTGGGATCTCATTGTGGTTTTGATCTGTATTTTCCTGATTCCAGGTGATGTGGAGTATTTTCTCATGGGCTTGTTGGCCACGTGTATGTCTTTGGAGAAATGTCTGTTCATGTCTTTTGCCCATTTCATGATGGGATTGTTTGTTTCTTGGATGTTGAGTTTGATAAGTTCTTTACAGATCTTGGATACTAGCCCTTGATCTGATATGTCATTTGCAAATATCTTCTCCCATTCTGTAGGTTGCTTTTAGTTTTGTTGACTGTCTCCTTGGCTGTGCAGAAGCTTTTTATCTTAATGAAGTCCCAATAGCTCATTATTCTTTTGTCTCCCTTGCTTTTATAGACGTGTCTCGCAAGAAGCTCTGTGAGTTCAAATAGTTGCTCAAGCATCCATATTTTATGTATTTTAATTGAGATGACTTTTCGAAGATCTTGCACATGCTTTGTTAGCTGGATTCCCAGATATATTATAGTTTATTTTTATTTTTTATTTTTATTACATGTGATTGGTATACAATGTTTATACTCTTTTTTTTTAAGAATTATTTATTTATTTATGATAGACACAGAGTGAGAGAGAGAGAGAGAGGCAGAGTGTGTCACAGGCAGAGGGAGAAGCAGGCTCCATGCCGGGAGCCCGACGTGGGATTCGATGCTGGGACTCCAGGATCACACCCTGGGCCAAAGGCAGGCGCTAAACCGCTGAGCCACCCAGGGATCCCTATACTCTTTTTTTTTTTAACCTCTTTTATTTTGGATACTTATTTTAGATATTCCTGGTCTGTCAAATTTATCTGTACTACCTTTGTTAAATAGAAAAGCATTAATTTTTTACTCCAAGGTGATCCAGTCATCAATTTACAGAAAACCCAAAGACAGAAAATCTGTTATTCTACAGAATGAGGGTGGCTCAGTCGGTGGGGCATCCAACTCTTGGTTTCAGCTCAGTTTATGATCTCATGGGCCATGAGATCAAGCCCCACATCAGGCTGCTTGTGGATTCTCTCCCTCGGCCCCTCCCTCCCCTAAAATAAATAAATCTTTAAAAAAAAAAAAAGCTTAAAAAATTATTCCACAGAATACATTCAACAAAATTCAGATTATGAGAAATGATTACATAGTGTGATACTTCAACCAATAAATTTCTGGAAAAGGTGGTGGGGGAAGGAGAAAAGGGAGATTCTAGGTAAAAAGAGACCTAAGAGACATGTTACAAAAAAACAACAAAAGAAAATAGGCAAAACTGTAGTGTATAGGGATGCATGCTCAGGTGATAATACCGACAAGGAAGTAATTATAAACATAAGAACAGTAGTTATTCTTAGGAGGGGAAAGGAGGCTGTCATTGGAAGGAGCGCATGGGCGATTGCTAGGATGGTGGGCAAAGGTCTATCTTGTGATCTTTGCAGTTTTCTGTATTTGCTCTACTTCATAAGTTTTTTAAAAAGCAACACAGAACAATGTAAGATATAATACAAAGATATATTCATACTTGAGATCATATTTCAACATTACAAAGGTGTAATATAATGGGAAATAAATATATGGTCTTTGTCCCAGATTTTTGGACCATAGCTCCTAAACCCTTGAAATGGCAGGAGTGTCTTTTGTATCCTAATGAGATGACTCATGTGCTGGGGACCACTAGAAGAACTTCAGGATGGGGGAGATTGTCAAAAAGACCAAGGCATGATTAGCGGGTTGAGGATTGGAACTTTCAGTTCCACCCCTAAACTTCTAGGGAGTGGAGAGGACCTAGAAGTTAAGTTCAATCACCAGTGGCCAATAATTTAATCATTATTTAATCATTATGTAATGAAACCTACAGAGAGACTCCTAAACAACAGAGCTTGGAGAACTTCGACGTTGGTGATTATATCAAGGTGCTGGGAGGGTAACACAGCCAAAAGAAGGCTGACACATTCCAAAATCCCCCTTCCTCCATGTCAGGCCCCATGCATCTCTTTGGGTGCTCCTGAGTAACCTTGTAATGAGCCAACAAGCATATGTATTACCTGGGTTCTGTGAGCCACTAACAAGTTCCTAAACCTGGGGAAGGGTCATGGGAACCCTCAATTTATAGCCAGTTGGTAAGGGTGGCCTGGGATTTATGACTGGCATCTGAAGTGGAGACAGTCTTACAGGACTGTGCTCCTGTAACTGATGGCATCTAAGGTCAACTCCAGGAAGATGATGTCCTCATTGAATTGAATTATTAGACACCCAGTTGGTATCTGGAGAATTGGTTGTTGGTATGGGAAAAAAAACGCTGAAGTGCGTGTGTGCCTTTGTGGGGAGGAAAATGGGAATGAAGATCAGGGAAGAAGAAAAAGGGGAGGGCCTCGCATGGACTGAAGATAACAGTGTGCTAGTGATGGCTAATGCTTATAGAACTGTTCTGAGTATCAATTAAAAATAGTTTAAAAATTAAATTGTAAATATTCTGCAAACCATTAGAGTACTCTGCAATGAAGCCAAGCATATAGAAGATGGTACTTTATTTCTTTATTTTTTAAAAAGATTTTATTTATTTGTTCATAAGAAACACAGAGAGGCAGAGGGAGAAGCAGCCCAATGTGGGGAGCCCGATGTGGGACTCGATCCCAGGACCCCGGAGTCACACCCTGAGCTGAAGGCAGACGCCCAACCACTGAGCCACCCAGGTGCCCCAGAAGATGGTACCTTTAAAAGAAAAATATGAATTTTTTTTTTTTTGCAAAAAAGAATAAGAAACCAGACACTTAAAACAGAAACACCTACATGGTGTGAGCAGAAATAAAATGGAAAAGTAGAGGGGATAGGAGTGGAAGCAAGTTAGTTTTCAGTTAGTTTTGACTTTCAAATCTTCTATATATTGGAACATGTAATCAGAGTAAAAAGAAGAGTAAACCCTAAAATTATAAAATTGACAATAAACTGAAGCAGAAGAACCTAACTATATCAAATTGTGAAAATAGCTATATAGAGAAGAGAGCTATTTCAGATTTTTTTAAATTTTATTTATTTATTTATTTATTTATTTATTTATTTATTTATGATAGTCACACACACAGAGAGAGAGAGAGAGAGAGGCAGAGACACAGGCAGAGGGAGAAGCAGGCTCCATGCACCGGGAGCCCGATGTGGGATTCGATCCCGGGTCTCCAGGATCGTGCCCTGGGCCAAAGGCACGTGCCAAACCGCTGCGCCACCCAGGGATCCCTCAGATTATTTTTGAATGCCTTATGCAGACTGTCCAATCTTAATGGAATATATCCAAAGGAAAAAGGAACTGGAAAAAATGTAAACCTCACTCAGTAGACTTATTTGTTGCAACATTGGTATTGTAAATTAGAAAACATTTCCTACATATTATAGGATAAAGTAGTGCCTCAGTATTTTAATGCCTTGAGAAGCTGAGAATTTGGTTAAGAAAAAAGATACAGTATTATAGTTAGTACTTTTTTCTTTCTGTTTAAGAAATTTGTATTTAGTCCATGAAGATATTCTCCATTATTTCTTACAGTTTTTTTTTTCTTACAGTTTTAACTTCCACATTTAACTCTGTGATCCAGCTCTAATTTTTGATTGTGATGCCAAGTAGAAGTCAAGGTGTTTCTGTTTTGTTTTCATTTTTGTTCTTTCTCACATGGATTCTAGAAAGACCCGTGACCAAAAGACCAGAAAGAAAAGTTTTGAAGCAAGAAGACATGCTTGAGTTTACTCTGCAAAAAGATTTTTTTAATATAAGTTAGAAGTATAAAGTGGATCATTACATCTAGAGGGTTCTACTAAACCTGATAAAGTATATGAGTGGTAGGTGGGGCATCCATACTTATTTCAGCTTTCACAGATCCTCTACTGTTGTTGTTGTTGTTTTTTAAGATTTTATTTATTTACCTGAGACAGAGAGATCATGAGTGGGATGGAGGCGCAGAGGAAGAGGGAGAAGCAAACTCCCTGCTTAGCAGGGAGCTGAACTTGATGCTCAATCCCAGGACCGTGAGATCTTGACCTGAGCTGAAAGCAGATGCTTAGCCAACTGAACCATCCAAGCGACCCCCCAGGGTCTTCTACTGTGAAGGGTTTTATTTTCATTAATTTGCAAAAATAACATCCCTTAAATTTTTTTATTATTCTTTTAAGATTTTATTTTTAAGTAATCTCTCCACCCAACATGGGGCTTGAACTCACAACCCTGAGGTCGAGTCACATGCTCTACTGACTGAGCCAGTCAGTCTGAGCCACTCCAAAATAACATCTTTTTTTTAAAGGTTTTATTTATTTATTTGAGTGAGAGTGGGGACAGGGGCATGAGCAGGGGGGAGGGCAGAGGGAGAGGGAGAAGCAGGCTCCCCGCCGAGCAGAGAGCCCAATGCAGGGTTTGATCCCAGGACCCCAGGATTATGACCTGAGCGGAAGGCAGATGCTTAACTGACTGAGCCACCCAGGCACCCCTCAAAATCAAAATCTAAGCTAGCACCAAGGTCTAGGCTCTGGTATCTGCTTTCCTAATCACTCTTTAATTATTGAGTCGTACCTATGGGATAATATATATATATATATTTTTTGCCTCAACCGTTTTGTGTCTCAGGTTTTTCTTTTTAGTTATCTCACTGTTATCTTTATCTGAGTAGAGTTGACATGCAGTGCTACCTTAGTCTCAGGTATACAACTTAGTGGTTTGACCATTCATACGTCATGCTCAGTTCACCACAAGGGTAGCTACCATCCGTCCTTTACATCGCTCTCACGGTGTCATTGGCCCTATTCCTTGTGCTCTGCCTTTTGTTCCCACGATGTAATCATTCCAGACCTGGAGGCCTCATCTCTTTCTCCCCTTCTCCCATTTTGCCCAAACCCCACCCACACTCCCCTCTGGCAGTCATCATGTTGTTCTCCATATTTATAGTTCTGATTCTGCTTTTTGTTTATTCATTTTTACAAATATTTTATTTTTATTTGTGAGAGAGTCTGGGGGTGGGGGGGAGCAGAGGGAGGGACACAGACAGACTGCATCCTAGGCTGGAGCCTCACACGAGGCTTGATCTGACCACTCTGAGATTCTGACCGAAGCTAAAACCAAGAGTCAGATGCCCACCCAGGTGACTGAACCACCCACGCGCCACTGTTTATTCGTCTTCTTAAAGATTCCATTTATGAGGGAAATCATATGGTATTTGTCTTCCTCAGTCTTACTACACTTAGTATCATAACTTCTAGGTCCATCCATGTTGTCTCTCTCTCTTTTTTTTTTAAGGTTTTTAGTTTGTTTATTCATGAGAGACACAGAGACACAGGCCGAGGGAGAAGCAGGCTCCCCACGAGGAGCCTGATGCGGGACTCGATCCCAGGACCCCTGGGGTCACGACCTGAGCCAGAGGCAGATGTTCAACCGCTGACCCCCCCCAGGTGTCCCCCATGTTGTCTCAAAAGGCACAATTTCATACTCTTTATGGCTGAGTAATATTCTATTCTGTATGTACATACATATACCACATTTCTTATCTCTTTGTCTATTAATGGACACTTGGACCCTTAGGTTACATGTGTGTCTTGGCTATTATAAATTATGCAGGGGGCAGGGGCATCTGGGTGGCTCAGTTTGTTAAGCGTCTGTCTTCAGCTCAGGTCATGATCTCAGGGTCTTGGGATCGAGCCCCCACATGGGGCTCCGTGTTCAGCAGGGAGTCTGCTTCTTCATCTCCCTCTATCCCTCCCCCTGCTTGTGTGCTTTGTCTCTCAAATGAATAAATAAAATCTTTAAAAAAGTAAATTATACTGCAGAAAACATAGGGGTGCCTTTCTTTTCAAGTTGGTGTTTTTGTTTTCCCTGTGTAAATACCCAAAAGTGGAAATAGTGGAATTATTGGATCATATGGCAGTTCTATTTTTAATTTTCTGAGGACCCTCCACACTGTTTTCCATAGTGGCTTTACCAGTCTGCTTTCCCACCAACAGTGCACAAGGCTCGTTTTTCCTCCACATCCTCGCCAACACTTGTTCTTTCTCCTCTTTCTGATTTTTTTAAAAGATTTGATTTATTTATTCATTAGAGACACACAGAAAGAGAGAGAGAGAGAGAGAGGCAGAGACACGGGCAGCGGGAGAAGCAAGCTCCATGCAGGGAGCTGGACGTGGGACTCGATCCCGGGTCTCCAGGGTCACACCCCAGACTGAAGGCGGCGCTAAATGCACTGAGCCACCCGGGCTGCCCTCTTTCTGATTTTTCCCATTTTGACCAGTATGAAGGGATATTATGATTCTCATTTGCATTTCCTTGATGATGAGTGATGTTGACCGTCTTTTCATGTGTGTCTGTGGGCCATCTGTATATTTTCTTTTGGAAAATGTCTACTCAGGTCCTCTGCCCATTTTTTCATTGGGTTGTTTGGTTTTTTTTTTTTTTTTATGTTCACTTATATAAGTTCTTTATTTATTTTGGATACTAACCCCTTATATACCCTCTCCCATTCAGTATGGGTTGTCTTTTTGTTTTATTGATTTCCCCTGCAGTAAAAAGTTTTTTATTTTTGTGTAGTTCCAGTAGTTTATTTTTGCTTTTGTTTCCCTTGCCTCAGGAGACATATTTAGAAAAGTGTTGATATGGCTGATTTCAGAGAAATTACTGCCTGTGTTCTCTCTAGGATCTTTTATAGTTTCAAGTCTCATGATTAGGCATTTAATCAATTTTGAGCTTGATTTTGGATTTGGTATTAGAAAGTAGGCCAGTTTCATTCTTTTACATAAAGCTTTCCAGTTTTCCCAGCACCATTTATTGAAAAGACTATCTTTTTTCCATTGTATATTCTTGCCTCCTTTGTCATAGATTAATTGACCAATTAATTGTAGGTTTATTTCTGGGATCTCTATTCTGTTCCAGTAATATTTTTTGCTATAAAATATAAATCAGGTGGTAAAGAGTAATATTTTTCAAGCTCCTGTAATTTTATAGAATTGAAAATTTAAATGTTATTCTCCCTTATTTTCTTTCAGCATATAGTCTGTTTTGAGCTCAGATCTGCTGACCACATGAAGAGACTGACATTTGCATTAAATCTGTGTTAAATTATAACCATTATTTGTGCTTTTAAGTATTGCAGCTAATTTTTAGATTGTCCTTCATTCTTCATTCAAACAAATGAGGAGCAAGTGATTTTGTATATTGATTGTACTGACTAAAACAGAACTGTGGCTTCATATTTCCATTAGAAGTAGTCTTTTCAGGGAAGCCTGGGTGGCTCAGAATGTTGAGCGACTAATTCTTAATTTCAGCTCAGGTCATGATCTTGGGGTTCTGGACCTCAAGAAAAATAAAACGTAAAATTAAGAAAGTAGCCTTAGTCTTAAAGTTTAGTTGGCAGGATCATCTAGGTAGAATTAAACAACACTTCTCTTCACTATATGGCAGTTGAAACCAACTTACTATATTTTTTAAGCTTTTATTTATTTATTCATGAGAGACACAGAGAGAGAGGCAGAGACGTAGAGGGAGAAGCAGGCTCCATGCAGGGAGTCCGATGTGGGACTCGATCCCAGGACCATGGGACCATGCCCTGAGCCGAAGGCAGACAGACGCTCAACCACTGAGCCACCCAAGCGTCCCTAACTTGCTATTTTTGTTAGAAATTCAGTTTTCTTTCTAAGATACTCTATTTGAGTAGTTAAAATTGACCTATATAAAGAAATACTAAGTAGCTAGTTCATTTGGTACTTGAGTATGCCAAAAATCATGAAGAAGGTATACAAATGACTGAAGTTTTGAAGCTTGGCATGGAGATAAGGGGCAAGATCTGCCGCAAGTGTTCTGCTCACCTGCAACCCTGCACTGTTACCTGCCGCAAGAGAAAGGGCCATATCAACACCTGTGCCCAAGAGGCACGTCAAATAGGCACTTCCTTTGCCTGGAGTTTTCCTTCCATTGCCTGGAGCAGTAAAAAACAAAAAACAAAACCAAATACACCCCAGCAAGTATGAGGGACCCTGGGAGCAATGCTAAGGACCTTGCATTTGACTATCTGGTGACTGAGGGTGTCATGAATATGTTAAACAAGAGAAAGTTGAACTTGGAAAAAGCCACATAAGATAATGCCAGAGTGAGGTGAAGAGACTAGTGAAGGGGGCCAGGCTGGGGAGGGTAAGTAGAGGGAATTCACACACAGGTTTGGCTAAAGATAATCCAGAGCTGTTCTTGATGGACTTGTCTATTCATGAGGTCGGTGCAGACTTCTGTTTCAGAAGTGAGATTGATAGCCTCATTTCTCTAATAGCTATCGCTTACATTTGAACCAAATGTCTCAGGAATATAAAGTGTGACAGTTCTACAGACTATTGTCATAGAGGTAATCCATGCTAAAAATTTTTTTTTTTATAAATTTTTTTAAAATTTTATTTATTTATGATAGTCACACAGAGAGAGAGAGAGGGGCAGAGACACAGGCAGAGGAAGAAGCAGGCTCCATGCACCGGGAGCCCGACGTGGGATTCGATCCCGGGTCTCCAAGATCGCGCCCTGGGCCAAAGGCAGGTGCCAAACCGCTGCGCCACCCAGGGATCCCTCCATGCTAAAATTTTATAAGACATTTGGAATATAACAAAATTACTGCTCTCTGATAATAGGTACCAAAAATATATACCAATAGAAGTCAAAAAGGGGCGCTTAGCTGGCTCGGTTGGTAAAGCATGAGACTATTGGTGTTGGGGCCATAAGTTTGAGCCCCGTGTTGGATGTAGAGATTACTTAAAAATAAAATCTTTAGGGGCCCCTGGGTGGCACAGCTGGTTGAGCATCTGACCTTGGTTTTGGCTCAGGTTGTGATCTTGGGGTCCTGAGATTGAGGCTTGTGCTGAGCTGCAAGCTGATCCCAGACCCACCCCACAGCTCTCTTTTTCTCGGTCTCAAATAAAAAAATCTTAAAAAAAATCAAAACCAAAAAATAAAACAAAACCTTTCTACCATATAATTTGGGTGAAGTATTTCATACTACTGCCCACTCCCTCGAAATCTGGATGTACAACTGTTGTCAAGTCACTGTTCCCCCACAGACATTGGCCCAAGCATGCCTGCCAGCTGCTCTAAAAGTGGCCATTTCTCGTCATAGAACCAGATGCCAGACATCTGTCTTCTATTAACTGGGATCAAAACAAAGCCCTATCCACTGGATGATTTAACATGTAATATATAACGTAAGGAAAGATTGCCCTGTTGCCTAGATAGCAAAACCTGAATTATAAGACTTTCTTTCCCACCTTCTCAATAGCTGTGTTGATATAGGTATTCGCAGTAAGACCCTTTGCTCTTGGTTGTTTTTTTGGTTTGTTTTTTTCCTGATGCTGGCCTGCCTCCTTTTTTCCAATATCGTTTCAGGCCATCCTCCTTTCCTTGTCCTTAGACTTTCTATGGGATCCTCTCCTTTTCTCTCCATTTGATCCAAAGAGTTCAGCCATTTTCTGAGCCTGCTCATTTGAGTTTTTGCTGACTTTTGGATTTGTACCACAAACCCTGGCCTCTTATTCCCAGTTCTGTATGTTCAGATGCCTTCAGAATCGATTTGGGTGTCCTCAAGTGTAATGTATCTGAACCTAAATCTTCTTAGTGAACTGAATCTCTTTAAATGATCCTATTTTTGACTATCAGTTACTGATGCTGATAAAATGACACACTCCAGGCTGTGACTCACCTCCCATTAGTTGGTCTGCTGTTCAATTTTTTTGTGTCCTCAGAAAAATGAACAGTGTTAACTGATTGTGGACCTACAGAATTAAAGAAGTCGTCTTTTCCTTCCAAATTTCTTTGCCTGGCTTCCTTCCTTCCTTCCTTCCTTCCTTCCTTCCTTCCTTCCTTCCTTCCTTCCAGAGAAAGCTTTTGGGAATGGAGTTGTTGAAAATCAAAAAATTACTAAGTTTCAAATTATTGAGGATACTTATGAGGAATACTGAACAACTTTAGTTGCTAGTGAATGCACTACTTAGAACCTTGCAAATTCAAAAATATATTGTCTAGTATACTGTGGTTCAGTTTTTTAAAAATATTTTAATATGTATTCATGAGAGACACAAAGAGAGGCAGAGACCCAGGCAGAGGGAGGAGCAGGCAGGCTCCCTGTAGGGAGCCTGGTGTGGGACTCGATCCCAGGACCTCGGGGTCATGCCCTGAGCCAAAGGCAGACACTCAACCTCTGAGCACCCCCAGATGCCCCTGTAGTTCAATTTTTTAAAATTTGTATTTACACATTTATAATAAAATTACCAAAATCAGTTTCACCTTCTGTTTATCTGTTATGAATGAACAGTAGACATTTTTTCATGGAGGTCAGAGTAAAATTTCATGAATATATAGATTCATGTTTGTTACCTTTCAGTATATATATAACTCCTTAATGGTACATACTTAATGATAAGTGAGCTGATGATAGGCTGCCACATACTGTTTATATATATTTACATATAGGCAAACATCGTGTCCACAAAAAGGAAATAAAGCACGTTCTTTCAAATAAAGAGTAATTCACAATTTAACCAAGAAATTAAAAGTGACCCCAGAAATACTGCTATAAGATTAATGTCTCCTGGGGATCCCTGGGTGTGCCGCCTTCAGCCCAGGGTGTGATCCTGGAGTCCCGGGATCAAGTTCCGCGTCGGGCTCCCTGAATGGAGCCTGCTTCTCCCTCTGCCTGTGTCTCTGCCTCTCCCTCCCTCCCTCTCTCTCTCTCTCTCTCTCTCTCTCTCTGTGTCTCTCATGAATAAATAAATAAAATCTTAAAAAAAAAAAAGATTAGTGTCTCCCATTCAGAACCATACCCGGTGAGAACTGTAAGTCTCCCTGAAAATAGAGTTTTAAGTAGGGGTAGGTGATGGGGTTAAGACCCCAGATGGGAAACGCTGATTTGGATGAAGAACCAAAGAGGGGTTCCTGGACTATGGGTGGAGAGTCATGGAATTAGCGAACTGGGCAGTGTTGGTGTCTGAAGTGACAACCCCCTTCTGCTTGCTGGTGACAGAGGCAGGGCTCTGTTTGACGTTAGCCACAGCAGACACCAGAGAACACCAGGGGTTCTGATAGCTTCAGGCATGGCTGGATCTAGGTTCTTGGTATTACCACTGAGCACTGCCTCCATCCTTTGGTTCTCTCCCTCTGCTCTCCACTAGATTGCTTTTACTGTCTGCTAGACTTGCCCCAGATTATGGCAGAGGGACTTGAGCAGCTCCAGGCTCACAGCCTGGCAAATGTAACTCCTACAGAAAAGGGTCTCTTCTGAGTTCCAGCAAAAGTCCCAGGATTAACTGTGATTAGTTGGAGTCAAGTGACATGTCCACAGGTGGACAGGCCTGGGCCACCTGCCGCCGCTGAAGCCAGGGAATGGGATCCTGGCCTCAAAAGGAAAAGAGTCATTCTGTGACTAGAGGATATGCAACCACCTGGGGTGGAAGGAGAAAAAACAAGGAAGGGGACATGAGGATGAGAAAAGAATATGCATAAACCCATTCTTATTTCAAATTTCGGTTGAGATTCATCCTGGCAAACTAACAGCAAAATATTTTCATGCCAAAAACCTTAGATGGCTTTAGTTCAGAGTTTCTCAACTTAAAAAAAAAAAAATCATTCAAAAAAAAAAAAAAGGTATCATTACACTGAAGAGTCTTTTTGGACATGTTTCTGCCCTAATCACCTGCCCATCAGATTTTAATCCCACAGATGTGCTATATATGGCCATTTACTATATGTGTGTCTGTGCTTTATACATAAGAACAGGTATAAAGTTTACTCTTTTTATCTAATGCAGGGTTAAGAACCACAAAATAAAATTTTAAGTCAAAATATTAGTAAACTTGAAAATCAGGGACACGTGGCTGTCTTGGTCAACAGAGCATGTGGGGTTGATATTGGGGTTGTGAGTTCGAACCCCATGTTGGGTGTAGAGATTACTTAAAATAAAACCTTAAAAATCCAAGCTATTAATATTTAACTTTATAACTGTATTTGCTGAGTAACTTTTTTTTTTTTTTAAGATTTTATCCATTTGAGAGAGAGAGACTGAGAGAACATGAACAGGGAGGAGACGGAGAAGCAGGCTCCCCACCGAGCAGAGAGCCCGATGCGCGACTCAATCCCAGGACCTCGGGACCGTGCCTGGAGCGGAAGGCAGACACTCAGCTGACTGAGCCACCCACATGCCCCTGCTGAGTAATTTTTAATACAGTTTATTTACTTATATATTGTAATATATCAAATTATATATACGAAATAGCCATTTTAGAAGTATATAATACTTCATTCAAAATCGTAGCTTTTTCAGCAAAAGAGAAACAATTGAAGAAAATTAGATTTCCTAAGTATTAGACTTTAACTTTTGTGTGATATGAGAAGATGGCTTTTGTTTGTTGGTTTGTTTATTTATCTATTTTTAAAGATTTCGTTTATTCATAAGAAAGAGAGAGAGGCAGAGACCCAGGCAGAGGGAGAAGCAGGCTTCCTGCAGGGGAACCCGATGTGGGACTCGACCCGGGGTCATGACCTAAACTGAAGGCAACCGCTCAACTGCTGAGCCCCCAGGTGCCCCGAGTCCCTAGACTGCATATGCGTAGTACTGAGACTGAGCACGTGAAGTTTACATCTAAGCTTTGTCCTAAAGGGAGGCTTCGTCCCTCCTTTATGCATCTCCCATTGTAAGGAGAGAATGGAGAGAATTGAAGATCAAAAGGGCCATCTCAGGAACTCTTATATAATGATTTTTTTTTATTGACTTCTTAAAAATAAAATATACTTGTACCTGAGATCTCATCACATACTGGTGTCAGTGTACACTGGAAATTATAGATATTATTGGAATAACAATCATGTAGAAATGCAAAAATATTGTTCTTTTCAAGCCCATAATATTTTATCATTATGGCCATATTCCCATATGTTAACAATGTGACATCAAACACTGAGTCCATCAACAGTATAATTTTTTGGGGGAAAAGAAAAGACCTTTCTACTGATACTCCCTATAATGAAGGCAACGGAGTGTTTTAGACTTGAATTATTTGGATGTTTAGCCCAATCCTACTGACAGAGAATAGACGTGGCTTATGAGGGTTAATTCATACCATTTGGAGGTTGAAACAGTTATAAAGCTGCTTTGGAATGTCCTAAATTGTGCCTAAGAGACCTGTTTTTGACAGATGTATTCATGTAGTCCAGTCAATTGGCATATGGAATTTTTATGTACAAGCTATGCGCGCTTCAGCATGAAACATCTATGAGTGCCTCCCTGGCATCGAGCCGCAGACGGGACACACAGTACTCACGGAGGCAGGCTTAGCAGTGGCCTTGCGGAGTCTGGCTTTGCTTAGTTACCTAGGTCACTTAACCGTCCCCCTGCGCCCCCCCCTGCTGCCCCACACCCAACACACACATGCACCCGAGGACAAGCCCTCCCTCCTCGGACCTCAGAATGCGCTCTAGGAATTGTCTCCCAATTGCTTGACTGAAAATTCCCCTTCTTTCCTTCCCCTTCCTTGGCCCAGATCCCCGACCTCCTCTGTCTTCCCACTCCTTCCAGCTGGTCTAGGGTGAGGTCTGGAGGCTGAGGTAGGGGAGGATGCTCCCCCACAGCTGTTGTCAGCTTCCACCCATCCCTAGTGTTAGTCTTGGCAGCATCCGGCCCATTTCCCTCCGCCCCCCCCCCCCCCCCCGCGTTAACCCCAAACTCCTCCTCTCTGTAAGTCTCAGCTGCAGTAGTGAAATGCCCCGATGCAAGGGCTGTAGATTAATCTTCTGTCCCAGTTATTCTTTCTTTATTTCTTTCTTTTTTTCTTTCTTTCTTTCTTTCTTTCTTTCTTTCTTTCTTTCTTTCTTTCTTTCCTTTCTTTCTTTTCTTTCTTTCTTTCTTTCTTTCTTTCTTTCTTTCTTTCTTTCTTTCTTTCTTTTTCTTTCTTTCTTTCTCCTTCCTTCCTTCCTTCCTTCCTTCCTTCCTTCCTTCCTTCCTTCCTTCCGTTTAGAAAGGGAGAAATAGAAAGAGAGTGGGGGGAGGGCAGAGGGATAGAGAGACAGGGAATCTCAAGCAGGCTCCATACCCAGCACAGAGCCTGACACAGGGCTGGATCTCACGTCATAAGGCCATGACCTGAGCTGAAAACAAGAGTTGGATACTTAACCAAATGAGCCACCCAGGTGCCCCCACCCTCTCTCTCTCTCTCTCTCTTTTTTTTTAATAAGCTCTATGTGGGGCTTGAACTCAGGACCTCAGGATCAAGAGGCACATGATCTATGGACTGAGCCAGCTGGTTTACAGGAAAACTGGGGATGGAGGAAATGTCTTTCCTTTGTAGTATCTCTATGAAATAGCATGAGGGTTACTAAGAGTGAAGACTTTTTGCCTTTCAGTCCCAACCACTTTCTCTATTGCTAGTAAGAGTACAGACCCTTTACATAAACAAATAAAGACAAACCAAAAAGAACACGTGTGTTTTTTTGTTTTTCTTTTTTTTTAAAGAATTTATTTATTTATTCAAGAGACACATGGAGAGAGAGAGGCAGAGAAATACACAGAGGGAGAAGCAGGCTCCATGCAGGGGCCTGATATGGGACTTGATCCCGGTTCTCTGGGATCACACCCTGAGCCGAAGGCAGACCCTCAACCACTGAGCCACCTGGGCATCCCACGTATATGTGTTTTTAAAAGGTACATCTGCAGAGGTAAAAAGCTAAGTCTGAATTCTGTCCGTCAGAATTGCCCAGAGAAGGAAAGAGATTCGGAAGTTCAGAAGCTACCAATGTGACAGTGAAAAAGGAAGTGGGTTGGAATGACTGGGGATTTAGCCAGGGAGCCTTGGGAGGTAAATTAGCAGGAGACTCTGGCAGCTACAACTCCTTGAACCTTGTCCCACAGAGGCTCATTTCCCCTCTTCTTTGGCTTCCATCTAGATCTGCACCCCGGTGTTGTCCTAGCCCTCTTCCTCTCCACCCCAATCCCATTTTTTGGATGGAAAAGTATAAAGAAAGGAAGGGGATCCCCCATTTCCTTACAGTGGTGGGGGTGAAGAGGAGAGGAGAGGAGGTATAATGAAGTTCGGAATAGTGCTACTAGAACCTCCTTAAGCACACAGATTGGGTTTACCCAGTAGGCCACAGACATACTACAAAAGAACTGACCTAGGGCCCCGGTGGCTAGCGGTTTAGCGCCGCCTTCAGCCCAGGGTGTGATCCTGGAGACCCAGATCCAGTCCCATGTCGGGCTCCCTGCATGGAGCCTGTTCTCTGTCTGTGTCTCTGCCTCTCTCTGGGTCTCTCTCTCTCTCTCTCTCTCTGAACAAATAAATAAATAAAAATATTTAAAAAAAAAAACTGACCTAGGAATCTGAAACTTTGCTTATAGGCTTGGCTCTGTCACGCGGCATTTTGGACAAATCACTTAATGTGCTAGCTTTGCAAAACATCCATTTATACATCTTTAAAGTAGAAATGATGGCCTCTGCTCCCCTCACAAGACTATCGGGGATTCTGGATTATATAAACAGGCAAATCATGCTTTGAAAGCTACAACATTTCATTTCTAATAAAGCTGGTACCTTTATCAGGGAGCAAAGTGTGCACAGAGGGTCCCTGCCTTATGCTGGCTTGAGCTGTGTAACAGGTGGGCATCCTCACCATTGCCAGTTTGCGAGATGTAATCCGGGAGGAAGTTTTAGCATGGGGTAGGGAAACTGAAAATGTAGACCCTGCTGGACAGTGCTAAGATGGAATGTAGACTTTTAAGACCCCCAAGACATATCTTTGGAATCTTAGCATCCCAATGTTGCATAGGAAGCGTGGACCCTTCCCCAGGCCCCTTAAGAGGCCTGGTAGTGTAGCACTGGCCATCCCTTGCTATTTGCATTTCCACTGCTTCCCCCAGGAGATAGATGTATCAAAGCCTTCTTAGACTCTACCCTTACAGTTCTCCCCCACAGCAGATATCATGATTTCTTACCCCAAGTCATTTGCTTTAATTTTCCTACATGTGATTTTAAGCCTGTTGAGTGCAAGGACTTTGTCAAATTTATTTATTTTTATTTTTTTTTATCGCCATTGCTTACCACAGAACCAGGTTAACTGTAGACACAGGTAATGGTTATCAAATAATGGAAAGAATAGCTTCTAGAAAAGTAAGTGAAAAATGGCAAAATGGCAAAATGGCAAAATATTTCCAAGAGTAAGTTGGAGGAAAAAATTTTAATAGTAGCCTAGAATTTTTTTTTAATGTTAATGAAAGATTGAAGGGCGCCTGGGTGGCAAAGTTGGTTAAACATTGGACTCTTGATTTCAGCTCGGGTCTTGATCTCAGGGTTGTGAGTTCAAGCCCCACGTTGGACTCCACACTACACATGGAGCCATAAGCTTGAAGTAGCTCTACTTAATATTAAACCATAGTATAAAGTTACAGAAATTAAACCAATGTCCTACAGGCACAAGAATAGATCAATGGAGGGGTGCCTGGGTGGTGCAGTCCGTTAAGCATCTGACTCTTGGTTTCAATTCAGGTCATGATCTCAGGGTTGTGAAATCCAGCCCCACCTCTGGCCCCTCGCTCGGTGCAGAGTCAGCTTGAGATCCGCCCCTCGCCCCCCAATCCCTGTCTTCCCCTGCAGCTCCTGCGCGTGTGCTGTCTCTCAAGTAAATAAATAAATAAATAAATAAATAAATAAATAAATAATTTTAAAAATAAAAAAAAAAATACAAAAAAAAAAAAAAGAGAATACATCAATGGAAAGACTAGAGAGTCCAGAAAGAAAATTCAGTGTTTAATAAAGATGATCCCTTAAATCATTGAGGAAAGTATGTACACGTGGTCCGAGAGCGTGATGGAGTGACTTAGCGATTTTTTTTCCAACGTTAGAAGGTGCAAAAGTAATAGCATTCAGTAGAAACTGTACTTTGAAAAAAAAAAAAGAAACTGTACTTTGAATTTTAAATAATGGTCTTTTCTCAGCTGGTGATACACAGTACAGCACTGTCTTCTGGTGCTGGGCAGTAGCAGGGAGCTGTGGTTCCCAGTCAGGTCCCAGGCCTCAAGGGTAAGCAGCTCACACACCAACAACCATTCTGGTTTTCACTTTCAGTATTTAACAGATAATGTGAGATACTACACACCTGATTACAAAGCCGGCTTTGTGTTAGGTGCTCTGCCCAACTGTAGGCTAATTGTGAGTGTTCTGAGCATGTTTAAAGTAGGCTAGGCTAGTCTAAGTGATGATGTTCCACAGGTTAGGTGTGTTTAGTGTTGATTTAGGATATTTTCAACTTACGGTGAAATTGTAACTGGGACATAACGTCATTGGAAGTTGAAGAAGATCTCTACTATTCAATAATGGCTTTAGAACAAACTGGCTATTTATTTGAAGGGGAGCATTGACTCTTGATTCTTTTCGCGTACCTTACAAGTTTCAGATGGATTTAATGTAAAAAGTGAGACATAAAAATTATATATAATTAAATATAAAGGGCAGCCCGGGTGGCTCAGCAGTTTAGTGCTGCCTTCGGCCCAGGGCGTGATCCTGGAGACCCGGGATCCAGTCCCGCGTCGGGCTCCCTGCATGGAACCGCTTCTCCCTCTGCCTGTGTCTCTGCCTCTCTCTCTCTCTCTCTTTCATGAATAAATAAATAAAATAATAAAAAAAAGAAGTTGGGTAAAGGAAATGAAAAGGCAATCCACAAAAGAATGTCCATGTTTAACCTCTACAGCAATTAAGGACCTGCCAATTAAAATGAGGTTTTTATTTTTCCTATTTTCATGATGAAAACTTTCGAAGACTACAGTGCTCAATCCTGGCAGGGTGTGGGGAAGCAGGCACTGTCCTGTGTTGAATGGGTGGATTGTTCCCACACAGGTGGGAAGGAGGATGGCGAGCGAGGGAAGGGGGTTCAGTCATCAGCAGTGGGGAACATAGTGCCTGAAGGACATGGCTGTAGTCCTATCTGGCCCGGCTGGGGAGTAGATAAAGTCCTTGTTGGGCTAGGAGAGCAAGGAGAAACAGATCCAAGAATTAGGATTAGAAAAGAGTGATCTTTTTTTTTTTTTTTTTAAAGATTTTATAGATTTATTCATGAGAGACACAGAGAGAGGCAGTAGTCTTATTCCTACTTGCAGAAATACAAACACAAAGGGAACAGATTTGGGGAGATTGCACGGTGTTCCTGAAACCCCACAGCTAGCAAACTAAGATCAGAGCTCTCACTGTTCCTCCACCTGCCGGGACGGGCGCCTTCACTCCATGCACCACACGGACATGTCAGGCCCGGCTTGTCTCTACCACCGCATTGCACATCCTGATATCAACGCTGAAAATAAATACAATTTTTAAAAGTATAAACGTGTGCTGGCTAATGAGTGGATTCTTGGGATGCTCTGTAACATTCAATGGCATGAGCACAAAAGAATTTATGAAGGTAAAGGTGATTGTGATGGCATCAGAAATCACTCTTTCCTGGGACGCCTGGCGGGCTCGGTGGTCGAGCATCTGCCTTCAGCCCAAGGCATGACCCCAGGGTCCTGGGATCGAGTCCTGCGTCAGGCTCCCCGCAGTGACCCTGCTTCTCCCTCTGCCTGTGTTTCTGCCCCTCTCTCTGTGTCTCTCAGGAATAAATAAAAGACTACTTACCTTTACAATGTTGTTGGGATTAAGTAAAATTACGTCTGTGAAATCCCAGAATTAGTGCGCGCTCAGTAGCAGTGGAGCCCTCCGGCATCGAGAACCATCGCGGGGCTGCTTACTGTTGGCGGCCCCTCACATCCCCACGCGCCCTGGCTCCACCCGGGGCAGGCTGCGCGGCCTCACGCTGAAGGGTCTTGCTAACCCTTGACAAAGGGTTGTGGGGGAAAAAAGAAAATGAGCTGCTTCCTACTTTGTTGTTCTTCAGGCTGAGAGGAAGCCTGTGACTGCTCGTAAAATATTGGTGGGTCCAGCGCAGCAGGGCTTCCCTTCAGGGCCCTGGCCCGCAGGCCCCTGTGCTGCAGTTTGCATAAAACTTAGGGATTATGTGACCCCATCTGGTGAGGGAATGGGGAGCAGAAGCGGCAGGCAAACAGGAGCCCAACAGCCTCCTGAGTCACTTTGATCAAACTGCAGCGGCAGCTCCTAAATGCTGGTGGGCGGCAGAGTTGGGGGCTTACCTGTGGGGCCGCGACACTAAGGTCACAAACCACATGTTGAGGCTGAGCACGGAGGTCAGGGACAAAGGCCCGTAAGCAGCAGGGGCAGAGTGGAGGCGTGACGGTGTTGTCCCACGTGGAGACACGCAGGGTGAGTCCGGGCCTTCCGGGCAGCGCTGCCATTGTCATTACTCTTGTCTTTTTGAGAGGCGGTGTGGTGTGTCAGGAAAACAAAAGAAAGATGACCCACATTGGAAATGGAAGCTCAAGATCTTAATTTCCCCACCGGAAGTGCCACTTCCCGGTTAGTGGCCCTCAAACCTTAACGTGCCTCAAAATCACCCACCGGCTGGGACGCCTGGGGGGCTCAGCAGTTGAGCATCTGCCTTTGGCTCAGGGCATGACCCTGGGGACCCAGGATCGGATGTGTCCCTTATCAGGCTCCCTGCAGGGAGCCTGCTCCCCCCTCTGCCTGGGTCTCTGCCTCTCTCTGTGTGTGTCTCTCAGGAATAAATAAATAAAAATCTTAAAAAAAAAAAAATCACCCGCCGGGCTTGGCAAGACCCAGACCCAAGAGCCCACCCTCAGAATTTAGGCCCCGAGGACGTGCATCTTTAACACACTCCCAAGTGATGCTGGAGCTGCAGGTGCAGGTGGGCTCTGGGAAGTGCCACCCAAGGTGATTTTTGGAGAAGGCACAGTCCTGTTGTTAATGGGTCCCCCTGCCGCCAGAAGATGAATTTGTTCCCCTTCATCTACCCGCCCCGGGATCAGTCTTTTCTAGTTTCAAAAAAATAAAAATCATTATCTCAATTTCCTTTGTTCACAACAAGGGATTTAGGGATGCCTGAGTGCTCAGTAGGTTAAGCATCTGACCCTTGGTTTCAGCTCGGGTTGTGGTCTTGTGGGCCTTGGCATGGATCCCGATCCCGGAGTAGGGCTGTGTGCTCAGCGTGGTCTGCTTGCGGTTCTCTCCCTCCCCTGACTCACGCACGCACTCTCTCTCTCTCTCAGACGGATCTTTAACACCCCCCCCCCCAGAAAATAACCAAACGGTTTATCAACTGCAACAAAAATGGCAGTTTTAATAGGAGTCCATTGAAGTCCAGGTTAGTAATCCCCCAGACTGGTTGAACTTTGGAAAAATCCGGAAAGCTGGTGGGCAGGGAAGGCAGGAAGGAAGGGGTAAGGGAACGAAGGCAGCCACCCAGGCTTCACACCTGGAAACTCTGGTTTTGCTGGTTCGGGGTGGGGTCCTGGCAGGAGCCTGCGTGACTCTGACTGGCAGCCAGCTCTGAGAACCGCAGGTCCACGTCACTGGGTCTCACATTGGCTGGCACGTTGGGAGCACTTGGAGAGTCAAAAAAAAAAAGAAAAAAAATGCTGATACTTTTGTCCCATTTTCAAAGATTCTGATTCACAGCGGGAGGCAGCCGGGGCAGCCGGCTTCTCGGTGTCCTGGGGCTGCTTCTCCGTGTCCCTTGCTGGTAAGTGTAGCTAGTGCAGCAGCTCGGCGCTGGCGGTCCCCTCCCCACGCTCTCGGCCGGTGCTTGTTGTGGGCCCGCAGCGGCCCCGTGGCACCTGGGGCTCTAGAGGCGGCGGCCAGAGCTGCGGGGGCAGAGGCTGGGGCTGGTGGCCCAGAGTGTGGGCAGGAAGGCTGGGGCCCAGGGCCGAGGCAGGCGCCGTCACAGCCCCCCTTGGTCCCTGGGCCCCCCGGAGGCAGGTGTGCGCTCCTTGCCAGCTGATGGATTTGGGTAAAAGAAGCCACGACTGGGGTGTGGGGCTTGGGCTGCAGCTGTGGGCTCGATGGAAATGGCCAGGCCGGGCAGTGGGCAGAAGACGGCCCGGGGTGCCAGGCGAGGGCATGCAGTCGGGGGCCACGAGCAGCATGCGGCTGTGTGGGAGAAACAGGGGTCCTTCCCTTGGATGCTTTGCCTCGGGGCTTGTCGTCGCAGCAGGTGGCCCCACAGGCCTGAGGTCCACAGCCCGCAGGGAGACAGGGAGACAGCACCTGCCCCCAAGCCCGGGCAGAGTCCTGGCAGGGCTGAGGCAGTCAGCGGGGGCTTCTGGGAGCAGACACGGCTGCTGGATTGTGGGGAAACGGTTGGTTTGCAGGTACAGTGGGGCGAGGGTTTCAGCCTGGGCAGGGCCTGATGTGGACGGAGGCAACATGTGGAGTACTGGGGTTTTTTTCCAGGGTTTTTTTTTAAAAAATATTTTATTTATTTGAGAGAGAGAGAGAAAACGGGGAGGGAGAGGGAGAGGGAGAGAAGCCCAAGCAGACTCCACGCTGAGCCCGGACCGGGACGGGGGCTCCGTGTCACGACCCTGAGACCACGACCCGAGCCAAGGTCAAGAGCCGGAGGCTGATGGGCTGAGCCCCCCAGGCGCCCCCCGAGCATTATTAATGGGCAAGTCGTGGGGTGGGGAGTGGTGAGGTGCCTGGAGAGCTGAGCAGGGGTGACAGCTCCATCAGGCCGGGCTCAGGGAGCTTGAATTTGGTCACGTGGAGCTGTGGTGGGCAGACCCTGCTGGTGACCAGGAGGCCTGGTGGGCCCGTGCTGGGTGCTGGCCACGTGGGCAGGCAGAGAGTTTGGCTGCTAAGGCAGCGTGGCAGGAGTGGACGGTAGCGGACAGATGCCTTGGAGTTGGCCCACGGGCTTGGAGGTAACCAGGCCTCCACCCCCTTTTAAAAGGAACATTTAGGTTTCAGAGACTGGCTTTTGTGCAATCTTCATCCCGGGGTTTGTTGTTGGAGCACAGCTACTAGCGTGCATCAGGCCAGCGAGCATGTGGCCCTCGCCGGGGGCCTGGCTGGCTCAGGCCATAGAGCACGCAGCTCTTGATCTTGGGGTTGTGAGTTTGAGCCCCACATTGGCTGTAGAGATTGCTCAAAATGAAAAAAAAAATCTTAAAAAAAAAAAAAGGAGCGTTACCAATGCCAGGTGCCGCACTTATTTTTTTGTGCCATAAGTCACCTCAAATCTCAAGTAGTAATAATAATAATGGCAACAAATGAGGCATAACGAGATGTATTGTCATAGCAGGTACTTAGTGATATGTTTTTCCTAAAACTTGATAAAAATACACGTTTACATTTGCCTTGACTGCAAAATAAAATTAATAGGCATGAATTCCTCGGAGTGAAGACAAGATTGGTCAAGGGTGAACTACAAGTGCCAATAGTGAGTGTCTACTACAAATATGTAAGTCAGCAAAAGGAGCTTAAAGCAAAGCACATCCTCGGGCCAGGAATAATAATTTGCTGGAAATTCTGTTGGGAAAGCACTAGCTTTTGTTTTTTGTTTTTTTTTTTTTTAGCTTTTTTTTTTTTAAATTTTTATTTATTTATTTATGATAGTCACACAGGAAGAGAGAGAGAGAGGCAGAGACACAGGCAGAGGGAGAAGCAGGCTCCATGCACCGGGAGCCCGACGTGGGATTTGATCCCGGGTCTCCAGGACCCGGGGCCAAAGGCAGGCGCCAAACCACTGCACCACCCAGGGATCCCCAAAGCACTAGCTTTTGAAGCAGATCCTCTCATTGCCTTGGAAGATCAGCCATAGGGTTTCCAGGTGTCTTGTTTGGAACCAAACGCTTACTTAGTATTTGAGCTCTCCGACCATCATAAAAATATGACACACATGAAAACAGTTTTCCCCCTAAATTACATGTCTTCTTATGTTGTGAGCTGACTTCGCTGAAATGAAGAACCCAAGCTGTCATAGAGTCTCCCCATTAAACATTTCATATCACGATGAAGTAGATTATATTTTCCAGAGACGGTGGTAATAATATCTCCCCCCCACACACACTTTTTATGTGGTGGCTTTGCCACCCTGCCCATTGAGAGGGGGTGGGGGGGGTCGTCTGTGTTCCTCTCTTAAGAATTAAATTGTGTCTCCCTCCAAATTCATGTGTTGGGGTCCTAATCCTCAGCACCTCGGGAGAGGAACGTATTTCGACAGAGTCTACACAGAGGTCGTCAAGGTAAAGCCATCAGGGTCGGTCCTGATCCCGGATGCCTCGTGTTGTGAAAAGCCACAGGTCTGGGCCCAGAAGCCCACCAGGAGGGATGACAGCGATGTGAAGAGACACGGGGGAAGACGGCCACCCATACGCCGGGAGACAGTCCTGGCTCGGGCCTCTGCCCCACGACTGGAGAGAGAACCCATCCTGCGATGGCTGGTGGATGTCTGGCTCCCGTCGTCTCTGCAGTGTAGCTTCCCGGCCTGTGGCCCTAACAAGGGGACACGGGTCCCCTTCCTTGACGCTGGGGAACTAGTGAGTGCTGTGGAGATGCTCCTGGTTGTTTCGGGAACATTCATATACCAAGTCCTTCCGTAGCCGTATACTTTCATTTCTCTTGGGCACACAGCTAGACGTGGAATGCCTGGGTCGTGGGGTAGGCCTAGATTTAACTTTTTAAGATTCTGCCAAAATGTCTTTCAAAGTAGTTGTACCATTTTACCTTCTCACCAGAAGATACTTAGGAAATTCAGTGGGTGTGCTGGGACAGTTGGATGTACACATGTAAAGAAGAATAAAAAATAAAATAAAAAATAGCCTCTAATCACATGCCACGTACAACCTTTTACTCAGAATGGATCCCTGACCTAAATTAATGTAAAGCCTAAAGCTATAAAACTCCGAGGAGAAACCACTTTGAAATATTGAGAATGGGTTAAGATTCCACGGAGAATGTGGCATTTGAGCCACGCCTTGCAGCACGGGGAACCGGAGGGACTTGGTGGCAAATGGACGTTGTGACATGAGGAAGGAGGCAGTGGAACCTCACGTCTTGACCAGTTCTTGCTGCCAACATGGCAAGATGAGCCACAAGGAGTGACGAGGACTACAGAAGGAACAGGGCCTGCCAGAGTCAGGGAGAAACATCGAGTTCTCAGCTCAGGGTCCAGGACACCCGCCCAGCAGGCCGTGAGGAGCATGACCCTGCGGCGCCTGGACAAACGGGGAGAGACATAGGAATTTTCAAGGCCTTGGGCAACAGCTGATGGCGTGAGGGGGGTGGCCTCACGGGGCACGGCCTACAGACCGAGGCCGCGCCGAAGACACAGTCTTGGGGACGCCAACACTGAGGTGATGACAGAGGGCAAAAAAGAAAAAAAAAAAAGCGAAGTTGGAGCAACATAAAAAATGCCGCAGACAGACCAGCTTGACTCTCCTTGACACCGAATACAGGCTGAGGCCGACTCCGGGAACCACGAGGCACCATCTTCCTGGCGGGCCTGGAATCCATCACTTCCCGCCGCCGCCGCCGCCGCCGCCCGCGCGTGTGCCCCGGGTCAGGCCCGCTGGGCTGTAACGGCTTCCTAAGCTGCCTTCCTGGTGCTTCCCTTGCTTGGCACAGCGTGTTCTTTCTTTTCTTTCTTTCTTTCTTTCTTTCTTTCTTTCTTTCTTTCTTTTTTTTTTTTTTTTTTTTTAGATTTTATTTACTTGAGAAACAGCAAGCACAAGCAGGGGCTGGGCAGGCAGAGGGAGACCGAGGCAGCCTCCTTGCCGAGCAGGGGCCCCACGCGGGGCTTGATCTCAGGAGCCTGGGGTCACGACTTGAGCCGAAGGCAGACACTCAGCGGACTGAGCCCCGCGGCGCCCTGACACAGGGTGTTCTTAATAGAGCAGCCAGGAATTCTCTACGGGATTTAAGGATTTGAGCTCCCGCAGGTCACCTCTCTGTGCAACACCTTGCAGTAGCTCTTCAAACACAGGTCCCACCTGCACGGTCACCCCCTCCCATCCCACAGCCCTTTGGCCTCATCTCCTATTCTAGGATTTTGTCCCATCCTCCCTCTTGCTCTCTCCACTAGACTGCGCTGGCCTGCTTTCCACTCCTTGACTATCACCAAGCATGTTCCTGCCTCAGGGCCTTTGCCCTAATTGTTCCTCCTTCTCGGAATTCTCTTCCCCTAAATATCCAACTCTATCATTTTTCCGGTCTTCATTCCCTGTTTAAAATCGTAACCTACCTGACCCTTTCCACACTATACCCACTGCCCCCGGCCCTCTAACCCTCTTTTTTATTTTCCCCCGCAGTGTCTGTTACCTTCTAGCATGTGATAGAAGGAAGTAATTAACTAACATATTCATTTTTAAAAGATGTGTTTATTTATTTCAGAGACAGACAGCAAGAGGGAGAGACAGAGAGAAGCAGACTCCCCACTGAGTGAGGAGCCCCATGCAGGGCTCCATCCCAGGACCTCGAGATCATGACCTGAGCCGAAATCAAGAGTTGGGCTCTTAACCGACTGAGCCCTTCATTTTGCATATTTTTATGATCTATCTCTCTCTTGCTCAATAAATAAAACTCCTTGAACTAGGATTTTGCCCTTTCCAGCTGCTTTTGGGAGACTCCCTCCAATGGATCTTCAAACCCAGTGCGTTCGTCAGCTGTATCCATTCTGCTGTGTGTTCCATCTGTTTGTTCTTTACTTATCTATTGTATTTTCCATGCTTAATGTTTCCACTGGGATTTTTTTGAAAATTATTTCTTTTTCTTGCTTGATTTTATTAATAAGTTCCCTTTTCACCTTAATATATTTATCATGCTTATTTAAAATTCTTAGTGTCTGTTCCAATAATTATGCTTCAGATGATATAAACTGTTCAGCTTGCAGTCTTTCTTTTACACTAATTGTGCTTCTCAGGTGTCACAACTTAGCAATTTGGAAATTGTGCATCATGAATAGTTAGGAAAACAGAAAAGTACAACAGAAATAACAAAATAAAAAAAGAAATAACAAAATAAAAACCACCATAATCCCACCTTCCAGAAATAACCAATTGAACTTTTTTATTGTTTCCTCCCAGTCATACTATTTACATGTATTATATTAAATATATAAAATAAATATATGTAAATCAATATAATATTACATGTATAATTATATTAAAATTTTTCTATCTGGATTTTTCATTTACCATTTAAGTTTTTTTTCAAGTTATTAAAATTGCTCACAGACCTCATGTTTTTACTGAAGTGTAATTAATATACAGTGTTATATTCGTGTCAGGTGCACAATACAATGTTTCGACCACTTTATACATTGCTCAGTGCTCATCAAGATAAATGTGCTTGGCCTTCGTGCAATGACATCCTCCCCACAAACCACGTGTCCCTCTCCAGGACCTCCTCCACTCAGCCTCAGAAGAGGAGGAGAGGAAGCACAAGGAGAAGCCCCTGGTGCACGGCCCCAATCCCAACCTCACGGATGTGAAATGCCCAGGATGCCGCAAGATCACAGCTGTTGTTAGCCATGCGCAGCGGTAGCTTGTGTGTTGACTGCTCCACGGTCTGTTTGCCACCTGCAGGAGGAAGAGGACGCTCCTTCACACCGATGCAGCGCTGCACGCACCCAGAATCAAGAGGAGCGGGAAACCATCCCAATGAGCACATAGTTTTTTTTTAAGATTCTATTTTCAAGTCGACACTGAAGGTGGAGCTCAAACTCACAATCCTAAAATCACATGTTCTACTGACTGAGCCAGCCTAGTGCCCACCCCCACCCTGCCCCCGCTGCCACCATAAACACATTTTGGATTAAAAAAAAAAGTGAAGTGTACTCTTATTCCCTTTATCATTGATTTCCATTATCCCACCCACTACCCACTCTGGCAACCACCAGTTTATTCTCCATAGTTTTGAATCTGTTTTTTTGTTTGTTTGTTTTTTCTTTTCTTCTTCATTCGTTTGTTCTGTTCCTTGAGTTCTACACCTAAGGGGATTCATATGGTATTTATCTTTCTCTGACCGACTTCTTTCACTGAACATTATGTGGTCTGGATCCATCCACGTTGGTTGCAAATGGCAAGATCTCATTCTTTCTTCTGGTTGGACATACACACCACACCCTCCTCATCCACTCATCCGCAGAGAGATGGCTGCATTGCCTCTGTGGCGTGGCTGCTGTAGATAATGCTGCAATAGACAGAGGGGTGCACCTACCTTTTTCACGGAGTGTTTTCATTGTCTTTGAGAACCTGGTAGTGGAATTGCTGGATAATATAGTGTTTCTATTTTTAATGTTATGAGGACCCTCCATCCTGCTTTCCACAGCAGCTGCAACAATTTGCACTCCCACCAATAGTGCACAAGGGTTCTTTTTCCTCTGCATTCTCACCAATCCTTGTTGTTTCTTGTCTTTTTGAATCTAGCCATTCTGACAGGGTGTGAGGTGATAGCTCATTCTGGTTTTGATTTGCATTTCCCCAATGATGAGTGATGTTCCACATCTTTCCAGGTGTCTGTGGGCCTTCTGGATGTCTTCTCTGGGAAAATGTCTATTCAGGTCCTCCGCCTATTTTCAAATTGGATTGTTGTCCTTGTTTTATTGTTTTATTGTTGGTTTCCTCCACTGTGCAAAAGCTTCTTATTTTTGTGTAGTCCCAATATTTTAATCTTGCTTTTGTTTCCTTTCCCTGTGGAAACATCTAGAAAAATGTTTCTATGGCTGATGTCAAAGAAAGTACTGCCCATGTTTCCTTCCAGGAGTCTTATGGCGTCAGGTCTCACATTTGATGGTCTCTAATCCATTTAGAATTTACTCTGTGTATGGTGTCAGAAAGTGGTCTAGTTTCATTCTTTTGCACGTAGCTGTTCAGATTTCCCAGCACCATGTGCGGAAGAGAATGTCTTCTCTGTTGTATATTCTGGGCTCTTTTGTCTTAGATTGATTAACCATATAAGTCTTGGGTTGAGTTCTGGGTTCTCTCTTCTGTCCTGTTGATCTATGTGTCTACTTTTGTGCCAGTATCATGCTGTTTTGGTTACCACAGCTTTGTAGTATATCTTGAAACCTGGGATTGTGATACTTCTAGTTTTGTCCTTCTTTTTCAAGATTGCTTTGGCTATTTGGGTTCTTCTGTGGTTCCCTCCAAATTTTAGTGTTATTTGTTCTGTTTCTGTGAAAAACGATGTTGGTATTTTGATAACGGTTGCATTAAATCTGTAGGGGCTTTGGGTGGTACAGACATTTTAACAATATCAGTTCTTCTAATCCATAAGCATGGGATATCTTTCTATTTGTGTCATCCTCAATCACTGTGTTATCTACGATCAATGTTTTATAGGTTTTGAAGTTCAGGTCTTTCACTTACTGGGTTAAGTTTATTCCCAGTATTTTATTATTTTTGGTAAAAGGGATTGTTTCCTTACTTTCTCTTTGTGCTGCTTCATTATTAGGTATACAAATGCAATGGATTTCTGTATATTAATTTTGTATCCTGTGACTTTACTGGATTCATTTATTAGTTCTAGTAGCTTTTTGGTAGTCCAGGGTTTTCTGTATATGCTATCATGTCATCTGCAAAGAGTGAAAGTTTTCTTCTTCCTTATCAATTTGTGTGCCTTTTATTTCTTTCTCTCGCCTGATTGCTAGGACTTCCAGTCACAGACTTAACTATTCACGATTGCAAATGATTTCGTTTTGAGGATATATAGTAATACATTTAACTCTTGGGCAGTTAGAATGTTTCCAACTTTTTCCCTTTTAAAATATCACTGCAACAAACATTTTTTGGTATATACATCTCTGTTCACATTTCTGGTTATTTTCTTAGGATGCAATCCTAGAGTAAATGATTCAAAGAGAACGGACACTTAAGATCCAGTTACCAAATTGTTTGCCAGAAGGTTTCTATCACTTTACACAGGAAGTGTATGATGCAGTTCCTTCTGTTACACCCATCGTGATCATGTTCTTTGCTAATTTGATAGAGGAAAATGGCATTTCACCTTTTTCTAACTTGCGTGTCTTTTGTTACCGGTGAGCATTCATTATTTTTATTTATTCTTCTGTAAATTTGGGGTTCAGGCCCTTCCTCAGTTTTTTTTCTGCACTGGAAGGCTAGCCAACCAAAGCTTTCTAGCAAAGGCAATTTGTTCACACATCCCTCTAATGAAAAATGTTGAGGTGCCTTCCGCACAGGGGCCCATGTTTGTGTTCCACCTCAGCTACCCTCCCAGATGTCCCCACCGGATTGGTGCCAGGTCGTGGTGTCAGATGGAGGGCTGGCTCTGAGGGTGGAGATCGAGATGTTTTGGGGTTTGCATAGGTAGAGCAGAGGGGTGACAGTTCAGCCTTGGTTTAAGCCTGGACACCAGGCAACAGAGTGTAAGTGTGCACACGTGTGTGTATTTGTGTGTGTAATAGATAAGCTCAGTCACTCTATACTCCCCCCCCCTTTTTTTTCACTGTATGCCAATTTTAAACACACAAAAAATGCAATTAATGATGAGGCTTTCTCATGGTCTTATACGGGATCCTTTTTATTTTCAATGTGTCTGCATAGCTGTACCTCTCAAATCACTTTAGAGAGGCCTTGTTCATCCCAAGCAGAGAGGTTCCTCTTCACATTTCCCCTGGGTGAACTGTGAATAAAATAAGAAATAAATGTACACTTTCTAGATATAGTAATGTTATTGTTTTCAATTCTCATATTAGAATTAAAAATAATAAATCTATTTCCAAGAAGTTAACTTATTAAACAGTGTAAGTAAATGCTAGAAGATTACAGAACTACAAGCATGTGCTCTTGAGAGTCTTATATGGAAGGTGGTCCTGCCCCGAAATGGGGGACTCCTCTCTGGAAGGGAGATGTGTGTATTTTGCAGTTTAATTCCTGATAAATACATCTCTTGAACTTTCGACTTGGGGGTACAAGATTTAAACATGCACCACTGCAGACCACTGAGATCAGAGCTAACTAAAGAAGTCTCTGTTTGGTGTGCTTTGGGGCAGGAGGGCGAGTCCAGGTTAACTGTGGTAATGAAAATTCCTGAGTCAGTGTAAATAATTTCGCTGTTATAAAACACAGATTTAGACCTTTCTGACATTCTGAATTCTTGAGGATTTCTGAATCCTGCTCAGAGGCCATGAAATGCTTGTTTAAGGAGCTGTTGCGCAAGCATAGACTGCTTAGTAAGACCCAGAAGGCCACTAAAATATCTTCTTCTCAACTCCCGACTACACTGCTGGAGACCCATCATTTGAAACTCGATTATGACATTTTATAACAGAATTCCCAGATTAATGGGCAGCCTGGGTGGCCCAGCGGTTTAGCGCCGCCTTCAGCCCAGGGCTTGATCCTAGAGACCCCGATGGAGTCCCAGCAGGGAGCCTGCTTCTCCCTCTGCCTGTGTCTCTGCCTCTCTCTCTCTCTCTCTCTCTCTCTCTCTCTCTCGGTCTTTCATGAATAAATAAATAAAATCTTAAAAAAAAAAAAAGAATTCCCAGATTAAAATAGTACCTACTCTTGAGAAGGGTACCACTATCCTCAGCCAGGAATCCCTTGTCTTGAGCTTATTTTCAGACTACCTAACTGGCCCTGGAGAAGCACATTTAGGGGGTGGAAAGAGCCTGGCCCGTGGAGTCCTGTGTTGGGAGAGGCAGCTGGAACTGGGACGTGATGACAGAAGGCTCTGCTCGCCATCACGACCTCTTAACACGTGTGTTAAGCCTGTGCAAGCCTGATTGCTCAGCCATCACTTGGAGGTACCCACTGCACTGGCTACTGTGACCTCGACATTAGCTTGGTGGCGTGTGCGAACCAACCCTCATGGCACAACCATTAGACCCCTAGAGAATGCGGAAGCGGAGGGACCTGGATGGCCAGAGAAGCATGTGAAGGTCATCTCGGGCCTCTGGGGATTTAGGACAGGTGAGAAGGCAGAAAAGGAATTTAAAAGTGTGTGTGTGTGTGTGTGTGTGTGTGTGTGTGTGTCCGTGCACGTGCAAGTGTCTGGGGGAAAATATTCACAAGGTTCACAAATATTCAGGTGGAGTCTTAACTCCTCCTGCTTAAAATCGAAGACGAAGTGCAGAGTGTGAGTCTCCAAGTCTCAGGATTGTGAGCAAGTTGAGGTTACAAATCCAGAAGCGGGGGTGGAGGGGGTACTATTGCTGTGACTTCACTAATGTGTGTACTCTCTTAGGACCATGGGGCTCCCTTGAGGATTTCTGGGGTGAGAAAGGCGCAGGACAGTGACAAGCACACCCTTACTGGGCGCATGCGGAGTCTCACAGAGAGCTGGGTGCGTGGAGGTTCACCAAGGAACAGAAAAGGAGAGAACCACCCCAACGTCCCTTGGTGGACAAATGGACGCACAAAATGTGGCATCTATATAGGAAAGAGTGTTATTCAGCCTTAAAAAAGAATGAAGTTCTGATACCTGCTACAAGGGATGACCTTGAAGACCCCAGTAGAGACCGCCTGTCAAGAGGACAAAGGTGGTGCTGCTCTACTTTTGTGAGGCGGCCAGAGGGGTCAGATTCATAGGGACTAGGTGGACTAGTGCTTGCCCGGCTGGCAGCGGGGTCAGGACCCTGGGGTTACTGTTTAGTGGGTCCAGTTTCAGTCTGGGATGATGGGAACGTTCTGGAAATGGATAATGTGATTGCAGCAACGTGAATATTCTCCATGTCTCTGAACTGTGCTCTTCAGTTCTTGCTCCCCTGCGGTGCCATGGTGACGCCCGGGTGTGCCCGTTCCTACTGTGCGTCACTTGCCTCCGTGTAAGGCTCTGGGTCTATTCGCAGGAAAGAAATTAAAAAGTGAAAATAAAGTCAGTTGTGTGCGATGTGTGCGTTAGCTCTCGCCGACCAGCAAGCAGACAAAACGCAGGGCCAGGGCCTGCTGCGGCCAGGCCAGGCCCCCAGGCAACCGGTTTGGGGTGTGGGGAGCAGGGTGGGGGTGCGGGTTGTGGGGAGCAGGGTGAGGGATGGGGGGAGTGGGGTGTGGGGAGTGCGGGGCGGGGAGAGGTTTCGGGGAGCGGGGTGCGGGGTAGGGGGAGCAGGGTGCGGGGAGCGGGGTGTTGGTTGCGGGGTGCGGGGAGCGGGGGACGGGGTGCGTTGTGGAGGAACAGAGTGCTGGGTGCAGGGAGCAGGGTGCAGGGAACGGGGTGGGGGTGCAGGGTGCGGATTGCGGGGTGCTGGGTGCGGGGAGCAGGGGGCGCGGAGCGGGGAGCGGGGTTCGGGGTGCTGGGTGCGGGGAGCGGGGTTCGGGGTGTGGGTTGTGAGGAGCAGGGTGCGGGGTGCGGGGAGCGGGGTTCGGGGTGCGGGGAATGGGGTGCTGGGTGCGGGTGCGGGGAGCGCCCACCCATGGCACGGCCAGGGCCCGCGGCCCCCCCGCAGCCCCCGCCAGGCGCAAGGGAGCGTGCGGAGCCCCGGTGTGAGGCTCAGCTCCCTGGCTGCCCGCCGGCCCCTCCCGGGCCCCTGGGCGGTCCCCTCCCCCCGGCGCCCTCCGCCTGCGTCCCTGGCTGCCGCGCCAGGAGGGAAGCCGAGCGGGCCACCGGCCCCGGGGACGCCCCTGCCCGGCTCGCTCCGCAGGCCGCCGCGCCGCCGCCAGGGGGCAGCCTCCCTCCCCCGCCCAGGCCCGGGGCTCCCCGCATGGTCCGTCCACGCGAGCCGGCCGCACACCGCCCAGCGCAGCGCCATCGCCCCGGCCTGGGGGGCGGCCCGGGGGTCCACGCCGCCGCGGACGCTCCGCTCGGCCCAGACCCACCGCGTCCTCGCAGGTGCCCGCGCCCGCCCGCCGCCAGGTGACGGGCCATCCAAGGCTCGCGGGGAGCACACCCCGAGCCCCTCCGGTCTGCCCTCCGGCCTCCTCCCTCCTCGCCCTGCTCCCTCTTCCCTCTCCTCCCTCCTCCTCCTCCTCCTCCTCGCCCACTTCCCTCCCCTCCTCCCTCTTCCCTCCTCCCTCCTCGCCCTGCTTCCTCTTCCCCCTCCTCCTTCTTCTCTCATCCCCCTCTTCCCTCCTCGCCCTTCTCCCTCCTCCCCCTCCTCGGCCTGCTCCCTCCTCCCTCCTCCTGCTCCCTCCTCCCCCTCCTTCCTCCTCTCCCTGCTTCCTCCCTCCCTCCTCCCTCTTCTCCCTCCTCCCTCCTCCCCTCCTCCCTCCTCACCCTCTTCCCTCCTCCCTCCCTGCCCTACTCCCTCCTTGCCCCCTCCCTCCTCCCCCTCCTCCCTCCTCGCCCTCTTCCCTCCTCCCTCCCTGCTCTCTTCCCTCCTTGCCCCCTCCCTCCTCCCCCTCCTTCCTCCTCCCCCTCCTCCCTCCTCGCCCTGCTCCCTCCTCACTCTCCTCCCTCCTCACCCTCCTTCCTCCTCCCTCCTCCCCCTCCTTACTCCCCCTTCTTCACCCTCCTCAATCCTCCCCCCTCCTCGCCCTGCTCCCTCCTCTCTCCTCGACACCCTCCCTCCTCCCTCCTCTGCTGACAAGGGCAGGGCAGTGAGAGGGCACCTGAAGGAGCTGCTGGCCTGCAGCCCTCTTCCTCCTGGTGCTGCTCCTAGTGCTCCGCCTGGCGCCGCGCTGTTGATTTAGCTCTCCGCGGAGCGCTTCTAAAACGGACTTGGAAGTGCCAGCGTGAGGTCCTTGTAAGGACTTGGGCTACAAGAGCAGAGCCACGTAATGACCAACGACCCAACGACGGAGTAGTAGTGCTGACAGTGTTGGCTCAGGTGAATGCGGAGCCCCTTGCCATGATGCCATGGTTGTGCCATTTTTCAAAGGAGAGTCACTGAGAAACCACTTATTTAGGACTTGGAGGCACCGTCACAGCTTTCAAAGACCTGTGATGGATGTTAGCGGTCATTTGTCAGCGCAACTGGTGGGTAGCTGTCCTCGGCCCAAAAACCTCGATTTTAAAAGAATTCTCAGGTTGGGGCAGTTTATTTTTGAGACTGTGATTGATAAGAGGATTAATAAGACATTGGAGAACGCAAAGAACTGGGTGGGAAAAGTAACATGTACACAAATGCAGCTGCCGGTCGTTGCTACAGAAAGCCACTGACTTTTGATACTTAGTTTTTTCAAGTGTTCATTTTAGTCAGAAAGCTAAAAATTTGAGGTGGGTCCCCACTATGAAACAGGAGTGCTTTAGGAAATGTAAAAATCCAAAAGGAGTGGCCGCATTGAGTGTCAATTCCACGGGCTATCAGGACCTTTTGCACAGCCGCAGCAATTACTGTGGGTTGATGACAAAGATAGGAATGCTTAAAATGACATCCTGTTTGAGTTGTTTCTGCTACGCTGTCACCTGAAAAGGAAACTTGGGTTGAACAAAACTTGAATCTTATTTTACAGCATTATTTCGTTGCTTCCCACCAGTAGCTATTGGAGATACTTAGATTTTCTAAAACCACTTTTAGAAAAGCTGGTTTGAACGTGTTCATTACCCTATTATCAAGCCTGAGTCGAGGTGTGTGTACACCTTATAGACATAAGGTTACTGTGGGCTGTTGATTAGAATCTCCCTCTTACTAAGAACCACAGAGTCCCTTGCCTCGTCATGAAAGAACTTTTTGAGTTGTTCCTAGTTGTTTCTGTGTGTGTGTATTTGGGTTTTCACTGACATTTTCTACGTCTTTTCTGCATTCAACGATTACTTGCTTTATTCCCAAGAAATTTGTTAGATCCTCTCATTAGAGTGGCTTAGTTTAGCTGTCAAGTTTCTAGGGCATTCAGTTGCAGATAAGTGACCAAAACGTCAGCCCTAACCACATTTTTATTAACAGATGGCGGAAAACAAACGTCTTTGGAGAAGAACCGAAGGGGACAGGTTAAAAGGTCAGTAAACAATTATTATTGTGCTTAAACGGGGTGTGTGGGGGCGCTTCTCAACAGATTTGCCGGGGAGCCGCGGGCCCAGGCGGAGGGAGCCGGCCGGCCCGCGGAGCTCGGGCCCCCTCCATGGGGACCGCTGCTCAGGGCGGGAGCCCCGGGGCCAAGTGGCTCCTGCGGGCCTTGGGGGGGGGGGGGTCGGCTGGCAGCGGAGTCCCGGGGAGGGGAGGGTCAGCTGGGGGGACGGGGTGGGATGCTGAATGGTGCGGGCCACCCCAGGGAGGGGAGGGAAGGGAAGGGGAGGGTCAGCTCAGACCCGGTCAGAATGCTGAGCGGTGCACCGGCTGCCCGGGGAGGGTAGAGGGAGGGTCAGGTCGCGGACCAGCCGGGATGCTGAGAGGTGCGGCTGCCCCGAGGAGGGGAGGAGAGGGGAGGGGAGGGCCAGCTCAGATGGGGCCGGGATGCCTAGTGGTGCGGCTTGCCCGGGGAGGGGAGGGGAGGGGAGGGTCAGTTCAGGGACCAGGCCGGATGCGGGGATGCTGAGCGGTGCGGCCGCCCCGAGAGGGGAGGGGAGGGAAGGGCCAGCTCCGGGCCGGCCGGGAAGCCCGGCCGGTGCGCAGCCCCGGGGAGGGTGGGGTAGGGGAGGGCCAGCTCGGGGGACGCCAAGAAGCCGAGCGGTGTGGCTGCCCGGGGAAGGGAGGGGAGGAGAGGGGAGGGGAGGGTAGTAGCTCAGGGACCCGGCTGGACGCTGAGTGGTGCGGCGCCCCCGGGAGGGGAGGGGAGGGGAGAGGAAGGCCAGCTTGGGAAGGGGCGGGATGCCCCTGGGAGGGGAGGGGAGGGGAGGGGAGGGGAGGGTCAGCTAAGGGATCCGGCTGGACGCTGAGTGGCGCGGCCGCCCCGGAGCGGGGAGGGGAGGGGAGGGTCAGTTCAGGGACCAGGCCGGATGCGGGGATGCTGAGCGGTGCGGCCGCCCCGAGAGGGGAGGGGAGGGGAGGGAAGGGCCAGCTCCGGGCCGGCCGGGAAGCCCGGCGGTGCGCAGCCCCGGGGAGGGTGGGGTAGGGGAGGGCCAGCTCGGGGACGCCAGGAAGCCGAGCGGTGCGGCTGCCCGGGGCGGGGAGGGGAGGAGGGGGAGGGGAGGGGCGGGGAGGGGAGGGGAGGGGAGGGGGGAGGGGGGGGGCGGGGAGGGGGGGGGGAGGGGAGGGGAGGGCCAGCGCGCGCCGCGCCCGGACGCCGAGCGGCGCGCAGCCCCGGGTCCCCCGCCGCGACCCGCGCGGGCCGGTCCTCCGTGCGCTCCGTCCGCGCCGGCTTCCCGCGCCCCTGCCCGGCCCTCCGCGGCGCTGACGCGCGCACCATGTGACAGGCCGCCCGCTATAAGCCGCGGAGAGGTCCGCCCTCTCCCGGACTCGGCCGCCGCCTCGGCTCCCGCCCGCCGCCGCCGCCGCCGCCGCCCGCCGGGGAAGGTCGGCCCCGCTCGGCGCCCGGGCCCAGGCGGGGCGGCCCCGAGCGGCTCCCGCGGCCGCCGGCGAGGACTCGCGGGGCGCGGCGCCGAGGCCCGAGCGTGGCGCCCGCGGGGCCGGGGCCGGGGAGCGGCGGGAGCCCCGAGCCGCGCGTCCCGATGCGGCGCCCCGCCCCCGCGCCCCCCGCGCCCCCCGCGCCCCCCGCGCCCCCCGCGCCCGCCGCGCCCGCGCCCCCCGCCGCCCCCGCCGCGCCGCAGCGATGACCCTGAGCGCGGAGATGCCCGGCCCCGCGGAGGACACCGACATCGACGTGGTGGGGGAGGGCGGGGCCGGCGGCGACGACGACGAGGACGGCGAGGGCAGCGGCGCCGAGGCCCCCCCGGGGCCCGGGCGGCGGCGGCGGCGGCGCTCCTACGGCGGGGAGGACGAGCTGGAGGACGAGGACGACGACGACGACGACGCGCCCCGGGCCGCGCGCCCCGCGCCCCCCGCGGCCCCCGCGCCCCCGGGCCCGGCCACGACGGCGGGGGCGGGGGCGGCGGGCGCGGGCGCGGGGGGCGCGGCGGGCGCGGGGGGCGCGGGGGGCGCGGGGGGCGCGGCGGCGCGGGGCCCGCTGGTGAAGCCGCCCTACTCGTACATCGCGCTCATCACCATGGCCATCCTGCAGAGCCCCAAGAAGCGGCTGACGCTGAGCGAGATCTGCGAGTTCATCAGCGGCCGCTTCCCCTACTACCGGGAGAAGTTCCCCGCCTGGCAGAACAGCATCCGCCACAACCTGTCGCTCAACGACTGCTTCGTCAAGGTGCCGCGCGAGCCGGGCAACCCGGGCAAGGGCAACTACTGGACGCTGGACCCCGAGTCGGCCGACATGTTCGACAACGGCAGCTTCCTGCGGCGGAGGAAGCGCTTCAAGCGGCAGCCGCTGCTCCCGCCCCACGAGGCGCTGCTGCTGCGCGGCGCGGCGGGCGCGGGGCCCGGGGCCGGGGCCGGGGCCGGGGCCGGGGCCGGGGCCGCCGCCGCCGCCGCCCTCTTCCCGCCCGCGCCGCCGCCGCCGCCCCCCTGCGGCTACGGGCCCTACGGCTGCGGCTTCGGCCTGCAGCTGCCGCCCTACGCGCCGCCCGCCGCGCTCTTCGCCGCCTTCCACCCGCACTCGCCGCCGCCGCCCCGCGCGCCCGCCTTCGGGTACCGGCCGCACCCGCTGGGCGCCGCCCTGCCCGCCCCGCTGCGGGCCCCGGCCGCCAAGGCGCTGGCGCGCTCGCCCTTCTCCATCGAGAGCATCATCGGCCGCAGCCTGGGCCCGGCCGCCGCGCAAGCGGTGCAGGCCTCGCCCGCGCCGGGACCCGCGCCCGCGCCCGCGCCCGCGCCCGCGCCCCCGCCCGCGCCCGGCGGCGCCCAGGCTGCGGGGGGCCCTGCCGCCGCGCTCACCCGCTCGCTCGCGGCCGCCGCAGCCTCCTCCGTGTCCTCGTCCGCCGCCCTGGGGACCCTGCACCCGGCCGCGGCCCTGCCCGGCGGCGACAGCTTGACCGCCCGCGTCTCTAACTGTTAAGGCCGCCCGGTTAGGGCGCTCGGCAGCCCGCAGGTAGGAACCCGCCCCCCGGCGCGCGCGCCCGGTGCGCCCGGCTCCGCGCGGCCCCCGCCCGGGACTGCCCGGGAGCGCCCTGCGCTGCGGCGCGGCCCCTCTATTTATGCAAAGCCGCCGCGAGGCTGCAGCCCCCGGCCGGCCCGGCCCTGCCCTGGAGGAGCCAACCCGGGGCCCGCCGCGGGCCCTCCCTTGTGTAAGCGCAAGGGCCTTCCTCCGTCTGTGGGAACTTTTTTATTGATCACTTCCTAAATCTAAGCCTTTTGGAGGTCTAGAGATTCTCAGGTCCAGGCGTTTAAAAAATACCGATAATGTTCAAAAGAGTGATACACAGATACTAAAGGTCCTGAAGAGCGCCAGCGAAGCAATAGTTTTTATATTCGAGGACACTTGTCTGGTGTACTTTTTTCATACAAATATGGGGGGAAAATGATTAACGTGTTTACACAAGGAACAACAACAACAAAAAAGTCAAAACGATCGTTTCTTATTTTAACCTGTGTTTTTGTATCATAATAGACACGCGGGATTTTTATTTTGTACTTGCTGCGTATTCTTTACAAGGGGTATTGTAAATTTTACTGGCAATTATTATTGTGCTATTCTAATGTAAGATTTTTACACTTTTTTCAGAAATAAAATGCTTAATTTTCAAAGAAAATCCACCAAAAAAATTGGCTCCAGTCGTCCCCTTCTTAGTTTATTTTCTTTTCTGTTAAAAAAAAAAAAAAAGATTTCTGTGGGAATGAAGTAGGAACCCGACATAGAATAGGAAATTTTATTTTCAGAGAGGATTTTTAAAGAGCATCACGGCATCATTTTTCATTTCTGCTTTCCAGGTCAAAGTCACTGCAAGAAATCAGAAATTACTTCTTAATGGTGACAATAAAATAAGCTACTTTAATAGGCATTTTCAGACTTCTGTTCCATTTTGAAGAGCACTGGGGCTGTTAAAATTGATGCCACAGTCACCCTCAGATATTTTTGCAGAACTTTTAATTTTATTTCTGAGTTTCCCACTTTAACTTTCACTTCCTTTTGAGCACAATATTGTATCTGTAAAAATTCTGCAACCTGACAGTTACATTGTAATGAAAGCAGCATGAGCAAATAGGCAATCTTTAGTCTTTGCAAATTTAATAGATACAAGTAGCTTTGAAGTCCTGAGTAATATTTACCTGTGTAAAATAAACTTTATTTGAAAGCTCTAGTATTTAAAGCTACTATTTTCTTGAAAGAAAAGATGTTTAGGAATTGCATAAAGAAGTTTTTATTTTAAAAGGCAAACAGTGAAACTCTAAATGAGTAACGTAGAGTATGTAAGAGAAATCTTCAATTTTAGCATAGTACACGCTTTAAGAATAAAAATGAAAGTGTATCAGTGTTTATTGAAGTAATTATACAGCTTTTGTGATTTAGGGTATCTTTTTTTCAAATTTTGAGTATTTTCACTAACTACTTGTTGCAGGCAATTTCTAATTATGTGAAAAAATATGAGACTCTAGTTTTGATAACTATAGATATTTGCTACGGGCTACAAATAAAACCAAAGCATATGTAATACGTAATTTAAACACTTAATATCAGTGAGTTGCAGAGGAGGTTAAATATGTTTATCAAATTCTTTTTCAAAAGCCTAGACAGGTATGTACCTGAAGATCTGCACCACTAATCTATCAAGTTAATGAAGACTGAATTATAGGCCAATATTTTTGCAGTGACAGTCGCTCTTGACGCCCTGGCCTCGTGTGCCTCTTTAGGGAGGAGAAACTGGACTCTCACAGCCTTAAAATTAAGTCCTGGGTTTTTTCCTATCAAGCATTTGGAGAAGATTAAGTAAGAGTTCAGACATACCCTCAACGTTCACCACTGACTATGCAGATACAAATGGAAACATTGTTAGACCAGAACCTTATATGCAAAAGTTACTTTTACCCTAGCCCGGCTGGCTGCCAGAGAGGAGCCCCCGGGGCCGGGACGTCCGGATGCCCAAGCCGCCTGGGGAGAGGCGTTAGCAGGCGGATCCCGGACGGCACAGGCGCTGCTGCGCGCCTTGCATCCTTCTCTCTGTAAGTCACAGACCTGCAGCTCAGAGCTGGAAGTCATTATGACGAGCGGGGGGAAAGAGCAAGACCATGCGGGTTATTATTTGCGTGATGCTTGGACGTCCTGAAAGCAGGGAATCTCTGCTCATCCTCTGTTAGATGCCCGCACCTGTAAAAAAAAAAAAAAAAAAAAAGTGCCAGGCTGGGCTCTACCCCCCAAGTTGTCAGAGCCGTTAAGCGGATGGTAACAAGGCACCGTGCAGACCCGCCGCGGGCTCATCTGGAGTCTGGAGCCCCGTCCCCGAGTCACGCGCACCAGCCAGAGAGACCTAGCGCTTGTTGAGCCCCCAGCCCGGAGAAGGAGGAAGCCCCAGCGGCCTGCGGGCTCCCCAGGTTTGCCTCCTGCACCCCGGGGGCCCTGGGCTCCGCCCCAGGTGTGGCCAGCGGCGGGGGCCGGGGAGGGGGGGGGAGGGGGACGAGATAGTGGGGCGCCCAGGCGGCGGGGCCTGCAGGCGGGGAGCGGCGGCCCGGAGCGTAGGGCGGCCGTCGGGCTGCACCGGGAGCAGGTGCTGGAACAAAGGCCGAGGGGCTGCGGGCTACCGGGGCCTTTGATGGGCAAGGACGTCTCCTCCCGGGCTCCTCATTCGCATGCAAATCCAGCCCTGGTCCCCTTTTCTTTGAAGGCACACAGAAGGATGTTTGTGTGTTTGGAAGGACCGAGCTTGCTTGAACAAGCCTTCCTCAATAGGCTGGGTCTCGAAAAATAAACCAGTTGGACAAACATTGGCCACCAGCTCTCCTCCTCCCAACTACAAAGTGTGGATTTGCTACAACTCATTAACCCGACGCTTTTCTCCCCTCCGTCTTGTTTCTCTGCTCATCAAACGCCCCCGTCGAGCCCGGAGACAAATGACCGGGGCGCAGTCGGGAGGGAATTGCAGTTAATAGGGAGAGGGATATATTGGGGCTAATGGTGCAGGCAGCTCCGGGAGGACGAGGACCACACAAAAAGGAGCGTCTCCATTCAGGGCTCTGCGGAGCGGCAGCGATTTACTCTGTGGCTGGATTTAGCCAAATGTTATCTATTGCGGGGGTAATGAAGCCCTTATGGATTGAATTGCTCCTTGTACCACACACGGTGTCACGACCTTAGATCGTTTCTTGGTTGATTTCTTTTTTTCTCTGTTGGGTAATTATTTTATTTCTTCAAAATGAGAAGCTAGCGCTTCTGTTCAACAACGTGTTTCCTTCCCATCTCCATCCTGTGCATTTATTTAAGAGCCACTTCCTTTCCTCTCTTAAAAAGGAGGAAAAAAAAAAGAAAAGAAAAGAAACCAGGGATGAGAAGGGAAAAATTCTGAGAACCTTTACCTTTCGCTCTCACTCACCGAGCCATCTCTGTATGCGTTTGCACATCCCTCCTTCCCTGGCCCCCACTCAGTGGCCCTTTCCTGCCCAAACTTTCTGCTGGTGGAACTGGGATTTGGCGTACGGTTACTAACAAAATTCTTACAGTGAATGTAGTAAGCATCCATGTGGGGGAAAAGCTTCTGCCATTCGGTCCCCCTCACCCCCAAAGCTCACCATTTCTTCCTGTAGACTGTCCTCTGAGAGAACTGGGGGAGGTGAATTTTATTTTTTTTCAGATGGAAGGTGATTATTTTGATGGAATACCAGCCTGTGTCATTTATTAAAGGCTGTCGGAGGCCAGTGGTGGTGCCTGTTTTGTTTTCCTCTCTCTGGCCCTGGTGGCTCTCATTTCCTTGCTTGACCGAGGACCAAGCTTGGAGCGGCTAACGGTGTTATTACAACTGCTCCAGGCGGGCAGGGATCTGATCTTACTGCCTGAAGCCAGGAATTAAGGACTCTAGGTTTAGTTTTAAAACTTCTCTGCTGGCTACCCATTTTGCTCCCACCTATTTTTATTACCGACTGAGAAAAGTCATGTGGGGGTAACTTTAAGGTCATATCCCCATCAAACTCAATCCGAATCCGAAATTTGCCCACCAGTCACTCTGGTCTCTCTGGGCTCCTCCAGGGGGATAACCGTGGGATGCGTTGGAGCGCCGGGGGTCCCCGTCCCCCTTGAGAACTGAACCAGACGAGGACAGGCCTGGGATGCAGAGGACAAGCAGAGTGGGCCCAGCATTGTCAGCATCCATTCTCGTCTCTCCCGGCTTCCTGGCGTTGCAGCTGGGTCACACATATACACACACACACAGGCATGCACGCTCATTGCCCATCAGCTGCCACTTGCCTCTCTTCTCCCCTATGATTTTGTAATTAGGCATATGCTTTTTGTTGGTAAATGTGTTTGATGTCACGGCCAGTGAAATGTGGAGTGTTTATAGGGCCGTGAATGTAAATGTGTAAATATGTTTAGTGTAAAATCTGGCCCTTCGACTTTAGCAATAAATACCCTGCCAATTTGGATACGATTACATTTGACAGAAAGATGGAGAATCTGATCATGACCAGCTGCTCTCGGCTCTTTGGGACTTGTACTTTCCCAACTGAATTCACTTTTCAGATAATTTCTTTGCATGTCACATCTCTCTAATCACATCTTCCCCTTGATGTGAACAGCTTGGGCTCTTTTCTTTTTTATTGCTGACCCCTCTGGCACGCGGGAAACTTCCTGGTTCATTCCTCCTGCCTCTTAACCGGGAAAATACTACTTGGTAACAAGCAAGAACACACATAGAAAATAACTGATTGTTACTGTCAATCCCCCCTGCCTCCCTTGAAGAGTTCTGAGCCTCCAGGTGTGATAAGATGGCTAGGAAAAAGAAATGAGATCAAGACTATGAGTTTCTGGCCCACATTTATAATTTCCTTATCTTTATCATCATTATCACCAGCCTGACTCTAAAGACCATTTTTGAGCTATTCTTTAAAAGTAAACATTTTAAGAAGTATGATATATGTACAGGAAAATGCACAAATCTCGATCACTTCTCACAAGGTGAACACACTCTTGTAATCAGCATCAGGGCAAGAAGCAGATGTCCCTTGTTCCCTAGGAGCCGCTTATCCGTCCATTCCATCCACTACCCCTCAGCACACATCAACTTTTTTATTTATTATTATTTTTAAAGATTTTATTTATTTATTCATGAGAGACACAGAGAGAGGCAGAGACACAGGCAGGGGGAGAAGCAGGCTCCCTGCGGGGAGCCTGACTCAGTCCTGGGGCTCCAGGATCACACCCCGCCCGGGCTGCAGGCGGCACTAAACTGCTAGGCCACCCGGGCTGCCCACACATCAACTTTAAAAAAGGATTTTCACTAGTACTTCTCTCAACCACGCTGGAATAGTGAGGACAAGAGTTATTACGGATCTCATTTTACAAATAAAGGTATTAAGTTTCAAAAAATATGAAATGACTTGCCCAAGGTCACAGCTACTGGGACTTGAGTATTTAAATCCCATTTTATCCCCTTTACATCACGCTGCCACTTGGTGGCCATCATTGCGGTTTATTAGACACCCACTGTGGCAGGGCAAATTGCCTTAGAGGTCACGGTGCAGAAGAGTCATTTATTTCTTACACACTTTTTGCTTCTTTGCTTGCTCCTCCTGTCCCCTGTACTGAGGAGCTACCCCAGCGCCTTCTTGCAGATACATTTGGAATCTGTAGCCAGTTACTCCAGATGTGTCAGCTTCCTCTACCTACTTCTACGTGACGCTCCCCTGGCTTCGCTCTTCCGATCCGTTGGCAGTCTTTGAGTCATTGCACACACACATCTACCTAACCCGGTTCATCTTTGTGCTATTTGTCCATTTCTTCTGCTTTTCTCCCTGATTTCTAATGTTCAAAATCTTCCAAAGTGACAGAACTTTTTTGCCAAACTGCTAAGCATGTCTTTATAACCAAACTTAAGGTCACCTTGTCTCCACGTGGGAAAAAGGAGGAATATGTATAAGAGACTGATCGACTGATCTAACACTTAAGGAGAAAGCACGTCATTTTTCTCAGAATGTGCCCCCACCTCCATCCAGACACATTCCTGAAGAATTTTCTGTCTTTGAACAGCTGTGTAGGGTATGGGTTACGCGGGTCCTCTTAGCCCTCCCACAATCCATCCATTGCCCTGGAGCCTCCCAAGGGACAATCCCACCTGGGACTCAGACCTGCCCGGTTGGAGGTCTCCCTAAAATGCTTTGTTGGGGGAGAGAGGGGATTCCAGGCCACCTCCTGGAATCACACCTTCCCCTTGACGGAAAAAAAGCATCCTTGCCAGTCTCCACCACAAGTGTTCCTGAAGCGCAGCCACCTCGGCCGTTGCTGGGGCCAGTGCTCTGTCCCTTAGGAGGACCTCCAAGCCAGAGTCCAAGTCTGTACAAGGATTGCATCTGATTGCGAGCTGCAGACCGCGGAGTAAAGTGTAAAACACGGATCTTTCCAAAGGGCGGTGCTTAACGCAGGATCACATTGATTTTTCTAGAGAAAGAGTGTTTCTGTGAAACCAGAAACGTTTTCTTTTTTAGATACTACACCGTAAAAGACAACAAAAAGCCCATTTCAGGAAGAAAAGCCTTCGGTTAATATCAGAGGCTTTATTTAGAAAACCTGCAAAGTTCTGATTCTGAATTTGGAGAGAGGAGAGTTAGGAAGGTTATTTTTCTCTTCTTAAGAGTGACTTGATTTTTCAAGATGGGGTGTTTCCCTGTATGTAGCATCTTCTAGTTAAAGACGAATCTATGTAATCGGTTAGGAAGAATGGAAGCTACATGGAATCGTGCAAGGCCAGGGAGTCTGCTGAGCACCAGGAGAGGATCCGGCCGCCAAGGGTAGCAGATCTGAGGCCCTGGGGCCTTGCCTGTCCCTCTCTGTCCCGGGGGAGCCAGGCACAGATTGAAGATTCTCTTATTTGCAACTACTGATTAATAACAGACTAGCAAAGGCAAAGCAGGAGCACATATTAGTTATGGCAGAGGGCAGAAGCTTCTTTTCATACTTGCTTAGGAATTCCCATTAATATAAACAAAAGGCAGATATTTTCAGCAATATAAAGACAACATATTTTCTGAAACATCAACAATGAAGCATTAGTATGAGTGAAGAATAACTATTATCATTTAAATGCAGAGCTTCACATATATGAAAATGACAGGACAAGATTATGTGTGTGTGTGTGTCTGCGTGTTTTTTAATGATTGACTATGGAAGGGAAAAAAATCACAAACCAAAAAAAAATCTCTGAAGCTCACAACAGAATAAATGAGACTAGGTTGAACTTAAATGTTAGCTCAGTTTTTACACTCGTTTGCCATTTTGGGGCGTATGGGGATAGGTTGTGAGAACGAAATAGGACAATTCATGTGAAAATATTTTGGAGAACATAAACCCTGTACAATTGTATAGGATGATTCCCTTGTGATTCCTTTCCTACATCTTTGTTCTTCCAGGAAGTAAAAAGTAGAACTTCTAAACTTTGGAGGATACCCGAATTCTTACATTAGTTTAAGGGAAGTCTTTGGCTCAATGTGAAAACTCTTCAAAATTCCCACTCTATGCATGGAATAAATTGTTACTGAACCCCTTCTAGAAATATTGAGAAGAGATAGCATCGGGTCTCCTTGTGCTTCAGCCAGTTGTGTGTTTGGACAGCTAACTTTCTCCTCCCTTCTAAAATAAACAAACCAATAGTGTTTTAAAATCCACTCTTCTAGACTCTTGCTCCACTTCTTTCCCCCAGTTACTTATCTGCCGATCATCTCTTTAACCTCTAAGCTTTGAAAAGTGGGATTAGTCTGCTGTATTTATTGAGCACCTGCTACAATGCAAATCCCTTTATTCCCACTTTAAACATAGGAAACAAGTGAAAGAATTCCTGCCACCAAGTTGCCTCTGATAACGCAAGCATACAGCCAGGGAACCGAGGAGCAAGCCATTTCAGCAGGAAAACAGTGGGGTGGAGGGAAGAGGAGGAAGATATGTTTTTTCATTCCCCCCCCCCCATTTAACAGAACTCTTTAAAAAAAATCTTGATGGCCTATAAACAAAACAGAGATTGTCTGGTTCTTGATAATATTTTCCCAGTTTGGCGGTTGACTCACAAAACGCCGAAAACACCGAAGCATCTGCGTGGTTTGCAGACAACTCAGTGCCAAACTCCTCCATGCAGAAAACTAGAAATTTGAGTTTCCTCCCAAGTTTTTAACGCTTTTTCCTAAGATATCCCCCATTTGTAGTATCCCTAGCCACTATGCTGTGTCTGTGAAGTACTGGCAAGGAGGAAGAGCACATTCTGAAATGCTCATGCTACTGTGAACTGAGACTGCGAGCTACTCGGGAGGAGTGTATGTTCACACGGGTGTGTGAAGAGTTAAACAGAGGCACTGAGAAGAACCCTAGGATAGTCGCCCCCCACCCCACGCTTAAACATTTTATTACAAATCAAAGAAAATTTAAAAAGCAAAGCACAGTCTATTTTTCGTGTATTCTTTTACAGACTTTAAAATAAATATTTTTCCACTTGCAGAATTTGTAGACACATCAATGTGCAAACTCAGAGAGTCCAGTCCTGGCCCCCAGGAGTGGACGGCACCATGAGCTTTTGTGTCTTCAGTTCAAGCATTACCCTCACCTTAGCGTTGTCAGCACAGAGGAAGTGTCAGGGCAGGTCACCAAGTGCGGGGCTTGTTTTCTTCTTCAGAAGTAACCAGGGGTACAGAGGATAAAAATAAAATGCGGAGGCCTCTGCCTTCTGTTTTCCTAGGTCAGGAATTTAATATTTCTTCGCCTCCCTCCTCTTCCCCTCGCTCGGCCCCCCTCCCCCAGCACAGGCAGGGACTCCAGCAAACCATCCCCCACACTTCTGTAGAAGGATCTGGGGAGGGAGTCCTTATTTTAGGGAGCTGGGGGGTGCGAGTTGTTATTGTAACTCTATTCTGTAACTAAAGCTCTGGCATGTAATAAATCTCTCCCCAAAGACTTTTGGATCTTTGATTTGAAAAATCGGATTCCTTTTGTGGAAACAGTTGACAGGAACCTAAAAGGATTAGTTGCATTCCACATAGGATAATTTTTACTGGCAACATTTTGAAACGATTTGGTCCCTTTCAGACCTTAAACAATGTCCAGAAAAATGATCTAACGAGACTTGTATTGTTTTCCTTTGTCTGTGAATCCGTTTGCCGCTTGTGCCAGCGTCTCGATACCGAGTCGACAGGCTCTTTGCTCCCGAGCCGCGCACCGGATTCATTCCTGATCCTCCTCTCCACTCGGTTTGTTCCCTCCTCCGGCCGCCCCGCCGGCAGCCTTCGACCTGGGGCCGGGCCGGGCCTGCGTGCGGGGGCGCCGGGGGCGCGGGGCCGGGAGGGGCGCAGGCAGCGGGCGGCAGGGCGCCCGGACCTCAGCCCGGCACGCGGTGGCCCCGGGGCTCCCGGGCCTGCTTCGCCTCCCTCCCTCCGGCCCGGCTGCCCCGCACCCAGCTCCGAGCCCCCGCGCCCCCGGGGCCTGCTAGCCCGGCCGCCCCACCCAGGCTCCCGGGGCCCTCCTCCCCCCCAGGGCTCCCGGGCCCCGCGCCCCACCCAGGCTCCCGGGCGCCCCCCCCCGCCCCCAGGCTCCCGGGCGCCCCCAGCCCCCCAGGCTCCCGGGCCCCCCGCCCCCCAGGCTCCCGGGCCCTCCTCCCCCCCCAGGCTCCCGGGCCCCCGCCCCCCCAGTGTTTACTTTGTTGTCAGCGGACTTATCAAGATGTTCGTTTGCAGAGGCGCTGACCTGCGGGGCGCTGCGGCCGTGCGGCCCCGCTCTCCCCTCTGTTTTTACACCTGCACCAGCCGCCTCCCCCCCCCCCCCCCCCCTCACCGGCTGATTTATGGCCCGATTAGAGGTTCAGCGTCTGGAAGCCACCCGCACCGCTCCCCACCCGGCCTCCCGCGGGCCGCGCGAGCGCAGGAATGCGCGGGGCCCCGGCTGGGCTGCGGACACCCGGGAGCTCGGCCCAGGGGCGCGCGGGACCCGGACGGCGAGGGGCCTGCTCCGGGGCCCTGCGCGCACCACCCCGCCGCCGCGGCCCCCCCCCCTCGGCCCCAGGGTCTCTCCCACGCCGCGGCCCCCCCTCCTCGGCCCCGGGGTCTCTCCCACGCCGCGCGGGGCCCTCCTCGGCGGGAGGGCGCGTCCGGACTCAGGGGCCCCGAGGGCGCGCGGCTTTCGGTGGCTACGCGGTCGGGCCCCGCCGCTGCGCTGCGCAGGCCGCCTCCGCGGTTCCCGGTTCCCCGGCGGGCAGGGGGTGCGGCGGGCCCGAGGGTGCAGCGGGGCGGCGGTGGGGCGGGGCGCGCGGGTCAGGGACCCCGGCCGGCGGGTCCGCTCCAGCCTCCTTTTCTGCGCCCTTCTCTTCCCGGAGGGAGTAAGTGGCAACCCGGCCGAGATTGGCAGCATCGAGCATCTTCCTAACCCAAGTCTGTCTTCCTCCCATTTACAGTCCACCTTTCTAATTAGACTAATTAGGAGCGCTCCGGAGTGTCGCTGGGCCCGGGACTGAGCCGCTTAGGGGCTGTGAAAAGAGCCCTGAATGGCCACGCTGGGGGCAGCGGGAGCCTCCGCGACCCATTCAGCCCAGAGTAACAGTGGCTACATTTATCCGCGGCCATTGAAAGGAGGCTCGATTAAAACGTTTGGGAACTAATGCCACCCTGCATCCCTTCCCTAATTAGAGAAGCCTGGGGTGGCGGCGAGAAGGCCGGGGACCCCGCAGACTCCAGTCCCGCGCGCCACTGCTTTCCGCCCTTTCAGCGCAGCCCATTTCCTTCGGGAGACAAAAGTGCACCAGCTCCTCACCACCTGTTGCTGGGCCTGCTTCCCCCCCCAGTCCCTGCTCTTCCCACTGCTCCCCCCATCCCAGCTTCCCCCCCTGCCCCCATCCCTGCTTCCCCCCTCTCCCCGTCCCTGCCCCCATCCCTGCTTACCCCCTCTCCCCATCCCTGCCCAAGTCCCTGCCTCTCCCCTCTCCCCATCCCTGCTCCTCCCATCCCTGCTCCCCCCAGTCCCAGCTTCCCCCTACTCTCCCCAGGCCCTGCTCCCCCAGTCCCTGCTTCCCTCCCGCTCCCCCATCCCTGCCCCCCCATTCGAAGCGCCTTCCCCATCCCCCGCTGGAGGCCCAGCCGCCTGTTAGAATGCCCCGCACAGCCTAGAAGTTGGGGGCAGCCAAGTGGAAAGAGGCTCCTAGTTCCCTCTTCCTGAAGACACCCCTTTGCTTTCCGCAGCAGCCTCCATACTTTTGTCTCCATCTGTCTCCCTCCTTATTCCTCACATAAATAGCTGGAGCTTACCTCTCCCCCAACCTATTTTTAAATGTGGAATTTCCAAGAGGAGCATCTGGAAGTGGGAGTCTCCGCAGGGCCCCCCATTCTCTGTCTTGGTCGCACACGTTGCTGCGGGAGTTCTTCACTTGCATAAATAATCTGTGTGCTGTCACCAGCCTTCTTTAAAAGAAATATATATTGAGCATCTACTATGTGCCTAGGCAGATTCTTACCATACTTTTCAGCCTTCTCTCACCCTTCTTAGCTCATCATTCCCAGATATGCTTTAAGAAGTTAAACCTGGCTTGGTTCAGTTCCTTAAGCGAGCTGTTGATTCTATCACCATGGTTTATGTGGAGATTTTTTTCTTTATTATTTTCCGTGGTTTGGTTAGGAACGACCCCAAAGACAAGTGATCAGGGATACAAGAGATGGAAATGAGAACTAGAAGATATATTGCCACTACAGATTGCGTGTATGTGTGTGAGGTTGTTTGTCCATTTTGTTGGGGAGAGGGGGGAAAAATGCGATGCTCTAACAAAAATTTGAGACACATTTTATTCTAAAATAAAGATGACCAAGACGGTTATATTTCTTCTCTCCCTCCCTCCTTTCTCCTCTCCTCTCCTCTTCTTTCTTTTTCTTTCCTTCTTTCTTTTCATTCATTCTTTCTTTCTTCTTTCTTTCTTTCTTTCTTCCTTCCTTCCTTCCTTCCTTCCTTCCTTCCTTCCTTCTTTCTTTCTTCCTTTCTTTCTTTCCCTAATCCTCCTTTTTGGAAAATAGCCAGACGTACAAAGAAATATCATCAGGTCACTGTTCTTGATCTTGTTAATTTAGAAAATGGAACCTCAGCTAAAGATGCTATTAACTAAATGCCAACCCACAGCATGCAAAATTCCTTGGATCCAAACTTCAAAAAAAGGAATGAGAGATGTCATGTGAGTGAAGGGAATCATGGAATTTTAAAGGCCTAAACGGATCTTAACAGAGTTTTATTGCTTCCACACCCTGCTTCACAATATTTTAATTTAACAGTTACAACATGCATGACTTTGCAACATAAATCTAACTAATTAAGAAGCTGGGAGGGGAAAATAAAAAGAAGCTAGGAGGGAAAAAAAGAAGCTGGGAGGGGCAGAGAAGAAGTAAGAGTTGAGAAAAGTGGTTCACTTGCACTGAGGAGAATTATAATTTGCAAAATTTAAAAATTCTTGGAACCTTTGAAATGGAATACCCAAGTCTATTCTGTCTGTGATTTTATCATCAGACCTCTTATTTTTTTATTCCCACTGCCAATTTAAATTTCAATTAGAGAATAACAGCAAAGTGTTCAACTCCTAAGCAGTCAACTTGGTGGATTTGTGGGTGTACACACACGCAGGTGCACACACACTCCCCACCTGTGTAGCCACTACTTAGATCAAGATATGGAACACTTTTACCATCCTACAAAACTCCTCCATGCCTGTTTCCCATCAATATTACCCTACCCCCAACCACTGTTCTCATTTCTGTCACCACAGATTAGTTTTAAATGTTCTTGAACTTCATATCGATGGAATCTTACAGTGCCTATGCAGGCTTTTGTTTGGCTTCTTTTACTGATCGGTATGTTTTTGAGATTCATCTGTTCAACTTTTATTTATAAGACAGTATACATGGTAAGCCAATTTGTATAGGTCAAGAAGAGAAGGCGGGCACTGGAAAATCTTACCTTACTCTGAAATTAAAAACAAACAAAAATTAAATTAAAAGCAAACACTCTTTCCCCCCACCCCCAAACTCCAACCCCCACCAAAACACATCATTATCAACCAGCAGAGGTAGTTTAATGATTGCAAGTGAGTAAGTAAATACGATGAAGTGTTTTAACTGTGGTAACTATTAGGCACATCATTTTCAATGTACATTTGTGGGTCCCTGTAAGGAGAGCAGAAGCCAAAAGCTGCTTTTGTAATTGGATTCTATTTCCTACTTGCCATTTTAGCCCTTAATACTGGTAGTAAGTACTTTGGGCCTCTTCACAAAGAATGGCGGGAACTTGAGAGCGAAAGTGAATTACATCTAGTTTGTTCTACCTCAGACGTGCAAGTGCTTAACGTGCAAGTGCTTAACGTAACAGCCTGTCAAGTGTGCTTTGAATTCTGTTTGAAGTAAAGTGTTCATTTTGCAACTAACCTAGCGGTCTGTACCGTTTCTATGGATGGGTATACAGGCTGGTTAACGCTGACCATAGAAAAGCTGTTCTCTAGGAAGGAAAGAAGCACAGCGAACCTGCGGAATTATGGGCGTCTTGCCCTCTCCCTCAGCCTCCCCAGCGATGCAGCCTCAAAGCCAGCGCCCAGGACACTCAACCAGTGCTCCCCTCCCCCCGGGAAACACAACATAATGCAGCCGGTAGGATGTGTCTCCCCAGGAAGGACAGGACAGGAAGGTGTGGGCATGTTTGTGCCATGGGAGAAATGATGAACCCCAGCAGAAGAGCCTGCGGTGAGGTTTGATTGCTAATTTCTGGATGTTGATAAATTTGAAGTAGAAAACACATATTTTTATAATCTTAAATCTAAAAAAGATAAATATAAAGTAAATCTAGAAGTTCCTACTGAGGAAGACAGTTCAAAGACAAAGGCCATCCCTACTGAATTATCATAGTACCCGTGGTATAGACTGAATCAGCAATTTCTGAAAATAAGAAAGGGAACTACACACCTAAAATAAAAAATAGCAATAATATCAATTACTGGCGGGGATGCAGAGAAATTGGATCTGTCATGCATTAGTGGTATGAATGTAAAACGGTACAGTTACTCTGGAAAATAGTCTGTCGGCTATTGACAAAATTAGATATGTGCTCACTCTACAGCCCAGAAACCATACTCTAGGGCATTATCCCACAGAAATGAAAATGTATGTTCATAGAAAAATCTGTACATAAATGTCCACAGCAGCTTTATTTGTTATACAAAAAAAAAAAATCCATATTTCCTTCAATAGGTGAAACTCTGGGGTGTTCACACAACAGAAGAATACTCAGTAACAAAAAGGAATAAACTATGATGCGTGCAACAAACTAGATTTATGCTTAGTGAAAGGATGTCAACCTCAAAGGGTTACTTACTGTAGGATATTTGTATAAAATAATTGAAATGACAAAACTGTAGAGATGGAAACAGATTGGTGGTTACCGGGGACAGGGACATTAGGGAAGGGTCCATATATAAAAGGGTAGCAAGAGGGGAGTTCTTTTGTAGTGATGGAAGCATGCTGTGCCCTGATTATTGCGGTGGGTTACATGAGTCTATACACGGGATAAGGTTGCACAAGCCACACACACACACATACGTGCATACACACACAAATGAAAGCATGTAAAAAATGATGAAGACTGAAAAAGTTTTCTTATGACCTATAAGCTACTTAACAGTGTTAGATGATGTCCACTTTCCTGGTTTTGAGATTGTACTGCAGTTATGTAAAATATCACTGTTGGAGGGGGCTGAGTGAGGGCATATATGAGCTCTGTGTGCTATTTTTGCAACTTCTTGTGAGTCTATAATTTTTTCAAAGTGAAAAGTTAAAAAATCAGTTAAAACAAGTAATCAGTCATTATTTCACTAATAGAACTCTCCGATGTGACAATAGCTTTCATTGGTTGATTTCTCATAATTAATTATGGCAATGAATTTGGCCCTGTCCTTCCAACAGGTATTTTATAAGTGATGTTTAAAAGACTGATCATCTGAAGTTGTATTTTTCTATTGATAGGCCCAATGCTGAAACCTTTTTGGAACATGAAAATCTTGCCTGTTTGTTTGACAAACTTCATTTCTAAGGGTGGATTTGATTTTTACAAATGGCCAAATGTCAGTGAGAGTCAAATATAGTTAATAAAACCGATGACCAAGTTGGGTCATATAGGTTTTTCTTGGCAAAACTGAAACGTCCCTGATGATTTATCATCTTGTATGAAGTAGTTACACAAGAAGAATTCTCAAAATGTTCTTGGGAATGATAGCGTCATTCATATGGGTTTGGCCTCCCAGACTGATTGCTTAGAAGGAAACGCTCATTTGCATACGTAAGATCCTAAGAAGGTTTAGAAATTTTGCCTCATTTCTAGAGTCAGCGTTTCAGGATGGTTCTTGGAAATGTGTGCCTTACTTTGGAAATCGTATGTTAAACAAGGTGTGGAGTGTTTAAAGAATAGCACTAATTAACCTCTTTCTAAGCAAAGCAGTACACATTTCCTAACTTGTGTAGTAATTTTGAACTTTTGCAAGTGAAATATTTACTAACTTTAGACATGGTTGTAGCTCTTTTACTCCCTCTACCAAAGCATAAGGGTGACTCAACCAGTACTACTAACTGGTAGTTTATTTCCTAAAAATCTCCATGGAGGATGAGCATGTTCGGCAGTTGTATAATTACAGCACGGTCTTAATGCAGATCGTGGTCAGGAGGCCTGGCCTATCTCTAAGTGGACCACGACATAAAAGGAATCTAAATTCCCAGCGTAAGCAGACCAAATCGTGAGTGATTGGATTTCAGGCAGGCTTTGAGTTCTGATGCCAATGTTTTAACCATGGTGCTTGTTCTTTTCCTTGAATGGTTCACTGCTTTATTATTTTATTTCCACTAGGAATTGTGGAGTTCTAAATATTATTAGTGGTTCACCACTTTTACACACATGTATCCTATTATTTTTGGAGATCTGTATGTGGAGAGAGAGACTGGCTTCATTTATTCACCCATTCGTCTACCTGCTTCCATAGATGGGCCCTCCTTCTTTTTAAATAAGCCAGAAGGGACCACACAAAATCTAAGAGACTTGAGCAGAAGAACCAGATCATGGGTATCTGACAAGAATGTGGGTTTATTATAGAAAAATCTCCAGGGATCCCTGGGTGGCGCAGCGGTTTGGCGCCTGCCTTTGGCCCAGGGCGCGATCCTGGAGACCCGGGATCGAGTCCCACATCGGGCTCCCGGTGCATGGAGCCTGCTTCTCCCTCCGCCTGTGTCTCTGCCTCTCTCTCTCTCTGTGACTATCATAAATAAATAAATAAATAAAAATTAAAAAAAAAAGAAAAATCTCCAATTAAATTAAATTAAATCTTTAATCTTTTAATTAATATTAAATTCTGTTCACTTTTTGATTCGCCAGAAAATAGCTCATTATCTTAAAAATAGAGTAAGTTAAGACATGTTATTTTGCTCAATTTGAACAGAGATTCTTGAAAAAAATTATAAACATTTTCATTTAAAAATTCAATGAAAAACATAAATTTAAGAAATTCAATGAAATACACGAAAAATTAGTAACCAACTAAAACCACTTCCTGTGAAATGCCTATATGGTGTCAAAAGTTAGGAATTTGTTACCAGATTCTTGGGTCTATATGGTATTATAGCCATAAAATAGCATACGGGTTGAAGAAAATACAAATAAAAGTCTTATGTTCAAGGCCTTTCACATGTGGGCCAAATACAAATAAAATATGATATTGTAACTAAAAGAAATGATTGAGGGAAACCAAAGACCTGTACTTGATCATTCATTCCTTTATTCATCCTGCATTTGGTGGGCACCTGCCGTGTCGCGAGCATGGTATGACATGTATGCTATGGATACAAAGAAAAATAAGATATTGGGGTTTGGGTGTAGGTGTGGAAAATATGTATACTAATTAAGATATTTTATGATGTGTTTTAATAGAAGTGTGAACTGGTTTAGTAGAAGATTACAGAGAAAGAAATAACAATGTCTGGAAGGGGTCAGGGAAGTCTCTGCAGAAGAGGTAATGCTTACCATGAGTCTTAAAGAAGGAAGAAAACTTGTACATGGGAATAGAACGTATTAAAAAATATTAGCACTAAAGAACAGAATGTTTTCAGGGAGCAGATAAATGAATACTGGAGCCTCATCACACTGAGTGTCCAGTGTATACAAATGTAAATAAAGTAATCAACAGACACTCCCAGTCTGATCACCATATCTGAGGTTTCTTTGGCTGTGCCTGGAACCATTTTGGACATAAAGAGAAGGAAAAGGTGGCCTAGGGGTCCTTTCAGTTGAGTTACATTGGTTAAACAATGTTGTTAAACATAGTTATGTCCGACTCTTCCCGAGTATCCCTATTACTTTGATTCCAAAATGGAAAAATCCTATGGGATGTGGGACTTTCTGAATGGCAAAAGGAGAAGAGGAAGGGTGATATTAGAGACAGGTCTCAAACATCTATCGTTTAAAGCGGTAGAAGGAGGGATCCCTGGGTGGCTCAGTGGTTTGGCGCCTGCCTTTGGCCCAGGGCATGATCCTGGAGTCCCGGGGTCGAGTCCCGTGTCGGGCTCCCTGCATGGAGCCTGCTTCTCCCTCTGCTTGTGTCTCTGCCTCTCTCTGTGTCTATCATAAATAAAAATAAACAAATAAATCTTTAAAAAAATAAATAAATAAAGCGGTAGAAGGCGAGACTACTCACTGGGGCCTGAAAAGTGAAAAAGACAATGAACGACGAGGCACAGGGAGCCCGAACCCTGATGATTGACTGAGGTGCCACTTACAGCTACCCATCAGGCCCTTCCCTTACTCAGCTGATAACCGACATCTTCTCCATGCTGTAGTACCACATTTTCCACTCCTGCTACACAAATCCACTTAAAAACCTCCACCTTTACGTTCCTAGGATTAGCACCCTTCTCTAATCTTAGACTTCCCTTCCTGACCACTGTACTTCCATCCGTAGTACTCCATTTTCCTATTAATCCTGGCTTAACATTTTCTGAATCATCTTTTATTGCTTCATCCCTATAACATCCCTATAATTCTCCCATCCAGTCGTTCGCCACACATGGTCAGTCCTTCCTATGCAAAGACTTGTCTTTTCTCCCTTCTCCACTCCCACTGTTAGAATCAGAGATCAGGCCTCGATTGCCCTGTGTCCATACCACTGAAATATGTTCTTCCGCCTCTGGTCTCCTTATTGCCAGTATCCCCGTTGTCCAATATAGACTGCAGATGCCCTTCCCCCAAACCTCTCAGCCATATCACACTGCTGCTCAAGAAGTAGTTCTTTATTGGGGCTCCCAGGTGGCTCCGCGGTTGAGCACCTGCCTTCAGCTCAGGTCGTGATCCTGGGGTCCCGGGATCCAGTACCACATCGGGCTCCCTGCAGGGAGCCTGCTTCTCCTTCTGCCTGTGTCTCTGCCTCTTTCTCTAATTCTACAGAAGCTTTTGTGAAGTGTCCACTATGTTTTAAGTTGCTTTAAAGTATGGCCATGCCTTGTGATTCTTTGCTGTCCCATAATGCCTTGTACATAATTATCATAAATATTTTTTGACTAGTGAATACGTTGACCATTGTACTTGGTGAATAATCTGGGTAAAATAATTTGGAGTCGATTGACTTTGTCTATGAGGCAAAACAATAAAGGTAAGAAACTGCTCTAACCATAAAATTTAGCCTAGTGGATCCGCACTGTTCAACTAGAGTGGTAGAGTTACAGTGCCCCATGCCCCCAGATGTTTGACATTTGTACTTCTGTGCTGGATGACTGTTGATTGCTCTGACCAAAAGTCATAGACAAGTATAGACATATCTATAATCTCCACTTACCTGATGAGAGGGAAGACCTCTTATTTTAATTTCTGGTATGTGACTTTTGAAAGGCCTTTTCCATTCAAATTGACTATACTTTTCTTCCAACTTTCATTTATTTGCCTGCCAAAAGTTGATTTTTGATTTTTCTTTATTTATTTGCGAGAGAGCAAGAGTGAGAGAGATCACAGCAGGAAAGGGAGGAGCAGAGTCCCTGTTGAGCAGAGAGCCCAATGTTGGGCTCAATCCCAGGACCCTGGGATCATGACCTGACCTGACCTGAAGGTAGATGTTTAACAGACTGAGCCACCCAGGCGCCCCAAGTTGATTTTTTTTTAATTAAGCAAGCAAAAGTTACACCCATACATTTACAAATTAGTAAGTGAAATCTATTCATACGTGTCTTTAGACACTATAGTTCTTCGGAGTTCTCTATAACTGTAAGGCAGAGAATTGGTTCTACAAGATCTTTTTTGACTCAGAGACCATTATAAAACTGGACTGGAAGATTTGGTGTACTGTACTTTCTTTTGTGTTGGTCGCCGTCATGTGTGTTTTTTTACTGATATAGCTAACTTACAGTAAGTCAACGGGGGGATTGGAAGAGCTGTCATTTTGGCCCTTTCTTCAGCCGACGGCCACAGAATTGCCTAAGTAGGGCAATACTCTTCAAATTTAAGTACATATGTAAACTCTGTTGGCTGTATCCATAGAGACCTGGGAAAGAGGTGTCAACTTACAACAGTGGGGCTCGTTTCCCATGTTCGCTATCCATATGCCAAGAGGGCCCTGGAGGTCTTGGGTGTTACCATCTGGAGGTATCATCAGATACATCATTATTGCCCTATAGGGAACAGGACACTGCCACCAACACAATCACATGAGGTTGTTGAATGAACTACTCATATTAATACATTTAGTACATTATATAAATAAGCAGAATGATTCTTTTGGAGAATCTGCCTCCTATGATATTAAGAATCTACTCACTCTGTGCGCTAACAGTGGACTCGTACGTTTGTTGGCTAGGTTGTATGCTCTTCTACTTCCCGAAAATACCCAGCCTGTCTGAGGGCATAGGTCTGGGTTCGCTAACGGCTTTTTTTTTTTTTAAACTTAGTTATTGGGCAGCCCCGGTGGGTCAACGGTTGAGCGTCTGCCTTCAGCACAGGGCGTGATCCTGGAGACCCGGGATCGAGTCCTGCATCGGGCTCCCTGCATGGAACCTGCTCCCTTGCCTGTCTCTGTCTCTCTCTCTCTCTGGGTCTCTCATGAATAAATAAATAAAATCTTTAAAAAAAAAAAAAGACTTATTTATGTGAGAGAGAGAGAGAGAAAAAAAGAGAGTTGGAGGAGGAGCAGAGGAAGAGAATCTTCAAGGAGGCTACCCGCAGAGCACAAAGCCTGACCTGGGGCTCAAACTCACAACCCGTAAGGTCACAACCCGACCAGAAACCAAGAGTCAGATATTTAACAAATGGAGCCACCCAGGTGCCCCAGGATTCTCTGACATTTACGGAAAACCTGAGATGTATAAACTGTTATGCTAAACACTAAGGGGAATGCAAAGGAAAGTAAGGGTAGAGTAACATTTGTCACATCTGTGTTCTTTGCATCAAATCAATTTTAATTTACACGTTAAACCAATGAGGTAGGTGTTTGGCCTCCTACATTAGGAAATAAAGGCTCAGAGATGTTAAGTAATTTACTTGAGGCTACCCGGGGACTAAGTAGCAGAGCTCAGATTTGAACCCACACCTTCCAACCCCACAGTCTATATATTCTTTCTAGAGTCCATGGAGACCTCCCAAAGATGATGATTTTGAGAGGGATGTTAAAGAAACCCAAGGGACACAGCTGGGGAAGAGGGGAGATTTTACCACAGTATTCCACGATGCCAATTCACCTCGGAGTTCACAATTACACTAGAAGGACCCAGAATACAGAATTAGCCTCATGAGCCTCCTCACGCTTTAGGAGTACACCTGTGGCTAATAGAAACTTTTTCCTTTTGAGAGCAGGTACAAAGATTAAGAAGAATCTAGATGTTTGAAGAATCTGGCGTTTATTTTTTAAAATATTTTATTTATTTATTCATGAGAGACCCAGAGAGAGAGAGAGAGAGAGAGGCAGAGACACAGGCAGAGGGAGAAGCAGGCTCCATGCAGAGAGCCCGATGCAGGACTCGATCCTGGATCTCCAGGATCACACCTTCAGCCAAAGGCAGACGCTCAACCACCGAGCCATCCAGGAACCCCAACAAGCTGGAATTTAAACAGCTGAATGACTTTTTCTTTTCTTTCTTTCTTTCTTTCTTTTTTTTTTTTTTTTGTGGATTAGCTGTTTTGGAACTTCGTTCAAGTAAACTATTTCCCTTTGGTTCCAATCCTACAACGTACTAGCTATGAGGTTAGGAACACGAGATCCACTACATTGAAAAACTTAAACCCAAGACACAGGAAAACCAAAATCAGCTTCTTTTGGAGATGCCTAATGAGGTACATTTGTGACGTGTCTCCCAGTGTGTGTCGCAAATCACCACCATTACAACATCAGCAGAAGCCGTGCGCATGCTGATGATGTGGGCAGACCTTTGCATCATTGAAATCTAGGTCTTGCAAGAGAGAAATTGCCAGATCCAAATCAGCTCTGCCTCCTTCATTTAATTTCATTCTTTTATTTTTATTTTTGCTTCCTTCATTCTAAAGGCAGTGCTTCTCAGGATCACCTAGGATCAACTAGAGTATTTGATTCAGTAGGTCTGAATGAGGCCTAAGAATTTGTAATTTTAACCAATTCCCTGGTGGCTGTGGGCTTAGGAATCACACCCCGAGAACCACCATCAGGAGTAGGAAGCGGGCCGAGGACCAGCGCGTTGGTCCCTGATAACGGTCGGGACACGTAGGCGGCTTCTGACCGAGCTCGCAACCAGGTAAGCCCCACAGGACGTGCTTCTGTCAAAAAAGTGATGGCATGTCACTTCCACGCTCAAGATAGGACACACCGCAGCTCCGTCTTCCTGGCACTTTCCCGCTGGTGCTAGCTACTGGGAGCCGGTTAGCTGAGGTGCCCTGATGTGCCCCCGGGGAGGGTCCCCGAGGGACCGAGGCCTCAGGTCCCCAATCGCAAGGAACGGAGTCCTGCCAACAACCACGTGGATGAGCCAGGGAGCGGGTCCTCCCCAGGGACCCCGAGGGGTGCTGCGGTGTGGGGGGGGAACTGGAGCTGGAGGATCCAGCTGAGCTGTCCTTGGAGGCCTTACCCATAGAAAGTGCAAGATAAGGAATGTCGCTGTCTTAGACCACTAGGTTTGGGGGCGGTTTGCTATGCAGGAATAGCCAGCGAATCCCGGTGACCTCCTGGCCTTCAGGAGCTATTGGCTGGGCCGAAAGACCAGAGGGGCAGAGGCCGCGCCCTGGCACGAGCGGCACAGCCTTCCTGCACTCAGAGCTCCGGCGGTTTTGCACAAAATCACCCCAAGGTCTCTATTCCGATGTTTAAAATTATTCCTTTTGCATTTCGAGCATCATCTTGAAGGGAGAATGCGTAGTCCCGTGGCCAGTGGCTGGTGCCCCGGAGTCCTCTCTCTGTGCTCCACCAGCTGTATGAGAAGGAAATGCCAACGCGGTCAACCCAACCCAAACCAAACAACCCCATCTGCTCATTCGGAACGTCCGTGCACGCTCTGGCAGCGAAGTAGCACGAGTGTAACACGTTTACGCTTCTTTGAAGCGAATACCTAAAGGCAGATACGGGCTGAAAAGAGTTCTCGTGCCTAACGTAGCGCTCGCATGTGAAGTACATGACCAAAAGGAACGTCTCAACACCCTCTGGTTGGAGATGCTGCTGCACATTATTTTAGATTTTTATGTTTTAGTTTCTTTCTATGGAGGAAAACCAGACCAAAGGACATATTCTTAATGCGGTCCTATCTGGAGACCATCTCGTCACAGAATTCAATCCTAAAAGACAAATAGATTCTAGGGAGATTGTGTCTTTTTTTTTTTTTTTTTTTTTTTTTACAATGACTACATGACTTTTGTGGATTAAAATCGGGATGATTTAAATATTAATAGATTAATTTATGTGGAGGAAAAGTTACAAATCATTCACTTAAAGATTGGCTCTGCGCCCGCATTCTGGAGGCACCCTGGGGAGCGCTGTAGCTGCACAGCTAATGTCTACGCACAGTGAATTTCTGAACATAATTTATGTAGATGAAGTGTGCAGAAGGTTTTTATTTGTTCTACATCTCAATGTCTCACCTCTGCATGAACTTCCCAAACCCAGATCTACTCCAAATACTCTTACTCCCCTTCTCCACACTTCCCCCCAATGTGTTTGCTTTGGCAACTTTCATGTTCTTACAAACAATTCTCCCAACGAAATCAATCACTCTTGCACCCAAAGAGAAATACTGTGCACTCAGTGCGATGACAAAATGAAACATGTTTGAGGCAAACCATGTGTTCCCGCGTGTCCGGAATTATGCTATTTGCTCAAGGAACATGTTCCTAATGTGTTTGGCTTCTGTTACCCCTTGTGATTGCAACTTTCATTGTCTTTTGGAATTTATGATTTCAGAAGCAACTGCTTGGACTCATTTAATGGGACGCTCTTGGAATGGGGAGCCTGAGGGGATTCAGTGGGCAACGTCATTCTTTTCTCCTTTCCAGGCGGGTTTGGCCCATAAAAGGGCACGTGGTGCTTGAAGGATTCTGGGGGCTTGATCCTCTCTTCCATGTGGAACCCCAGACAAATGGTTTACCTAAATGACATGGATCTGTCCTGATTCGAAAGCTCTTCAGTTAACTGATCACATTATTTGGGGAAAAAATACTTTCTGGTGGTGCAGTGAGACAACATCATTTTAGAAAAGGATTTTTCCATGGTGCTTTCCTTGGAGGCACCCAGGTTACTTGACCAGATTTGCCCCTCGGTGTGACAGCATATTTATTTAGAAGAGAAGCACCAGTATTACCAGTTCCATTTTATAGATACAAGACCCGTGAGCTAATCAAGACCTTGCCCCCATTCCTTTTTCTCTGATTGATGGATATCCAACCCTTACTCCAAGGATTGATATAGGAAGAGGTCATTCCCAGACCCACTGGGCATTTTCACTGGGTCTCTGCACTCTCTTCCCTTGGAGCTCTTCAGGAAGCCTTGGGTTCATTTCCTGCCCCATTCCACCTACCTACTGGGGGCCTTGGGAAACTCAGTTCCATGTAAGCCTAATTCTTTTTCTGTATTTCATCAGTCTAAACTTTTTTTAGAATGACAAATGGGATAAGTAAATTTTCCCACCAGTCTGGTGTTTAATACATTTAAAAATTAAAGCTATCAATCATCATTGCAGCAAACAGAGTGACGCAGGCTCAGGGAAGGTGCACAATGGAATCTAGTCATATGTGATGGAAAAATACCTTAGTTGAAAAAAGAGGGGGGGGGATAAGCATTAATACGTTGTAGAGACTGGAATATAGCTTTGCTTGTGCATGTGTGTGTTTACCCAGTAAGGAAAAGGTCAATACCCCCACATTTTAGACTTCTTTTTTTTAATCTCAGGGGAATTGAAATGAAATATTATTATCTTCTACAAACATTCTGTGGAGGGGGGGCACTGTGTGCTTAAGGAGGAGTTCATGTGGGGATCCCTGGGTGGTTCAGTGGTTGAGCGTCAGCCTTTGGCCCGGGGTGTGACCCGGGAGTCCTGGGATTGAGTCCTGCGTCGGGCTCCCTGCATGGAGCCTGCTTCTCTCTCTGCCTGTGTCTCTGCCTCTCTCTCTCTCTGTCTCTCTCTCAATGTCTCTAATAAATAAATAAATAAAAAATCTTAAAAAAAAAAAAAAAAGAAGAAGGAGTTCGTATGATAGTGCACTGGTTTACAGCTCAGGCTTGGGAGGCCAGTGGCTTGACACCCAGCTCTGCCACTTACTAACCTGGTGAATAAGCTGCAAACCTCTCTGAGCCTCAGTTTTCTCATTTGTAAGAAGGCACTAATCACACCCACCTCATAGGTTTATTGTGGAAATTATATGATATGATATGATGCATGCAAAGCCCTGGCAAAGTCAGCGTTAACTGTGGCCGTCATCATATCGCTACTATTATTGCTGTGACATTCCAGTTCATCACATACAATGTAACTAGTCCCCCTCCCCTTAAAAAGAAAAACAAAACCCAAACAAACTAATCCAGAGGAGCTTATGCTAGGAAATTAACGAGGGTGGCAAAAGTAAATGCTTGGGGAAGTGTTTTAATAGAGGAATGAAGGGTTTCAAAGAAGGGAGACAGCAAAAGCCTCAAAGAGGGAGGTGGGTCCTTTGTAGGGACCTTGGTCTGTGCCTAGAAGGTAGGGTGGCATTTGCTACCCAGTGTCCCATCCCATCGGTTCTACAGCCGCATTGCCCTAAGTGCTGCCTCCCTGTTGTGCACTAAATGGCTGCATCCCCTCAAATTCATATGTCAAAGCTGTAACCCTAATGGTATTTTGGGGGGATATTGGGAGATAATTAGGTTTAGATGAGGTCGGGAGGAAGGGGCCCCTGTGATGGGTTAGTGTCCTTATAAGAAGAGGAAGAGACTGGAACTCAATCTCCAGGACGGTGAAGACCCAGGGAGAAGTCCTTGAGCTTGGAAGGGGCTTTCACCAAGAAATGAATGTGCTGGCGCCTCGGTCTTGGGCCTCCCAGCCCGGAGAACAGCGAGGAGGAGGTCTGTGGTTTGGGCCCTGCGTCGGCCCGATGGCTGATGCTGCCCGAGCTGACCCAGACGGCGTCCAGGGGCGAGAAGGGGCAGTGGGAGCCCCGGCTCGCGTCTAGGAGCACTCCACCTCCCAGACGGGCAGTCTCCCGGGTTTCCTGGACGCCCAAGCACTGAATTGAGGTCTTTTTTTTTTTTTTTTTGAGGTCTTTTTTTCTTGACTGGAAGGAGCTACACGTCGTCTTTTGGCTGGGGTCACGGAAATTGGAGTTGGGAATATTGAAACTCATTCTTTTCTTTGATTCTGAAGAATTTCAGCTGAAGTGCTTCAGCTATGATTTCTTTTCTTTCTTTTTTCTTTTTTTTTTTTTTTTTTTTGGCTCTCTAAGACTTACTTTCCTTAGTCCCTTCATCTCTGCCAGCCAGTTTCAAAATAGTATAAAGTAGAGGCAGTTTTTACTAGTGCTGTCGACTTTCCTTTTCTGTTTAAGATTCAGGGCCGTGGATTTCTTTGATCAAAAGGAGCCACAAACTCTTTTCGCACTTCTTGGAGACACAGACAATTTAACTTTGATTTGGGGAGTATTTGGCCCGGCTTAGTGGCAGGTGGCAACTGTCATTAAGTCATTAAGATCAGGACACTTAATGACCAGCGTAAACCAAGCCAGCGAGGTACAAGAGAGAAGGGAGGCTGTGGTGATTCTCCACATCTCTCCAGCTGTGGCTCCCCAAACGACAAACAGCTCTAATAGAGAATAAAAGGAGAAGAGGGTCGATGGTTTCTACCCGTTTGTTTTGCTTTCATTATCCTCGGATTATGTTTGCTCTTGAAACCTACCTGATTGCCCGGTCAGGCAGTCCTTGGCACGGGCTCTCTAGGTGTCCGAAGGTGTTTTTCTTCCATCTGTACATTCCGGCCTGCCCTCCACCCTCCTGCACTGGGAAGTTGTCTTTTTCAGGGTGGACAAATTTGCCTTCTGCTTCTCTGATGCAGCTTCATGTAAACCTGCTCACTTACACTTTCTGTAGGCACTTGTTGGCAGTGATGCTCTAAGTGCCCTCCTGCTCCCCCCCCACCCCAGCTGCTGAGGAGTCTTTTTTTTTTTTTTAAAGATTTTATTTATTCATGAGAAACACAGAGAGAGAGAGGCAGAGACCCAGGCAGAGGGAGAAGCAGGCTCCATGCAGGGAGCCCGACACCGGACTCAATCCCAGGACCCTGGGGTCACGCCCTGGGCTGAAGGCGGCACCAGACCGCTGAGCCACCTGGGCCGCCCTGAGGAGTCTTTTCTAGGAAGCGCTGTCAAGTGGATTGTTAGCTTGTTCCGGTTAAGCATTAGGAGTTCAGGCCAGAGAGCATATTTTCTTAATTACTTAAGTCCAATTTCTTTATTATTGCTATGAATGAGGGGATTTCAAACCGGTTCTCCGTCAACAGCATTTTAAAAATTAGAGCCTGGTACTTTTGCGGGTATCTTTGCCCTCCAAGGCTGTTTACCATGAGCCCTCATTTCTCCATTTTCAAACTTGATTAGACTTAACCTTTCCAGACTTTTCCTAGATGGTGGCCCGGGGCTCTGCACTGACTGGAATGAAGTAGGTGGTTTAATCAATATTGACTACACTCAGCATCTCTACTTCAAGGAAAGCTAAACGTGAATCTTGCTCCACTGGGAGGAAGAAACAAGGCAGGACAGGCTGTTAGCCCTTTGCAGAAGCTATTCAGGTAGATGTTGTGTTAATCCAGTTTTGTTTGTGTTTACCCTGGAACCTCTGAGCCTTGGCTCTGCTTTCTCAAGATTGGGACACTTGCCTCCACCTCCCCTTCTGTTGCTTGGCAGGGAGAGGGCGTGTGTCCCTGTGTCCCTCTTCTCTTTCAGCCCAGACGTGGTGCCGGAGCCTGAGCCTGCCGACTTGGGGGGCAGCGAGAGATGTGAGGTTGTGTTCTAGAGCCATCTGCACAAAGAGGGCCTCGGGAAGCTTCTTCCCCAGGGCAGAGAGTCACCCCGAGCCATCCCCATCCGGGCAGTAGGCCCGCCCGCCCGGGCTGCGTCAGGAACCTCTGCCGGCAGCCCGGACTGCTGCTCGGGAAGTCTCCAGCCAAACCAAGTTCTTGTAAAAATAAATACTCATCAGCAAATATTTTGATTAGTTAAAAATGTTCTAAATGGCTAACCCCCGCTCCCCCGCTCCCCACCAGTGCGAGGGCAGAGAAGGGGCTCCAGGACGGGCGGCTCCATCGGGCCCTGCAGCTAGCCTGGGGGGGATTCTGGGGGGGTTCTGAGGGGGGCTCTGGGGGGGCGCCTCTGGGGGGGAGCTCAGGCAGCCTGGCCCTTCTGGAGCCCGCACCCCGCCCTGCAGCCCTCGGTGAGCCCCGCGCCAGCCCGTGTCCCTGCGGCCAGCCTTGGTGGGGGTGGTTCCGGGGGTCTGGGGGTGGGACACAGGCGGCCTGGGACCTCCTGGGGCCCGCACCCACCCCGCAGCCCAGGCCGCGGCTCCCCTGGGGCTCCAGCTCCGCTGCTGTTGGTCCACATTCTTGGCAGCACCGGGCACCTGGGGTGGGGGGCAGGCACCGACGTCCAGGCCCAGGTTCCTAGGCGTCCGCAGGCCGGGAGCTGCTGATGTCGCACAGGCCCCGACATGGGGAAAGGCACACCCACGGCCCCGTCTTCCGGTGGTGAGCAGCCCCTGCTTCACGGGGTGCCCAGCTGTGTTGGGGCGGGTGAGGCCCGTGCCTCCCTCCCCGGCCTGCGTTCACAGCAGGCGAGCAAGGTAGGTGGCCCTTCCAGGTGCTCTTCCCCTTAGGGGACCCTGGGAGGCGCAGGCGGGCCCGGGTGCCAGCATGAGGTTGGAGCGCCTGCCCAGGGCTCCGGCTCCCCGCAGTCCGGGCGCTGGGGGCGGCTGAGGGCCCGGCTCCCGTCGGGGGGCTCCTGCCCTGGCCCGTTGTTCACAGTGCTTACGGGGGTGCCTGGGCTTTTCCTGGGCACAGCGTCACCGCCTGGGGCTGCCAGGAGGACACGCTGGCCCTTCACATTCCTGCCATGTCGTGTGCCGGGCGACGTCCAGGTCCCCCTCGGAGACCACCACTGCCTGTGATCGGCCACCCACGGTCACCTTGCGCCTCGCTCAGAGCAGGCTCAGGCCACTGAGTCCCCCACTGCGCCGTGGGCCTTGCTGGCGTCTGGGGTGTGGCCTCAGCGTGTGGAGGAGGCTCGGGCATGTCCTTCCTCTGGGGTGTCGGCAGGGCCTGTGGCAGCTTCCAGCCCGCTCGCCAGCCGGCCCCCCGAGCCCTGCCCGTCGCCATCCTGGTGTCAGCGAATCGTGTGAAGCTCCTAAGTGGCACCTGTCAAACTGTGACGGTGGCATTCATGTGGCAGGGCCGCCGCGGGAAGGCTGGGCCTGGTCACCCCCCAGCGGGCCGCCACCTGCCAGCCCAGGGGGTGACGTGCTGACTCTGTCCGTTCCTTCTGTCCTTTCTTTCTAGCAGTGTGTTTCTTGGATGGAGGGGCACGTTCCTGAGGTAAAGAAAAGCTTTCAGAGCTGCAAAGCTTCCAGAAAAACAATCAGGAACCGGCTGGCAGCACAGTTTAGGGGTTTCAGCCTGGCCCTGCGGAGACGAGCTAGCACGGGCACGGGTGGTGCGCCCGCGGCGGGAAACCGCATTGAAACTAAGTCATAAATAAATGTGCTGGGGAAAAGGGAAGTCGTGGCACCCCCACCCCACCCCACCCCACCCCACCCCGACCCCCACCCGGCATTGTCTTGAGAAACCTGCTAAGGCAATAGAAGCTGCTGAGCTTGAAAAGAAAAGAAAAGAAAAAAACCCCAAGAGGCCCAGACAGGCTTGAGCTCCTAGACCGCCCGAGAGCGCTGCGGGTTTCGCTGGGGACCCTCTGCCCTGGCTGCGGAGGACACCTCGGGCTCCTTCCGGCTCTGGAACTGAGGGGGTTTACTTGAGGCCCCGCGGGAGCCTCTGTGTTACTTGCAGGGTGGCCGGTGGCCTGATTTCTGGGGATCCTCTCTTCTTTTTCCTTGTCGGCACCTATACTCGACGTGGTCCGTATGGATCACATGGGTGGCCTCCCCCTCCAGGAATTCCTCCCCCGCCCCGTGTGCCTCGAGGCCTGTGGACCATATCATTACAGGACAAAACACACGAACAGTGGATCCGAGTCAACCCGGAGGCTCTGGGACGGCCGCCCCCCACCCCACCCCGCCGAAGATCCGAGGAGCGGGCGCCCAGGGCTCGGAGGCGCTCCAAGCCGCGCCTGCTTCACCCACAGGGGAGCTTCCAGGCCCTGCGTTCCTTACAGTCCTCGCCTGGGGACATCCAGGACCAGCCACACCTTTTACAGACCCTGAGCTCCAAGAGGCCGCTTGCACGACCAAGTGGACAGGTTAAGCCCAGTGACACGGATGAAAGGTTAGCGCTCTTCCGGGGCCCACAGCGTCCCCTGCAAGTGTGGTTTCCTGTGTGCAGGCTGCGGTGACGGTGACCCGGCCTTGGACAAGAGCCTCCGCCTGGGAGACGGACGCTCCACTGTTTAAGGAGCAGAGCCGTGGACTGTAGTGGGAGGTGCAGCGACACCAATGTGTCATCCTGACCAGGGAATCCATTCTCGTGGTTTCTGCCGTGGAAGAGGGTCTTCCCGACGATCACGTGAACCCACGTGCCCTCTCCTTTTCCCAGGTTAAAGATGAAGCTTTCTCATTTCCTGCCTTCATACCTGTGCCCGTACTTCCTGGGGTCACAGGTCTCTTTTTCTGCTTGTTCTCATGACCCGAGACTTTGATTCTTTTTTTAACCATCACTTTGCCCGGAACTATAGGATAGTTGTGTGTGTGTGTGTGTGTGTGTGTGTGTGTATGTGTTTAAAAACATAGAAAAGAGGGCTCCTGGGTGGCTCAGTAGTTGAGCATCTGCCTTTGGCTCAGGGTGTGACCCCTCGGGATCAAGTCCTACATCGAGCTCCCTGAATGGAGCCTGCTTCTCCCTCTGCCTGGGTCTCTGCCTATCTGGGTCTCTCATGAATAAATAAATGAAATCTTAAAAAAAAAAAAACATAGAAAAGAAATACCCTAAACCATTAACAGTGGCGGTGGGATTATATTTTAAAAGCTTCTTTGTGTTTCTCTGCCTTTTCTCATATACCGTCCTCCCCTAATTTCGGTCCAAGAAGCATATGTTAGTTTTAGAGTCAGATGAAATACGTATTAAAGAGTGTTTTTCTGAAACGATGTTGGTTCTCTAGAGGGGAGCCCTAATTTCAATGTAGCATGGCCCGTGCTCAGGAAAGGTAACCCCAAGGTACAGTGTTACTGGCTTTTCCGGGTCCTGTGTTTGAAGCCCCGGGATTAGGCATGCCGAGGGCCTGCCTGTATTTCTTCGGGAAGGAGGAGGTGGGCCAGTGGGGGTGGGGAGACACACATAAAGCAGAAAAACAGCAAAATACAAATGTACACACACAAATAAGGCAGCATTACTTTTAAGAGGTGCTTGTATTTACGATGCTCTCTGGGACCCAGCAGAAAACAAGTACCTGGTGCCAGGGTCCAGAGGCCTCCGCAGGTGAGCCAAGGCCTGGACCGAATCTGTGTTTACGTCTTCAACTGCGAGGGCTCTGGGTGAACACGGAGGAGTGGCGCAGCGTATGGGAACTAGCAAGAAGCCCACGGGACACTGCGGGCCGGAGAGGGACAGTGGGGACGCCCGTGGGCCCAGCGCAGAAGCCGCCTCCCACAGCTTTGCGGAGGTTGCCATTCTGGTAAAAACAAGCAGAGGAGCAAAGCAAAGGGAAATGGTGAGGAGAAGCCACACAGAGGTGTCGGCCAGGTGCGTCCCTGCCACTGGATGGCCATGACATCCCAGGAAAGCTGCTGCTGATTCTCTCTGGGCCTCGGCTTCACTCTTTCAAAATGCATCGGGCGTCTGCTGATCTCAGGTCAAGTCTGAGGCAGCCCCCGTCTCGGAGTGGGGAGGACTCATGCTCCGTGGACATGCAGCTGTGGAGCTGCGAGGCAGGTTGTCCAGGTTACACTGACGGGACTTTGCCTGAGACAAAGGCCCGAAGTGCTGCAGGAGTGGGTGAGGCAGCCAACCAAAGTCATGAGGCCCACCTTCACAGTCCCAACAACGGGAGGGAAGTGTGGCCCTCAGATGTGAGACTGGAATTAAGAGGGAAGATGGAGTTGCTCTGATCATTTGTTTATGGGGAAGTTTGGAATTTTTTTCCCAGGAGACATCACATTGAACCCCGACACGTGCCAAGTACTACATCGGGCAAGGGAATAACAGAGAGTAGACTCTAGGCTGTGCCAATAGTGAGTGTTCATGGCTCCCACAGGGCCTGGCTTAGGAGACTAGTGTCTGCTGGTTGGTCTTTGAAAATCCCACTTTCACAGGAAAGGGCCAGGCTCCTGAAGGTTAGGAGACCAGCTGTGCCCTGAGCTATGCCCTGGCGAAGAGGGACAGGGCACCGGGCGGGGGTGTTGGATGGAGTGCTCGTCCCTCCTCCGTGGTCAGTGTTGACTCAGGGTTCTCTCCACACGTTGAAAACCTGACCATTATTATGTTGCCTATATTTCCTTTTGGTTCTTCCATCATATTTAGCTAAATCTTTTTTGGAATGCCAGCCTGTCTTAGCTGCATGAAGGGACAATGAGGAAACGGGGTTTACTTGTGCCCGGGCTGAATTTCAGGGCAGGAGCAGGGTACTCTCGGGATCAAAGTGTGATACTTCCAGGAGAAGATGCAACTCTGGAAATGTCTCAGGTTTGGAGACACAGATGGAAACGAAGAGCCACTAACACAGTCATTTCTAGGAGAAATCTCCTTCCGGAAAATCTCTGGATTTTTCGCGTTTAATAAGATAACACAGTACTCTTGTAAGCTGTCTTCCAGTGCTGAGATTCCACAACCAGTCTGCCCACACAACTCTTTGATGCCTTCTTGACTCATGGATTGATTCCAAATCCCTGGGACTGGGGCACAGTTTGGGGAAACTGGGAAGTGGTATTTTCTTCATCCCTTTCCCTTCATAGATATAAGGCAGTTCCAGGCAACCTGATCTTTGAAAATCTGGATTTTTCCCTTAATTGTTATTTTCAAAACAACTATTCACTTTACAGAAGACTTTCCCACTAGGCTGCCACTATGGCAGAGACTGTTAATTGTCCCACGATACCTGCTTCCTCTGAAATTTGACTCTTCCTTTCCACCTTTACAGCCAAACCGAGTCTGGGTTCCAACCACCTCATGCTCAGGTCACTAGAGTAGATCCTAATGGTCTTCCAGTCCCAAATTCAGCCCAAGTGCCTGCCTGTCCACCACTAGATAAAACTTCCCTAAAGATCTTCGCTTCATCATTTCGAAAACTCTGTGGTTCCACTGAACCTGATGAAATTCCAAACAATGGACAGTACTGAGCTACACAAAGTGGAAGCTTTATATGGTCAACCTAATATTTAGGCTGATCTTCAAAGAACATCACTCCTTGTCCGCCCTTTTATTTGCAGCTGCAGTTCTGCCCAGCGATCTCTTTAGGCAGTGTGTTCAGATTCCTCAGCGTCTTCTTCATAACTCATCCTTCTTGCTGTGCATTTGCTGGTGTAGTTTGCCCTGCCTACTAAGGTTTTCCTCTTCTTGCCAACACCATCCTCCATGTCCTTCAAGACTCAGTTCTAACTTGACGGGATGAGCACTGGGTGTTATGCTATTTGTTGGCAAATCGAACTCCAATAAAAAATATACACAAAAAGGTCTCAGTTCTAGACTATCTTCCTTATTATGTTTCCTGTGAGCAATCACACTTTATGATGTAGTATGACTTCAGTGATAGGAAGATGAAATCAATACTTGTATTAGAAGCATGTTACTTTTCTGGATAATGTTTAAGATATTTACCTTTAATCATGCTCTGTTAGTATGAGAAGTTAACCTTTTTTTCCCCAAAATGATAGAGCAAATTTTTCATGTCAAGCTAACAAATACTATTTTTTTAAAAGATTTTATTTATTTATTCATGAGAGACACAGAGAGAGAGACTGAGAGGCAGAGACACAGGTAGAGGGAGAAGCAGGCTCCATGAAGGGAGCCCGACGTGGGACTCGATCCCAGGTCTCCAGGATCACACTCTGGGCTGAAGGCAGGCGCTAGACTGATGAGCCACCCAGGGATCCCCACAAATACCATTTATATGGCATCTTTCCCTTATGATAACTTGAATTTCCATAGCGTTCTCTAACAATACAATTACCTTCTTTCCTAAATTATAAAAATCTTCAAGAGCTGATCGTGTCCTCTATCTTTGAAAGCAATTCCTAACTTGAAAAATGTTTTGCTCGTGGTGGGTGCTTAATAAATGCTTCCTGGCTCGAAGAAGCCATTAAAACTGTTAGCTTTTCTAGCTAGACTAAAGAAAGGTCAAAATTTTCCAGAGGATGGGAAATATGTGAATGGCACTAGCTTAAGTGATGCGACCATCTCCCTGGCCCCCAACACACAGAAGGGGCTCACTTGAATCATTTCTTCTCACTGGTAAAAGCGGTTTTAGGTCTGAAAAGCACCTCCTATTTTCTTCCTTCCCCTTAACTCGTCGAATTTCTTTCTTATTTGGAAACTCCCTTATTCAGAGTATATGTTGTAATTCTAGTCTTACATGTCTAGACTGTGAGTACTCAGAGGATGTTGATGCATGTTTGGTGAACGCATATGCGAATGATCAGCACGGAGGTCTATTTGAAGCGAGAGCAAAAGTCAAGGCTGAGAAGTAGGAGATCTCAGCACTAGGGTGCTCAAACCTTCTGGCTCTAGCGGGATCGCAGGGTTGTCCAAGGTCCTCTCCAAGTGTTCTTTTCATGCTACTCAAAAAGAAACGACTGGTTCTTAAGATGTGCAAGAGCTCCAGTTCAGATGCAGAGTTGCCTTGGTCTCGAGACCCTGGTGACCCCCTTTCCCAGTCCCATCACCTGCCTGTCCTCCTGATGCCCCACCGCAGGGCTCAGAACACAGATGGCTCCGAAGCTGGCAGGTTTGTTTCCTCGCTCATAAAATTTGACACAAGGGGCCGACAGGAAGGAAGGAGGAATTAGAAGCAGTCTCTACCTCGTGGGCTATTAATACTTAAGTATGCACCCTTTCTCCATAGCTAGAAATAACTTCAGTGAGAATGGCTTCAGTGTGACTTCTCTAGCCTTCAGATTTTTCTAATCTGAAATATGAAACAGTGATATCTCCTTCCATGGCCTAAAGGCATGGTCTGTGATTCTGGAGATGACAAGGATTTGACCAGAGTGTGTACATGATTTAATGAGTAGAAAACACATCCTAAGGAATATTATTTGAGTTTATATGATGTGGTTTCATGTGGGAGAAAGGAATGAGGCGTACTTTTAGAATGGTGTTCAAATATTTTTTTAAAAAAATTGTTGACCAGCTGTTCTCAATTTCACCTGAAAAGAATGGGGGGAGAAAAGGAATGATTTTTAAGAAGCACCATGGGGAATGTAAAGCAGACTTCTGACACTACAGATCAGTGGTTCTCAAATTTTAGTGTGCACAGAACCCCCTGGGAGCTTGTTTAAAATGCAAGTTCCTGGCCTACACTTAGCAGTTCTGACTTGGTGGATCTGGGGTGGAGCCTGAGAATCTACATTTTTCACCAGCCCCTCCCAAAGTTGAATTGGGGCAAGTGGTCCTGAGATCATACTTTGAGAATGGGTGGGTTGGATGACTGAACCGAATGGATTCGTAGGGGACTCACTGAGCTTTTCTTTTCTGGAACATCCCGTAAAGACATTTTTGTTTTATTTGACTCCATTTAAACAGAGAAGAGATTATCATTTGTTTAGGGGGATGCACTAGGTTGAAAGTGTCCCTAAAAATTCACATCCTTCCAAGTAGGCCAACACCTTGCGTTCAGACGTCTAGCCTTCCGAGCCAGAACCATGAGGAAGAATGTCTGTTGTGCAAGCCCCCCGGTTTATCGTATTTTGTTAGAGCAGCCGAGACAGATTGCTACAACTGGTCCTCATAAAAAGAAAAGAAGAGGCCTAGGGACAAGGCCCTGGGACGGGTGATGGAGGCAGAGGTTGGGGTGATATAGCTGCCCGTAGCGCCGCAAGCTAGGATCCCCCCGAGAGCCCTCAGAGACCAGGGCCCACCGACACCTTGGTCCTGAACTTCTAGCCTCCAGAACTGTGTGAAAATAAGTTCTGTTGTTTGAAGCCACACTACAGCAGCCCTAGGCAACTAATACAGGGGTTTAGATATAATCCCACCATTAGGCGGAGAAGTAGGTGAGCTCTCAAGACAGGCATTTATTGTTCTGCAGGCTTACTTGCTCGTGTTTGGAGGGATATCAGTATTCAAATATTTGGAAGTATCATGAACTAGACAGTACTGTATTGGTGTTTTTTATTTTTATTTTTTTTTTAGAAATTTAAGATCCTTTATTTTTTTAAAGAATACAATTTATTTTTTTTTAAGATTTATTTATTTATTTATTCATGGAGACACAGAGAGAGAGAGAGAGAGAGAGGCAGAGACACAGGCAGAGGGAGAAGCAGGCTCCCTGCAGGGAGCCCGACGTGGGACTCGATCCCAGGACCCCAGGGTCACGCTCTGAGCCAGAGGTAGACGCTCAACTGCTGAGCCACCCAGGCGTCCCTACCCCAAACTTTCTAAACAGGAAATAAACTCATTTTGAGGTCGTGTTGTCAGCTGGAAGAGATTTGAAATCACTTCCTCCTCTTAAAATTCTACAGGTTAACCTGAAGAATAAATCTGACTTTCCATTGATTTGAAGTGATGGTGAAATGTTGTAAAGGGGGTTTATCTCCTTGGATGAGACTTCAGTCATTCAAACCTACTGGAAACACTCATGCAGGAAAACAAGCTTACTGCCTTGTAAGGTATGGAGCGAACCCCCTCATTTTTGGTAGTCGCTTTATAATTGTTAAATTATATGAATAGATTTCACTCCTCAGTGCTGAAATTTCTTTATGTTTTATGGTTGGCACTTTATTGAACCTAATATTTGAAAAGCCATTGATTTGCTAGCATTTAATTTGCAAGCCTCTTCTCAGATAGGTGCTATATTATGTTGTAACATGATAGAGAAGGGGCAAAGAACTTGGAATGTTGCTGGCATATCCGTTCTTTCCGTTAATAAAACACTCAACTGAGTCATTTTCTCTGGCCACTTTTCCATTGTAAAAAACTTAAATCAAAGAACGTGACTGCTTTTATTGGCAAAACAGTAGATAAATCAGGGATGTAAAAATGCAAGAAGGATTCTGTGTAAGCATGGTGCAGTCAGCTCGCTGGGTGAAAGGTTTTTTCTGTCAATGTTCCTCTGGAGACACTTAGGTTTAAGGAAATGTTTGCACTGCTCTAGAGAAAAAGTTGGCTGTGTGTTTTTCTTTTGTGTTTAGGCCACTCTGGAAGTAATTCCTTTGGGCACAATTATCTAACATATGGTGATTTAGAAAAAGCCCAAAGCAAAGGTCATTTGGATGTTTTAGACAGGAAAGAAGAAAATCCATCTTGGAGAATAAAACGAAGTCAGGAAGGGCTGAGGTACAACTTATGGTCAAAGGAACGTGAAAAGTAAAAGTGAGATAGATTTCAAGCAAAAAAATGCAAGTCAAGTTTTTTGTTTTTCCTTTTCTTTTCTTATCTTGTTTTGCACGAGGACTGTGTGATGTGGAGATTAAAAAAAAATGCCTCGATCAGAAACATTTGGTGCTGGACAAGGCACGGAAAAGATCAAGGCCAGCTTTGACCTGTGTGTGTGACCCGTGTGGTCACCCGGGCCCCACGCCTAGGAGGGCCCCACACTTGGTTTAATACTCTATTGTTCTCCTAAAAGTCTTCATCATTTCTGAACTCTAGATCCTATATTTTTACTTTAACCCAGGACCTGCAAATTAGATCCCCGGTGCTGCAAAAGATGGTCTATTGCAAACTCCTTGTGTGTGTGTGTGTGTGTGTGTGTGTGTGTGTGTGTGTGTGTGTTTAGATGACAAAATAAGGTCCAGAGACAATCAGTGACTCGCTTGGTGGAGCTGGGAATAGAACCAGCTCCTCTGCATCCAAACTGCAAAGAGAAGTCATATCCAAGGCGTCTAAACACAGAGAAATGCTTTTCACTTTCACATTAAAAGAAACTTCTTCATGTATTATCAACGAGCCAAAAAATAGAAAAAAAGAAAAGAAAAGAAAAAACAAACAAACTAATCCGAAAGGAAGAAGGTTTTGGGCATGCTTGGGACACAAGTAAGGAAGACCTCACATTGATTTTTAAACCCATTTCTAAAAGCAACATTGGCTGCCGTATTCGTTTTCTTCCCTCCGGAGTCAGCCCTCGGATCTTCTGACATCACATATGCTCGCTGTTTTCCGACCCAGAGAGCCAGGCTTGTGTCCAAGCGGAGGATCCAGTGGCCAAATCCCCCCTTGCGCTGTGGCGGACGGGCTGCTCTGCTCTGTGCACCTTTGCCCTTGGTGCCGTCCTGGCGAACGTAGATTCAGTTTAACAAGTGCCTTTTTCTTCTTGCATGATGAGGAAGAGGATGAGACCAGTCTAGCACCAGCCAGGCAGCCAACAGCACTGCACGTCAGAACTGAGCACATGCTGTATTGGGCCGTTTTCTCTTTATTCTTTTTTTTTTTCTAATATTTTATTTATTTTTTCACGAGAGACACAGAGAGAGAGGCAGAGACCCAGGCAGAAGGAGAAGCAGGCTCCTTGCAGGGAGCCCGACGTGGAACTCGATCCCAGGACCCGGGGTCACGGCCTGGGCTGAAGGCAGCCACTCAACCGCTGAGCCCCCCGGGCATCCCAGTATTAGACCACTCCTGAGCTTCCAAAAAGGTACCAAACTCCGAGGAAAGCAGCTCTTGGAGCATCTCACTAAGTTGGGAAACGTCCTCTGGAATTGTGATGTTCTATCTTCAGGCTGACACGGTGATCAGAATTTATACTTCTGGTGGGTTCTGGATGAAAAGAACTATCTTTTTTTTTTTTTAAGATTTTATTTATTTATTTGAGAGATAGAGAGCAAGAGAGAGAGAAAGAGAGAGAGAGCATCACTGGGGGGCAGAGGGGCGGAGGGAGAAGCAGACTCCCCACTGAGCAGGGAGCCTGATGTGGGGCTCAGTTCCAGGGCCCCGGGATCATGACCTGAGCCGAAGGTGGACACCTCACTGACGGAGCCACCCAGGCGCCCCAATGAAAAGAATGATCTTAAAGAGTTAGTTTTTAACTTTCTTATAAGATTGGAGCAAAAGAGAGGCTTTTAGCCACCCCCTCCCACCCAACTCCCCACGGCTTTGTGATGATGAATAACATCTACGGAAATAAAGAGTTAATCCGCGACTCTGCCCAAAGGCTGTCACCTGAAATTGTCTTGGGCCCGGATGGGCAAAGGAATTCTCGAAATGTATTTTTTTCCTCCATGAGAAACAACCTACTTCCACCTCCCTTGATGTAAATCAGAGATAAATGCACAGGCTAGCATCTGTCTCCCGATCTTGGGGCTGGAGGACCTCCTCATCCTGCGCTCACAATTCAGAGAAGAGGAAACTGAGGTCCGGGGAGGTTGCGGGTTACCTGAGGTCATTCGGCCATTTGCAAGCAGAAGTGGGCCCCTGACCCCCAGGGCAGGCGTCTTTCTCAGGGTGCGCCCGTTGGGTCGGGGAGGTTCTGGGGGAGGAGGTGGGTCTCTCCGGTGACCCTGAAACATTGAAGCACTAACTCCTAGTCCTTGGGTGCCCAAGGTGCACACCTCGGGGCTGTGTGTCCCCCCGCGCCCCAGCCCCATGCCGTGACCACCTCGCAGACAGCACAGGGGGCAGGAAGGAAGAGAGCTGATGGCTGGGGCACCTGGGAGCCAGGGGGCAACCGAGAGCCGGGGCACCTGAAAACCGGGAGGTACCTGGGAGCTGGGGGACACCTGGGAGCCAGGGCATCTGAGAGCCAGGACACCCAACCCAAGAGCCGGGCACCCAAGAGCCAGGGCACCCCAGAGCCAGGGCACCCCAGAGCCGGGGGACCCCAGAGCCGGAACAATAACAGGCGGCCCGCTGCCCCCGAAGCATCCTGCCCCCTGCCGCAGTCCTTCTGAGAGCCCTGAAGCCGCGAGCCCCCCACGCTTGGACGCCGCACACAGGCCAGGCTGCAGCGACTCCTCAACGGGGCCGCCGTCTAGAGCGCCGTCAGCTCTGCAGGGACGCATGGCGGGCGGCTCCCTGGGCTCCGAGACCCGGGGAAGTACGGCCGTGTCACCAATGTGGGAGTGCCCGTAATTGCTGTTTTGCCCAGGCCTGGCCTTGCTGGGGTTGGCGTGGAAGTGAAGTGGGCACGGGCCGCGAAGTTTCCGCGGCCTCCGGCCCCGGCAGGCTCGCAGGTGCCTCCGCTTTTGAAGCAGCTCCAGCGTGACCGGGGAGTCCACACCAGGGTGGCCAGGGTGCCTTCCGTCCTTCTGGTCGTACGACTTCCCCACCTACACGGAGAGAGCAACGGAGCACGGTCGTGTGCGTCCGGGTACCGCGGCTCACGCTCCAGCCCGCCAGCTCCACGCTCCTCGGGGACTTGGCTTCGTGTGGAAGAGTGAACTGCCTTGGGGCGCCGGGTGGCTCTCGGGCCGAGGTCAGGCCTCGGGGTCCTGGGTGGTGCCCGGCTCCGCGCTCAGCAGGCTCCCCGGAGGCTGGCCCTGTCCCTGGCCTCCCGCCCTGCTGGCCACCTGCGGCCGTTGTCTCCCTCTCCCTAGAACAAATAAACACATCTTTCAAAAATTAATAAAAGTAAACCACCTTAAAAAAAAAGAAAGAAAGCAACCCCCCCCCCATTGCACCACCCCTCACTCTGCCTCTTTAGGAGGGAGGCAATCAGGCTGAGAGGACACCTGCTCTGAGACCCGCGGTCCCCGCCCTGCGTGCTGGCCTCTCCTGGGCCCTTGACGCGGCTCCCGCGGGACGCTCCCGATGCTCCCAGTTTTCCTTCTCCCTTCTGACATCCTGTTTGGCTTCCGACCGTCCTCCGTGTTCCTGACTGTTAGCCTGTTTTTCTCATTCACGCCTAGTGTACTGATGCCCCAAATCCCTTCAAATCCGCAGCTATAAAAATGCCTCAATTCTTCCTTCTCTGAATCCAAATGCTCACTAATTTCGGTGGATTTAAGCCCAGGATAAGGTGAGCACAGCATTGTATCTTTAATTAGGCACTTTTCAAATCTCCTGTGGTATGTAGAGTTTGGATTACTAAATTATGCCGAAAGCATTTTATGGGCCGGGGTTGGGGGAAGGTGGTGCGTGTGAAGATTAAGAAGTCGTGGTTTCTAAATCGCTTTAAAAGTCTAGAATGCAAGGTGTTTTGCAGATGTATGGTGATGCCCTATGAACAGATGAGGCCTTAGAACACAGAAAAATCTCCGTTTTGAGAACATGTCTCGTCCGACTGCGCCGACGAGGATGCCCGTGCTGCGGTGGCCCTGGACCCTGACAGGGCAGGCCGCTGCGACCCAGCCCGCCACCCTGCCATCCATCAACCCTGTTGGGTAGTCATCACGTGTCAGGGACCCTTCTAGGCCCTACAGGTTAAAAAAAATCTCCTTCAAGGGGCTCTCCCCAGGACGCACGTACGTGTGCGGGGCGAAGGCTGGGCAGTGACAGGCACCTATAGCAGCAGGTGCCATGTGACGGGGCAGCAGGTGTGGGGAAGGCGGAGAGGAGGGCAAGGTCGCAGCTCCATGGAGGTTCAGTGAGGCACCGGGAGGGAGGTGACATCTGGGTGAGACTTGAAGGGGAACTGTTGGGTTTTGTTTAATCCATTTTTAAATTTTAGACTCTGCTTAAAGACACAGAAGTTCCTAAAAACAGCACAGAGTGCCCTTACTTCTCTCTCCCTTGCTTTCGCCATCCCCGACAGCACGGTTGTGGATGACTGGACCGACATGGGCACGCTGCCCTCTCCGTGCACCCCCCGGGATGTCCCCAGCTTTCCGTTACGTCCTCCTTGCGTCTCAGGCCGCATCCGGGGGAACCACTGTTGCCTTGAGTCGTCGTGACTCTTCGGTCGCCTCTGGCCTGAGTCGGTTCCTCGGTCTTCACTGTCTCCCGCCTGGGAGCCCGGAGTGTGCTGGCCATACAGCCTGGCCCCCGGTCCCCGCCTGACCGATGTCCTTCCCGTGGTTAGAACAGAGCTACGAGTTCTGGGGAGGAGTGTCCCACAGGCACCCCGTCCCCCCGCCCCGGGCACCTGCGGGAGGTCTTGGGGTGTGTCAGCCAAACAGGAGCATTTTCACGGGGGAAATTGCTCCATAGGTGAAAGGAGGCCGCATGGGTGAGGTGTGGGTGTGCACAGTGTGGGGTCCGTGTGGCTGGAGGCGGGCGCCCGCCAGGGAGGAGTGGGATGAGCGGGTGGTAGGGCACTTCCACGTCGTGAGGCGTTCCGTGGAACCTGACGGTGTCCAAGCTTGGCACCTGGTGGTTAGGGTGATGGGGGAGAGCCTAGCTCCCACAAAGGGCGGGGAAGCGGAGGCCCAGGGGATGAAGAGGACGGCCGGAGGTTGAACCGACGGGTGGCCGAGCCAGGGCTTGGCTGCGGTGCCCGGCTCCCACCCCAGGGGCTGCGCTCCTCACTGTGCTCCCTGCCCTTGGGGGAGGCCCAGGAACACCCAGTGGGCACCTGGAGCACTGCCTGGGAGTCCCGTGAGCCTGGTGGACCCCCACGCTCCGTCCCAATGTCCCACCTAAGCCTGTGCTTAACAAACCCGGCAAAGCAAAAGTCAACTCTTACTTCCAAAGAGAATAAAGAAAGCTCTTCCATGAAGGTCTGGGGACGTTTTCTTCTGTGCTGCTCCTCCCCCAGTGCCGGCCCCCCACACGTCCCTAAGGGAAGCGCACCCTGTGGTCCCAAGGGCCGGGGGGCGCCGGGCGGTCCCTCCCAGCAGGTGCTCCTGAGCGTGCCCCGTGCCCTGCGGGTGATGGAGCAAGTACGAGGGCAACTGCTCACCTGACGGGTAGAGACGGAGGAGAGAACGTGGAAGAGCAGAGAAAGTCCCTCTCCTTCTTCCTCAGTGAACTCTGGGACTGGCCCTTCACGAGGTCAGAAAGGAGCCACAGTTGGCTACTCGGGAGGTCCCCTTAGACTTGACATTTTGGGATTTGACGTTTTCCTGTTCATTCCACAAACACGTTATGTGCCCCCCCCCCCCGAGTCTGGGTCTGCACGGCAGCAAGAGCGGAAGACGAGCAGAGTCAGCAGGGTTCCTTGCTTCTAAGAAGCGAGCGGAGAGGCAACAGCATCTACACAGCGTGGAAGAGGGGCGGTATCACTCATCTGGCCAGGGGCACGCCCGAGTGCCCATGCATGGAGGGTGTCGGGAGCCGCGGGCGTGCAGCGGACAGGTCCTGCCCAGGCCTCCAGCCAGGGCCGCCCACCTCCCCCGAGTGGGGGCACAGGCTCGGGGGGAGCCCCCTAGCATCTGGCCTTCTGCAGCGCATCCTCCAGGCAGGCCGGCCCTGGGCTCTTCAGGATTTTGCCTGACTTCCCACTCTTGCAACTTGATCTTGGAAGTACGTAGCCGTATGCCTAATCCCTTAAAATGTGTTGAAAGCATAACAGCATTTGGTCTGTGATCGGCAACAGATTCCCTTGAAACTAATTTTTATGCAGCTCAAGACTGAGTGGAAACATCCCACTGTACTTAATGCAGTGTTCCTATAAAACTGCAGGGATTTTTCTTTTCTTTTCTTTTTTTTTTTTTTTGAGAAAAGAAGATTATCTGTTGATCTTTGATAGTCACTTGTTCACAGAGCTCTGTCAATATACTGTGTCACATGGCTCCCTTATAGTTTCCAAAGCCATTAAATACTAAAGAAAACAGGATTTTTCCAGCTCTGATCTCATTATGTGTACAAATTCCAAGAGCAGCCTCCCAGAAAATAAAAGTTTTTATACAACGGAGTGGATGTGTTCATGAAAGATATATTGTTTATTTTCTTGGCACGGAGCTAACTCTAAAATAAGATTACTTAATTGAAGAAAACATTTCCTGACATGCTGAGAAGCAACATTTGAACCAAATCTCCTCTCTCTTAGATTAAGTCTAGGGTGGATGTGTTCTAGGCTATTTAATCCATGTGAATCTCAAACAAAATCATTTTAACTACTGAGGCATTTAGTTGGTAAAGCAAAATGTAACTCAATACTATAGGCAACAACTTGTAATCAATTATGATTTTTAGTTGGGAAAGATCCTGCAGTTTGTTATTACAGTAGTGGCTTATTTATTTATTTATTGGCACAAAAAATCTTAAATCTGGAAGCGTTCAATTCACTTTTTCATCACACTTGGCTGCTCCTGGCTTTGGTTTGCAGGATAACTTAGCTTATTTTTAGTCTTTCCTTTATTCTATTTTTAGGACTTGGGGATCAGCATCACGGTATATAATATTATCTAGTACTATATATTAAATATTTTTAGTATATATAGCACATATAGTATTGTATGTTTTTTTTTTTTAGATTTTATTTATTTATTCACGAGAGACACAGAGAGAGAGGCAGAGACAAAGGCAGAGGGAGAAGTAGGAGCCCAACGTGGGACTTGATCCCAGATCCTGGGATCACCCCTTGAGCCAAAGGCAGGGGGCCCAACCACTGAGCCACCCAGGTGTCCCACTATTGTATGTTTGTGGTGTACATATATATATTAATATTATGTATTATATGTAGTAATATTTACATAATTAAAACTAGTCTATGTACTGTGGTAGAAGAAGTCAGTTGTCCATCAAAAGACCTTTGCTCTTTCTTTCTGGGCGCATGACCACTTGAATAGAAGAGATTTCCCAGTCTTTCTTGGAGTTGGGTAAGGCCACGTGATGAGGTTCTCATTTACGGACCGTAAACAAAAACGATGTGTGCCATCTCCAGGGCCAAGGTCTTATATGCTGGGTGGGCCTCCTCTGTACCCCCTTGACCTTTTCTGCTCACTGGAATTTGGCTGTGGAGCCAGCTTTGACCTGGTGGGGGAAGACAGTGCCCTGGGATGATGGAACAGTACGAGGGGAGCGTGGGTCCCTGGACATTCGTGTGAAGCACAGCTGGGCTGCCCACTGAGCGGTTACATATAAGGCAAGTGAAGTCCCCTCTTCTTTATGCTGCTGCCATATCAATCAGTCCGGGTTCAATCGGAGAAGCAAAGAAGCAGATATATGTGTGGTAAGGGATTTATCACAGGGATTTGATCTTAAGCAATCGTGGGAGCTGGTTAAGCCATTTCTGTAAAGGCCATCTTTGTGATCGATGCTGGAAAGCCAAGTCCAGAGCGGACGGTAGAGAAGGCAAGGGGAGCACGAATCAGGGTAGAGTAGGATAAGGCGGAGGTAATGCTGTTCAGAATGGCACGACAGTGGGGACGTTATTCTGAAAGTCCGTGGCTCAAATGTTGGAGAGGATGCGGAGAAAAGGGAAGCCTCTTACACTGTTGGTGGGAATGTGACCTGGTGCAGCCACTGTGGAAAACTGTGTGGAGGTTCCTCAAAGATTTGAAAATAAACCTGCCCTATGACCCAGCAATTGCACTGCTGGGGATTTACCCCAAAGATACAGATGCAGGGAAACACCGGGACACCTGTACCCCGAAGTTTCTAGCAGCAATGTCCACAATAGCCAAACTGTGGAAGGAGCCTCTGTGTCCATTGAAAGATGAATGGATAAAGAAGATGTGGTTTATGTATACAATGGAATATTACTCAGCCATTAGAAACAGCAAAAACATTTGCTTCAACGTGGATGGAACTGGAGGGTATTATGCTGAGTGAAGTAAGTCAATCGGAGAAGGACAAACATTATATGTTCTCATTCATTTGGGGGATATAAATAATAGTGAAAGGGAATATAAGGGAAGGGAGAAGAAATGTGTGGGAAATATCAGAAAGGGAGACAGAACATGAAGACTCCTAACTCTGGGAAACGAACTAGGGGTGGTGGAAGGGGAGGAGGGTGGGGGGTGGGGGTGACTGGGTGATGGGCACTGAGGGGGGCACTTGACGGGATGAGCACTGGGTGTTATTCTGTATGTTGGCAAATTGAACACCAATAAAAAATAAATTTATTATTAAAAAAAAAAAGAGCATGCTGGAAAAAAAAAAAAGTCCGTAGATAGTGGTTGAGATAGAAACATCACAGGCAAGGAGAGTCGGCATCCATTCTGGTGAGAACACAGTGCTGCTCCTTCCGTTGTAGAAACAGCCCAACGTAATCAACTGGTCATGAGGCAGCTGGCTGAGTCCCCTGGGGAATTTGGGGCACACTAGGACCATCGGAAGTTTGGGCACGCATCGGACGTCCGTGTTGCTGAGCCAACGCATAACCATCCTTCCTGCTGTGGCCATCTTGCTCTTGAGCCCATTGGGCACTACCAAGCCTGAGTAGAGAACGATGCTGATCAACATCCACAGAATGGGTCGTCCTCTCCACTGGAGGCCGCCTTTCTGTGAGCATTCGCGTAAGGTACAAACATCTCACGTGCTCTACCCAATTCAGAAAAGTCTATCCACAGACTCCTTCCTTGGGAATATCCTTGTCGCCAGTTTTCCAGTCATGTTCCTTCTAAGTCCCTCATCATCCTGCCAAACCATTAGCCATAGGGCCTGAATCATTGTGGTTCATACGTGTGGCCATTCCCCTTCCAGAGGTAGCAGGTGGTATGAACTGACCTGCTGACCTTGGAGACCTATCTTCAGCTACTTCCAAAGGACTCTACTACGTTTCTGGGAAACTTGTAGCAAAGAATAGCTTCCAACCTACCTTTGGCTCATAAACACTAATCCCCAAATACCGTAGCTCTTACACGTGCGCTATAACACAAAGTCTTAAACAGGGTGGGCAGGCACCCCATCAATCTTTGTGCAGTGAACGAGTAGCCCTGGCACTTGCTCATGCAACTGCTGAGCCTTAGAAAGCAGCCAAATGCAGAACAGGGCTATGAATCTGCTTAGCAGCTGAGAGTGCGTGACACGCGAATGCTTGCAGCCAGCACGTCTGTACTGATTGACTACTGTGTACCTGGGTACTATTCCACAATAAATCTTTTTATACCCATTGTTGAGCTGGGTCAATTTTAAGGACACACGATAGCAATTATATAATACTACATTTCTTTCTTCCCCAGGTTAAGCACATGTGTGTATCTGGGCTTGGAGTTGTAACTGCTGCCTCAGACGTGCTCAAAGGAGAAGAAGGGACTTGATGGGTTCCTGGTAATCACACACCCAGGCTGCTGAAGCAGCATGCTCTTAAGCTGTGGCAGGTTACGGCCCAGATCTGACGCGGGTCTTGTTCAACACCCTTGAACTTTCCTTGGTGTTTGGCACATGACAGAGCTTTATGAACAATCATTGACACCGTGAACACATTGGTCACCGGGACCCTGTCAGATGCTAGGAACCTTCTGAGATGCCGCAAGGAGCCCAACTGTGGGAGCAGAGGGAGCGCAGCATCACAGACCAGCGCTGGGCCGGGGTGGTTGTAGGCCAGCTTTAGCTTTGTCCCTGCCTCCCTACGTGACCAGGGGTGAGTCTTGGTTTCTGGAGTGAGGGTGTTCGAGAGTCAGAGGGCAGCCTTGAGAAGCCTCTCGTGCTCTTTGAACGGCACGGTGTACTGAAGAATCCATATTTGGATACCTTTTGGGACATGGTGTGCTAGTTACCCCTCCTTCCTATTACTTCTGTGCATTTTTACTACTGGGCATGGTTAGGGGCCCAGTTCTAGATGTTTCCACCTGGGCTCCTGGCCTGCTTCCCGACCCGGTCCGTGCTGTCTTACTACTGGATCCAACATAAGAACTTCTTGTGATCTTCCTACTATGTGTTTTTAAAAATTCCTTTCTGGGGGTATAACCCCACAGCACTGCTGTTAACACGCAATAAAACTTTTCTTTTTTCCTGGTAGCTGTTAAGCTTCAACATCAGATTATAACGCACAGCAGCAGAATATTTTGCACACACCTTCCTTGCTAGGCAGGAGGGAGTCCCCCTAACTCATCAGCCTTGGGCAGAGTGCAGACCTAGCTTTCATCGTCACTGGGGGAGAAACGGTGCTCAAGCAACCCTTCTGGTACTTCAGAAACAGCCCTGTCCCTTAGAAACATTCGAGTGCTTCCCAGACACGGGCGCCTGAGTGGCTCAGCGGGCTGAGCGCCTGAGTCTTGGTTTAGGCTCAGGTCACGCTCTCACAGCAGGGGGATCAAGCCCCTGTTCGGGCTCCGTGCTCAGTGAGGGGCCTGCTTCAGATCCTCTTTCCCTCTCCATCCTGCTCTGGCGCTTGAGCACTTTCTTTCTCAAATAAATCTAAAAAATAAATAAATAAATAAATAAATAAATAAATAAATAAATAAATCCCTTTAGAAAAAAAGGGACGGATAGACAAGACGAAGTAAAAGATGTGAGGCTTAAATAAGCAGTTTTGAATTAGAAATGAGTGCAGAGTTACTCATAGGTATGTTTGCCATTTTCTCACATCTTCGAGCTCCAGTACTTTATCAGACAAGCCTTCCGTTTGTGAATTGAAAATGTAACTAACTTGATACATATTTTGTCTGACAAATCCAGACTAATACTCCTCTGGATTCAAAAAGGAAAAGAAAAAAACAAACAAACAAATACAACCAACAACCGTGTTCAAACCCCACAAGACAGAGGGCAGGGCAAAGAATTCTTGGGTCTCTTACAATCTAAAACAGCAACGTTGACCCCAGCCTGGAAGCTGAAAGTCTCAGGGTGAGCTCGGAATGCCATGAGCATGGTGACGTTTGACTTATTACGTGGATGGGAGGGTGGCGTCTGTTGGGTGCTGAGCAGAGCATGTGGGGGGGATATTTCTCCATAAGCACAGGAAGGAAGGCCTCCTTTCCGGGCTCCAGTAGATGTTCTCCAGTAGCATCCCAGCCAGACTTCCCCCTCCTGATTTCCCTTGCCGTTTGTAGGCAAACGAACCTAGAGGCTTTCACTCTGCCCACAAGGAAACAAATCTAGAGATGGCTTGGAAGGTAAACATGCAGAAGAACCTGGGCCCTCATGGATTAGACCCTGAGGTGGCACAGCGGTCGTCCCACGGGGTGGAGTTGGGTCATGAACTGCAGAGTACCAAGGTGTGTTTATTGGTGCATCTCAGGCCTCTACTTCGTACGCTATGATCTCCATCAAGTGACGTGATTAGGAAGTAAAGATGTGAAAATTTGTCTGAACAGAGAAGGAGAAATGTTATTTAATACATATATCTGGACTACGAAGTGAGATAGGTGTTAGGAAAATAGAGGTGAGCAAGAAGAGAGGGGGTCCCTGCCCCGTGGCCTCACCGGGGGTTGCAGGAGCACGCACCAGTCACGTCACCTGTGGCTACTCTTGCCTTTCACTGCCCTTGCGAGGCTCGAGGGGATACACAAGTGCGTTGATTCGCTGTGGTTTCTTCTTCTGTTGGGCCACGTCCTAAGTCCCTATTTGTTGTACTCTTGGCTCCTTGGAGCAGAATGTTCACCTCTGCTACAGGGCTTCAGCAAAGTTGGAAATATTTGTTGATTGAAAGAAAAATGAGTGAATCCGTGTCTTATTTTAGCTAAATCAAGAGCCTATCGTATTTGCCCCCAAAGTTCAAGCCAAAGTGATCATCTAAAGTCAATCCAGCCCTGTGGTGTCACGTGGTAGCTCTGAGAAGGACAACGAGAGAGATTCCAGGTCAGTTCGTAAGAATGATCCCGCAAAACTGTACGGGTTTGCACAGATGTGGGCTATCACACGAGCAGCGGAGGGGTAATGACTTCATCTCTTCCTTTAAGCGCAAGTGGAAGGTAACGCCCTCCCCTATTTTCATCATCTTCTGCGGAGGCCATCCGAACCTAATCGTGTTGTAAGGGTTCCCAACGTCAGGGTGACAGCGGTGACGGAGATGCCCCTGCGGAGACACACAGTTAGAGAGCAAGCACCTAGAATCCACAGCGAGAGAATGTCTGTTTTCAGGGGTAGGACTCATAGGAGTCTCGCACCAGGTAAAATCTTAGGGCAAGTCCTTTTTCAAGTCATTTTTATATCCCTCAGAGCAATCGGCACAGTGTCTTACAAAAAAATGTGGTGTCAGGAAGATCTTGTAAAGCAAAGAGGATTTCTACATTTGTTTAGGAAATGGGGTAAAGTTCACCTCTGCAGTTCACTCCCACATCTCTTAGGTTAAAAGTAAACTTCCTCTGGCTCTCTTTTTGGGTCTTGTCTCTACATTTTTCTCTTCAAAAGAAAGAATTTAGAAAACCACCCTCCTTCAATGTCCCCAAACCGTTCTCCCTAAACCGGAACACTCCCATGAGTTACTGTTTCTACCACTTCCTGGGAAGGTGCGTTTCCTTGTGGCAGCTTTTGGGAAACTGCCTCCCCACCTGAGAGCCGGGCGGGCGCCCGGAAGGGCCTTCCCTGGGTCCTTCCTCGCGTCACCGTCGGAGTGTCCGTGTGACTTGAGCGGGCCACTTTGTAGCGATGGTGCTTTGGAGTGAACTCTTTTGGAACCCTGAAATCAGTTGAATTTAGTTGGAAATGCCTCAGTGGGGACCCCTGGGGGGCTCAGTGGTTGGGCATCTGCCTACGGCTCAGGTTGAGACTTTGGGGTCCTAAGATCGAGTCCTGCATCAGGACCCTGCACGGAACCTGCTTCTCCCTCTGCCTGTGTCCCTGCCTCTCTCTGTGTGTCTCTCATGAATAAATAAATAAAATCTTAAAGAAAGAAAGAAAGAAAGAAAGAAAGAAAGAAAGAAAGAAAGAAAGAAAGAAAGAAAGAAAGAAAGAAAGAAAGAAAATGCCTCAACGGGTCAGAAGTAGCCTACACATTAGTAGGCCTCTCAGGATGAGATTCTGAAATGTGCCAAGTTTTTTAAGAAACCATGCGAGACAGAAGAGCTCCGACCTCCGGGTGGCGTCAGCGGCCCCGGAGCTGCTTCTCCGTGGGCTGGGGGCCTCCGTCCACCTCCCCGCCCGCTGGCCCCGCTTTTCATTTAGTGTTTACTTCTACCAAAGGCAGGGCGCAGGCAGGTAGAGAGGCGAGGGGTTGCGGAGGCTCCCGTGAAAGACAGAAAGCCATTGGCCTTGAAGAAATAAAAAGGATTTTATGAAACATTATGATCTCTTATGCCAATAAATTAGATAATCTGGTTAAAATGGCAAAGTTTTAGAAAGACATAGAATGCTGATTTTAGTAATTTGAATCTTATATCTTTTTGTCTTAGTCTAGCAAAAGAATTGTCAACTTTGTTGATCTTTTCAAAGAACCAACTTTTGGCTTCACTGATTTTTCTCTTTTTTTTTTTTTTTTTTACTATTCTCTATTTCATTTCTTTCCACTCTAATTTTTACTTTCTTCTTTCTGCTTGCTTTGGATTTAGTTTCCTCTTTTTTTTTTTTTCTATTTTTTAAGGTCAAGGGTTAATTATGCATTTAAAAGTCACTCTTTTTTCTTAAAATAGGCATGGACAGCTATAAATTTCCCTCTAAAAACTGTTTTAACCACATCCCACAAATTTTAGTATGCTCTGGTTTTGTTTTCATTAATCTCAAAGTATTTTCTAACTTCCTTTGTGATTTCTGCTTTATCTCATTGGTTGTTTAAGAATGTTTAGTTTCCACATATTTGTGAATTTCTTAAATTTCCTTCTGTTATGGCTTTACAATTGCATTTTCTTATAGTTGGAGGACATACTTTATATGATTTAAACTCATTAAAATTTGCTTTAAAAAAAAGAAAGAAAGAAAGAAAGACAGAAGACCTCGACTGGCCCACCTCTCACTTCCGGAGGGCAAACCCACTGGGCAGATCTTTGCCATTTGCATCTGCATCTCTGAGTCCCGTGGTTTTTATTGCTACCTCTTGAATTGTCACTTTTAAATATTACCTGTTGACCTCCAGGGTGGAAGATAAGGATCTAACACTCTTACTCTTTCCTACAACCCCTATTCACCTGACCAGTCACCTTCTCAAATGGTTTCACAGGCCTTCAGTGACACTGACAGCTTAGCTCTGTCGTCCACTGTGATTGCTTTTTTGCTTTCCTTCACAACTTACTGTGGCATTAATGATCTTTTTTGTTGGCTTGGTTTTCTGTATATTTATCACCAAATAAATCCCAAACTCTCCTTCAGTGTGGAAATCTCTCAATATGTTCAAACACATTAGACATTCTGTCAGAAGTTACAATCTTGATTGTTTGGCCCCTAGATGGGTCACATATTCATTGGCTTGGGATTTTCCTTCTGCTGTCAACCTGGGGGTTACCGTGGCCTCTGTCTTATGTTGAACTCCCTGTTTCTTAGACCTTATGTCTCCCTCTTTCTTGATTTATTCATTTGTTTTGCTGGAACACATCCTCCAGTAGCTTTTTGAGAAAGGGTAAATGGTAAATATTTTGAGAATTGCACCTCTGAAAATATCTTTATTTTACTACTCTGCTTGATTAATATTGGGGCCATTTGGCCAATTGGCCAATGTTGGCCAATTTGGGGCCAAATTCTAGGTTGGGAATAATTTTCTGTCAGGAATGGAAGATGTTTCTTCTTGGCCTTCATATTTCTAGTGTTGCTGTTGAGAAATCAGAATCTATGCTAATTCCAGGCACTTTGTACCTATATTTTAGGAACGGTGTCCTAAAATGTTAAAATTTCACAGTGATAGGCCTGGGTGTGGATCTATTTTTATCCACTGTGGCCAATACCTGGTAGGTGTTTGGTTCTGTTAAATTTAACGAGCTGTTGGATGATCCCTTCCTGTTTTCTCTGTCTTTTTCTGGAACTCCTCATCAGATGATGAATGTCCTGAGCTAGTCCTCCAAATTTTTTTTTTAAGATTTTGTTTATTTATTCATGAGAGACACAGAAAGAGAGGCAGAGACACAGGCAGAGGGAGAAGCAGGCTCCATGCAGGGAGCCCGATGCGGGACACGATCCTGGAACTCCAGGATCACGACCTGAACTGAAGGCAGATGCTCAACCGCTGAGCCACCCAGGTGTCCCAGTCCTCTAAATTTCTTACTGGATCTTTGCTACTTGCTATCCCTTTGTTTTACCTTTAGGGATATTTCTGAACTTCATTTTTAAACCTTTTTATTGGGATTTTTATTTTTCATTTCCTACTTTTAATTCTCTGAATGTTCTTGTTGTATATGTAATATCTTGTTCTTGTTTCACATATGTGATAGTAATGTCCTCAAGATTTCATCTCCTTGAGTTATTTTCTTCCAAGTCGTTGTGTATTTGTTTGATGATCTGGCATCTTTCTTTCCCAATAGAAGTCCTCCTAAAATGTTGGTGATCTTGTCTCTCTCTTCCTACATAACAGAAGCGCGCTACAAAGCTGATAGGAAGCTCTGTACACAAGGCTGGACTTGTCAAACTCTGAGCTTCTCAGTGCTGTGATCTGGCTAGGCCATTTCATAGGTGCATCCCTGGTGTCAGTCTCTGGGGCTTTTCTCTTGAGCTTGCCAGATTCCCCCAAAGAAGTCTTTTCTAATTGGGAGTGTGGAGGGGGGGGACAAAATATTGCGGGGTTAATTTCAACATGGTGTCAGTTTTCATTTATTCACTCTGTTTTCAGGACAGTTTTTCTACCCTGGCTATCCTTGTTGTTCCCAAGTCCAACCAATCCTTGTCCTATTCTCTTCAGGAAGTAAGTTTCTGGTTTTCTGTTAGAGTAGTCGCAGGAGATATATGGGGGTCTCACTGCTTCTGAGCGAGCTCACCCAATCCTCTGGGTTTTAGCCCCAGGGGTAACCGGTACTGCCAGTGCTTAGACATTTGGGGGATTCCATGGACATGAATTAGATCCTTGGGTCTGCTAAGTCATTACCAGTCCTCGAAATGCTTTACAGTTTCTAAAATGTTATTGTTTCTCCTTTTCTCTTTGTTTACTTTTGCTCTTTGTTTTTATGTTTAATCCCTTAGTTGTCACTTTAGTGGAATTTCTGGAGGAAGTGGAGACAAATCTGTGTATATAGCTAGTTATTCTAAACTGGAACTGCAGGGAGCCTGACGCGGGACTCGATCCAGGGTCTCCAGGATCAGGCCCCGGGCTGCAGGCGGCGCTAAACCGCTGTGCCACTGGGGCTGCCCTGATGTATTTTTTTAAGAGAAAAAATTGTTCTATGGAAAAAGCTTTCCATGTGTGTTTGACACGCATAGAGTCTAGGACCTAATGCAAGTTGCTAAACGAAAAGGAAAATGATATCTTTGTCAGTTCTCCCCAATATCCGATCTGTAGGTTGAATCCTCGATTCCTATCACTGCCCTGTTGGTCAGAAGTCCTGAGGATAATCCTCTGCCCTTGGGTCTATGCTGATGAGAATGTCGCTCCACCATATTCACCCGTGGCCGCTTGCTGCTTAAGAACAGAGAGGCTAAAATGGGTGAGGGAAAGACACTGGGAATGAAGCAGAGGACCTGAAACTCCGTTCCGTGCATCACTTCCCTTACCCTGTGGCACAGCCAGGAAGCGCCCCCTCCAGCTGCCCCCCTTTTAAAAAGAATATTTTATTTATTTGAGAGAGAGAGAACATGAGCAGGGGGAGGGAGAGAGGGAGAAGAAGCAGACTGCTTGTTGATCACAGAGCCCAATGTGGGGCTTGACCTCAGGACCCCGGGATCATGACCTGAGCTGAAGGCAGGTGCTTAACCCACTGAGCCACCCAGGGCCCCTCCAGCGGCCCCTCTGAGCTCTCCTTTCCCTGGTCTCCTTCATAACTCCAGGACAAAAGGGGAAGCACGCACTTCATCAGCGGTAAGGACTGCCCCACCCATGGGGCCAGGGGCTAGAGTTTGGCCAGGGCACTTCTTGGCAGCAGTGGCTGACCACATCCCCGCAATGAGATAGTTTAACATGCCTCACGTTTCTACCACTTTTTTGGAAGGGAAAAAAGAAAAAAAGATTTTAAATTCTTTAAAGCTAAGAGCTCCCAACAGGATCAGTTCTTAGTTCCAACTACCTACTTAGGCTCATGTATGCACGCATGTGCACACACACACACACACACATGCACACCCACTCCCTTCGAAGATTTTTTTGTAAGGTGGATAAGGCCTGAGTATCAGGCAAAGCTGAAATGGGCAAGAGTCCTCAAAATGGGACTGGAGTAGTCTCAAGAGGGGGGAAGAGGGACCCTTAGCTTGGCAGATGTGAGATGGAAGTTTTAATGAGCCGACTGTGTAGACCTGCCTCAGGATTGCCTGTGTTGGCCTTTTAAAGTGCCACCTGGCTGTGTAGGACCTGAAGCTGCACACCCTGGGCATTTGTCACCTGGCTGTGTCCTAGCAACATCTCTGGTCCCAGGATTGCAGCTTGCCTGATGTATTATTTGGACGGTTCCCACCAAATCTCCTTGACATTCCCTGCATGGGCTGCGGGGTGTTCTCAGCTGACGGGGCCTTTCTTCCCCTTTACCCTCTGATGCTCTGAATTTGGATTTCGATTCCTCAGTGTGCTCAGAGCTCAGGGGCTCAGGAGCAGCGGGCATCTCCCAGGGTGCCGGAAGGAAGCCACCCGGCCTGTAACCCCGTGCTTAGCTCCATCCTGCAGAAGCTCGGGGTTTGCCGCTTTCAGAGCCAACTCCACCTTCTGCGTGTTCGTCTTTCCACATCATTGTCAGACATACTTTGCAGGCAGCTGCCTTTCTACATAGGATTAGCTGCCGGAAATGCAGGAAACCACACAAGCCAGAAACAAAAAGACACTCGGGTATTGTTTAGAGAACACATGTAAGATGTTAGAAACCACAACATCCTACACCTGCAGCAGCATCTACTGCAGACGGCTGTGTGCTCTGCGCTCCGTTTAGACTGTCCTGTGCGTTACTCCTAAGATGCAAGCCAGGCTGCCTTCCTGCCAAGCTCCCCGCTGGAGGTGGTGGCTCCTGAAAGGCCGAGCGTACTACAGCTTCGCTACCTCCCAAGCCAAGAGGAGACTCCGTTTGCAAAGGTTTGGTCCAACTCAAGCCAAGGGCATCAGCGGAAGTTTCTGTCAGAGATACCACTTGCTCTTTCAAAGCAAACAGGAAACCAAACCAGACTCTAGAGGGCTTATATTTAACACAACAGACGCTCAGCCTGTCACTCCTTCACCCAGCCGCTCATTATTGTCCAAAAGTAGCACCACCTACCACCTCAACATTAGTTCTATGGAAAACACATTAGCCTTGTTGGTTCTAATACCCTTCTGCTTGCATTTTCTGAGCTGGGCCTCGGGCCCAGTGATGCGCTCGCAGGACTCACCCATGCCACGGGAAACTTGCCACTGGCTGGTGCTCACGCACCTTATCAGGCAGAGATTCTATCTTTATTAGTTTCCTACTTAAACCCAGGCCGTGAACACCATAACCATTAACAGTTGCGCCGTTTGGCCTACATGAATGTTCTCAAAATCGATGACCATCTACACCTTGGGGCAAGCTCCAAGACCATAAGCTCTTGCGTGCTTTGAGAACCAGAGAGGCCGTGAGGCTGGGAGCAGCAGGAGTGTTATAGAATGCCAACCACCTCTCAGGAAATATTTTAAAGGTAGGGACTCTCTGGGGATTCTTTTCTTTTGCACTGATTCCCTTATGCCCTTTTTTTTGAGGTGAAGAAAATCTTATTATAGCCCTAGCAGACTTTTCCTCAGACTTAATTGACCTGAGTTGCGTTACGTGCCCATTTCTAAGCCAGTTATTGTCCCAAAGTAGGGAATTATAAGTTGTTCAAGGCCACTCTGTGGGGTGGGGTAAAGGCTTGGCTTCCCAGGAGCACATGGGTAGAGGATGCCTTAAAAAATAATATGAAAGGGTCTGGGTGGCACAGTCGGTTGAGTGTCTGCCTTCAGCTCAGGTCATAATCTCGGGGTTCTGGGATTCGAACCCCACAGCGGGCTCCTTGCTTCTTCCTCTCCGTGTATGCTCCCCCCTCCTCAAGTAAATAAATAAAATCTTTAAAAAAATATGAAAGAAAGATGGGGGTGGCTATTGATGGGTCAGCAATGTATGTTGCAGGGTACATGGAGATAAAATTTTGAGAATTTTGCATTTTGAAAATATTCTTATTCTATCAGCATATTTGATGGGTATTCAGCTGGATATAGAATTCTAGACTGGAAATTTTTCTTTAGGATTGTAAAGGCATTGCTCTATTTTCTTTTCACTTCTAGTACTATTTTGGGAAGTTCAATGCCGTTCTGATTCCTGGTTTTTGTATGACCCAGTTTTCTTTCTGGAAGAGTTTTGGAATCTCTATTGATTCATGAATTCCTGAAATTTCATGATAACGTCCTTTGGTGTAAGTCTCTCATCATTCCTTGTGCTAGGCACTCAATTAGCCCTTCTAGCCTGAGAACTTATCCCCGTAAGTTCTGGGAAATTTTCTTGTACTGTTTCTTGAAAAAAAAAATCCCTCTCTGATATCTCTGTATTTTCTCCTGGAATTATTTGGGTATTGGACTTCCTATATTGATCTTCTAGTTGTCTTTCTTTCCCCTATTTTTCTTTTTTCCCCTATTTTTCATCTCTTTCTCCTCTCATTCTTTCTTGAAAGATTTCTTCAGCTTCATTTAGACTCTTTTCTTAATTTATTTCTGCTTCCATAATTTTAATTTCTGAAATTTCTTTCTTGTTCTTGTAATGTTTCTCTTTTATAGCATCCTTTTCTAGTTCTGTGGATGTAATACTTTCTCTCATCTCTCTAAGGATTCATGTGTGTGTGAATCTTTTCTCTGATCCTTCCCAGTTACTTACTTTTCCATTCTGGTTTTTCTCTTTTCTTCAAGGCTTTCCTTGAGATAGCTGGTGAGTCTTCTTCACTGTATCATGTTTCAGAAGGGGAAAAAAGCACTTTCCTCCACTTCACAATCTACCCATTAGATAAATTGTAATATTAGACAGAGCAGAATGACATGATGCCCCAGGTGAAACTGCATGTTATTTTATCTAATCCTCATCACTATGTGATACATGTATTATTACTATCCTCATTTTACAGGTGAGGAAACTGAAGCCTATAGGGTTTTATAATGTCTAGGGCCATACAGACAGAATGGTGAATATGAGCTCCTAGCCACAATACTATATTGCCTCTTAGTAGGTGAAACTTGTCCTTGGCATTGGTCCACACCTCTCTCTCTCTTTCTGGCCCGTCTTTGGGTGGTCTTCTCACTCCCTAAATCCTTGGTGCCCTCTTGTTTCCATAGGCATCCTCACTTTGTATTGATGCCCATCCCTACTATTTCTCAAAATCTTCCACCTTCCCATGTTTTTTCCCCTTTCCCCACACCCTTTCTCCTCCTCCGATCAAAATATCAATTTCTTCCACAGTATTCTAGCACTTTGGATTCAGAAGAGAAGCAAGTTTATTGACATAAAATAGAACGAAGCAGGAATGATGAGGGAAGAGTTGGTATCTCCACCGACTGTAACCACTCTAGTTATTAGCATTTTGAGGGGTCTGTATTAATCTTAATTGTGGAATCAACGTAGGTAACATTTCTTGATCTGGCACTGAACTGTGAGACAGTACAGACAATTGGTCTTTACCATTGTCCCCAAGGTCAACTTTTACTCGAAGAGATAGCTTACCAAAAAAAAAAAAAAAAGGTAATTATAGTACATCATGGTTTACTGGTGTGCACTCTTTGAGATACTTAACACCTTAAAGGTAATGAATGACTGCTTGACATCATGAAGGCAAGGTGACCTTCTAACTACACTGAGATTTCAGAAGAAGGTGTGGCCTGAGAACAGGCTCCACAAGGCTCAGAAGTGCCCATGGATGCAGAAAGCAGGTGAGTGGAATCTAGACAAGGGCAACTGATGAGTACGGTGGGGAGGCGGGTACAGAGATGATCTAGTGCTGCCCTTGCTTAGGGCACCAGAAGAAAAGGGGTCTGTAGCCGGGCCCTCCACTTCAGAAAGGCCAAGGCCTGTGAAGCAAGGAGGAGGAAGTTGCAGAAGTGACATATGACTCAGCGTCAACAGTCACACAAGTATCTTCCCAGTTAGTTCCTAACCTTCCTGGTTCTCAGCAGCAAACAAAGCTTCAGAGAAAGAGGGCCTCTTAAGAGCAATGGCTCTTCTGACCTTTCGAGAATTTTTAAAAGTGCTTTCTTTGAGTATATTTGAAAAATCTGGAAGGAATAAGATAAATCGATGCCGTAAGCCTTATCAGCTTCAAATGCAGTCATTTTTCTTGGACTGATTTCCCCACAATGTTTGAAGAGCAAGAGGAACGCAGAACCCTTCGCACAGAAAGCTAATCTAGGCTTCAGGATGAACTTAGCGGATGGGATCGACTCTTACTCAAAACAAACACCAAATCCCTTTTCGACTTATCTTTGGCTTCCAGAACCTGCAGGCGCCCACCAGCAGATTGAAAATGTCTCGGCTCAAAGTCGGCCTTCCAAACCCTCGCTTCCCCAGTCCCTTGGGGGTGCACACTGGCTAGGGCACCCGGACCTGGGGTCCGCGGTGGGCAGATGGACTTGGGGCCCCGCAAACTGTCCCCGGAGCCCAGCCTCCGAGGGCGCCGCAGGGACCCCAGCGTGGGGGTCGCCACGACCCCAGGACCCGCGCCAAGGATGCGGCCCGGCTGCTGGACGTTGCACGTGGGCTCGGTGTTGTCCTTCCACCGCGGGGCGGCCCGGGGGTCTGGAGCGGGGCCTCGGGGCCGCCCTGCGCGGTGCGGGCACCTCCGAGACGCCGCGGCTCGTCCGTCTTCCACTCGGCTGCGTCCCGCCCCGCTGTAAACCCGACCTGACGTGCGCTCATTAATTTGGCAGGGACTGGAAGGCTGGGCCGCGGCCGCGCCCCCGGAGGCCTTTGTGCGCCCGGGGTCAGGTCAGGGGGCGACCGAAGCGCGGCGGAGCCCTGCACGCGGCTCCCGGGCCGCCCCGCCCCCTCGGGCGCCCCCGCCCCGCCGCGCCCCGCAGGGCCCAGGCCCGCTCCTACCGGCTCCTGCGCGCCCTGCGGCCCCGCCGTGGTCGGCCCCGCCGTGGTCCGCCGGCTCTCGGGGTTTCGGCTGTGCGGGACCCGCGGCGGGGACGGGGACGGGGACGGGTGGGGGGACGGTGGGAATTGGGGGGACCGGGCAGCGGTGGGGATGGGGACAGGGATGGGGACGGGGACGGGGACGGGGACGGGGGGGGGATGGCGGGGGAGGACGGGGGACGGTGAGGATGGGGACGGGGACGAGGACGGGGGGGGGTGCGGGACGGGGGGGGATGGCGGGGAGGACGGGGGACGGTGAGGATGGGGACGGGGCGGGGACGCTGGGGGTGGGGGGGACCGGGCGGCGGTGGAGATGGGGATGGGGACGGGGATGCGGACGGGACGGGGACGAGGGGGGGGCGGGGCAGGGGTGATGGGGGGACGAGGACAGTGGGGGGACGGGGACGGGGACGGGGACGGGGACGGGGACGGGGACGGGGACGGGGACGGGGACGGGGACGGGGACGGGGACGGGGACGGGGACGGGGACGGGGACGGGGACGGGGACGGGGACGGGGACGGGGACGGGGACGGGGACGGGGACGGGGACGGGGGGGATGGCGGGGAGGACGGGGGACGGTGAGGATGGGGACGGGGACGGGGACGGGGACGGGGACGGGGACGGGGACGGGGACGGGGACGGGGACGGGGACGGGGACGGGGACGGGGACGGGGACGGGGACGGGGACGGGGACGGGGACGGGGACGGGGACGGGGACGGGGACGGGGACGGGGACGGGGACGGGGACGGGGACGGGGACGGGGACGGGGACGGGGACGGGGACGGGGACGGGGACGGGGACGGGGACGGGGACGGGGACGGTGAGGATGGGGACGGGGACGGGGACGGGGACGGGGACGGGGACGGGGGGGATGGCGGGGAGGACGGGGGACGGTGAGGATGGGGACGGGGACGGGGGGGATGGCGGGGAGGACGGGGGACGGTGAGGATGGGGACGGGGACGGGGGGGATGGCGGGGAGGACGGGGGACGGTGAGGATGGGGACGGGGACGGGGACGGGGACGGGGACGGGGACGGGGGGGATGGCGGGGAGGACGGGGGACGGTGAGGATGGGGACGGGGACGGGGACGGGGACGGGGACGGGGACGGGGGGGATGGCGGGGAGGACGGGGGACGGTGAGGATGGGGACGGGGACGGGGACGGGGACGGGGACGGGGACGGGGACGGGGACGGGGACGGGGACGGGGACGGGGACGGGGACGGGGACGGGGACGGGGACGGGGACGGGGACGGGGACGGGGACGGGGACGGGGGGGATGGCGGGGAGGACGGGGGACGGTGAGGATGGGGACGGGGACGGGGACGGGGACGGGGACGGGGACGGGGACGGGGACGGGGACGGGGACGGGGACGGGGGGGATGGCGGGGAGGACGGGGGACGGTGAGGATGGGGACGGGGACGGGGACGGGGACGGGGACGGGGACGGGGACGGGGACGGGGGGGATGGCGGGGAGGACGGGGGACGGTGAGGATGGGGACGGGGACGGGGACGGGGACGGGGACGGGGACGGGGACGGGGACGGGGACGGGGACGGGGACGGGGACGGGGGGGATGGCGGGGAGGACGGGGGACGGTGAGGATGGGGACGGGGACGGGGACGGGGACGGGGACGGGGACGGGGACGGGGACGGGGACGGGGACGGGGACGGGGACGGGGACGGGGACGGGGACGGGGACGGGGACGGGGACGGGGACGGGGACGGGGACGGGGACGGGGACGGGGACGGGGACGGGGACGGGGACGGGGACGGGGACGGGGGGGATGGCGGGGAGGACGGGGGACGGTGAGGATGGGGACGGGGACGGGGACGGGGACGGGGACGGGGACGGGGACGGGGGGGATGGCGGGGAGGACGGGGGACGGTGAGGATGCGGGGGGGGCGCGGGTGGGGGCGCAGTGGGGGTGCAGGTGCAGGTGCGGATGCAGGTGGGGGCGCAGTGGGGGTGAGGGTGCAGGTGCGGGCGCGGGTGGGGGTGCGGGTGCGGGTGCGGGTGGGGTTGTTGGTGTGGGCGCCGGTGCGGGTACGGGTGCAAGCAAGGGTGAAGGTGCGGATGCAGGTGCGGGCGCGGGTGCAGGTGGGGGTGTGGGCGCAGGCGCGGGTGGCAGCCTGGCGTTCTCTGGGCCCTGCGGATGACCCCACAGCCATGCTCCCGCCCCCGCACCTGCACCCGCACCCGCACCCGCCTGCGTAGAAGCGTAGGGGTCTCTCCGCCACCACTGAGCAGCGGGCCGGGTTCCCCAAGTGGCCCCCGCAGAGCCCAGAGCCTGGGTGGGAGGTCTCAGGGCGAGGCTTCTGCAGAGTGAGGGTGGCAGGGAGCCGGGGGGCTCCAGGACCCGGGTCGGGGTGGGCGGCGGGGTGCCACGGGTCTGCGTTGGGAGGGGGGGGCGAGCCGCCAGGTGGCTGCGGGGGCTCGGTGCGCCTGGGGACCCCCCACCCCGCCGTCGTCCGGGCCAAGTGATCGGAGAAATTGCCCAGAAAGCCGCCCCCCCGCCCCCGCCCTGGCTGAGAGGCCCAGGGTCAGCACCTGGCAGGTGCACAAACGCTGACTTTGCGGGTGTTTCTTGGCTAGCCGGGGAGGGCGGCAGGTTCATCTCCCACCCAGGCTTCTTCCAGTTCTGGTCCGGGGAGCAGAGCCCGGGCCTCGGTGGGGCGGCGTGGTGGGTCAGGGTGTGGGTCTGAGGCCTGGGTCATCCTACCGCTTTCCCTGGAGAAATCAGCCATTTCCTGCGCATCCCCTGCAAACTTACTCTTTCGAGGGGAGGAAAAGTTGGCAGAAGAGAAAACCATAATGATTTACACACCGTGCAAACCGCAGCCAAGGTTGCTTGGGTGAAGGTGCAAAGGGGCCAATACACAGCTGTTCCTTTAGACCTTAGCCAGACCCTGTCACAGCTGTCGGCGGGAAGCCCTAAACCAGTAAGTGACTCCTGTGCCAGGAAGACCTCAAGCTTAGCCTCAGGGGCTTGAAAAGTGACCTTTGCTGACTCTGTTAGGGTAGAGGCCTGCCTCTGGGTACATGCAGGAAAATGAAGGTCTGAGATCAGAACCTGTGTCCCCACAGATCAAGTGTCCATCTCTTCCAGAGGTGAAAGGAAATCAGCTCCCCACACCCCCTTCAGCTAGCAAGTCCCGAATTCCTACTCTCACTGTCAATTCCCTACTTCATTTGACTTACATAGGTACTGGCGATGAGAAATTCTAAAGATTTTAGAAATCAAAATATTCCAGGAGTAAAAGGAGTGAAAATGCCAACGTTCCCCACCCTTATAGCTCAGAAAGTAAGCAATTCATTAATTCATGACAAAGAATGGGAATTCGCATAACTACTTGGACATAGGGGAATCATTAGGGGACCACCTCTCTTCTGAGATCCTTGAGTGCTTTATTTTGTGGTATTTTCAGTACTTGTACTGAAAACACATCTACAAAGAGTGTGAAAGGACCCCAACTCTAGAACCTTTTTAGTCAATTAGTGAAGACAGGCTTGAAGGTTTGTCCTGGAAAGGAATGAATTTAAAGTTAAGAGTCTATGTTGCATTCATGGTCAGCATAGCTGCAAAGAAGGGGGAAGCCCAACAGAAGTACCTGAGTACGGCGCTCACATATTCTGGGCGATCATAAAAACAGGGCTCCATTTTTAAGTTTGCAGGGTTCAGGGTTCCTCGCAGTGGCTGACTTTGCTGTATGAACTGTCATTGTGGTGTTATCTTTTGTCCTTCTTACCCATCCTGTACAACTGACCAAAAATTATACCAAAGAGACTCCTCACACAGTTTGTTTTTGAGATGCTGCTACTGCTTAGCCCTGTACTAGCAATAACGAAGGGCACAGAATGTGCTTCCTACCCTCTTAGAGCCTCTAATTTGCTTAAGGAGAAGAGATTTAGAAAATTTAGGATAAGGGCACCTAAGTGGCTCAGTCGGTTAAGCGTCTGCGTTTGGCTCAGGTCATGATTCTGGGGTCCTGGGATCAAAGGAGCCCTGCACTGGGCCCCCTGCTCAGTGGGAAGCCTGCTTCTCCCTCTCCCTCTGCCCTTTTCCCTCTGCTCTTTCTCTCTGTCTCAAATAAGTGAATAAAATCTTAAAAAAAAAAAAAAGGAAAACTCAGGATATCCATGTCCATTAATGAGTAGAAAGGGCTTGCATTGTATTGCTGAGGGAACAGAGTGAGGAAGCCGCTGGCTTCCCCAGATCCAAGTGATCCTCAGGTCATGTCAGAGAAAGAACTAGGAGAGGAGACTGGGAAGTCAGTAGCTAGATGGGGTCTGGCTCAGCTTTGTGCTTCTTCTCCCGCCCTTTCTGCTTTTGGAGTGGGCACCAGAAAATGTCTGAAGGGCAACCCTGGGATGCATGGTGCATGTCTGTGTGTTTGTAGGGGTGCAGTGGAGAGGGGAAGGCTAAATACATGGTCTGATGGATCTCTACCTGTGGTGAGGTTAGGGAGCTCCGTTTCCTGGCTGCCGACCCAGAGCTACTTGCCTTGCTGTTTGCATCAACAGGATGCCCAAGTGTCATCTCGAGAAAATAAACTAACTGGGTTATGAGCTAAAGAATCATGCGGGGTTCCACCCCCCCCCCCCCCCCCGGCTAGGATCTCAACAGCTGTTCTAGGACAAACACTGCCCACTAAGACTGCCCCCATCACAGGATGAATCTAAAGGGCTTAATTACCTGCAAGTAATTTATAGAAAGTGCTTGCAATTTTGTATGTGATTAGAAAGAATGACTGCAGTGGACCAGCCACTGCATTTCTCATCATTTTTTGAGACTATTTTTACCTGCTTGGTGTTTGAAAGCAAAAGGATTCTTCCTGCCTGAGAAAATTGTTCGGTACTGTTATTCCACGTGGATCTGGCATAGTCAAAAACAAATTCGGGTACAGTCGTTGTTTTGACTCTGTCTGCCCTCTCTCTCAAACACGCGCTCCGGTTTGGTATTTCGTCTACACACACACACACACACACACACACACACACACAGAATGGAATGTTCCATGAGTGATCATCATCTTATCAGTTCCGTAGTTGGCAAAAGGCTTGCTCCTTGGCCACCTGCCTCTTCGTAGCATTGCACTGTGGCAAGAGCTTCCCCCTCCACTATTTGGGACGTCCTGGGAGGACTCTCACAGCCCATCTGCTTTGACAGTTAAAACAAAGCTAGTTTAAGTTCAACTGGTCTGAAGCCCTCTTTCTTCAGGTCTTGCCCAGGGTCTTTCTCTGTGATCATCCATGATGGCCTGTGCCCAGCCTCTGAGCTCGTAGACAGCGGCCCAGGCCACGGTCCACACCACTGTTTGGGTAACTTTGAGGAGCCTGGAGGAGCCCCGCAAGTGAGAAGCACCTCACATTCACTTTCCTGTCTCCCTCTCCCCATGCAAAAGCCAAGAAGCTTTGGTCAACCTGTCAATGGTTGAGTTTTTACCCATTAAGGAATTATTAAGCACTCAATTTTTATTTCCTCCATATATATTCACGTACTCATTGAAATTTTGCCCAACGTCTGGAACATTTGGTAATCTGCTTCTTCTTTTTTGGAAAACCACTTATGTGTGTTATCAGGGACTACCAGGGAGACAAGGATTAAGGTTATGTGCAGCTAATGAGGCCCTCAGCTACTGAAGGCCGTGCTCCTGGCAGAGCAGTGGATGGGCGGGTGGGTGGAAGCAGTTGATGCGGAGAAGGAGGAAGAGGAGGTGTGTCAATAATCCAGAAGTTCTAGCTTCTGATTTTCTTTCTTTTTTAAAAAAAAAATATTTATTTATTTGAGAGAGAGAATGAGTGGGGGTATGAATGAGAGAGAAGCAGACTCCCCGCTGAGCAGGGAGCCCAATGTGGGACTCGATCCCAGGACCCCGGGATCATGACCTGAGCCAAAGACAGATGTTTCACCAACTGAGCCACCTCAGCCCCCCAACCTCTGAATTTTCTTAGCAGGCTCTGGCCATAATCCCTTGTGCTGTTAGGTCTTCAGATATGGCAAAGATCATAGCTATTAGATGAAAAAGAACAAAAAGGACCATTTTCCTTAAAGCAACTTAAAAAGAAAATATTGCCACGCATAATTTGATTCTAGCAAAACAATGATTATGCGTAAATAAGATACAACATTGTAATTATTCCAAATACATATATGCTTCATTTTTTCTATCTATATATCTTCCATCTAGATACAAAGATAAAATATACAAAGTCAGCATTTACCACTTATCATATTATTCATATATACTTATTTTTTTCCTTAAAATATACAATTTTTTCCCCAAAGACTTCTTTTTATGCACAAAACTCAGATTCTGAAAAACACTTTCAGCTTTTTTTTTTTTTTTAGCTGAGTTAGCTTTGCCCATTTTACTAACTGTGCTTTTATACATTTATTTATTTTTGTGATTTATAAAAATGTCCTCATCATTTTAATAGTCACCCCTGGGTGCACAGGCAATGGTTTAGAAAACTTCCAAAATATGGTAATACCGCTATAGCAAAGCACCATACAGCAACAAAAACACAAACCCACTGAACATTAGCCCAGAACAACATTCCTCCAACTGTCTGGGGAGAATAACCAAAAAAAGCTATCTTTCATCGTGCCTGAAAGGTCAGCTAACCAGGGCCCCCAGGAGAGCAAGAGGAATGGTACTTTACAGAGGAGGGCCCCTTCTGGAAGACCCTCTGCTTCCAGCTGCCCAGAAATGCCCTTCAGGGTGGGGTGTGGAGACAGAGCTCGTCTTAGGAAGTGAGGTGAGAGGTGTGCAGCAATGTGGAGCCTCCCGCCTCGTGTGGACGTCCGGACGCCAGGAAAGAGTACAGTCAAGGTGGTCCGTTCAGGCTACCAATTGTTCTTCTCCTGTAAGCTGAGGTCAGGGTTCTGGTTCTCTCCCTCCCTCCCTCCCTCTCTCTCTCTCTCTCTCTCTCTCTCTATTTCTATTGCCTTTGTGGTTTTTTTTTTTTTTTTGCCTTTGTTTTTTATAAAGGGCTGAAGGAAAGATGGTCCCATGTTCAGCATCATGATACCGACATGCATTTTGAGTCCCAGCTGTGCTTTTCCCTAGATGTACCATCACGGGCAAAACACATTGCTTTGCTTTTGCTGTTGTTGCTTTTATTTTATTTTTAAATTTATTTTTAAATTTATTTATTCATGAGAGACACACAGAGAGAGAGGCAGAGACCCAGGCAGAGGGAGAAACAGGTTCCCTGCGGGGAGCCCGATGCAGGGCTTGATCCCGGGACCCCAGGGTCAGGCCCGAGTGGAAGGCAGACGCTCAACCGCTGAGCCCCCCAGGCGTAAACTGAACGTGCTTGTAAACCCCTGTACTACTGTGTGCAGCCTCGGAGAGCCACTACCTGTGTCCTTTCCCTGTCCTCCCGGGTCACACGGCCTTCGCCAACTGCACTTCAGACCTGAGGGAAGGCCTGAGGTGCCTGGACAAGAGCTGGAGAGCTGGCCCGAGGGTGGAGCCCCAGGTGCACCCTGTCTAACGGCCCCGGGGCCACACGAATAACCACGTGGTCACTCAGGAGTGTGACAGGGCTCCTGGTAGACTTCGGAGCTAGAGCAAGTGTGACGGGGTGAAGGGAAAGGGTGGAGGGGACATGGCATGTTAGTTGACTTCTGTCAGCCATGTCTAGGGGCAGCATGGAGTCCCTGTGTCAGCAGGGACGTCTGGAGCCGCCTGCAGCGTGCTCAGGGTGTGGGTGCTGGTACTTTCGAGGGGCAGGAGACACTCAAGCTAACGCCTGTGACTCTGAGTGAGCTGCCTGAGGCTGCTTTCACCATTCACCAGCCAGGCGACCTTGGGAAGTTCCTGTACCTCACTGCCTCAGTTTCTTCATCTGTGAAATGGGGGTGGTCATAATACCCACTTCCTAGGGTGGTGGTTGTTACGATCAAATGAGTTAAGGAGCATCCGTTGCTTAGAACGGTGTCTGGCACGGAGCGCGTATTCACTGTTATTGCTGTTTTTTTCATTCCTGCTCTTATGGGCAAGCTGCCCCCGCTGCTTCCCCTGCAGCTCAGGAAATGTTGGGCAACCTGGCCCTGGCCAGTCCGAAGCGGGAGACGGTCCATCACCCCGAGATCTTTCCACGCCTGTCACCGATGTGGCTGGTCATGCCTATGTTGTTGCACGGCGGCTCTTTAACGGGGGAGCCACCCTCACCCTCCCAGCAGGGTCTCCCACCCCCCTCTCTCCCTCTGGGTGCCCCTTTGTCACGGGTGACTTTTCACCACCTTCAGCTCTTCTACTTGTGCGCTTCCTCCTCCTCTGGTTCTTGAGTGCCACTGAGGGTTCTTCCAAGGCCAGCCAACTGTCAGCAGTCTGGGGATCTCGTACTGATTGGACCAGGGCTGCTGTTGGTCTGGATGAAGAGAGGGGTGGATGGACTTGATGGACAGTTTGATGGCTGATTTTTATAAAGCCAGTAGGAAATGAAAAGTGGAGTATCAAAAAAAAAAAAAAATCTTCCAGCCTGTTGGTTTTAAATTATTCTGATAATCTTATTCTTCGTGTCGCCATACCTTCGCAATGGTAGCGGTGTTATTTTAAGAGACGGCAGATAAATACAAACCCTGTCCAAACCACTGCATGGCTCTGCAGGTTCCTCTGAGAAACCCTGCCCTGCCTTTGGATGGTGGCCTTGAACGCCACAGTGGGAGGAGCCTCCCAGCAGGGCCCTCAGGCAGGAGGCCGAGATTGGGGGACAGGGAGGGGGGGGGGCTTCTTTTTTTTTTAAATAATAAATTTATTTTTTATTGGTGTTCAATTTGCCAACATACAGAATAACACCCAGTGCTCATCCCGTCAAGTGCCCCCCTCAGTGCCCGTCACCCAGTCACCCCCACCCCCCTTCCACCACCCCTAGTTCATTTCCCAGAGTTAGGAGTCTTCATGTTCTGTCTCCCTTTCTGATATTTCCTACCCATTTCTTCTCCCTTCCCTTCTATTCCCTTTCACTAGGATGGGGGCTTCTTGATGGCTTTTCCCCTCGGCTGACGTGGGGAACGGGGAACGAGCTGGGAGCGCCACTGTAGACTGAGCTCCAAATCTCCAGGTTGTGAGCAGTTTAATCCACGCTCTCGGCGTAGCTTCGCCATTGACATTTATTAGCCGAGAGTGTTTCTGCCAACACAAGTTTTGAGTAGATTGTGGTATAAACAGATTTCCTCTTTACACATTCTAATCAGTGCAGAAGGACTGTTTTTATTGAAACCGTATCTCAACTTAAACTTCTCCGCACATGTAGGCACACATGTACAGAGTTTAAATTGTATTTATGGTCGGTGGATGTTCTAATTACGGGGCTGCATGTGTTCAGAGAGGAAAATTAAATCAGCAGACATGGGAGGCCAGGACGCCCTTCCGCTCTGGTTTGAGTCCTTGATGGTTTTAGGCTTTGAGGAATCGATGCCGTGAAATGGTGGGTGACAATCCAGGCAGACATTTGTCTCCTGGCTGGTTTACAATGTTACCTACAGATTTTTTTTTTCCCTCCTTGATGAAGCGAAGCTTGACTCCTTACTGTCCTGCTTCATCCTAACACATCACAGAGCAGTTTCCAGCAAGCAGCGCTTCTGGATAACATCCTGGGCTTCGTTTTCCACCCGAGAATGTGTGGAATGCCGAACTAAAACAGGTATGTGGTTGACACTGTGCCGGCCAGCCGCGTCCTGTGCTGCCTCCGCCGCGATGATGGCAACGCGTAGGTGGCCCTCTGCCTAGCTGGGCCCAGGCTTCTTCAGAACCCGCCGAAGAGGAAGTGCCAGCATCTTGCCCAGCCCCACGGAGGGAGGCGCCCGGCTGCCAGGGCCCCTGGGTGCTCAAGGATCTTGAGAGCAGCTGCTGCGGTGCTCGCGCTAGCTCAGGGAGGACCGCAGAGCATGACCTGGCTGGGCCCACCCAGCCACGGTAATTCTGCTGCTGCAGGCAAAATGCCTTCCTGGTCTAGGTTTGAGTTGACAGATCACCGAGGGAAATTCTTGTCTTGCCCACAATCCCAGATTATGCAGCTTTCTTTTTAGCGTACCACGCAGGCCTCCTCCACACAGACTGGGTGGTGTGGACCTGGCACCCGTAACTGACTAATCTCTCTGCTGACAGCCGCAAAGTAAAGGCATCTGTGACAATCAGATGGTTCCAGATGTCAAGTTGATTAATGCTGGAGTCTGGGCTGCCAGCAGATCCCCAGGAAACCACCCTGGTGGTTGTGGCATCGGTTGGTAAAGACACATGCACAGAGACTGAACAGATGCCAGTCCTTCTGTATCAGTTTAGTAGAATGCCCCCCAAACTGTGCACTCCCCCAGGATGCAAACCCCGATACTTGCTTTTTTTTTTTTCCAGGCATTTTTCCCATTGCCTGAAACAGGGAGTTGGTTCCATTATGCTAACATCAGTATTTCTATGCCAGCAAGTCCGGCCCGGGAAGGCGCTGGTGGGAAAGCCCAGAACGGAGTTAGAGTATTTGTGATGATAAAACAGCATGTTTCTATAGCACACCTGATTTTCCAAAGCTCCGCCGTCATTTTTATTTCTTTTCTCACGATTAGCTTCAATCCCCATCAGGCTGAGGAAGTGGTTGTGTGAGTGGCGCAGGGTTCGGGTTCCGAAGTTCTGTGTAGATACCGCTTCTTCTCTTATCAAAGTGTGCCCCCCCCCCCCCAGACCAGCAGCATTACCCCTGGCCTCCTGGATCAGAACCTCTGGGAGTGAGGCCCCGCCATCCAGGGAGTCCTGTGGGTGATTCCAAATCACGCTCAAGTCCGAGAACTACTGGCCTGGGCCAACGGCTCCTAGGTTGTGTTTCCCGGTCCTCACGGCCCAGTGCACTTACGATGAAGCCCCACAAACAGTTTTCAAAATCTCGTGTAACTTCCTGGAAATTGTGCTCTTAATGTTACTTAAAAAAAACTACGTATTTCCTTATAGATGGCTGGTGAATGAGGTTGGGAAAGAAAACTGATGTAGACATTTTTTTTTTAATGTTTCATTATTATTTTTTGGGAAATGGATTATTAATCCGTGCTGTTTGGTACTCCTTCCCTCGTGCCACCACGCGCTTATTCACTTATCACTTGGTGCGTGCTCTGTGCTGGACACTGGGAGACCCGAGGATGGGAACGTCCCTGTTCCGGACACGATCATAGGCTTGGGAGCAGATTATTGCAATACAACGGAGTAGATAGTGAAAGGCAGACGTAAGCGGTCCTGCAATAGGAAAAGATCTGGGGAAACCTGGGGACAGGACCTTCAGGCTAGGCCACATGGCCTCCGGGCTTTGTGGATGAGCTTGGGCAGGTGGGATCAGGGGACGTGGGCAGGAGGGCAACTCCCAGGTGGAAACCTGCTCCTTCCTCTTCGTTTCCCACCCGAGGGAGGCAGGAGCCTACCTCTGCGCTCTGGGTTTGCCCTCCTCTTGGGATCGTCTGCCTTTCTGTTGGGCAACAACTTGTCTGATGATGAGAAGCGCTGATGGAATATTTGCAACAGGCTCTCAGACACTCTGCACTAGTGAGAACTTGAAAATAAGACTTTTGTGTACTTTGATAGACCTACCTTGCTTCTTATTATAATGGGTGGTTGTTTAAAAGGCGCTCTGTCCGTCTAACCAAGGACTTGGAACCAAATGCAATGTCCTCTTGATCCCAAGTCCATTTGAAGAACATTTCGGTTTTATTCCAGGGCGAACGAGTTTCGAAAATGTGTAGGTTTAATTTCGGGGCAACCATTTCACAGGTCTTTGTCTTTAAAAAAAAAATTTTTTTTTTCACGATTACGTGGTTTTTGTTTCAGAAAAAAAAAAAATTCCCTGGGTTCATATTTTTTTTTTGGGTCCCGGTGAGGTTGGTTCTCGTGCGTCAGGTGCCTGGTTCTAGAACCCCAAGCCTGAGCAGATGATGGGCTTCCTCTCAAGTCTACTTTCTGTCTGTCATTACCCTTCAGAATGTCTGTCAGGCCCACTCCCTCCAGCAGAACTAAAACAAGAGAAAAGAGGCCTGGCAGGGCAGGGATGTCAATAAAAGGAAACTTTATATGTAACAACAGAAACTTGTACCAAGAACATTAGCAATTGCCTTCTTCTGGGGGGCTGCTTCTGGGTCTAAATGAGGTGTTAGTGTTTGTGGGGTGATAACCTTGTCCCACTGAGTTATGATGAGAAAACAACCCAGTTGCCTACAGAGCCAAAAACAAACCTCAGAACCGCTTAACTCATCCGTCAAACAAATTGTATTTTAGGAAATGCAGGACAGGGAAAAATGCACAAAAGAAAAAAGGAGATTTATTTATTTGTACAAAAGTAGAATGACAGGCGTTTGAGTGGATCCAAATAGCATTTAGGGAGGGGAAAAAAATGTGATTCATTGCCAGCTATTAAATCTTGTTTATCCTTCTCTAAACTAACCAGAAACACATTTGGGGGAAAACGCTAGGCAACAGTTAGAGCATTGGAAGCCTCCTAGTGGTGCTGTGTGTGCCTCCCCTGCTTTCCCAAGAGGAAGATGAGGGTGTGAGGCCAGTGAACGGCGTTTCAAGACCCGTCCCATCCTGCCTCTGAAGCCCACCCTCGGACTTAAAGAGAATTTCTTCAGTTCCCTCAAAGAGCGATGCTGGCGTTACAGCAGCAGCAGAAGGCCCACGTTTGCCAGGTAGTTGCAGTTTGGTGTCCTCTGGGATGCCTCAAGAGTCAGGGACAAGACGACGCGTCCCTTTCAGAAGCGCCGTTTCCCCAAGAGCTAGTCGGCCTCATCGGATCACCCGGACCCGCCAGTACCAGGCCCGGCTCCAGACACAGCTATGAGACTAAAGGCTTCAGAGCACCTGATGCGGATCTGAAAAATAAGCTGAAATACCAGTGTCTGGTAGGAGAGACCCCCTCAGAGCTCAGTGTGCTGGGGTGACCCCTGGGCTGGTCCTGTACTCTCCCTGCTGAGGGCCTGTGAGGCAGCCGCCTCTCGGAGCTGAACCACTGCCCCCAGCACCCCGTGCTTAGATGGATCTGGGTCACTGATGCCTTTAGAATTAGGGGGGACGGTGCCTACCATGCGCCCAAGGGATCACTTGATTTAGTTAATTGCAAAAATACACGCTTTTCCAAAAGTAGCCGCTAGCTAGCATCTTTTTTTTTTTTTTTTTTTGCTTTCCAAGCAAATAATCCCACTATGAGGATTATCCAGGGGTTGTGGTTTCAGTGTCTAGAGAGGCGACTCTTTGCTGAGCTTAAGGCCGTAGGGAAGGGTCCAAGTGGACTCAGGAGGTCCCTAGCATTACTGCCCCGCCGTCCCCATGTCCCCCACGATGGTCTAGGCGGAAGGACGCCCTTCTGCGGACTTGCCGGCCTCCGAGCACTCAGTGAGGCTAAGTGATCTTTGCCTGCGTTGGTTTCTGTCCTCCTTCCCCTGAAATGTTCAGCTTTTCTCTTTTGCCCAACGTATCAGATTCCCTCATGTATTTCCATTAATATTGTAAATTCCCTGAGGACAAGAACTGTGTTTTAATCATTTCTGCATCCCTTTCTCCTAGCAGAGCACCCACCACGGAGAGTCGGGCGTTGGGAAACGCTGGTGAGGATGCGTAGGACCGTCCTACCTGCCGGCACTGGGGGCCGCCCAGGCTGGGCCCGCGCAGGTGGAAGGTGTAGGTGAAGGCGCGCGTCCCCCCACACAGCTGCCTTAATACCCAGTGTTAGGAAGACTCCTTTTTTTCATTTTAATTAACACTACAAATGAGATTTCCACCGTCACTGCCAGCACCCTCAAAAAGCCAGCCTCCTCCTCATCCCATGGGTTTCCTCCGCATCCGCCCTCGTATGTACGTAGGGCGAGGACCCACTTGAACTATGGCAGGAGCACCTATGACATCTATTTGATCAGAAGAACTTAAAGAGCCTGAGAGGTCAGAGGAGGACAAACTTCGGTTAGAAGAAGGATGTGCCTTCCTTTCTGGCTGTGTGGCCAGGGTAGCCGGTTGCAGAGGGAGGCAGAGGAGGGCTCGGACCAGCATCACCTTGGTCCAGAAATGTCAGAGCGTGCATTCTTCCGGGAGGTGCCGGGAGCATCACTAAATCCCTCTGGTCTCAGGAGGAAAATTTGGGCACCAGATGGACCAAGGCAGAGTGTTAGCAGGGGGCTCAGACTAGTAGTTCTCTGACTCTTACCACAAATTGTAATGATAAAGGGAAGAAAGACTTTTATTTTATTTTTTAAAGATTTTATTTATTTGAGAGAGAGAGAGAGAGAGGACATGCATGGGGGGAGAGGCGGGGGGGGAAGGAGGGGGCTCCTGGGATCATGACCTGAGCCGAAGACAGATGCTTAGCCAATGGAGCCACCCCGGGGCACCCTCCTCCCTTTTGAAGAGCTTTTTATTTATTTGAGAGAGAAAATGAGTGAGCATGAGCAGTGAGGGAGGGGCAGAGGGAATAAAGACTTTTTAAGGAACCAAAGTTCCCAGGGGCACAGACTGCATGTTTGTGTCCCGTCTCCCTTCCTCAAATCCACAGGCTGAAACCTAATCCTGCAGGTGGGGCCCTGGGGGAGCAATTGGGCCCTGGAGGCGCGACCCATGCGTGGGGTCGGTGCCCTGGTGAGAGACCTGGGTCGCCTCCCTCGGCCACGGGAGGTCGTGGTGGGAACCTGGCAGTTGCCACCTGCATGCCAGGGGGCTTTCAGCAGCACCCACCTGCCAGGAGCCAGCCTCAGGCCTTCAGTCCAGGACCGTGGGAAAGGGACTCAGGGTCTGTAAGCCACCCGGGCCAAGGGGCTGTCACGGCAGCCCAGGGAGGGTTCTGGGGCTCCCTGGAGATGTCTTCCAGCTCCTGGAGCCTGTTCGTGGATGCCTGGCCCACGTGTTGGTGCTTCTGGGCATCGGGCAGTGGACGGGACTGGACGGGCCAGTGGCTCCGGGCAGAGCGGAGCCCACAGGGTCCAGAACAGGCCAATCCATGGAGCGGGAGAGTAGATGCGTGGTTGCCTCACACGGGGGGCGGGAGGATGGGCAGGGACGGCTAATGGGTCCGGGATTTCTTTCTGGGGGGATGGAATGCCATTCTGGAATTAGACGGGGGGGCATGGTCACTCACCGCTGTGAGCATACGAGAACTCTCTGATTTGCACACTTTAAGACGGTGGATTGTATCTCAACTAAAAAATGCGAGAGTAAAAAAAAGAGTAATGAGCTGTCTGCAGGAAGCAGCAGCCTCCTTTGCTTCCCCCCCCCCCCCCCCCCCCCCCCCCCCGCCAACCTGCCCCAAGCCACCTGGGAACCTGGTTCACACACTTACACCCCCAGGCCTGCGGCAGGACGGACCGGCTGGCTCTCCACTCTTCTCCCACCTTCCGGCCGCATTGTATTCGGCAGCTTCGTCTGTCCATCTGGCAGTCGAGATGCAAATGGGTCGTGGGTTCTGATTACTCCCTTTTGTGTCTGCACCATGCATGTTTGGGGCTTGGGGGATCCACAGAGAGACCTCGACTCCCCACCGGGTCCCTGGGAATGCAGCTCCTGCGAGCCCCCACCCCCACCCCAGGCCGATGCCTGACCGCTGGGAACCGGAGGAGGGAGGCTCAGCAGGAGGCCCGCGGGGCGGCTGTGTGTGTGTGTGTGTGTGTGTGTGTGTGTGTGTGTTGCAGTTTGCGGCCCTCCTCTGTGCTCGTGGCTGAAAGCCGAAGCCTTGGAGTGAAGAGAGGCCTCTACCACGGGGCCCCCGGGGCCCCCCTTGGCTCTTCTTCTGTCTGCCCCCATCCCAGCAGGCCCGGCTGTGGGCCCTGAGGCCACCCATGTGGCATCCACGCATCTCCCCAGCCACCAGCCTGGGGGCTTCTCAGGCAGACACCCGGGGGCCGTCGTGGCCACTCAACGAGGCCCTGCCCACCTGTCACCCTGACTTCCTGCTCTGCCCTCTGGGTGAATGAGCCGCTTTGCCGCCCACAGATGCCTCCATGTGGGCTTCCTTTTTTTTAAAAACTATTTTATTTATTTATTTATGAGAGACACAGACAGAGAGGCAGAGACACAGGCAGAGGGAGAAGCAGGCTCCCTGCGGGGAGCCCGATGTGGGACTCGAACCCAGGACCCTGGGGTCACACCCTGGGCTGAAGGCAGACTCTCCACCACTGAGCCCCCAGGGCCCCTCGATCTGGGCCTCCCCGATCCTGGTTAACCTATCACCCAGTTCAGATAGGCCCATCCGCCGTTGCTCCCACAGATGACTCTGAAGGACAGACACAACGGGAAGCCAGGGTCAGCAGGCGGTGGGGCCTGCAGATGGTCCTGCCCTCTGCACCAGGGGCGACACGTACCCCGGCAGCCCCGGGACGATTGCGCCAGTAGCCACCGCGGGAACAGCACGGACAGGCCTTTGGGACTTTGGGGACTTGGAAAGAACAGAGGCAGCGCGAGGGCCGAGGCTCGAGGGGAGGTGAGGACACGGCCTGCCCAAAGGAGCGGGTTCTCCCCACCCACCTCTTACACGATGAACTCAGCGTCGGCCGAGCGGGCAGGTCGGTGTGGTTTCAGAAGGCAGGTGTGTGTGTTCTTGTGGCACACGGCACACTCGCATGGCAGCAGCAGGCGTTCCCTCGGGGTTCTTGGTGGCCACGCCGCAGAGGACATTCCCCATGCCTCTTCGCATGTCACCTTCGGCATAAAGCGCTTGGCCAACATTTTATTGATTACTGAGAATTATGAATAACAGCAGCTGTGTTTGCTGGAGAGCTTCTGGGGAAAGATAATTAGAAACATGTTATGGTTCATGGCAATGAAAAGATTGTCCTGTTAGTTTTTAAGGAATTCCTCTAAAAGTTAGGACTGGTTCTTTTTTAAGACAAGAGGAGGCCGTAATGCAATGCCGAAATTAAGGATCTGCTGGGGCAACAGAGACATCGGTTTGTGAGAAGTACCATTAGTAACGAAAAACTGAAACGTAGGGGTCCTTGTTACGGTCATGCACCACGACCTCTGGAGAGGGCCTTGGCTTCTGAGAGTCGGCACGTTGGAGAAAGGCCAGCTGTGCCGGTGTCCCTCATATCCTTTGGCTTCTTAACACAAGAATCATGCATTTTAACACAAATTCATAAAATATTCTAAGAATGCTTGACATCTGCATGATCATGAACAGGATTGAAGCGGCACTGACCCAGTTATTGGTGTCATGTGCAGTATAGCTTCTTCCAAAAAACAGAGAAATGTAGAAGTAGTCCACAGGCCTAGACTATTCGATCTTTTCATGATGGATCTCTAGACACAGCCTAGGATAAGTTCTTTGTAAAATCAAACATTGAAAGGGAGTCAATATTATGCTTATGACCTAATATAGTCCTCTAGGGTCGATTCCTGTGAATACATGAGTCCGACCATTTCTCAAGCATTAGCATAAGGATGTAAAAGTCACAGCATTTTAGAGCTGCACACAGGATCCTTTTTTTTTTTTTTTTGCACACAGGATCCTTGACGGACACAGCCACACCAGTTAGGGGGCTGTTGTGATTATTTGAGCCAGTGGAGTCAGTGAGTTGTTGGATTGAGCGTACTTTTTGGAAGAAGATTCAATAGGATTTTCTGGTAGGCTGCAAGTAAGTATGAGACGGGAGCTGAAGATGACCCCAAGGTTTTTATTTCCGCTAGAAGAATGAAGCTTGCCATCCCGTCATAAAGAGGGCTGTAAGCTTTTAGGGGAGAGATCAAGAGTTTGGCTTTGGACGTCTGAGATGCCTTTGAGCCTTCCAAGCGAAGATGCTATCGCGTCCGTCAAATAAGATCTGCATCTGGTAAATAAATAAATTTTTAAAAAAATTTTTAAAAAATGGGATCCCTGGGTGGCTCAGCGGTTTGGCGCCTGCCTTTGGCCCAGGGCTTGATCCTGGAGACCCGGGATCAAATCCCACATCAAGCTCCCGGTGCATGAAGCCTGCTTCTCCCTCTGCCTGTGTCTCTGCCTCTCTCTCTCTGTGACTATCATAAATAAATAAATTAAAAAAAAAAATTTAAGATCTGCATCTGGGCAAGAGGTCTGGGCTAGAGCTAGAAACCTGCAAGTCCTCAGTGCACGCGTGGTATTTAAAGACTGGAGAGAAAAAAAAAAAAAAAGACTGGAGAGTGAGGAAAGATGAGAGGGGGACTGAGGACAGAGAATCCTGGGCCAAGCCAACCTTCAGAGGTCTGGCAGACGCACCGTGGCTAGAGAAAGAGTGGGACAACCATGGGCGAGTGGTGTCCCGATGGACCAGAAAAGAATGTTGTTCCAAACCAAAGGGGTCATCACCTCTGTCAGTTGCTCCTGAAAAGCTCAGGAAGATAAAAACTGAAAACGAGGGCAACCAACTGTTCTGATTTGCCAAGACCCTCCCTGTTTTAGCACGGAAAGTCCTGTGTTGTAAGAGATTGCCTGATCCCAAGCCAAGTGGCTTGGTTGGTTATCCTGCCAGTGAGGCAAGGCCATCAGGCCTATTGGTCATGAATAGTGAGGTGAGAAAGGTTCGTGTGGGATGTGAGGACAAAACACCTGGGCAGAGTGCATTGGTTTTAAGAGACAAGAGGGTGGAATTATTGTCACATCACACATATCACAACACTGTTACATCATTATTCTTACATATTACTAAAGTCACGGAAGAAAATTCTTCTTCTTTCTTTTTTTTTTTTTTTTGCAGACACATCCTAAAGTATTTAAGAGTGAAACGTCAAGTTATCTGCAACTTGCTCGAAAATACTTCAGCAAGGGAAAAAGGAACAAGCAAATAAATGTCACGTTCATAATGACTAAATTTGGGTGATGTCATCACATGACATAACATTCTTTATTTTTATGTCTGATTGAAAGCTTTCATAATAACAAGTGTTTCTAAATTAGAGAAGGGGAATGGGAGGAAAGGAATTAGAGACGGCAGGAAATCACAAATCTTTTCAGGAGTCTGGCTCTAAAGGAGAGTAAGACATGGGCAGCGCGGGATTGGTCTCTGAGTTCTGTTTTTGTTTTGTTCACTATAGGAGAAGTTACAGTGTGGTCGGGAACATAGATGAGGCAGGCAGGGCAACGGAGTGCGGGTCATTCACCGTGACCAAGGAGGGTGCAGGGTCTGCAGATAATGGTCCGCGTCCATAGGAGGGTGAGGGCGGAGACGGCGGAGAGGACAAGCCCGGGTGCAGGCAGCCTGGCTGTGCTGGGGGAGAGGGTGCAGTTTGCTCCTGATGATCGCTTTGTTTATTGCAGGCGGGGAGGAGACAGGGTCAAAGGCTGAGGGGGACTTGGGAGTTCAAGGAGTGAGGAAGAGTAGCGGAAAGTCTCCTGGGACCCTGTGAGGGAGGCAGGGACAGAGTTGCCTGGAAAAATGCCACAAAGTTGTCAGGCAGCACTAACGTCCCATCTGAGTTGGAAATTGGTCTGTAAGTGCAGCAGCTGCTGCTGGTGCTGCTGGTGCTGGTGGTGCTGGTGCTGGTGGTGGTGGTGGTGCTGGTGCTGCTGCTGCTGCTGGTGCTGCTGCTGGTGCTGCTGGTGATGGTGGTGCTGGTGCTTGGTGCTGGTGGTGATGGTGCTACTGCTGCTGGTGCTGGTGGTGGTGATGGTGGTGCTGGTGCTGCTGGTGCTGGTGCTGCTGGTGGCGGTGGTGGTGCTGGTGGTGCTGCTGCTGGTGCTGCTGGTGATGGTGCTGGTGCTAGTGGTGCTGCTGGTGGCGGTGGTGGTGGTGCCGGTGGTGGGGGGCTGCCTGTAGGCGTACACCTTCCCCTGGGCTAGGCGTCTCCGGGGCCCTGTGTGAGGGCTCGGCTGTGCCTGGGAGCCAGCCCTGCTTGAACCCCGTGTCAGCAGCATGTGCCCTCCTGAGGGGCTCTCAGCAGAGGAGGGACGCGGCCTTGGTGGACAAGTGCCGCCCTCCCCCACCCCCAGCACTCGGTAGGGAGAACTGAGAGGCGCGGTCACACCTGCTGGCCCAGCAGGACTCCCCAGTTGTCCACAGAGACCGCTTGCTTCCTGCTGACGCATTCTTGGTCTTCTGTCGTCACCTGTCTTTCTTCCTGACTCTTCTCCTGACGTTTCGTAGGATCATCTCCCAAAAATCTACTGTGCTGCAGTCCTTGACTTTGATATTTCTTCTTAGAAGATAAACCTAAGACGGTGTGACATGTTCTATGTGAGAGCAGATGCTCAGGGGATGGATGATCGCACGTGACATGCGTGGGCTTCCCCCCGGAGCCGGGAGCGAGGTGAGGGGCAAGGGGATCTGGGCGGGGTGCTGCAGGGCCCCGGGAGCTGTGGGCGCTAGAGGCGAGAGGCGGGAGCTAGACACGCAGGAGTGCTGATGGCAGCATGAGAAGCTCAGCCCCGAGAAAGTGAGGACTCGGTACCACAGGGACATGATGACAAGGGGGCTGGAGGAGAGGAAGTCAAAGGCCTAAGGGCCAGGACGTTGGCTCAGGGCAGGAGTGGGGTCGCGGAGAGAGATGCGGAAATGGGGGCAACATGGCCAAGGAACGGCCTGGAGGCCACAGGCCGACGTTTGAAGGAGAAGGAGAGGCAGTGGCCTGGGGACGAGCCAGAGGAGCAGAGGACTCGGGTCCTGCTCCAGAAGCCCCGAGGGGCGGTAGGGCAGCAGGCCCCCCGGAGAGCTCAGGCTCCCCTCTGAGGCGGAAGGTGACGGAAACTTCAAGAAGCAGCAGAGGGTGTTGGGGATTCTGTGGATGCTTGGCTGGGAATTCCAGATGCATTGAGTAGAGGCGTTTAGGAGTTGAGGGGATCAGCCTGGCTCTGTGGGGTACACCTGGCTCTGGGAGGATATGATGGCTCTGGGGGGATCCGCCTGGTTCAGGGGGGATCTGCCTGGCTCTGTGGAGATCTGCCTGGCTCTGGGGGGCATCTTCCTGGCTCTGTGGGGATCCACCTGGCTCTGGGAGTATATGATGGCTCTGGAGGGATTCACTTGGCTCTGTGGGGGATCTACCTGGCTCTGTGGGGATCCACCTGGCTCTGGGAGGATATGATGGCTCTGGAGGGATCCACTTGGCTCTGTGGGGATCTGCCTGGCTCTGTGGGGATCCACTGGGCTCTGTGGGGGATCCGCCAGGCTCTGGGGGATCCACCTGGCTCTGGGAGGATATGATGGCTCTGGGAGGATATGATGGCTCTGGGGGGATCTGCCTGGCTCTGGGGGGATCCGCCATGCTCTGTGGGGATCCACCTGATTTTGGGGGAATCCACCTAGTTCTGGGAGGATATGATGGCTCTGGAGGGATCCAGTTGGCTCTGTGGGGATCTGCTTGGCTCTGTGGGGATCCACCGGGCTCTGTGGGGATCCACCTGGCTCTGGGGGGATCCACTTGGCCTTGTGGGGATCCGCCGGACTCTGTGAGGTGCACCTGGCCCTGGGAGGATATGATGGCTCTGGGGGGATTCCCCTGGCTCTATGGGGTTATATCTGGCTGGGGCGGGGGTGGTTACACCTGGCTCAGGGAGGATGAGTCCTAGTGGAGGGCAGTTTGGGACCTCGGGGTCCTGTGGAGATGGGTGAGCACCCAGCAGTACATGTAGATGTGGCGTCATGGGCTTTCCCCCACTGTCTCGCAGGCAAGTGTGGGAGTGAGACCAAGGGCTGTGGGGAAGGAGGAGGCCCAGCAGGAAACGCTGGACCTCTGAAGGAGGGCCTCCACTCCTCTATGTCCCAACACCCCATGGCTCGACCTGTGGAGTTTGGGACCCAGTGGTGTTCTCTTCAGGAAGAGAAAGAAATCAAAGAACCAAGGAAAAAGGCAAGAGTTTCATGTTAGGGAAAAGTAGAAAGAGGCCCGTCAGCTCTCAACCATGGTAAGGCAAAGGCAGGAACATTCTGAGAACCAACAAGGGGCAGAGGGGCTTAGTGCCATAAAAATGCAGTATGTTTGCCAGGGGGTCACAAGCCCGTGACGTTCCAGGTCAGTCTACCTTCTCCTTTGGTCATTCTGCAGATGTTCCAGGGGCAGAGAACTTGTCACGCGCGATCGAGTTTTCTTCTTTACTGGTTCATGGGTTTGCTCATCAGTATCCATCAAGACATGGAGCTCTTTCTTTTGTCAGCCATCAAAATAAAAACCAGAATTATTAATTGCTTTTGAATAATTTCTCAAAAATTTGTGAGCCTGTTAACAGACTTAATCTCACTGAGGTTGTAAAGAGACCCGTGTACCTGAGCCTTCTGTGGTGTGCCCTGTGGTGCCTCCTCGGGAGGGGGCTGGAGGCCAAGCTCCACACCTGCGTCTATGCAAAGCCCACCCTGACCCATTCCTCCTGTAAAGTCCTCGATGTGGGAAGTTCTCTCTTGGCCCTCACACCCCCACTGTTGCTCTTGGACTCCCCCCAAAAGCAACCTTTGGTTCTTTTGCCTGAGCTTCACATCTCTGCACAAGGTGGTATCTCATGGTCACTCAAGGGACCTATTATTTTGAGTCTCGCACATTGCTGGCCACAGGTAGGCATTCAATGAAAAATGTGTTGCGTGAAAACCCAATGAATGAGTGACTTTATTTCTGGAACACCTCAGCGGTTGCAAACATGGCTGTAGGTGCTGAGGAATTGGCTGTAAATGAAAGAAACGAAAGTCTCTTCCTTGCGGGTCTTACACTCTAGAGGTGGGAAGGCAACGTGTATTATGGCAGGAAGCCACAGGCCCTGGGTGGGTGGCAAAGCTGAACCCCAGGGTGCACCTTAGTGACTGGTCGCTGGGGGCTGTCTGTGCCGGTTGTTTGACATGCACCATCAATCGCCACCCACCAGTGTGGGGTAGGTAGTGTTGATCCCTGTCTTGGAGATGGCCAATCCGAGGCTCAACGTGCTGAATTTCCCGAGATAACAGTGTCATACGTGCAGAGCAGGGATTTGAGCACAAGGCTCCCTGATGTCAAGCCCATGGTCCTAACCACCACTCCGCACTGCCTCTCACTTTCTACGGAGTCCAGAAAGGTGTATGTATGTTGAGAGGGTAGCGGCACGGGTGAATCTGACATCTTCATTTTTCTTTCCCTCTTCCGGTTATGGGCCAACATGAGAGAGAAGGCCTCACTTGAAATCAGCCTTTGACTCTGAAGCCGCTTGATGGCCTTAAATTATCAGGCTCTGGTGAACTTCCATTTAGCCACAGATTGCAAATTTGTAAAATTGCCTAAAGTTAGGGCTCCGAGTGCAGGAGCTTTTCGACATCCTTGTAACATAGCAGTTTCCACCATATGAGTGAGGAAGACTGAAGAAGCTCAACAATCTACACATATCGCGGAAGCAACAACGCCCTTATATTTCTGTTTCTAAATTATGCCCCAAATCTTAGACAACACTCCTATGCTATTATTTAAGGACTATATTTCCATATCACTCTGGGCCCAGGAGAAGCCTCTGTGGGGGAGAGCTGGAGACAGCCCCCGCACAGAGGAGACCCCGCCTTGTATTAAAGGAAGCAAGCCAGAAATTGTCGGGCCGAGGAATGCTGTGGGACTGCTCCCTGCACCTGAACCAGGCACGTGAGTGGGGATTACTTCCACACTGACGTTGGGATCCGCTCGGCTTCCTGCCATAGTGGAGGATTCCTTATAGGGATCTAGGACGCGGCATGTGTAACACTCCCCAGCTGTGCTTCCCAGGTTGTGTCCCGGGAGTGCACCCAGGCCACGGCCTTGAGGGTCTGCTGCTCTTCTGGGACCAGCTTTTCCCTCCCACCTCCCTTTCCTCCAGAACAATGGATCTCCTGTGATGCTTGGGGGAGGCTGGGGCCTTGACCTAGGGCCAGGCACGTTGGCATTGTTGGGGTGGGTGGTGTGTGCCAGCAGGCTGCATGACTGCCCTAGGACTTCAAGCTTGGCCCACGCTGGGGTGGGCTTGTGGGTGGTGAGCACCAACACCCCCTCTCTCTTTAAGCAGCTCCAAGGTGGCTGGGCCCTGCTCACCACATGCAGAGGACTTTAGGAAGAAGGAGCATTTTAAAACATTGAGTTTCCTGCTGGAAGTTACAACAAGAAGTGAAACAGCAGGAGTTTGTTCTACTTGGTCGCCTGAGAGCAGCTGCTGAGCAGCGTCCTCAGCCCCCAGCGAGCGGAAAGCAGAGCTTGCCCCGGGTAGGCGCTCCTCTCATCCAAACCAAACTTCCCCTCAATGACTTCACTGAAAGCTGGTTTACATCATGAAGAGAAACTCCATTTATTTATTTGTAATAACTACAGGATTTTATGGACCCACAAGAGGATGTAATTTAAGAAAACATTAGCAAGCTATTCCAAACAGCAAGGTTTTGAAACTTGCTATGCCAAATAATCATCAATGGAAATATTTCAATATTGAGAATCCAAAGGTGCAGCAAAACTCCTTTTGAGCAGGGCTCTGGAGGTGGAGAGGTTCTGAAATGTATGTTTTTGGTCATAACATCCTGGGGTCCTAAGAAAAGACAACTGGATTTTCAGAAACCCATTATAAACAACATATGACCTAATAGAAGTAGGTCCATCTAATGCCTCCCTCGTGGGGCTTTAGCCCCATGAATAACTGAGAAAATACATGGCTGATCCACTCTGCTGCTTTGCTTTGAACACGGTATTGGAGGGAATTACATGATGTTTTTATTAGGGTTTTTAAGACAAAATAATGGAGAGGCTACCAGGAAAGAGGGTGAGCTAAGAATGGCCCCTTGCTGCAGAAATATGATATTTTCAAGTTCCCATTCTATTAGCAATCATACATCAGTGATGTTGGTGTTTCCTTACGTAGCTAACTAACATCATAAATTTTTAGAAATCTTTTGGCGCCTCGTTCAACCGTTTCCTTCTATTGGAAGCCTACAGGATTCAATGACAGGAGACACAGATTCCCCAACCCATCCCGTCCTCATCTTTTACCTCCAGGACACATAACGTTGGAAAGGTTGGTGCACATGATCATCTGCTCATCTGACTACGATTACGTGTCCATGCTTATACCCACGCGCTTAGATATCTGTCTCCTAGCTCCACCCCACTCGACTGAGCTGCCTCAGTGGACAATTAAATCTTGTTTACATTTATAGCTCCGGGCTGGCACCGCTGCTCGAGTGCTCGATATGTTGACGGAATATTTACTATTACTGTTAAGCGCTGAGGCCAGGGAAAAGGAACAGAGTCTACGCAACCAGCCAGGCTACTCTTAAGCAGCTCAAATCATACAGAAAGAGAATTGCCACTCTGGAGAAAAATTCAAGACCTTAGCACTAGAGCTAACATCGAAGTAGCAATCTGTAGGTTAAAAGATGCTTTCGTAGATACCGTCTCATCTGACCCACACAAAGCACCCCGAGGCGGATTCATTTTTCCTGTATTTCAAAATAGGAAACCACGTATCCAAGAAGTTAAGGGGACTTTGACAAAGGCCATAGAGCAAACAAGGGGTCATGTTGAGTCTTTCATCCCCAAGTCTGGTTCTTGCCTCATCATACCCCCCTTCTCCCATTGCTTTTCCCAAAGTTGGGATATTGACAAATAGGCCCTTTTTCCTTTTAAGTTATTAAAGGGGTTTATTAAGCTTTATTAAGATGTAATTCACATATCAAAGGTATGATTTGACATATATGTCTCAGTGGTTTTTTGTATATCCACAAAGCTGAGCCATCATCATCTCTATATGGTTCCAAAAGGTTTTTCCATCACCCCGAAAGAAACCCTATGTCCCTTAGCAGTCTCTCCTTATCTATTTCTCCTGCCCCAGTGCCTTACAACCACTACTTAAATTTCTGTCCCTGTATGTTTGCCTCTTCTGAACATTTCATATAAACAGAATCGGGTTACGTATGGCCTTTTGCACCTGGCTTGCTTCACTTCGCATACTGTCCTCAAGGTTTATTCACGTCTAGAATGTGTCAGAACTCGCTTCCTTTTCATGGCGGAACAATGCTCCCTTGCATGGGTAGACTGCAGGGTGTGGGGCCATTCATCTGTTAGGAACCTTTGGGTTGTTCCCACTTTTTGGCTCTTATGGGCAGTGCAGCTATGAACGCTGGTAAACAGGTTTTTGTGTGAAGATCTGTTTTCAGTTCTCTTGGGTACATAGCTAGGAGTGGGAATTACAGAGTTAGCTGGGAAGTTGATGTTTAACATTTTGAGGGACTTCCGTACTGTTTTTCAGGGTGACTGCCCCATTTTACGTTCCCACCAGCAATGTACAAAGCGTGGAATTTCTCTGTATCCTTATCAATACTTGTTAGTTTCTGGGTTATTTTATTATTATTATTATTATTATTATTATTATTATTATTATTATAGCTATCCTGGCAGACACAAAATGAGACTTCTGCCTGGTTTTGGTTTGCACCTCTGATGACTGACGATTTTGAGCATCTTTCCATGTGTATACCTTATTTGAAGAAATGTCTGTTCAAATTCTGTACCCATTTTTTTTTTCAGTCGGGCTACTTCCCTTTTCTTATTGAGTTATTTGGCTACCAGGGAGCCACATAGGAGATGACATTAAAGCAAGTTACACTTTTAGTGTATGTGCTGCCGAAGCGAGCACATGATTAAAGCAAGTTAACATACTGGGCTACCCTAGCTCAGGACTGTCTAGGGTTCTGCGTTCAGATTCTGGCCCGACTATTTGGTCAGCTAGGTAAGTCACACAGTCTTGGTGGCTCCGCTTCCTTTTCTAAAGAAAACGAAACAAAAAAACAAAGCTAGATAGGTACCAAAAGAAAAAAAAAAAAAGAAGTTCTACGGCTCTCTGCTAACAGGAAATCGGGTCATCCCTTGGGTATCTTCCCGGCTGGAGGCTGACCCCGGCCTTCCCTCCACTTAAACTGAAGACCCCTGAGCCCCCAGGTACACGAGTTTTGAGGCATCTTAGAACTGGTCCAGCTTGAGCCACGTCTCAGTGCCATGAGCACACTCACCAGAGAACGTTCTACGGCTAGAGATCGCATCCTCCAGTGTGAGCTGAAGGCAGGAGGCCCGGGGAAGGCTGTGGCAGTGTGGAGACCTCGAAGGCTGCGCCAGCGTGATTTTGTGGCAGCCGGGGAGCACCGTGGCACATCGCGGTTCTGACGACGTCCAGGGCGCGAGCTGCCCGAGCTGCGCTGCTCTGCGGCGGAGCGCCGGGGGCCTGCAGTGGGGCCTGCAGTGGGGCCAAGGCCAGAGGCTAGCAGGGTGCTGTGCGAGGTGGCTGCAAAGAGACAGAAGGACACGGGCGGAAGCCGCTGCATCTTGATCTGTTTTTCCTATAATATCTTAAAGAGCCCCTTCTGGTATGATGTCCAAGCCTGTTTGGCTACGAGTTTGAAATTTATATGAAAAGACAACCAGTTGAAGGGAGGTCAGGGAAAAAAAACAAGTGGCACTAACCAGCAGAGGAAAGTGGGCATATAGTCAACACGCTGGCGGGAGAAGGTTTTTCTCTGTTTTGATCACATACTGTGCACACGGGACGTGCTCTCTCTGGCATGGGTTTGGCACAGACAGGCCACCTCCTGGCATGAAGCCCGAGGGGGCGTGGGGGGCGGCCTGGTTCCTCCCGCCGCGGGAGGTGGAGTGATCCCAACACGCAGGCTTCACCCGTAGCCCACTACCCTGGACCTCCGTCCAGCGCCAGATCGGGTTTCCCGCAGCCCACTGCCCGTGGGGCACGATCACGAGCAGAAATCCCTGGGAGGCAGTTGCGGGCAGACCCCTGGGCCTCCCACCACCACGTCTACTTCTCGCGTGGTTTATCCTGCAGTGGGGCCACCGCCCGGACTGAGGCTGCTGTGTGGACGTGGAAGACGTGGGAAGCCTGCTCCTACTCTGTGGGTTTCAGGGAAGCCGCACTTCAGGGCTTTCCAGGCCATTCTGCATCTTCGTGTCCCATCCGGGCTGCTGCCGGGCGAGCTGCAGACATGGGTGGGCCCACGCGAGGGCGCCGCCAGAGCAAACAGCTGCAGGTGTTGCCTGCTGAAGAGGGCGTCAGTGGGACACTCCTGGGCAGTCTGTGCATCGGGGGTGGAGGCTGCCAGGGGAGCACGGGGCGGGGCGGGGGGGGACAGGGCCCGAGTGGGTCACCTGTCAGCCCAGATCTTTCAGTATGACTGTGCTGCCTGCCAGCGACGGCAGCATGCTGGGAAGGTTCCCAACCCCTGATGCCGAGAGAGTTGTTCTGAACTCTGGCCTTAAGGAACTCTCCCTTTAATACTGGTGGGGGGGGCGGGGAAGGGGGGGACAGATTTTTCCAAGGCCCCTAAGACGACGCAGACTCTCGCTTCTGACTGTTCCCAAGGTGCTGTTCGGGTCTCTCTGCTTTCCTTTGGCTCATCCCACTCAGCCAGGTGGATGATCCTAAAACAGACCAGCAGATCCTAACGCAGAAGAGCCGGCTGGCGTGGCCACTGCTAGGGTCACAGGGATGCTGCAGGTGGTGGTCCTGCCTCCTTGGAGACTACTTAACTAAGAGAGGAACCACCCCAGGGTGGCTTATCTCCCAATCTTCCGAGTGAGGCTTCTAGGACCTTGGTGCCCCTTGTTCAATCCCAGTCAAGCTCACAGGTTGCTCACGTTGCATTAGCAATACACTTGTTGCACACCGTAGTTTGTTTTTTCCTCATTGTTGGGCAACTGTCACCTCCGTCCATCTCCAGAACTTTCTTCATCTTGCAAGACTGAACTCTGCATATACCCATTAAACAATAATTCTCCATTCCTCTCTCCCTCAGTCCCTGGCAACCACCATTCTATTTTATTTTTTTGTCCCTGTGATTTTGACGATTCCAAGTATCTCCTGTAAGTGAAATCATATTGTATGTATCTTTTCACGAACGCAGCGTGTTCTCAAGGTTTGCCCACACTATAGCATAGGTCAGAATTTCCTTCCTTTTTAAGGCTGAATGATACTCCACTGTATATATCACCGCGATTTGCTTATCCATTTTACCCATCAGTGGACGCTTGGGTTGCTTCTATGGTTTGGTTATTGTGAGTAATGCGGTTACAAACATGGGTTTTCAAATATTCCAAATTTCGAGACCCTGCTTTCAATTCTTTTGAGAATATACCCAGAAATGCGGTTCCTGGATCATATGGTAGCTCCATCTTTATTTTATTTTTATTTTTAAAAATTTTAAAAAAATATTTTATTTATTTATTCATGAGAGAGACACAGAGAGAGAAACAGAGACACAGGCAGAGAGAGAGGCAGGCTCTGTACAGGGATCCTGATGCGGGACTCAGTCCCGGGACTCCAGGATCACGCCCTGGGCCGAAGGCAGGCACTAAACCACTGAGCCACCCAGGGATCCCCTATAGTTCCATTTTTAATATTTGGAGAAAACTCCAGACCTCTTCAAAAACTCCAAGCTATCCCATTTTACATTCCCCAAAACAATATGCAAGTGCTACAGTTTCCCCACATCCGTGTCAACATGTATTCCTTGGTAGTAGCTATCCTACCAAGTGGTGTCTCGTTGTAACATTACCCTAATGATTATTAATGTTGAGCATCTTTTCCTGTGCTTGTTGGGCATCTGTATATCTTTGTTAGAAAAAAAGCCTATTCAAGTCTGCCGCCTATTTTGAATTAGGTCGTTTATTTTTATTGTTAAATTTTTGGAGTTCTCTATATACTCTGGATACTAATCCCTTATCAAATATGTGATCTGCAAATATTTTCTTCCTCATGAATTTTAATGATAAAACACATAACCCCTGCCAGAACAATAATACTGTAGATAACTAACATTAGACTTTACTGTGTGGCCGATCCTGCTAAGTGCTTTACTTACATTACCTTGGGGCTCCCAGGTGGTGCAGCTCGTTGAGCATCTGACTCTTGGTTTGGGCACAGGTCATGATCTCAGGGTTGTGAGATCAAGCCCTGTGTCTTGGGTCTGCATCTTGGCTAAGCGCTCAATGAGGGGTCTGCTTGAGGTTCTCTCTCCCTCTCCCTCTCCCTCTCCCCCTCCTGCTTGTGCTCTCTCTCTCTCTCTCTGTCTCTAAAACAACTAAACCTTCTAGTTTCGAGTGTGCCATGGGCCAAGGGGCCATAGTGGGCTGAATGCCGGCCTCCCAAAAGATATATTGTGTCCTAATCCTCATAACCTGTGAAAGTTACCTCCTGTGGTAGAAGAATGACTATTAGCTTATAGAAACAAAGATGTGGTTAGTGGGTTGGGAGGAGGAGCCCCTCCTGGTGAACCCGGCTGTCACACACGTCCTTGTACAAAAGAGACAAAGCAGGAAAGACAGACGGGGAGGAGAACACAGAAGAGACCACGGTGGAGGCAGAGCAGGGACGGTGCGGCCGCCGCCCAGGGGTGCCCAAAGCCCCCAGAAGCTGCAAGAGGTAGGGAAGGTCCTTCCCTGGAGCCTCCAGAGGGAGCATGGCTCCGCCGTCACCTTGATTTTGGACTTTGGGCCAAAATCCAAGAGAATAAATTCCCGTTGCTCGAGTCCGCCGTTGTGGCCTTTGCCGCAGCAGCCGGTCCGGGGCCTCCTCTGTGAGACGAGCTGCCGGCGACCCACCGCTGGGCCTTGTCGCTGCCCTGGAATCGCCTCCGTCTGACTCCCGAGACCCAGGGGTGGTTTGGGGCTGAGCGTTCCCCCAAAGTAACCGGGGTAGAGCTACGTGGGTGCGGGCTCGCAAGAGAGCCACGGTGAGGGGAGCGGGGCCTGGGCGCAGACCCTGTGACCCTCGGCCTCCCCGGGTCTGCAGAGCCGTGTGCCAGCCCGGGTGGGGGACAGCAGGACCCGCAGGCCAGGCATGCCCGTCGGGCCCAGGGCGGGCGGCCAGGAAGGAGGGGCGGCAGGGTGCAGCCGCCTGGGAGGTCCAGGAGCCCCAGCAGGCCAGCGGGGGCCTGGGCCGAGGCACCTGTGCAAATAGCCAGTCCTGGAGCCCGGAGCCCAGCATGGCCTGCCCAGGGGCCCGCGGAGGCAGCATCCCTGTGGCCCTGCTGCTCCAGGCACCCCCAGGGCGGGGGGGACAGGGAGCCCGTCATCCCCAGGGTGGCCTGAACCTCAGCCCCCACCTGCGACGAGCCCAGGAACCTCTGGGTGGCGGTGGGGGGGGGCCTCTGCAGGCGCCATGGGCTCCCCTCCACCGCGCAGCTGACAGACACTTGAGAACTCTCCTTCCCAAGCCCGTATCCTGCTGGTTCGGGGCAAAGTGTGCAGCTTTCCCACCAGGATCAGTGAGGAAATGGCCTGGTTTGGACTCAAACAGGCTGATTTGTTTTCCCAACGTGGCCTCAGCTCAGTTCAGGGAGCTCCAGTAACGCCCGTTTTTTTTCCAGGGTGCCTCTCCCTCCCGCCTCCCTCTCCCGCTCCGAGAACACATCACCTAATGTCTGTAAGGCTTCTGCTTCTTGTTTGACATCCCTTATTTACAAAGCAAACAGAGTATTCCTTTTAACACACATCATGCTAAGTTTATTAATGCAGAAAACAATCCCAGGGGGCCGACCCAGGGGACCCTTGAAACCTGCCAGCACAAACTCTTCAAACGCTCAGTGCGTCAGATCCTCCAGGACAATATTTCACACAATGGAGTAAAAATAATATTTTTCTTTGGGCCTTTCCAGCCGCTTTTGTGGCAAGCAGACAGAAATTATTTTCTTACTCTGCTCCCAGAGCAGAAATCTGGACGAAGCTACGTTTATTTGTTTAACACAATGATTTCATCCTAAATGTCTCGACAGCAAATAGTTGGTGGTTTAATAAAGGGCCTTTGAAAGGAGGCTGGAGCCGGGAGATGTGAGGCATGTGGCTGTGGAGGCCGAGTGGCCGCAGGCTGTGGCGAAGGGGGCCGAGGGGGACCGGGTGCCCCTCAGGCTGTCGGGGGGCTCCGGGGTCGTGGCTTGTTGTTGTTCCTTGGTCAGAACAATTTGTGCTGCCTCCAACCTGCACAGGGAAGGATTCTGACCCTTTGGTCGTCAATGCCGGGCCCTCCAAGACCAGCTCTGCCAAATACGGACACACACAAACCCAAGTGCAGATGCTCAGACTTGCTTGGAGAAGACAGAGGCTTCTTGTGTTCAATGTTGCCTTTCCCTGGTTAAGTATATGTCCCATGGCAGCCAAACGTGGGTTGCTACTCTGGTGCCAGGGCTATGATCAGGGGGCAAGAGTGGGAACTGGGCCAGCTCGCCCTAGCCCACTGACCTGCCCAACGCTCTAGCCACCCTGGTCTTCCCACCCACAATGAGAAGTGTCAGCAAGACTCAGAAAAGTCCCATCTGCGCTTTGCTTCAATTTCTGGGGCAGAATTGTGAGGGAGGGCGAAATGGAACACATAGACGCAGAAGAAAGGCCAGGAGAAGGTGGGGATGGTACAGAAACTGCCTAGGCTGGTCCCAGATCTTTGGAGTCCAGCTTCTTCACTTTATGGCCCAGGAGGAAAGCCCAGAGAGGGGCAGTGCTGCATCTAAGGACCCATGGCTGTTGGAGCCAGCTGGGACTGGGACCCAGGGGAATGGGGAAAGCGTCCAGCCCAGCCCACGGCTGACAAAATGAATGGAGTTCATTTCTGCCAAGTGGGACTTGGATGGAACATCCGATTCGGTTCCTGACGATTTGGTTCCTGGAACAAGAGATTTGGATCTAAATCCATTCCTGGAACGCATCTGTGAGAATCGGCGAAGCAGAGACTATCTGTGCACACACACGGATGTATTTCCAATTGTAAAAGTCAGACTTATTTATTGAACCTTGTATAAAACATATACAAGTATAAATAAGAAAAATATTTTTGTGATCATAACTATTTCACGTAGTACTGTTGGCTGGTGTACCTCCTCTCAGTGTTTTTTCCCCTTGCTTCCATATGCTTTTATTCATTTGTTTATTTTTGCAAAATTAAGACTCTAATTGCCTTATTTTTAAGAATGATTTAATTTGTCCTTAAGCATCTCCCCATGTCATTAACAGTCTCCCTGAAGCATGACCTTCGGAATGTGGTATTCCATCATTTCTACGACTGTCATAATTCCTTCTCCTAGTACCCTGAAGCTGGTCACGGGATAGATTATCTTTGAATTGGTCTTAAGCCATAGTCACTGAAAGACTGTCAGGCTGTGTGGGGATTGACCCTCATTCTTGCTACAATATAAACGCCTTTCCTCCATCTCAGAGTGGCTTCAGCTTGCTCTCGTATCCAAGCGCCTACCCCACCCCCAGCTCCCTTTCATCCTTCCCATTTCTTCTCCCTTTTTGCTACTTCCTTCTAGGCCCCGAGACAGGCTGATATTAATTCCTTACATCTGCATGGTATTTTACAACCTCAAAGAGTTTTTATAGAAATGGCCTTATTTGATCTTCATAAAAACCCTGCAACATGGCCAAAGGCGGAATGATCCCATTTTACATTCGACCAGTATTGTCTGAGTGCCAACTATTTGTACTTTGGGAGCCACTGAAGGAGGGTCACAAATAAGTAAGTCCTTATCTCAAGGGGTTTTTCATCTAGTGGGAGCACTTTTGAGGAATGCAGCAGGTGATGGCTGCGCTATGATTGACTTAAATGACTCACCTTCTATCACAGGTCAGGGAAGTGACCCAGCATATCGTCCACTTTCTGTACTCTGTCCCCTATGCCACGCCACAGTTAGATTTAAAGTTGGGGGGAGTGGTCAGAGCAGGCGGATGATGGGAAGCCTTTGGAATTCCCTCCATCCCTTCATTTCAAGTCCTACTGAAAGGCCCTAACATTTGAGATGTCAAGTTTCCCTAAGAAGAGTCCATGGATTGCAGCTTCTTGCATATTGGATGTAGATATCTCTATAATTCATTTTTTCATGAACAAGTGATTATTTGGAATTAGGCTACTTCTATATTCCTTAAAGAATTAAGAAAGAGAAAGGAAATAATAGTTATTCAGCACCTCCCAGGTATAGGTCTTGGTAACAGATGCTTTACATGCATTATTTCCTTTAAATCAGAACACACAAGAAATGTTCTTCATTGCTGTATTACGTAGGATCGAGTGCAATCCTTTCTTGACACATAATAAACACTGAATAAATGCTAAATGAATGAATGAATGCCCATATGATAGATAAGAAAACAGAGATCCTGAAAGGTTAGGGAACCAGGACTAGGTGACATAGCTAGGAAGTAGTGAAACCCAGCCAGCCTGCCTTTGAAGCTCTGCTTTTCCCACTACTTCCCCTTCCATCTCTTGGTAAGCTGTACGTGTTTTAGGCCATGGAGGGACTAGTCAGCTATCATGCGTGGTGGCTTCCCCGTGCATAGATTACCATCTGGCTCACTTTTGCCTCTTTCTCCACACTTCTCGGCACCTTGCTCCAAAACGGCACATGCTGTTGTGTTTGCCCATTGATCGTTCTCTTCCTCCAAGCCCTACTGGATGCCCCTTCCTTATATCATCACTCACATGGGGAGTCTGGCTCTCTGAGAACGAGAAGTATGTTATTTTTCATACCACAAATTTTTTCATTCTCTTCAGACACTTGAAGGACACTGGCCTCCCTTTGAGAAGCTAAAGCAACACACGAAGTCACATTTTGCAAATATCCTCTAGATGTGGTCCTGTCCCTTTTCTAGAGACCCATTTGGCAAGGATTGGAGAGTTGCTAAATGAGCTGCCCTTCGAGTCTCTCGAAATGTCAAGTGTTCTCCTTTGGCTTGACGGCTTGGTCTTGGCCAGGGAGCGAATTGTGAGATCTTGAAGGGAAGGCTTTTGCTAGCAAGACGGTCTGCTTGGTGTGCATATATTTAACTCCGTCGCATGTGCCACTGTGTAGGTGTCTCTGGGAACTGAGAATCCGTACACTGGCATTTCATGCATTGCCAAGATGCAGCACTGCATAAGATTTGGAAAATAGAACCTTACGAAATAAAATCAGGGTCAACTGTGTGGAGGCTGAACACTATTTCATTTTTTCTCCTGAATAGGTGAAGTCTTTGCTGGTAATATACATACTGACATAAGAGAACAATGACCTCTGAAGGGTTGTAAGCACTCTCTGGGAATATCTAGTTGATACTGAAAGGCCTGTCAGGACTGTTTGGGGAACAAAATTGATGTGTGTTGAGGAGAGTTGCTTTCAACTCTGGTGGAGAACATTTTCGGTTGCTTTTTCACTCTCCTTATCCTTCTTCTGTCCCAAGACTCACACCCATTGCTCAAGAGCACACCGCCCTTGGACCAGAACAGCACCAGTAAAAGATTGACTGGTGCAGTGAGATCTCTTCATCGTCATCATCCAAGTCTGAGTCTCACCCCAGCAGTCCCTGAGGACTTTTTTTTTTAAAGATGGGGAGAGGGCCTTTCCAAAAGAGATGTTTTAATTTCTGCAACCTTCACAAAGTAATAGGATCCTTTCTGAAATACTTGTTGGAGTCCCAGAATGTAAACTGAGCCTTCTGATCATCACTTTCCCTTTATGGAACTATCTTGAGGGTTCATTAGGCTATCTAGTCAGCATTTGGTCTCTAACCTGAACCAGATGTAAGCCATTCCATGTGGGGGTAACTTTATCCCACCCACCCCACCCCCATGCTATTTGAGATTGGCAGTGTATATTCCTGACATGCACCCATATCAATGATCTAATTGATTAGGGATACTAAGCGGACCACTCAGATGAAGTGCCTGGCCTAGAATAATTTATCTTCCAACTTAAAGCATCCAGGCAATTGAATCCTCCTAAAACCTCAAGGTGCTCCATAATATATGGAGTAAAACCCCCTTTACTGACCATAAAATCATTTAGAGCACAGTGACAACATGGCACTTTTAGTATTCTTTTTATGACACGTCATATCTATCATACGTCAAAAGGGGTTCCCAAACAAAACAATACCATTGAGTGAAAACTTGCATAGGGTCTCTCTCTGTGAGAAAAGTTAGTTTTGGCCTTCAAACACCGGCTTTTATGGGTTCTTACAAAGTCATGACTACTTCTTAGCAGTTGGATTTTACAAGCCTTGAAATGAAATTCTTAATTACACTAGTTACTTTAAAATGAAAAATGAGTGACTTTGACATCAGGGATGATAGAACAGACATATTTTTCCCTATTCCTGATACTAAATGCAACTAAAACCCTGACATTATACATGAAACAAGCACAAGGAGATAATGGAAGATGGAAAAAAGAAGGCAGAGTAGCTAAGGACATGAGGACTCAAGGAATGACACAAAAGTGGGTTTTCTTGTTGCCTCATATGTCCTAGAATTGGGGCTGAAGATGCTGGCACCCAAGAAATACCAGCAGATACAGACATAAAAGACCCCAACAAATGCCTGCTCTCTCCAGCCAAAGGACCAGGAAAGGTGCAGCTTAGCAAAACAGAAAGCCTAGATAATGATCACCGCTCCAGCCAAACAACACAGAAAAAACTGGGGCCCTACTCCACCCAAAGGCCTAGATTCCCACCCGTATGAGACTGCATTGGACTCCCCCTCGGCCCACCTACGATGGAGTCAGAGGAGGTCAAATAGGGATCTAGGACCCTATCCTCCACCCTTGTGGTCTTGGCGGAGACCACATGGAGAGCTTGGACTTTTATCCCACCCAGCAGTAAGGGGGCACCCCCGTCTGTTCCCCTGAGGTGGTGTCAGAGGAGGCCTACTAGAGACTAGGGGTTCAGGGTTTTCACAATTGCCAGAGGTAGGGAGGCCACCCCCACTTCAGTGTGGAGACTGCATGGGGACCCAGAATCCTCATTCCTCTCTGTCAACAGAGTCCAAATGAGGAACCTGGACTTCTACCTCCACCGAAGTAACGAGGGGATGCACCTTAAAAAAAAAGGCAGGGAGGAGGCAGTGGCAGATAGAACAAAAGGTGTAAATAAGACCCAGCCTGATACTATAATACAAAAACATCCGAGTTTCCATTGAAAATCGTTTGTCATCCCAGAGCCTAGAAGATCTCAGGCTGAATGAAGAAAGGCAAACGATAGATGCCATCACTGAGATGACAGGGAGGTTCGAATTACCTGGCAACAACTTTAAAGCAGCCGTGATAAGAATGCTTCCGTGGTAGATATTTGAGATTGATTTGCCAAAACCTTACAGCAATCAACACACAAAGTCTCAGCCTTAGATCTACGCTCTTTCTAACAACAGTGTGGCGATGCCCAAGACTCCTTAAATATAGACCCCTTCATAGACCCCTCTGCATCTTAGCCTACAGGTGTTGCACATGCTTTGCTAGATGTCCATTTAAGTATTTTTTTAACATCCAAGAACTCTTGTTACCGTTCATTTTTTTGCTTCCTTTTCCATAGCAGCTTGTTCTTGTTTTGTGGTTCCAATTACCTCTCAAGTTTCTCTATGAATATGCAATTTTAAAGATTGTGTTAATTCCTGCTTTATGTTTGTTGCCCTTGTTGTAGATTACTCTTTCTATTTGTTCCTTCTGTTCCTCTTTTGTGTGGTTGATTTTTTTTTCCCCAAACGTCTCTTGGTTCTCAATGGCCCATTCATATTTAAGAATGAAGGACTAGGTTAATAATATAGAATGACGTGAGCCTTTTCTGCTGATGAGTGGGCTTACGGAGAACTCTTTGTGACCATTTTTTCTTTGAAATCTTTATTGGTTGATAGTTCCAAGAGTTGAAAAGTGGGATTTGCCTATTCCCGTGATTCTGGCAATTCCTATACTACCTGTGATTGTCCAAAGATCACTGACAGCCCCACATGCATATTACACAGTGAAGTAAGGAAGAGGTCAAGAATAAAGCAAACATTTTTTTAAGGATAATCAAGCAAAAGGATATGCTTAGAAAGAGGTGATGGGAATAGAACCTTGCCTTCAATATACAAAATCTTTATTTCTACTGATTATTATGGGAACATAGGCATAGTGGACTGTGCATAAAAATTTATTGAATCGAATTATTTTTTTCTAATTCCTCCCTTCCATTGAATAAGAAACAATTAAGAACATTCACAAGTACTTTGAAATATTTCTAAGTGAAAGATTATTTGAACCTGTTTAGTGTGACTGTCATTTGGGAGAGTGATTACTCCATGCCAAACATTGTTCTAGGAACTTTCCATACTTGGGCAGCCCCGGTGGCTCAGCAGTTTAGCGCTGCTTTCAGCCCAGGACGTGATCCTGGAGACCTGGGATTGAGACCTGTGTCGGGCTCTCTGCATGGCTCTGCATGGAGCCTGCTTTTCCCTCTGCCTGTGTCTGTGCTTCTCTCTCTCTCTCTCTGTATCTCTCATGAATAAATAAATAAAATCTTTTAAAAAAAGAACTTTCCATACTTATTTCATCACATGATTTATTTTATTTAAATTATGATAACAATCCTATGAGGTAGTGTAGTAGGTGCTATTGGTGCCCTGTCCATATTCGTTCTCACTTCCCCTTACACTGTAGGCTACTCCTGCAAGTGCCGGAAATTCTCTGCTTAAATAATCTTTTTTTTTTTTTCCTGGCTTAGGGAGCACACGTAACTCCCATGCAGGACACTGGGGATACTGAGAGTTAAGATCTTCAGAAATAACTTTCAACCAAAGACAGATGTGCACTTGGTGGATAAAAACCCTAGCTTCCTTGACCTTTGGTTGAGAATATCTGGGGTGCGTGCTACACTCTCCCAGTTCCCCAAGTGCAAAGAAGCTCCAGTTGCCTACCTTGTGGACACTGCTTCCTAGGAGCATCTTCCAAATAAACTCGTTGCTCTCAAGTCCTTGTCTTAGAGCTTCTGGGGACACCCAAACTAAGAGCATTAGGTAGTATCACTACCCCAATTTTGCAAAAAAATAAAGGAGAGGAGTGAAAGGAAAGAAAGAAGGAAGGAAAGAAAGAAGGAAGGAAAGAAAGAAACTGAGGCACTGAGAGGTTGGTTACTTGACCATGGTTAGTAAGTTTGTGAGGGGCAGAGCCAGGCTTCTAAGTGCAAGCTCTTAACCAGCACATTATAATTCCATAATGCCTCTGAGAGCTGACTGTGTGCAGGCACCATGCTGAGTGCTTCATACAAATCAGTTTTCAGGGAATAAAATAAGCTTGGATCAGTTATGTGACACATCCAAGGTCATGAGTAGTAAGTGGCAGAGTGAGGATTTAAACTTGGGTCTGGGATCTTATCCATCCCACCTTGCCACCCCCAGGTGAGCCTGCAATGTTTAGTTGCTTTTCACCTACATGGCTCTCAGGTGGAGATCAGCAGATTCTAGGGGGCCTGGGGAGCTCAGTCCATGAAGCATCTGCCTTCAGCTCAGGTCAGTCATGATCCCGGGGTCCTGGGATCGAGTCCCGCACTGCTTGGTGGGGAGCCTGTCTCCCTCTCCCTCTGCCATCCCCCCTGCTTGTGCTTTCTCTCTCTCTCCATCAAATAAATTAGTAAAATCGTAAAAAAAAAAAAAGAATGCTCAAAGTATAAGAAATGTCACATTTGTTTTTCTAAATCAAAATAAACCTGGTATCCATGCATCCACTCCCCCAGATATTGAGAATCCCAGGACCAGTCGTTGGGGTTCGGCAGCCCCACCTTGGAGAAGAACCCTTGGGCTTGCGAAGCAGTGGGATGTGTCCTCATCTGTCAGTCGCCATTTGAAGGAGGGTGGCCAAGCCTGGCCATCAGGTACCATCGCGTAGAATCCCAGAGTCCCGGGAATCCGTGTCTGGTTCCATAGGCATGGGGCATCCAGATTTTTCCACCTGGGGGTCCACACATGTGAGTGGGTTCAACCTCTCCCTCTCTTGGAATGCTGTGGGTATAGACGCCTTCCAGATCTTGGGAGACAATCCTCTCCTCTTAACCTCAAGCTCACGGTCCCTGCTCCCTCCCTATTGCTAGCCCATCACCCTTCCTTGGTCCAGGGCCAAATTCCCTTCCTGGCCTTTGTCTTTGAAACCAAAAGCCTGTGGGGCCTGTGGGTGGCTCAGTGGTTGAGCACCTGCCTTTGGCCCAGGGCGTGATCCCGGAGTCCCAGGATCAAGTCCCACGTCGGGCTCCCTGCGTGGAGCCTGCTTCTCCCTTTGCCTGTGTCTCTGCCTCTCTCTCTCTGTGTCTCTCATGAATAAATAAATAAAATCTTAAAAAAAAAAAAAAAGAAACCAAAGGCTTATGGGTGATCTCCCAGGCAATTCTCTGAAGCACCCTACAACAGAACAAAATAAAAGGAAACACAAAGCAAGAAGTTGTTTATCATCGGCCTCCATTACACACACACACACACACACACACACACGCACGCACGTGCCACGCACGCACGCGCGCAGGGTGAGCAAACCGAATCTTTGCAAATGAAAGGCTGTTCGCCCTGTATAAGGTGCTTTTACAAACCAGTGGCTAAAGGCATGGCCTGCGTCATTTCGCCCGGCCCTGTCCTTTATTGGCTGATTAATTTTGGGCAAATTGCTTAACCTCTGTTTTCTGATGTGCAAACTGGGGGTCATAACTGTATCGCAAGACACTGAGTTGAGGCATTTATTCAGTACAGTACTTGACAAGCACCTGCCAGGCGGAGGCACAAGCGCTCAGCACCCCTTGTTCCAGCTCTGTGGTGAGTGCAGCACGGCCTTCTCCACTGTCTAGGCTCTAGGCCCGGACCAAGGGGATGCTTCTGAGTGCGATCCAGGCATTTGAAACCAAAACCTCTGTGTTCTAGGCCGAATTGTTCCTCACCCCTAATTCATATGTTAAATCTAACTTGCAGTGCTTTAGAATGTGCCCGTATTTGGAAATAGGGCCTTTAAAAAGGTGCCCATGAAAAAAAATAAAAAATAAAAAATAAAAAATAAAAAAATAAAAAAATAGAAAGGTGCCCATGGACACCTGGGTGGCTCAATGGGCTAAGCATCTGCCCCCGCCCCTGGCTCAGGTCCTGATCCTGGGGTCCTGGGATGGAGCCCCGTGTCAGGCTCCCTCTCTGAGAGCCTGCTTCTCCCCTCTTCTCCCCAGCTCATTCTCTCTCTCTCTCTCTCTCTCTCTCTCAACAAATAAATAAAATCTTTTAAAAAAAGAGGTGATCAGAATGAAGCCATTAGGATGTTCCTTGATCCAGTCTGGCATCGTACTTAGAAGAAGAGGAGACTGGGACAAGCAGAGCAACCCTGGAGACGTCAGGAGCAGAGAGACAACTTCGGGAAGAGGCGAGAGGACAGCAGAGTCATCCGCAAGCTGCGAGAGAGGCCTGGAGCGGGGCCCTCCCTCAGGGCCCTCGGAGAAGCCACTTGATCCGCGACTTGCCCTCCAGAACCGTGGACCAGGCAGTGTCTGTGCCTTGGCGTTTTGCTGTGCAACACCATGCTTCTGGAAGTGGAATCAAAGCCTCCCATGCTGTAACCCCGTGGATCAGCACCCGTCAGCCCAGGGTGTAGGGCCTCCCGAGGGTCTACGTGGTGTCGCAGAATGCAAACTTAAGTTAATGTCAACATAAGACAGTAAAATGGCCAAGCAAAAATAAAGAATAATTTCAAAAGCAAGGTCATAAAATGACTTTCAATTTTTTTTTTTTTGAGATTATATTTGAGAGAGAGTGAGAGGGACAGAGAGAGTGTGTGGGGCAGGGGCAGAGGGAGGAGCAGACGGCCCTGCTCCGCGGGCTGCCTGAGCAAGACTCGATGCCCCGCCCCGGGATCGTGCCCTGAGCCCTCGGCGGGCACGCCCCAAGGTGTTTTTAATTGCACTTGCACTTAAGATAGGGTGTGCAAAGGGTTTCGGATGGCTCAGTCATGGAAGGGTCCAGGCACGAGTTACAAGCCTTTGGCTGAGAGGGCTCATACCAGCTGTGGCATGTCCCCACCCCTCAGGACCTGGGGTCAGAGGGCACGGGGCATGGGGCCTGTCCCCAGGTGGGAGGTCCAGGGTCCCAGGGTCCACACACCGCACAGGACAGGGATCAGGGTCCGGCTGGAACCTCAGTTCCGCCCTGGGCCCTGCCTGAGCCACTTGCAATCTAGCCCTGGGTCTCAGGCCCGTCTCAGGCCGAGGAGGCAAGGGAGCCTGCCTGTGGACAGTGGGCGCCTGGGAGCCTGGCCCCAAGGGTGGCGCCGTCCCAAGGGCTCTGTGCTCGGCTCGAGCAGCCCGGGGTGGGGGGGCACTTGGTGGGTGGGCGCTGAGCGGCGCATTCCTGCCGTGGCGGGGGCCAAGACCCAGCAGGAGGGGAGGGCGCGGGGCTGGTCACGTTGGCCCAGGCAGTGGCGGGGCTCCTGCAGGAGGCTCCCCGGGAGGCCGGGGCAGGGACCGCACCTGCAGGCCGCGCGTGGGAGCCGGAGCTCGCTGACAGCGGGGACACGGTTCACCGACTCTGCGGGGACTGGGACGTCCAGGCTCTGGGCGGTCACATGGCTCCAATGCGAGTCCAGCACAGAAGGGACACGGGTCCCTAACTCATGAACTTGAGCTATGGGCCACCTTTGTTTGGTGGGGGCTGAAGGCATAAGGCAGGAGGCTGCTTGACGGGGGCAAGGGGAGGAACCAAGCCGCCTCTGATGGGCCAGTGTCACTGGGGAGGGGACCGGAGCCCATCTACCTGGTCTCCAGGGGCCGCTTCCCATCGGAGCTGGCAGGCCACTGCCTGGAACAAGGCTGGGCTGTGGGGCACTCTGTGGCGGTCACGTCGGCATCACGGCCTGTAGGGGGCCCGGGGAGCCACCCAGGCCCTTGTCCCAGCAGCTCCGGACCAGAGGCCTGGCCAGGGAGCCAGAAACCTGGGTTCGGGGCCCAGCTGCTCTGTGAGCGAGCGCACGCTCTCCCCGGATCTGTTTATTATCTGCGTTTGGCAGGGGTGGGACCACCCAGGAAGGGCAAATCGCTGACCCTTGGGACAAGTCCAACCTACACTTGTGTGTTCTTTGGCCTGTAATTTATTTATGAAGACAGTTTACTTTGGGTGCCGTCAGGAAGGGCGTGCGTCCTGTAAGGCGCGGGCCCTCTGCTCCGGGCTGTGTAGACGTGCTGGGCTCCTGTGGCTACGGGAGCGGCTCCGGCGCCGAGCTGGACTTCTCGGGCCTTCCCGGCGCTGGCCGTCGGTGGTCCTCTCGCCGTCCACGGGCTTTCTCCTCTCGTCACCGCCCACAGTCCCCCCACGTGGCTCGCCACGAATATTTGACACTCCAGCTTCTCGAGTCCATTACTCCTTCCAGAAAACTGGAGAGAGATGATAGAATTAGCTACCCGAGAGAGCACGGCCAGAGCAGCGAGCTGTGAGCACGGGAGCACGTGGAGCCTGAGCCCTGGGGCCACCCCGGGGTCCCCCGGCTCAGGGTGTGTGCTGGCCCCCGGTTGGAAGGGGGCAGCCCAGCCACACCTGGGTCATGCTTGGGGAGCCGCCAGGGAAGCGACGCCCCTCGCTCTCCATCAAGTAGCAGGAGGCGAATCAACACCCCGCGAGGGAAATCCTTTCCTCACACACTCGGCTCAGGAAATCGTTGCTCTGTCCCTAATTTGGGGCCCGGACACTGTTGTGTCGTTGGATCCTTCCACCCATCCTCAAACCCCGGACCAGATAAATCGAGTTGAACTGACTTCAAAGCAAACACTGAGCAGAGCCATCTGTGATTCATTCCTGTGCAGGCCCTTTTCTAGTTATGTAACCAGAGAGATCCAGACAGAAAGACACAGATTGCAAGAACTTTTTTTTTTTTTTAAACCCAAACCTTTACAGTATTGGGATAATTATGGCTTTCATGGCGTTGATTACTTTAAGCTGTCAGTAATTTGAGTCTTTTCCAGAGTGAATGACCAACTTTTTGTAATTGCATTATATCTTCCCACTTCCATCCCTAAATAAAGAAAACCGAATCCTGAATTCACAGGGCTCCCTTCAGAGCACCTCACCCTGCGTCCTTTGTTGTCGGGGTGCTACAACGGGCTCTTCAATTTCCCAGCATCCTCCCGGCCCATGACACACTTGCTTCCTACTCTACGGTCTTATTAGAGAATGTCCAGTAGGTCCCTCCCTGAAAGAAGAGGAAGTGTGAAGTGTAAGTCGGCCAGGGCTTTGGACTGAGTCATTCATAAGCCACCCAAAGAATTGTTGTTCATGGATAAAGGGCGATGAAAAATGCTAGATACTTTAAGACTATATTTTCCACTCACCTGCAGTTTTAAGCATTTTCTTTTCTCATTATAAAACTAATACCTATCAATGTGATAATTCCAAAAAATATAAAGAAGAAAATAATGACCCCAAATCCTTGCCTGAGTGCAATATTCCAAAAGTAAGTGATGCTGATATTTTAGCACAATTTTTTCCAATCTTTCATTTATGTTTATAATTATAGCGTTGAAAGAATATTGCATTTATAATTCTGTCTCCTGCATTTCTACTTAAACATTGGCCCACACGATAAAAAAAAAAACCTTACTTTTTCAATAGCAACACAATTTCAAATGAAATGGATGTACCATAGGAAAAAAACAAAATAAGACAACAAATTCCCTACTGTAGAACAAAGATAGTGTCTACTTTTCTGCTACTATAAATGCTTCAGGAAGCATCTTTAGCTATAAATTTCTATCTGCCTTGCTGATTGCTTTCATAAGATCTAATTCGAAGATTTTATTTATTTATTTATTTATTTATTTATTTATTTATTTATGAGAGACAGAGACAAAGTGCAAGCATGATCGGAGGAGAGGCAGAAAGGGAGGATGAGGGAAAGGGAGAGAATCTTAAGCAGACTCTGTGCTGAGCATGGAGCCTGATGTGGAACTCGACTCCAAGACCCTGAGATCATGACCTAAGCTGCAACCAAGAGTGGGACACCTAACTGACTGAGCCACCTGGGTGCCCCAGATGCTGAACGTTTTTGAAAGTTCTTATTACATTTCAGAAAAATTGAGCCACCTTTCACCAGGATATATGGACATTTTTTTAAACCTTACTATTTCGATAAATAAAAAAGCAGAGTCTCATGTTTGCATTAATTTATTCTTCTTTGGTTACTAATTAAAATGGTTATTTTTTTCAAATCTTTTTTAAGCAATTTGCATTTTTATCTCATCTGAAAGTAGATATTGTTGAAGCCCAGAGACTGGGGCTTAGGATAATTGTGAGCTTCCTGGTGCAAAGATACTCCCATCTCAATGCAGACCATCAGAGCAGTGAGGCCGAGAAGAGGGTTAGCGGACTACGACCTCCAGAGGAGAAATGAGTCAGGAGCGGTCCCCATTCCGGGTTGTATCAGTTATCTATTGCTGCTTAACAAATTGCCCTCAAAACTTAATGGCTTAACAGTTATTATCTCACAGTTTCTGTAGGTCAGAAAGTTGCGGGCAGTTTCGCTGGTGCCTCTGCCTTGGGGTCTTTCCTGAGGTTGCAATCAAGTCATTGACTGGGAATGGAGGAGGTGGTTGCAGCAGGCTCACTCCCAGTGGCCTCAGTTCCTCATCACACAGGCTTCTCCACAGAGCGTCCTCACGACATGGCCATAGCTTCCCCCAGAATGAATGACTTAAGAGATAGATTAAAGTGGAAGCCTCTGCATCTTTTAGAACCTGGTAGTAAAAGTGATAAACCATCTCTTCTGCCATTTCTGTTGGTCATTTAGACTCACACCACTACAATGTGGAAGTGAACAGTACAAGAGTATGAAGACTGGGAGGCTGGGATCACTGGAGGCCGCCTTGAACGATGGCTGCCACATTGGCCGAGGGGCTTCACTATCTCCTTGTTGGAGGAAAAGAGAGAATCAGCAGCAGAAGCCTTCTTTACGATTGTTCACAGTGTGCTCATGTTAACCACGCATAGTTCTGTTCTCATCATGAGGCTGGTATTTGCCAATTCATTTTGTCTCCATAAAACCTATAATGAAAAAACCCTGTGCTTATAGTTACAGATAGAAATCTGGACTGGGTGACCCGTGCCCCTCGAGCCTGGTGTCTGGTTGGGGGTGGCGGTCATAGTAAATCCAAGCAGGCAATGCCAGGCAAAAGCTGTCTGAGCCTGGCAATCTGGTGTTCTGTATCTCAAAGCCCAGTGGTGTGAGTGGTGGCAGAGACACAGGGGCCATAGAGAGAAGGGGACAGATGGACAACAGCTCAAGTCTCCCACTGATGGGATGAGAATCACAGGAAAGATTTTTAAAATGGGAGTGGGTAATCTCAGCCCTGGGAGAGGGATTTGGGGCTAAAAGGAGACAAGAAATAAGGTGCCATGGGTAAGAAATAAGGACCCTACTAGGACCTTTGAATCTAAAAATATATATCTCAGTGGGTGTGATCATTAAACTGTATGAATATTACCCCAAAATGTTTTTGACATCAATCTAAAATTAAGATGCTGAAGAACTTACCAAATAAGCTCTTCTCTTTTCTCCCCACACCCTTTCCTCTGGCAGTTTCATCAACCTTATAACTTCATCTACTTCTTTTTTTTTTTTCATCTACTTCTTTTTTAAAAAAAAGATTTTATTTATTTATTTGAGAGAGAGACAGAGAGAGCATGCACTCATGCATGAGCAAGGGGAGGGAGAGGGAGAGGAGAGAGAGAATCTCGAGCAGACTCTGCACTGAGTGTGGAGCCTGATGTGGGGCTCAATCTCATGACCCCGAGATCATGACCTGAGCTATAATTAAGAGCTGGATGCTCAACCAATGAAGACACTCAGATACCACGACTTCATCTACTTTTTTTGCATGGTGGACTCCTAGATGTATATTTTCAACCTTGCCATGTTTCTCTAGCACATTTCCAACTTCCCACTTGACATTTCAACCAGGTTGACCTATCAGCACTTCAAACTTGGTGCAAAACAGAACCTAACAGAATTTATTTTTCTCCAAATTTTGTTCCTTCTTCCCTGTTGTCTACTTTGATCAAGGCACCACCAGACACCACCCTTGAGACCTAAGACTGGGAAAGCAGAGGCTTTGTCATATAGATAAGGGGTTTTCTGTGGTGAGTAATTTTAAAACTTTATATATGAGTAGTAGACCTGGGCAACTGGCAACAAGCAAGCTAAATAAATGCATTCATTCAACAAATATTTATTAAGAACTTACCATATTCCAGAAGATATGGTGCTAGGCATGGGAGCTGATGGATAAATAAACCAGACAAGGCTCTCTACCCTCATGGGATGTTCATTCTATAGGCACCAGATCTTTGAGTTAGGCTCAGCTGTCCCCTCTTACTAGAGCATCGAGTAAAGCCAAGGGGGTACGATTTCCCCTCTTTGTGTTGCTGTGAGCTAGAGAGCCTGCTGCCGTCGGCACTGGGTTCTGGAGCATCAGGCAGGGAGTGGCATCCTAAAGAATGGCAGGAAGTAACAAGCTCCCACGGGAGATGACCAGGCACTTGTAGAGGGTTGACTAAGGGCCCTCAATAGATGTCCACATCCTCATCCTTGAAACTTGTGACTGTGGTACCTTCTGTGGCAAAAGGGATTTTGCAGATGTGATGAAGGATCTCGAAATGGTGCCATTACCCTGTATTACCTGGATGGGCTTAATATAATCACAAGGGTCCCTCTACAATGGAGGCAAGGTCAAGGTGGCCGAAGAAGGGATGATAGAAGCAGAGGTCGGAGTGATGTACTTTGAGGAGGAAGGAAGGGGCCTTGAGCCAAGGAAGGCAGGTGGCTTCCGGAAAGTGAAGAACAAGGGAACAGATTCTCCTTGGAGACCCCAGAAACAAAGTAGACTTACCGACCCCTTGAGCGGAGCCTCATGAGATTCCTGTCAGGTTTCTGATCTCCAGCGCCCCAAGGCAGTGAATCTGCGCGGTTTGCCCTACGCTTGGTAATTAGTTGCAGCAGCAGCAGCAGCAGCAGCAAACCGACACAGCCAGCAAGTAGGTTGGCGGGCACAGCTCTGAGGTACTGCAAGCCGACGGGGAGGCTCAAATCAACTTGGAACTCACCACACAACCAACAGCAAGATCTACACGGCACCGCTGTCATGGAGCAGATTCTGTCCCTGAGCCCCGCGGGAGGTGTGGTGGGGCCAGACGGTGGCTGTGCACACAGTGCGTCGGGCCGTCCTGAGGGCACCAGCGCCAGAAGCAGGCACAGTGAACATCAGGTGGCAAGCAAGCCACCTCCCCTCCACCAGGGAGTGAGTGCACAATATGCTAGTCACCCTGCGGTCACCCCGACCAACATAGCTGTCTATACCACGAGCTCCAGCTACAGAAGTGGCTCAGGGCAGAGAACGGTAGCCTTGCAGTTTGGTGCATTTGCAAGGACAGGCAGGGACGTGGGGCCCAGCACGGAGCACCGCCCCCGCCCCCGTCTCCCCACAGACAGCTCTCCCCACCTCAGCCCAGCCCTGCTGGGGCTGAGAAATCGATTTACCCTGGGGATGTTCACATTCGGCCCCAGAAAAATGCCTCTTTGTCCTCCAGGCAGCTCCTTTTGGCTGCCGGGCCCGGGACTCCCTGCCCAAGGCTGCGGGTTGGGCAGGGAAGTTCCCACCTGGGCACCTGGGGCCACTCGAGTGCCCCTGCAGTCCACAGAGGGCCTTACGAATACCACCCTGGCCAGGCCGCCAAGCCTCCAGGGCTGTTTCAATAGGACCTCTGTGCAGGGCGGCTGCTTGTGCGATTCTGGGGCCTGTGAGGACCTGGAAGATGGATTAAGGGGCCAGCAGCCTGCGGGGAGGGACTGGCGCTCGACAGGCATCTGGGGGTGGGGAGGGGCACGGATCACACTCAGAAATGGCCTCCAAAATATTGCTTTTACTACAGGGTTTGCAGTTCCTCCTCGGAGGAAGCTTCTAGGGCCTAGACAGAACTAACTAACTCTGAGGACTCCCAGAGTTTAGACTCCAAACAAGGGTTTAGGTGTGTGCATTTAAGTGCACATGCATGTGATTGCATGTACGCGCCCCCCCCTCCAGTTTTCCCCTTTTGTCATGGAAACACACAAAACAAGGAAATCCGGAAGACATTTCTCTTTTTTCCCTAAAACGTTGCACTCAAACATTCCCATTTCAGAATGTTATCGAAGCCAGGACTGCAGTTCTCTTCAGTATATGAGAACAGGCTTGCTCCCCGCTGAGGAATGTTTTTTCTTGTGGTTGGTGGTATGATCTGGGCATAACTTGGTGGTAGGAGGGGATCCCAACCCCCCTTGCAAAACCGAGCTACACTGTATTGCGTGTCAACATCCAATCCCCAGATGAAATCACAGGAAGACAAAATATATTCCAGTCTAAATGCAAAGATAAAAGATATTGCTTGGTTTCATTGAAATCATACAAAAATATATGTAATAAAATCCTATTAGCTAATGTAATTGGTTTGATTAAATTTTATAATTTAGTCTATAGTATATCCAAAGAAGGTTTGCAATCAGATGTTTCAGCCAGTCACTAAAATGCATGTTCCCAAAGGCTCAAGAAGTAGGTGACAAATATTCACATTGCGATGCTTGAGTCAGCCACAGGTCAGGGACCCAGAACAGGGCCAGGCACACAGTGAAGCCTCAGTAAATGTTTGTTGGATGAACCAATGACTGAAAGAGATATTTTTTTCTTTTTATTTTCTTTTATTTTTTCTTTTATTTTTTCTTTTTTTATTTTTTTATTTTTTTATTTTTTTGAGATTTTTTTCTTTGAAGGCTGACCTTGATCCTGTTCTATCACATAAACTTAGGAAAAAAAATCTCACTAAGATAAAGCAACATCAGCAAATAATATTTATTTATTTATTTATTTATTTATTTATTTATTTATTTATTTATATTTTTTTAGCAAATAATATTTATAACCTGATACATTTTTTAACTTCCAATTAAAGAAAAACACAGTATGCATTTAGAAGAGCCTGGTCGGGGCACCTGACTGGCTCAGTCGGAAAAGCATGCAACTCTTGATCTTGGAGTCATGAGTTCGAGCTCTACCTTGTTGTAGAGATTACTTAAAAATAAAATCTTAAAAAAATAAAAAATAAAAAAATAAAGACCTCCAGGTGCCTAGTTGGTCCAGTCGGTTAAGTGTCTGCCTTCGGCACAGGTCATGACCTCAGGGTCTTGGGATCAAGTCCCCATGTCAGGCTCCCTGCTCCGCAAGGACTCTGCTTCTCCCTCTGCCTCTGTGATTGCTCTTGCTCTCTCAATTTCTCAAATAAATAAGTAAAGTCTTAAAAGGAAAAAAAATCTTCCTAGAGGAGCATAGAAAAAAAACCACTGAGAGATTATACCTTGCACTGTTGATGGTTACCTCTGAGGACAAGAGGAACTCTGGGAAAAATGAATGCTATCACGTTTTACATCATTTACGTATTTCTGTATTTGTGTGACTTTTTTTTTTTTTGGTTAAAAAATAAGGACCTTACTTAAAAATGTTTAAAGCACTCTAATCTGTGACTCAATGGAAAAAGTCAACTTTTTGGAGGAACCAGAATTTAGGAAGGTTCATCACCTCCAAAGGTCATGATAATTTCCTTGCTTTTCATCGAATGATCTCTAACCACCAGGACGGTGGTTAAGTTTTGTTTTCTTTTGTTTAAAGAATGCTATAAAAAAAAAAAGTTAGTCGAATATTATGAGCTGCATCAGGTTCAACATTTATTTATTCAACGAGTATTTATTGAGTGCTATGCTTACTTTATGGGCCAGCAAGTTTAACAGGAGCTGTGGTACAAAGAATAATCTGGTGGAAAGAATCAGAGTTCTAAAAGGATTTATTATTTTTTTTAAAGTCACCGAAAGTCCCTGCAGAAGTGGGACCTCAGACTGTGGCATTTCCTTTGCGGAGGATGGTTATTGCCTATTCATCTCCACACTTTATTCCTATTTCTTGTCATGCGTGGAATGCCCACCTAACCTAAGGTGGTCTTGTGGAGTTTGTCCTGTAAATGTATCATAATTGTGACAGTAGACATAGAACAATCTACACACTCAAGGAAAATAAACCCTCTAATGAGGACTCAAGCTAACCCCTTCAGGGAATTGCTTTTTTTTTTTTTTTGGATTGTACTTCAAGGCCATTAAAATATTTAGTTAGTGATTTATTCGTCCTGTAGACAGATGTAGGGATCGGTCTATTTTTCACCTTACGGTGGAGTTTTCTTTTTAAATATTCTCTTTGGCCTTGTGGTGAAATGCGCGTTGTGATACTTCCTCGTAGTGACACATGCAAAAGCGTTATTCATCACCCAGTATTCTCGAGCACACGTTTCATTATTCTTGCAAGCATTCCGACCTAAAGAAGCCCTGTACCCTTTGCCCGGCGTAAAAAGAATAGAAGACGTGATACAGTTTGTCACCCGTGTGGACTCTGGTTTTACGGACAGGGTCACCGCATCTCACATAAAGTTCTTTCTTATTCTTTTTCCTTCTCCTCCCCCCCCCCACCCTAAATACATAACTGTACTTGGTCTGATGCTAAATCAAGGTAAATGAGACGTGACCTATTAAAAAGGAAATGAATAATTCAAAAGAGGGGAAAATTGCATTCCTGGCTAGAAGCATGGACGTCATTGCCTGAATGTATGGGTTTATTCTACTACTTCACTAGATGGTTTCGCCTTTTGGGTGGCATGTCTTCCATCATCCAAATGACCTCATGAAGTCAGTAAATTAAGTCAAACCATGTTTTGTGGCTATCTACTTTACGCTTTTCCTCCCCCCCAAGTTTAATGCGTTCTTTTTAATTAATGGATGTGTGTATATAGCAGACCTGTCTCTGACGGGTCCCTGGAAATAGTTCTTATTAAATTCCCTAAAACTTGATCTAAGTCAGAAATTAAATAATCGATGTGAACAGGCGCAGGTCAGTGTTTCGTGGGCAGAATCATTAGTAGAATGTCTCATGTTTCCTAAGGACCAGCGGAGCCAGCCTCGTGTCTCACTGAGGGCTGTGCAGGAGGAGTGGGCCGGGCAGGTCATTCTCAGGATGTGGTCCCTTCATGTCCTTGGGGCCAACTCGAGAGGGACAGGACTTACCCAAGAAGGCCAGGCCTGGACAAGTGGAGCAGAGTCAGAGGGCGGAGCTGCACGGTCTGCGGTGCTCTCTCTGTTACTTGTCACTGACCAACGTGACTTTGAGCAGGTGACTCACATGTAAATCAAAGGGAATCTGACAACTCACAGAGATGGCCAGGTCCCCCCGCCCGGTGCCCCTCACCACTGTCTCGCAGGTGGCCGTGTCTGGCTGTCGCGTAGCTTTTTGCTTTCTTTCTCTCTCTTTGTGCTTTTAACGGAGGGGAGGGGGGTGGCAAGGGAGAAAAGGCGTTCAAATACACTATAATCACAGCAATATTGTCTCCCTACGGAATGAACAGTTCCTAGTGTGTCTGGGCGATCAAGATCTGCATTGGGAGTAATAGTAAATAGATCGTACTGTGATCCAAGCAATCACTAGAAAACAGACTTTGATCATGGAATTTTTTTGGTGTTTGTTTCTTGAAAGTGCTGGGGAGAAAAGGCCCCCTCCAGCCCAGGGCTGCTGTGGTCGGCATGCGCTGAGGGGAGCCGTGAACGCTGCTCTGCAGTAGGTCAGTAGGTGTGCTCCTCTCCACAGGGGAGTCTTTAGGGCTCTTCCTTCTTGATTACCTAATGAATGAAATAAAGAAAGGAAATGTGGGGCACCTGGGTGGCTCAGCACCTTCGGCCCAGGGCGTGACCCCGGGATCTCGGGATCGAGTCCTGCATCAGGCTCCCTGCATGGAGCCTGCTTCTCCCTCTGCCTGCGTCTCTGCCTCTCTCTCTGTGTCTCTCAGGAATAAATAAATAAAATTTTAAAGAGAAGAGAAAAGAAAAAAGAAAAGAAAAGAAAAGAAAAGAAAAAAGAAAAGAAAAGAAAAAAGAGATGTGTCTACAGGTGTCTTGTGAAACCTAGAGTTGAAAAATGGGTAGTGCATGGCCTGGGATGGGCCCTGGGATGGGCGACGTTCAGATGAACGTTCACTTTGGCCATGTGAAGTTTTGGGAAAGCCAGTTCTCTTAGAAAGAGGCCCCAACGGGGCAAAAGGACTCAGCTATACTGAATTTACCAGATGTAAATGAATCTCAATGACGTTGGATCTAAAACAAGAGCTGAAAACCCTCAGCAAGAAAACCTTGGTCCCGGAGGATTTACTTGGATCACTGGAGGTGTCTGTGATCTGAAAGGGTAAACACCAAACTGCCAGTCGCAGCTGCTCCCGGGAGGAGGACCTGGGGAAGAGAAATGAGAGGAAAGCGTTAGGTTCTGTTTACTCTGTGCCCTTCTGTCAGTTGGCACTGTACTAAGAAGAAGAGAGAAAAGAAAGGTAAAGTCCCGTCGAAGATTTGGTGCCCTGAGGGACGCCACCCTGGCTCTTTTTATTTTTTTAAGATTTTATTTATGTATTCACGAGAGACACAGAGAAAGAGAGAGGCAGAGACCCAGACAGAGGGAGAAGCAGGCCTCCTGTGGGGAGCCTGATGCAGGACTCGATCCCAGGACCTGGGCAGACGCTGAACCGCTGCACCCCGAGGCACCCCAGCCTCCCCTTGCTCTTAATGAGCTGCTCCTGCCCCGTGCGGTTGTCGTGGCTGGCACTAACGTTGCGCTGCAGCCTTGCACGAGGACAGCTTCCATGGGACCGCCCAGCTGCAGTCCCATCCTCTGGGTTGGGGGGCTTGGGGGGGCCACAGTTTCCCCCAGCAAAGGTTCCGGGGCACCAACCGCCTAGACACGGGAAGAGCCAGGAGCAGGGTTGCCGGGCCCACAGGGACAGCCGGGTGCAAGCCTACGATGCAGGCCTTGGTGCTTCCTAAAGAGCTTCGCTGCTTTTACGGAGACTGTGTTCTCAGCCTCCACCTCCACCCCTATGTCCTGGTTTTTAGGATTTCTTTAAAAAATGGTGGCGTGTCTCAGCTGGATGAGGAGGCACAGAAACACTATGTTTGTCGTTTCCTTTGTTTTTTTTTTCCCATTGAATTTCGGCTCAAAGGAGGTCCGGGTATCCGTGACAGCCAGACTCCGTGGAGACGGACGGCGTAGACACGAGGGGCACAGGGCAGGGCCGCGCAGCCCCGTTCAGGCTGTGAGCTCCTCGGGGTGTGCTGGGAGGGGGCGGCTTACGCAGAGCACCCTGATGTAGAGTCAGCTGGCGCCGCCCCACGAGGGGTGGGCTGGCTTGGCCCCAGGCCCTGGGAGGCTTGCAGAGGCCCCAGAGCCGCAACACACGGGATCCGCGGGCCTGGGGGTGGCCGGCCTGTCTGCCTACCGCCTGCCTCGGAAACAGAAACTTCCCCGGTGGCAGGAGAAAGGAAACACCGACCTGATCCCAAAAAGGGAACTTTAAACCAAAGTCCAGCCAAGGAAGAGAGTGGGAGAGACACCACCGCAGGGCACAATAGAAGTCCCATTGTCCCTGCGGGTGGCTGGCGGGCGCTCGCTGGCCTCGCTCACCTCACTGGCCGCTGATACTTCCTGGCCCGGCGCACGAATCAGGGGCCCCGCAGCGGGAGGAGAAGTCACAGCAGGCACGGGGGTGGCGGGAACCGGGCGCGATGACCGGGTGAGTCCCTGCACACCAACGGAGCTGACCTCAGGTCGCCTGGAACGGGGAACGATGTGTCTGGGAGCACCGGGCCCACGGAAGCAGACCGAGGGGAGCCTTGGGGATCCGGCAGGTGGCACAGGGGCTCAGTCTGCGGTGCCTGGGGTCCTCCGGGCCCAGCAGGTGCTGGGAAGGCTCCCAGAGTGCAGCAGCCTCCCTCCGGAACCAGGCCAGGCCGGGGTGGGCATGGGCTGCAAGAAGATGCACAGGAGGGATAAGAAGCCCCATGATAAAGGTTTTGTTTTTATTTTTTTTAGATTTTATTTATTTATTCATGAGAGACACAGAGAGAGAGAGAGAGAGGCAGAGACACAGGCAGAGGGAGAAGCAGGCTCCATGCAGGGAGCCCAACGGGGGACTCGATCCTGGGTCTCTAGGATCACACCCTGGGCTGCAAGCAGCATTAAACCATTGAGCCACCGGGGCTGCCCCAAGATAAAGGTTGTAAAGTTAAGGAGTGAATAGATCTTTGACAGAGTGGCGATTCCAGAACATGGGAAGAGGCCAGGGTGGGAGCCGGATGTCATAGATTTTAGCCTATGACCCCGACGTCTCCGGGGCTGGCTTTGGGTCTGATGCAGGTAGAGTGAAAGGGGCGGGGCTGCACTTGCGGTCCCTTCTCTGCCTGGCGCCCTCACATCCCCCCGAGCTTAGCCTCCCAGGTCCAAAGAAGGGGGTTTTCTTACCTGCCTGCTCCTTCTCCGTGTCATCAGGGTCTAGGACCACCCTCAGGAACCTCCAAGGTCGCCCCAGCTGGGAAGCCGGCCCCACTCTGTGACCAAGACGACTCACACCAGAAGTCTCAGGCCCTCAAACCAGACGAAGGTGAAAGAGGGTGGCTTGGAGACCTGCAGGGCTCTGAAAGCCGGGGAGGGAAGCTGCGGCCTGCTCGGCGGCGAGGGTCCCAGGAGGGGAGTCTGGGCACGCTCCAGGCGGCTTCGAGGACTTTGCAGCTTCGTTCCCTGGTCCCCTTCAGTTCCCTTCGGCAGGGAGAGGGAAAGTGGAAGGTGTTCTCAGGATTTAAGGATATTCGTTAAGGACTTCGTTTTAAGTGGGCCGCGTTCCGGAGCCTTGGTAATGTAGGTGTGAGCGTAGCTGTTGGTGAGAAGTGCCTGGGTGACATGCGAGCCTGGGTTTGGCCTCGGCTCTGGCTCCGACTACTTTTGTAGCCTCAGCTTCATCATCTGGAAAGCAAAGGACTGTCAGCATCTGCAAGGAGAGCCCCAAGGACATCCAGAAGAACTACAAACACTTACTCAAGAGGCCTCACAGATGCATGGGTGGCTTCTTTTACCTGGAGTCAAAGGTGGTCTGAGCCAAGCTGTGCCTTGATGAGGAACTCCGGGTCCAGGCCCAGGAGGAGGAAGAGAAAGGGCAGATACCCCAAATGTGAGCATTGATCTCTTCCAACCCAACCCCACCCCACCCCACCCCACCCCAACAGCCACCTCTAATTATTAAATAACAAGAACAGAAGGGAATGGCTGGCTGAGTGACGTGATCTCCGATGGTCCCTGGAGACATTTGCTGGCGTGAGCGTGAGACATCTTGGGTGCACCACACTCTGTCATCCACTCCAGTTTTTCCCTTGTGGCCAACGTGCAGCACAGGGCTGGCGGGAACCCGAGCTCATGCCAGTGACTGTGATCTTCTGCCCTTCCGAGAGCCGCCTAAAAGCACAGCAGTCCTTGCCCTAATGCGAGTCCTTCCCCAGACGCCCAGAGAGGCAAAGAGGAGGCCAGGTCTGGTCTGATCAATGTGTGTGGGCTTGGAAGCACCCCACACTTGGTGGAATGCTCTGGTGTCACCATCTTGAAAGTTCTAATGATTTTTTAGCAATGGGCCTTGCTTTGCTCTTTTGCGACATACACCACGAATTATGAGCCAGTCCCCCCCCAGGGGCAGGGAGGGGGCTCGCCAGTGCACAGCTTCCCAGAATGGACGCTAGTGGGGACAAGTCCAACAGGGCGCCCTTGCCACGGTAGTGAGGACAAGTCTGACAGGGCGCCCTTGCCATGGGTGCCAGATCCACAGACTGGGTGGCAAGAGTTCCACAGGGTGTGTGGGCATTGCTAAGTACACAGGTGTGCAAGCACATAATAGTACAAGTATACTTGCAACTCTTAGCAAGGGAGCTTTTTTTTTTTTCTTTAACACAAAGCACAGACAAATATCCATGTCTCGTGTGGATATATGTATAAACTCACACATATATGCACACATATGTACACACCAAATCTTACAACGGCCCGGGCAACCTTGAGCAACTTAAGGTCAACAGTGAATCCAATGTCCGCTTGCATGTGCTTCTGCATGAGCAGATTTCCAAGTCAACTCATCCAAAGCCCTTGTGAAACCTGTAGAGGTTGAAAAAAATTTTTTTAATAAAATATAAAATAATAAAATAAATAAAATAAAAATAAACATGTGGAGTTTGGAAACTTTACCAAAGTGACTTTTAAACACCATATGGTAGAGGAATCCGGTTCTTCCATAAACCTGGTTCGGGACCGTCCCTTGCGCAGCAGGCTGTGTCTTGTTCATGCTTAGATCAGAGAGTTTCCAGGGCTTTGATTAGGAGACACGTGCCACATGCGTTATTTGGATGCTCACGGGTCCCAGAGAGCAAGAACAGGGTCGTACTCATCTCTGCGCCTTGTGCGGAGCCTAGCACTGTGCTCGCGGAGAATCTGATCAATAAACACCTGCTTAATGAAAGAATCCTCATCTCCAAGCGAACAGGATTGTTTTCTTACTTCCTGAAACCCATTCAGTGAAGGTGGAGGAATGTATATTTAGCCCCGTGAAGGCATCGTGGTTCGGTACGTCAAGGCCCGTGACCATCACCTGGCCCAGCCTCTCAGCTAGAGGCCAGCAGACCTCCCAGGTGTAAAGTCCTACTGAAGCACTGTGGGTCTCCCTAGGTTATCTGAGGTCATACAGCGAACCTGGACCAGAACCTCGCTCTTCCAGCATCTAACCCGAGCAAATTTTTTCCACTAACCCACTCTGCCTTAAGAATCGGGAAGCGTAAATAAAGAGCCTCAGGTGTTTACTCAGCACTTATATATAGTCTTGCAACCAGTCATTATGGAGGACAAGAGCTCAAGGGTTTTAATTGCTGCCTGCGAGGGAACGTCACCGTCCCCTGCAGTTACTTTCTGGCCAGCCCCTGTGAACACTAATTTGAAATCTAAGGCGAAATGAGAAGGAAGGAAGGTCTAATAAAAGCTTTTTATTTGTAGATTGGAATTAAGTACTCCGTGCCCAGACTGTTGGCTTTCTCTTGACTCTAGGGTTGCCGCTTTAACGCTTCAACGAGCAGAAAATTGGAGAGTAAGAGCGTCAATCACTGGGTCCTGCCAAGCGACACCCCCTCAAACCTAAGCGAAATGTGATATTTTCCTTGCTCCGAACAACTCCAAAACCATCTCAGCTCCATCCACGCCGGGGGTTGGAGGAAGCTGCAGTGTGTTTGGTTCCCGGTTACATTATGTCACCAGAACATCTACCCGTCTGCGTGATTCCTTAACGCAGAATTTCTACAAAGGATCATCCCCATCCCAGGTGGCCAATCGGACGCTGTCCTTCAGCCCCAAACAGCAAACTGCGCGGGGGCAGGACAGACATCGGGTCACTGCTGTGGGGGAGGGGAGAGCAGTGACCAGACAGCATTGAGCTTCAGCCAGGGAATTAGTGAGGTGCAAATTGCATGGTGCTGGCTGCAGGGCAAGAGGAAGATTGCAGGCCGCTGCCTGGAGAGAGAGAGAAATAGCAGGGCGGTATTTCGGGGCCTGGCAACCGTGGCCACTGGGCATGCTCCTTGTTGCCTTAAAACACACCCCTAACAACAACAACAAGTTTTTATTGACGTACAATGTACACACAGGAAAGTGCACAGATCATGAAGCTCCGTGAACTCTTGTAACCCTGGCGGGTGGCCTGCATCCTAGCCAAGACACAGAACACCCCCTTCTGTCCCCTTCCACCACCACCTCCCCCCCGGACGCTGCCCCAAGGGGAGCTGCTCTTCCCATCTGGCCTTGTCTCTTAAGTGTAAGCCAAGTGGCAACTGAGGAAAACACCAAGTGGTGGAGTGGGTCCAGATTCCTCCCACGGCCCCACTGCCACAGGCCCAGGTCCGTGCGAGCTCGGCAGCCCCCTGGGTCTCAACGGGGTCAGACTGGGAGAGGAAGGAGGTCAGGGCCTGGACAAGAGGAGACCCGAAGACTCCAGAAGACTCCAAGGGGCGGCAAGGAGGAGACGAGAATGCAGGCTGCCCCCCACTTCCCCTTCCCCGCCGGCCAGGCCGGGCTCTGCCGCGAGGAAGGTGAGGTGGCAGCGTCCTGGTGGCCCTGGATGGCGTCGGCCCCTCACACTGCGCTTCTGCTGCTGCCGTTCTGCTTGTGTCTTTGTGGGGTTTCTCTCCCAGGAGGCTCTCCCAGTTGCCTTACGGTGGCAGACCGTGCTGGGTAGTGTCAGGCGGCAGAGTCGGGCCTCCACAGCCGGTTGCAGCTTCCACACTGATTCCTGTGGCCTCGAGTCACGGCTGGAATTGCTGCATTTGCCACCTGGCGGCGGCCGACTCTACTTAGACGCTGTTTCTGAGGAGAACCAAGCCCATCTGAAGTGGAGAACCAAGCGCCATCTGAGGAGAACCAAGCCCATCTGAAGTTGTGCCCTCGGCTCGGAGCGTGGGTGCAGCCTGCCCGGCACACGGTGCTTGGGTGCTGCTGTCGGGCTTCACACCCGTGAGACATTTCGACCTGGGCATCAAGACTAACAGCTCGGTTCTCTCTGCTGTTCTCAGTGGAGAGTGAGGCTCCCCTTCCACCGCCTTGGCGTGGGGAGAAGTTGCCTGGTCTCTCTCAGCTCAGCCCCAGAATCTTCTAGGTGCTCTGCAGGCCAGCTTCCCCCGCCCTCATCACACTTCTCTTCTTGCTTAGGCCACCGGGGCCTTCTCAGAGGTCAAGTCCAACGAAGACTTTCAGGTCCTGATCTTAGATGAGCTCAGTGTGCCGTTGACCTCTCCGTCCACCATGACCTTCTCTTCTCTCTTCAGGCCTCCAGGTTTTTCTCCTGCTTTGCACCTTCCTCCAGTTCACTCTCTCTGATACTATCCTCTCCCACATCTCTCGTTACTACTCCGACTTCCTGAGGTGTTGTCCTCAGCTCTTTCAGACTCTGCACCCTTTTCCTGAGCAATCCTGCACACCTGTGGCTTCAGCCTTAGCTCCAGATCTCCAGCTAGGTTTGTTTCCTTTTTTTTTTTTTAAGATTGTATTTATTTATCCATGAGAGACACACAGAGAGAGGCAGAGACACAGGCAGAGGGAGAAGAAGGAGCCCGACGTGGGACTCGATCCTGGTACCCCAGGGTCACGCCCTGGGTCAAAGGCAGGTGCTCAACCGCTGAGCCACCCAGGTGCCCCCAGACTTGATTCCTTAGAGCTCCAGGCTGACTGTTGGCCTCCCCATGGACGCTCTATAAACATCCATAGCAATTGCCCTGGCTGCACATTAGAATCATGGTTGCTTTTTAAAAATATATCCGTGTATGAACTTAACCACTTTAGCTATTGATTTAGTTGATCTGACTGAGATCTGGACGTGCTTGTTCTAAAACCTCCCCAGGTGAGTCTGACGAGCCGCCAGACTCGTCAGACTAGGACACTGAGGTGCAAGGCACACGTGTGTAGATAGCTGGAGTGCTAGGGACAAGAATCCTTTGGTGTCTCCATCCTGGGCCTTCCTCCAGGAACATAGATTACATCTCTGGCCTTCAGACTTCTCAAAGATCTTTATAGGCATTGACACCCACCGAGAATTAGAAGTGATCCTTGGGCTCTAGGTAAAAAATAAAACTGAGGCTGAGAGAAAGGACTGATTCGGAAGACTAGTTCTCTACTCCTCTACCCCTTTCTCCGCACAAAACCTCTGTGACCCTGCTCGAATTCTGGGGCAGGTTTTGGTGTTTTTGAGGCCTCAAGCTCAGTGTGCCTTCCTGCCAACGCCCTGAGGTTCTCTGACTGCAGAATGACCAAGAAGACAAGAGCGGAGGGGCTCCCAGGAGACATGTTTCCAGAACTAGTACCAGTAACCACTAGAGGAGTCAGAAACACCCTAAGTCTCTTTTGGTTTCCCTAATCATAATGGGGGTAGCAACTTTTACTGTTGGAGAAGGTGTGAAAGCAAATGAGAGAGAGTGAGGATGCTAAAATACTGTCATTTGGCTTCTAATCCAACCCAGAATGAAAGTGTATGTGCAGGAAGCAACTTTATTATCTTTTTTTTTCAAGATTTTTACAATTTATTCATGAGACACAGAGGGAGACAGCAGAGACACAGACACAGGGAGAAGCAGGCTCCAGACTCCATCCCAGGACCCCGGGGTCACGGCCTGAGCCAAAGGCAGACGCTCAACCACTGAGCCCCCAGGTGCCCCTGGAAGCAGCTTTAGAGCTAATTGTGTCCAACCACTGCATTTTGCAGGAGAGGAAATGGAGGTCCAGTGGTTAAGGGATTTGCCCAAGGTAACACTGCCAGCCAGGTGTCAGGTTTTATATTTCAGTGCCCGTTTCCCTCCAGGCTTCCCTAGGAACCCCTGCGGCACTCAGGTGCCTGGGGTTGACCCTTCACATATCATCTTTCCACACAGAGCGCTCGGTGGCCCAGGGTCCTTTGGGGACCTCCATTTCCTGAAGAACACCAAAGCTATTCTTGGCCCCTTCTCCCCACCCTACTTCCCTCTCAGCTCGAAGTCCTGAATATAGGCGGTCTGCCTGAGGCTTTGGAAATGTCCATGGCCTGCCTTCCTCTAGGAGCTATGATCTAGGGTATCTCCCTAGTGGGGTAAAGTTTGGGGGTGCGGAAGAGGGGTTAAAGTCAGGAGGGACTCACCCCAAAGAGGCTGGATCCCTGCTGTCCGGCGGCAGAGTAACTTGTGCTTGACTCTGCGCTGACCTTGGAGCAGATACAGATTCTTTTTAAACCTCAGCTTTCCTACCTACGAAGTGGGCAGCATCGCGTGTGTACCTTGCAGGGCTGTTGTGAGAAGCAGATGAGGCACTTTCCCTAAAGCGGCAGCTCTCGGATGTGACTGGGCCGTGGAACTCCCTGGGGAGCTTAGAACCCACACAGACATTGGTGGCCAGGCCCTACTCCTGGTAATTGTGAATGAATTGCTCCAGGTATTTTAGAATCCCGCCAAGCAGTGCCAACTGTGCAGCCAAGATGGGAAACGAGGCTGGCTGTAAAGGGCTCAGAACAGCACCCAGCAGGTGATGGTTAGCTTTTCATAGGAGCTCCAGAATGGCAGGAATTCAAATCTCCATTCCCCACTCAACCCTCAGAGCAGTCTTGAGAGAGGACCTACTTCCTTCTGCATTTTCCAGGAAGGATCTTCCTCCCTCCCCCATCCCCAGTTCTGCCCTGAAACCCCATCCTGAGCTTACCGGAAAGGCTGGGCTGGTGACCTGTGGCCCTGAGAGGTCACTGGGGAAGGGAAAGGCACTGTGACCTCAGGTGACTGTGCACAGACCCGTTCCAGGCACCTCCCTGTTGGACCCCTCAGTGCCTTCCTCCTATAACCAGGGGACCCTGTAGAGCGTCCCCGGAGGACCCGGGCATCCGCTCAGCGGCTAAGGACAGGTCTTCTCCAAGCGGCATAACTTCTGTCTTGAAAATTATTAGCTGTGAAGAGGAAATGACCCAACGCTGGGCCGCAGAGCCCGAGGCCGGGGAGTCGTGGTCAGGGGCGTGGGTGGAGCGGCCGGCAGCTCTGGCCACTGCGCCTCGCGGACGCGCGGGAGGGGAGGCCGGGCAGGCGGGCGCGACCCTGCCCCCGGGCTTCCCCGGGTCGCAAACGCCTTCTCACCGCCCCCTCCCGGGCCTCCAGCCCCTGGGCCGCGCCCCCGCTGGAGATGGAACCCGCGGGTGGGAAGCCGAAGCCACCAAGTGCGCCCTGGGGCGGGAGCGCTGGAGGGTCCGGGAGGGGTCGCTGGGGGTCGCGGGAGGGTCCGGGAGGGGGTCGCTGGGTGTCACGGGCGGGTGGGGGTGTCGCGGGCGGGTCCGGGAGGGGGTCGCTGGGGGTCGCGGGCGGGGTCCGGGAGGGGGTCGCTGGGGATCGCGGGAGGGTCGGGGGGCGGTCGCGGGCGGGTCCGGGGGGGGGGCTCGCCAGCGGAGTCCGGGAGGGGTCGCTGGGGGTCGCGGGCTGGCAGGTGGGGCCGGCGGGGCCGGCGGGCGGGGGCCGGCGCGAGCAGGGGCAGCCCCCCCCAGCGAGCCCCCCGGGCGCCCCGCCTGCTGTCCGCGGCCCCTGGGCTCGTGTCCAGTGGAGCTGGGGCCCGGGCGGCGCGGGATGCAGGGCGCGGCCCCTCCTCCAGGTTCCTGGGCCGCGTCTCTGCGGAAACCAGCGCGGAGGGGCGGCGGCGCCCGACCGGCTCAGCCGCTCTGGGTTCTCGCCCCGGGGCGGGGCGGGGCTCCCAGCGCCATTCACCGCCCGCGGGGGGCACCGACCGTGGCTGGGGGGTGGTGGTGGTGCGCGGTCCCTGCTCGCTGCCACGGGGGTTCCAGCCTCGGCTCCCGGTGGGAACCTCTGACTGCCTCAGTTTCCCGAGCCCGGCACCTCCGTAGGTGCCGCAGGTGGGCCAGGGCTGCAGTCTCCGCACGGCCACCGGGGCGTGCTCCCGTGTGCCCCCCCTCCTCAGGTGTAACACGGGGATGGCGCTCCCACCCCAGGGGGCTGTAAGAGGAAGGAGTGCAAAACACCACAGTGCTGGGCACATAATAAGCCCCGGTGAGTATCTGACCTTATTAATAAAGTGGGGACCATGGTCAAGGTCGCTCCATTCCTCCAGTCCACTGCATGCTCTATAAAGGGGAGAACGGGGTAGGTCGCCGGTGTTAAGTGGCAGGTAAATAACACGTGTAAGTGCTGCTGTTACTCCCAGGGAATCGGATTTTTCTTCTACTTCTTAAAATTTAAATATCGTGCCCTGCTCACGTGTTCATCGGGGGTTAGGGACCCGGCACATTGGCCCCACGGGCTCCAGATAAAATGGCCACTGAAATCAGGCCGGGTCGTAATTTCCTTGGGTGTTTTGTAAAGGGCTCGTCAAGGTTGCCAGGCCAGCGCCGCCTTTGGCTGGCAAGAGGGCAGCGGGGCAGTTACAGCCCTGGCTTAGTAAAGCAAGAAATAAACACCTCCACAGTAGGACTCTTCGGGTGAACTATTTTATTTCTCTTTTGTGTTTGTTCTCACTCGTTGATGGTCTGCTACAGACTAATGCGATGCTGATGTGTCTTAATATTAATGGTTTGGAGCTGGAGACCGCTGTTCTCCTCACGCCGCTGTCGGGGCAGCCCCCACGGGGTGGGAGCCACCAGGAGGCCCAGGCTGGGACCCCGCATGGTTCTTTTTGTCGCTTTCTCCTTCTCACTTTTTGTTGCCCAGGACCCCACATCTTTAGGTTCCTGGGGAACCATCTTCAGGATTGGGAGTGAGTTTAAACATCTCTGACGCTGTGATCCTAATTTTCTGCCCAACCGGAAAGCGGGCATGCCCTCGAGCCGGGGTGCCTCTCAGCCTGGGTGGCGAGTGTTTAACCCTTTGTGGGAAGGCCGACTGGCCCAGGTGCCGCCCGCATTCCAATCACGGCTCCGTTCCCTCCCCGCAGGGCACCTGCTGGGAAAGAGAGAAGGCGGGCGCCAACAGCTGCTGGCTGGACCGTCCGTGAAGTAGGTGCCACTGAAAACATAATCACCAGCCTCTCTGGGAGCTTTCGGTCCCTCACATGCTTCCGAATTCACTGGGGACTTCTTGCCCGGGCCCAGCACCCTCCTCTCTGGGCCTTCAGTTAATTGCACCCCACCAGGATCTGAGCCCGAGAAGGGTCAGAGTCCAGGGCCGGGCCGTGCACCCTGGGCTGTGTGGGAGTTCTGGGGACCCAGGGAAGCTGAGGACAGAGAGCCGCACTTTGGAGAGCTCTAGCAGAGCCACGTTTCTACCTTTTAAATGAAGACCCAGCGGCCTGCCTTGGGCCTCACCAGAAAGACGACCTCAAAGGCAAAATTAAGCGTCATCCCCCAGGGCCAGAAAGCTGATGGGGGCCGGAGCTCCAGTCCGGGAAGCCGCGCAGCTCCAGGGGTTCGCGCGGCCACCAACGCGCTGCTGCTCATAAACCGGTTGCGGGCGAGGACCCGGCCGTATTGGACGCTCTTCCCCCTGGAGCAGAAGGGCAAACCACCCTTGGCAACCCTCAGCCTCACCCTGCCATTCCCAAACGTGCCGGTTTTCAGGGTAAATGAATTTCTTAAATGCCACAGCGACGACTCTGTCGGTGCGTTTTGTTGTAGGCAGGTTAGCAAAAGCACCAGAGCCTTCTTTCCGGCTTCGCTTTGATTCTGGCTCAGATTTACGGGCTGGGTTTTTACTCGGCGACACAGCCGGGCCACCCGCCCGCCCCCCACTCCTTCCCTCCCTCCCTCCCTGGGACCGAGCACAGCCAACACCAGGCCCCAGTCACCACCGAAGCTCAGGGGAAGGCGATTGCAGGATTTATCAACCCCCTCCCCAGGACCTCGGATTTCATCTCTTTCTTCTCCCCCTGCATGTTCAGTTTGTTTTCTCAAGACCTAAGCAATTTTTAATGTACTCTATACTTCCCGCTTAATCCTCATCGTTTATTGTATAATTATAGTTTCAAAGTGATTATGTAATTAAAATCATGTTTCGTTGCAGCAGGACTTCAAAAGGGCGGCAAGACCCCCGCTCTGGCATTATTTTCTGGTGATGTAATAATTTCCCTGTGATATTTAAAATAAACACATTAGTTCAAGAATTCTAAACATGTCTCAAAGTATATAGTAGGCTTGATTGGCACGAGGCTGGGTTGTAAAGAAATGGTAAAACCTATCACTAGTTTAATATATTTCTATGCTCCCATGCAGGGTAAATTATAGGATAATGGGGCGCAGGCGATGGTAAGCTCTGTTTATATAATCCATTTCTTCACACGAGTTCCCATTGCTTTCCCTTCCCTTTGCTGTATGTGGTGGTTCTCTGATCCCCTGACCTCAGCCATGTGTTTTCACTTTTTCTTCTGATCTCAATTCCATGACCAGCGGGGAATAAAATACAAATTGAATAGTAACCATTCACAGGCCGCTCTTTTCAAACTGTTGTTAAAACCTCTTTGTCTTGTCCAGCGGCTGATAGATAAATGTGTTGTATTTCGCCTTTTTTCCCCCTCCTTCCTCTCCCCCCCCCCACCTTGGTCAAGGAAAAAAAAAATAACCCTCCTCAGCCCCAATTATGCTCTTTAAAAATTAAAACCCACACCTCCTTTCAGGCCGTCTCCCGCGCGTCCCTTCCTGGGTCGGCGCATTGGGCAGGCGGCCGCGGGGACGCCCCGGGTTCACCACGTGCAATAAAGACGCGCTGGGGGAAGGCGCGGGGCCCCGTGTGAGGTCCGGGCCATTGTCCCGCCGCCCGGAGGTTCATTTAGCATCGAACCTGTGTTGCCTCTGATGTCCCGGCCGAGCTCCCCGGTCGGGGCTCCGAGGACGGGGCCGCCTCTCTTGGATCCCGGAGCGGGGCGGGGGCGGGGGGGCGGGCAGGAACCCGGAGAGGGCAGGTCCCGCGGCCTGAAGACCAAACCTCCGCCGCCCGCCTTTTTCCTCTGCCTGGCGAACCTGCGCCGCGGGCGAGGCGCACGAGGGCCCCAGCGCTTTTACCGCGTTTCTCCCAAACCGGGAACAATGATGGCTCCTGGTTTCCCGGCTTTGCCTTGCCCGGACCCCGCTCCCTTCTGCGTCCTCGGCTGCTTTGGGGGAACGTGAGGGCAAAAGACAAAAATTGTTAGGAACGTCTACCCCGCAGCCTGCCCCCACCCCACCCCCGGCTTCCTGCTGGGCTGCTCCGGGGACGCGGCGCGGCAGCGTCTCTGTGGCTCGGCCTCCGGGGAGGAGGGACGGAACTGGGGTCCCCGCACCTCCAATCGCGCAGGGCTCTTGCCTGGGGCTGATCTGAGGAGCGCGCGCCGCGGGTCCCGGGTAGGGTCAGGAGCGCGCACTGCACCAGGGCCCCGGAGGCACGAGCGCGCCCCCCGGGTGGGGGTGTGTGTGTGTGTGCAGGAGCGCGCACCGCGGGTCTGGGTATGGGGGAGCAGGAGCGCGCACCGCGGATCCCGGGATCAGGAGCGTGCCCTGCACCAGGGCCCGGGAGGCAGGAGCGCGCGCTGCGGGTCCGCGGAGGGGTGTGCAGGAGCGCGCACCGCGGGTTGGGGGGCTTCAGGAGCGCGCACTGCACCGGGGCCCGGGAGGCAGGAGCGCGCGCGCGGGTTGGGGGGCGTCAGGAGCGCGCACTGCACGGGGCCCGACAGGCAGGAGCGCGCGCCACGGGTCCGCGGAGGGGGGGTGCAGGAGCGCGCACCGCGGGTCCGGGTATGAGGGAGCAGGAGCGCGCACCGCGGATCTCGGGGGTCAGGAGTGCGCACTGCACCCGGCCGGGGAGGCAGGAGCGCACGCCGAGGGTCTGGGGAGGTGGGGGTGCAGGAGCGCGGGAGCGGGGAGAGGTGCAGGAGCGCGCACCGCTCCGGGGCCGGCCCTGCGGCTCGCCCGCGTAGACTCTCCTGCGGCGCGAAGCTCCCCGAACCCTGGAGGCCGCCCGTCGGCGCCCTTCGGCGGCGGCCGCGTACCTGTAAGCTGAGCCCCGCTCACATGCTTCGCATTAAACCTCCGTGCCCGGTGCCTTTTCTCTCTCTCTCTCTCTCTCTTTTTTTTCTTCCTCCGAAAGGGTTCTTATAAACTTCCCTTCGTTTATTTAGCCTGGTTTTCATTGCTCCAGTTTTGCATGGGTTGCCTTTGTTTAGTTTATTAACCCACGGGGTTACTTTAACTAAACATTTGGACCGAATACTTCGGGGTAGAATTTCAACGTTTTCTAACGAAATTACCGAGTTTTTTGAAGCCGCACAGAGAACGCTGTGTTGAGTTTATTAGTCAATTTAACAGACTATAAGGGAGGAGGGGGGAAAAAAAGAATTTAGGACAGCCCGCGTTCGTACCCACTGGGCGGAAGCTGCTCGCGAGCCCCCGGGGTCGGGGCTGCAGTGGCGCGAACGCTGAGGGACGGTCGGGGAGCGCGCACGGGGCCCCGGACCCTCCGAGCCTCCTCCCCCCACCCGGACCCTCTGAGCACCCCTCTCCCCTCCCCTGCCGTGTGGCCCCGGGGGCGCGGGGACCCGACCTGCGACCTGCGAGGGCGCGCGCATCCCCGCGCCTCCCCGGCTCTCCCCGCAGGTGAGCTCTGTAGCCCCCCTGCTGAAGGTCAAGGGGAAGGGGGGTCGTGGCGGACTCTGCCAGAAGTACTGAGACCCGCGGGGGCGAAGCAGGGGCGCAGCTCTCCGCGGGTCAGGGTGCACCCCCGCAGGCCACTCGGAGACTCTGGGGGTTTGGTTCCAAGCTCAGGAAGCCTTGGGGGCGTCGGGGGAGCTGCATCCGTCGGGAGCGGCGACTGTGCTCTGTGCTCCGTGCAGCCGCAGCCTGGGGCCGAGCCTTTCCCGCAGCATCCTCGACAGGAGCAGCTCCAAACCCCCGCGAGGGCAGGGCCCTGGCCAGCCTGCAGGTCTTCTTAATAGGCCACCTCCCCCGCTCCTCATGCTCTAGCCCTCTGCCAGAGTTGGGGGGTGCCGTGCCCAAGCGCCCCTGACCCCTACACTTCTGAGATGGAATTGAGACCTTCACTTTGTTTGGTGGAGGTCCTGAAGTGGAAGCCCAGACCCAGAAAAAAAGAAAAAAGAAAAAGACCTTCACCTAGTCTGGGGGAGATGGGATGAAGGGTGGCAAGGGATGAAACACTGAGATTCCGTAACTGGCACCCCAGGCTGGTGTAAAAGCAAGCAAAACAAAGCAAAACAAAAAACCCATGAAAGGCAGGGTTTGTTTTACCGCAGCATACAGCCACCACCAGGACCCGGATCCCAACATTTTCTTTCTTTTTTTTTTTTTTTGGATCCCAACATTTTCAAATTGAGTTATGATAGGAGGTACTGCACAAGGTTCGAAATTCAAAAGATAGCAAAGGGTATGACAGGCAAAGGGTCTCATCCCTAGAGGCAACAGAGTGTTAGTGGATTTTTGTGAATCACCCCGGTTTTGGAAACACGCACTCGCTTCCTTCCTCACTCTCCTTCCCCTTCCTGGCACTCCCCGGGACTCGTTGCTCCTTTTCAAAGAAGGCCTCTCCACCTTACAAGGTATCGCTTGCCACTTGGCCTTTCCTGGGCCCTACTGCTCATCTGCCTTTTGTTCTACTGTCTGTCGTGCTCGAGATTTGCTTCTCTGTCCGGCACACAGAGGAGAAGCCTGGTGGTCCCTCTGTGCTGTTCTCAGAGTCCGGCTTTATGCCTCCTGCAGCAGGAGCTTGGCCTTGGCTTTCCATTCCTCAGGGACAACCCCTTACTCCTCCTAAGTTGGGCCCGGGGGACAGCCTGCCACCAGCCTCCTGTCCTCCCACGCCTTTTCTCCAACCCCCTTCAACCCCCCTCACTCCCCACTGCTGCACCAGTCCTGAGGCCAGACTCGTGGCCCCTAATCTGAGGACCAGCCTCCTCAGTCCCTGCCGCCCAGGCACAGGCTGCAGACCGCGGGGCTGGTGCGGGGAGCCCACAGATTGGCCACAGACAGTCCCCTCCGCAGCTGGACCCACCATGCACACCCCAGCTCCCCTCCTGTCCTCTCCTCCTGAGGGCATTTGTCTCACCCTTTCCGGGCCACCAGAGCCCTCCAGCTCACTTGTCCCCAGGACTTTTCTCAAACCTTCTAACTGGCAGACCCTTGTCCCATCTCCGCTGATCAGCATCCCTCTAAGCCTTGCTCAGAAACTGCTCACCTTCCAGCCGTGTGCATCATTCCCTCCCCTGACCCTCAAGGTAATTTGCTTTGATGCAACTTTTGTAGATGTGGGTTTTTTTGTTGTTGTTGTTTATTTATTTAGTTGAGAGAGACACACACACACACACAGAGAGAGGGAATGAGCACAGAGAGGAGCAGAGGGAGAGGGACAGGCAGGCTTGCACTGAGCTGAACCTGACTCAGGGCTCCATCCCATGCCCCTGAGATCGTGACCTGAGCTGAAACCAAGAGTCGGAGGCTTAACCGACCGAGCCACCCAGTGCCCCTCTTACACAGATGTGTTCAGTAGTCATTTGGATGTTTGTCCTATTTCCTCTTCTGGATTATACAGACTGTTAATTCCTAGCACGTACAAAGCAATGATTTTCCTTTTCTTCTTTTAGTTAATAATAGCTCCCCCACTCTTCCTCCTTTCTCTCCCCCTCAAAAGAGAAGAAAGGAAGGGAACTGAGATAAACATTAAAATCTCTTTCTTAAATGCCAGTTAATGTTAGCTGTTAAGATTGTCTTATTGAAGTCTGTTTCCCTGAGATATGACTAATGGACAAAATTAAGCCCGCCAGACAGCGTGTGCCCTTTAAGAGAGCAGGTTACTGCAGTGACTCTCTGAATTAGTGAGTGAGGGAGGTGGGAGGAGGTTGGGTGGGCAACACTGGGGCAGCAGGGCTGTGGCTTGTCCTGGAACAGTGAATGATAACCGAGGGCTGCACTTCTGAAGGGCCGTGGATGCCTAGTGAGGATGCTCTCCCGTAAGAATTAAGAATGTGTAAATACTGGAGCTGAACTTCTGGGTTGGGACAGCTCACTGGATGCTCCTCATTGAGCTCTCTGCGCTTCAGGGGCAGGAAAGCCAACTTCTGGAAGCAGAAGGGAAATCTCTCCGGAGTCTTCTGCATCTTTCTTGGCCACTTGACCTCAGATTCCCATTAGCTGTTGTCTGGTCTGAGCCAGTAGGGTGCCAAGGAGAGTCTCTGCTTCTCCCCTCCCCGTAGACTCCATCAGGAACCCCGAAATCAGATGCAATAGAAGGAGAACCGTGTGGGCTGTACCTAGCATCCCTGAGCCCAGCATCTTGCCCCTTGGGCTGATCGACGTCCTTAAGCTCCTTTCAGAGCTGCCACTTGTCTGGGTGGTTGTAATGCCTGACGGTCCGCTTTATACAGAGATCTGGGACGTATGCCCTTCCTCCACCCCCACCCCCACCCTGGGAGGGGGCACGGCACATTCCTTATTCAAGACCTTTCTGCTACCCACTCCTCATTATACCAACGAAGCAGGTGCTGGGGCTACCGGGGTGAACAAGGGAGTCAAAGGCCCCGCTCTTGTGGGGCTTACTTTCCCTTTGGAGAGACTCTAGCAAATGGTTTGGGGCTTAGCCCTGTGGCATCCAGTCTCAGCTGATGGAGAGAACACGGAGTCGGGAGCCGGCCTCAGGTTCCTTGAGCCCATCTGTGCTCTCCGTGTCCCTAGAATGACAAGTTGAACCTTGTGGGTCGGTTTCTCATCCCCTCGGCCGGGAAGGCTTTGTGCAAGTGACCAAATCGATAGACATTCAAATCCTCTAGACGCAAAGTATGCATGTGATCGGGATCTGGAAGTTTAATTGTGATTATAAAGGGAAATCTGATCGGTTCTGTGTAATAGCAAAAACAGACACACACTCCTCTCTCCCATTCCCCACCCCCCACGAAAAAAAAACAAACACCCTGGAAAGAATCTGAAGTTAAAATAAAAAGCAGCTGGCAACAGGCCCATCGTGTGTGATGATAATTAGACAAACGTTTTCCAAGTATGGGATGGTCTTGTGAAGACCATGGTGGGGAGGAGGGAAAAGCTCAGGAAAGGGGATTTTAGTAAAGCAGTGATTTCTGCCTGCCTGCAAAGAGTGTAGGTGGCACAGGACGTCGTCACACAGCCTCTAATTTGGTACCTTTTATTTTGTTTCCATGCATCCTGGGAAACATGTCTTCAGCTGAGAGAGTGAAGAAAAACTTGAGGCTTTGATTTGCAAAAATTAAAGCCATGACTAAGGCTTTGGATCAAGGTTGTGTCCCGGGCCTGGAAAGCCTCATCCTTCATTGTCTCAAACCTTTCCTGCCCTGGGGAAAAAGACCTAAGAGTCTTAAGCTAAAGCAGCTCTTCTGCATCTGGGGGTTGACCCTCTCCCAAATTATTGTAATCTTGAGTCTGGAATGGATATCGGTCTGGACTGGGTGACGGCAGCCGCCTTCTGCTCCTGGGTGGCTTGGGGTCTTCTGCGCAGGCCCGGGAGGAGGCAGGGTGGCTGCCGCAGGGGGACACACAGGTACCATCAGCCACCTGGCCAGCTCTGTGCAAGAGTTGGGCCTCTCTCGCCCTAATCCCTGTCTCCGAGCCAAATCTGACCCGTTAGAAATTGTATTAGACGCTCATCTTTTAGCGCGACTATTAAGGTCGTGTGCTAACTCACCTAGGGCTATGGACGTTCCCAGCGTGGGCTTTGATTGAAGGAAAAAGTAAGTTGTGCCCGTTTAAAGGATTTCGAGTATGTGAATGTGTGAAGGAGGGAAGTTGAGGAAGAAATAAGAAAACTTGGTAGAATCAGTTCCATCCCAGCCAAAGAGACGTAGAAAGCATGGGGGGGGGGGTGAAGGGCAGAGCGCTTCCTTTCCTTTCATTAGCAGACCCAGGTGCTCTGTGCTTCAAAGGGAGGAAGAAGAGACTGCCTGCAATTTCTAGAGCATTTACCCCAGACTCTCGGATGCTCTGACCTCTCCCCTTGTGTCCGCCCTGGATTTTACCATAGGTTTGCCCTGTGCAGCCATCGCACGAAGGCTGGTGGTGGCTGCTTTGTGCAGAACCAGCCTCGGAGATGCATACAAACTGAGGCAACCACAGAGTGCGGTAGGTGCACACCGTGTACGTCACGTCCCCGGTTGAGCAAAGCACTGGTTTGCTTTTAGGGAAAAATAAAAAGCAGGCTTTAACTTTATTTTTATTTATTTATTTTAAAGATTTTATTTATTTATTCATGAGAGAGAGAGAGAGAGGCAGAGACACAGGCAGAGGGAGAAGCAGGCCCTATGCTGGGAGCCCGACATGGGACTCGATCTCAGAACCCTGGGGTCACGCCCTGGGCCGAAGGCGGCGCTAAACCTTTGAGCCACCCAGGCTGCCCTTAACTTTGTTTTTACTTAAGGAAAATTAAAAAAAAAAAAAAAACAGCCATGTTCCGATATACGCTGTGCGAAAATGCAAACCCACACAGAAAAGCATAAAGAAGTAAAACAAAGAGACTCCAGATGTGACCCAAAGGCAAGCAAGGACCATCTCCGGAAGTCAGTCTCCGTTCACGCAGGCACTTGTAGGTTGATGTCTGCAACCTCATGTCCGAGAGGCAGAGCAGTGAGCTGCTGCCTACCGCGGGGCCTGTGCGGCTTTCCGTATCTTATGTTGGTGAGTGTAGACAGTATCACCTCGGTTTTTCTTCCTTTTTGATGTTTAACATAAACACAGAAAAGTGCACAGATCCGACGTCTGTTGTGACCCCAACTGCTCACAAAGTGAACACGCCTAAACTGGTGGCCCGATGGAGGGACCGAAGGTCTCTGGCGGAGCACCTGCAGCCTTCTGGGCCCCATCCCAGGCCCCAGTCCTTCCCAAGGCGATGCCTGTCCGACTGCCTGGGGCCCCCTCTGCCTCCGTTGAGCTTCAGGTAAGCGCTGCCCCACACCGAGACTCTCTTTGAGCCCGGACTCAGCATTCTGTTTGCAAGACCCATGCTCTCACCATTCACCTCCCCTCGGGGCTCTGTGCTTCCAGAGAAGGCCAGCAACCACGACCACGCATTGCTGAGCCCTGTGCTTTAAAAACAATTGTATTAATTTATTTTAGAGGGAGAGGGGGCACTCTGGAGTGCATGAGAAAGGGGGCAAGAGGCGGAGGGAGAAGGAGGGAGAGAGAGAGAGGGAGAGGGAGGGCCGAGCAGACTTGAGCCTGGAGCCTAGAGCCTGAGCCTCACAGGGGGGCTCAGAGTCATGACCCGGAGAGGAAGCCAAGAGTCAGGCCATGTAACTGCCTGAGCCACCCAGGCGCCCCCACCCATCTACTTTAAAATTTTTTTATTTAAATAGAATTTATAAATAAATTTATTTATATTTAAATAATATTTTATTAAATATTAATTTAATATTAATAAATACTATAATAAATAATAAATAATATTAATTTAATATTTAATGAAATATTTTATTTTATTTAAATGAAATTCATAAATGTATTTATTTACTTGACAGAGAGAGAGAGAGAGAGCTCACAACCAGGGGAACCAGGGGCGGGGGAAGCAGGCTCCCCTCAGAGCAGGGAGCCCAAGGCCCGGCTTGATCCCAGGACCCCCCGGATTGTGACCTAAGCACAGTAACCGACTGAACTACCCAGATGCCCACCCCCCCCAACCAGTCTACTTTTGATGGACATTTGGGCAGTGTCCCCGCCTGGGGCCAGGGTGAGCAGGGCTGCTGTGGACGTCTTCCTGCGTGGTCTGTGATGGAGGCACACGCACGTTGCTGTTGGACGTCCATGCAGAGGTGGGGGTGCTGGGTTGCAGGGTGTAGGCATGTTCAGCTTCGGCAGGCACTGCCCGACGTGCTACCCTTTTTAATGCCAAAGCCACATGGGATTTTGTTGCGTTCACCCATCACTCGTATTTGTGCAACCAGGCTCGCGTTGGTGGGCACTTACTCTTTCTACAAGTTCTTCTGTCACAAACAATAAGGGGACTGAATCCTCAGGAGGCTGAGAGGTTAAGTGCTCGCTCCCTGCTTACATCAGGGCTCAGTCCCACCCCAGTCTGTGTAGCTTGTGTGATTTTTTTCACCTGTCGTGACATTGTTCGCGCAAGAAAGAGTAATTAGCCCTCGTCGTTCTCAGTGCGGTAATTCTCATAATTATGAAGAAGAAAGCCAGGTGAGGAGTCCACCTGCAGAATCAGAAACATCGCCTCGGCCGCTGGTCCCGTCCATCTGCGAAGACAGGGCCGTGAATGCCTCTCCCACTCACGCTCCTTACCCCGAGCTGCTGACGGCGGCCCTCCAGCCAAACCTCCCACGGTACCTGTGCCAACCGCACCTGTGCCAGGCCTCACCGAGGCGGTTGTTGATCTGCACAACCCATTTCTATCGGTGATAGGCGATTCAAAAATCTTTTATTTTTTTATGATAGTTAATTCATTCGCGTGGTTTGAGAATCACAACAACACGGAAAAGTATGCAGTGAAAGGTCCGGCTCTGTCTCGTGCGGGGCTGTGACGTCCCCCAGTGCACCTGCCTCACTATGCACCCTCTTCTGTTGACTTACTCTGTTCTTCTCCAGCGTCTCCGCAAAGCTGGGGGTGCTCTCCTCCGATCCTCCCCACGTGAGAGGTAGCGTGTGATTCGCGCTGCCCCGCGCCTGGCCCCCAGGCCTGACCCTGCATTCAGGCCCCACAATGTAGGGTGCAACAGGATGGACTGCCATGTCAGGGAGACCTCAGACAGCGACCGCCCGGTGGGGGGGGGGGAAGACATCTGAGCGCACACTCACTACTTGTAGTTTTCGTTTGTGCTTTTCTAATTTTCACGTGTACATGGTCTTACTGGAAGCAAAAGGCACTTGCCAGCCTTCCTCAAAGAAAGGAAAAAGGCTCGCTTTAGCTACTTTAGCTGTTTCTTCTGACCTTGTTTTTGTTTTTTTTTTTTTATTAAGATTCTATTTATTTATTTTAGAGAGAGAGAGCAAGAGACCTGGGACAGGGAGGAGAGGAGAAGCAGGCTCTGCTGAGCAGGGAGTCCAATGCCGGGCTCGATCCCAGGACCCCAGGATCATGTCCTGGGCTGAAGGAGGATGCTTAACCGGCTGAGCCACCCAGGTGCCCCCGTTTCTTATTACTTTGACCCAGAAAAATGCTTTTTGGGGGAGCATTTTCTTACACTGGCTTGCTAGAGCTGCTTACCCATAATCAGTCGTAAAACGAGCGTTTTGGGTCTGCTTTTGGCCTCCCGGGTTACACTCCTGACTCAGTTCCCCAAACGGCCCCACCTCCTGAGTTCGAGACCGCTGTTTGCCCCGTGAGCTGAAGGTCAGCACCTGGCAGGTCTCTGGGGCACTTTGGGCTCTGGGCTGTGGGGTAGCTGCCCTCCCAGACTCCAGGGGCGCGGAAGACCGAGACCCTAAAGAGACCCCAAGTACGGAGCAACGAGGACGCTCAAGGCAGCGAGCTTGGAAACAGCCCCCGAGGAGGATGTGGCGGCAGGTGAAGAGGTGATGCCGAAACTAAGCCAGCCCCGGGGGAGGGGCGGAGGGGGAGAGTCAGGGAGAAGAATATTTCAGAAAGAATATTCCCTCCTGTGAATAGACGCGAGGAGGGCGATGTGGTTTAGAAAAAGAAACTGAAGCCGGTCTGGCTGGGGCCTAATGAGCGGGTCGGAAAGTCGAATTCCTCACCTCGCCCACCGACTTGAGCCCTGCGTTTCGGGGGTGTCCGGGCAGCCACGCGGCCAGCTCATCCTTCCTGTTGGGCTGCCACGGTGCCTGCCGCCACTGCCTCAGACTCCGGGAGGGGACCTGGCTCAGAAAAAGGAAGAAGCCACCGAAGCGACCGGAGGGAATGACTACGTGCCGGCAATTAGGCCCGGAAGGCCTGGCTCTGCTTTCTCCTCTTTTACATGGTTATGACTTGGGTGAAACAACGTGAAACAAAAACCGAAATAATCTCAAATAATCGTTTTGGGCCTTTGCGTGTTTTGTTTGGTGGCAGAGTGTTCTAACAGAGGGAGGATTGGAGGAGAAGAAGGGACAGGGGGCGGACGACCCCAAGCCCTCGGAAGGTGAAAAGGACTAATTTGGCATCAAGTTGGGAACCTAGGTTTGCATCCCCTTTCTCTTTCTAGGTGGTTCTCTACAAGGATTCTGCAGCAAGTGAATTTAGGACAAGCAAATTAGAGCGTTTTTGGTTTTTTTTTTACATTATTTTTCTCATGCTATTAGCAATTGTTTACACTTGGTGGGCACCGGGTAGAGGTTTGCCGGTTAGATTTCTCTTATTCATTCAGTAAATACTTTATTGAGCACCTACTGTGTGTGAGCCAGGCGCTGCTCCAAAGGTGGGAGATGCACCAGTACACGGAACAGACAAAAGTCCCTGTTCTCAGGAGCTGCCTTCATAGCGGAGCTTCTGTGTTTTAGGACCACGGGGAGTAGATCTAGTTTCCTCCTTCATAAGGGGATGATCCTAGGGAAGCATTTTCCTTACTTCATTTTTCTTATCTGTCAAAAAGTTTGATGAAGGCCTTTGGAAACTACTGATCTGACTCTGGACTCAGCCCTTTCCAGCCACCTGTCCTTGCTACTCTCATCCAGCGCTGGTTTCCTCATCTGAAAAAATAGACATAATAATGCCTCATTAAAGACGTTGTGAACATTAGACAAATTGCACACATATAACACTGTTGGGTATACACTGAGTGCTTAATACATGGCCACCATTATTATTATTATTATTATTATTATGTGCTCTCTAGACACAATAAATATGTATAAAGTATGGTTTCTGCCCCAATGGGGTTCCATATCTACTCAGAAGGCCAGACTAAAATGCAAGAACTAACCATGAGCAGTACCCAAGAGGATATAATTAAATGGTTTAGCAAATTGTAGGGTGTTATCTGTAAATGCCACAGGAATTCAGAGGAGGAAGAGATGGATTTGGGCTGGTAGAGGGTTAGACTGGTGCCTGGCTTTGCAGGGGAGGTCGAAGGAAGGGTTCTCAGGGTCCCCAAGCCCCCAGTCCCGAGGACGAGGCAGGAGAGACCAAGGCGTTGGTGGGATGGGCAAGTAGAGTCCAGTCACAAGCGGCATGGAGAGGCGAGCAATGGAATTTAAGCTTGATGTGTGAAGAGAGAATAGGGACCAGCCTTAGGAAGCCCACTCAGGTCAACGTAGGTCAAGGGAGGAGAGGAGAATGAATGTTCCTCTCCATCTGAGTCCTCACCCTGGGGAGGGAGGGCCAATTGGGGGGTGGGAAGGTAACGGGCAGCTCTTCATTAGGGCTGGTGCACCAATAAGCAATGTATTGTTGTTGTTGTTGTTGCCATTCTAAGTTGGCTCCATGCCCAGCACGGAGCCCAGAGAGGGGCTTGAACCCACGAGATTGAGACCTGACCGATATTGAGTCAGGCGCTCAACCGACTAAGCCACCAGGCACCTCTGGAATTTGGTGTCTACTGTTGATTCCGGGGTATCACATAACCCACACGTTTTAACCCAGGAGGGAGGCATGTCCTCGTCAGTTGGCCAGTCAGGGACAGGGTGTTATAGCAGTATTGGCAGGAGCATCCAGAGAACAAATACAGCCTTCTGTGCATCTTTCCCACCTCTCTGCTACCTTCCTCAGGGAGCTGATGGCGGGGGGCGGGGGGGGGGGGCGGTGCTCAGGAGGCTGACACCGCTTCTGTACTTTAAGGCCAACTTCATGGTTTGGCCAGAGGACTCTTCACCCTGTGCTTGCTACTCCTTCCTTTGTGTAGGAATAACCACCATAAACAGCATTCCCAAGACGTACAACGGGGCGCACCCAGTAGTCAGGAGGACCCTGTCTCCTTAAGCCTTGTTTAAATCAAGGGGGCTCAGAGCACTTCACACACACTAACTCGGCAGACTCCTTCTAAGCCTGGGAAGGGGGTGGGCCACCAATGAGGTTAGACCGTCTGAGAGGGTTGGGTTTTGTCACAATGGCTGGGAAGCTGAGTGGCAACGCATCAATATATCATAATCCAATTAAGGTCTCAGGGTTGGGATATTGTGCTCCTACTTCCTACTTTCCAGATTAAAAAAAAAAAAAAAAAGAATGCAGAGAGCAATCAGATAATGTGGATTTGCAATCAGATAATCAGAAAATCTGGCCCAGGGAGAGGCCAGGCAGAGAAGCAAAGTCCCTGAAATTCTCCAACAGCATCACGCCACCCAGCTACCATCCAAGCAGTCACGGGTGGGATTATGACATCAGTCTCATCGAGTTGTGGTAAAAACACGTACAACAGAAAATGTGCCATGCTAACCGTTTCTAGTGGCACAGTTTGGCACATCTGTGCATTTGCATTGTACAAGCAATCTCCACAATTCTTTTGATTTGGCGAGATTGAAACTCTGTCCCCAGTTAACCCACAACTCCCCATTGCTCCCTCCCTGTGGTCCCTGGCAACCAGAATTCAACTTTTTGCTTCTGTGAATTTGATTCCTCTAGGTATCCTTCACACAGGTACTCAACTTGGTTTTAGTCTTTTGGTGGCTGGCGTATGTCACTCAGCATCATGTCCTCAAGTTCCATCCTGAGGAGTGTAGCATGTGCCACAATGTCATTTTTAAGGCTGAATAATATTCTTTTGTCTGTATCTGCCATATTTTGTTTATTCATTCAACCACCAACGGACAACGAGCATTCATTCGTTTCTTTGTAAGGCAACTGGTTTTTTTCCCAGTGTTTGGTGTAGCTTACATATTCACATGGTTCACAACCCAAACTGTATAAAAAAGTAAATGGGGGACATCTCTCTTTTGTCCCCCCTCCCCACCCCTCGCCGCCACCTATAGCTCCTTTCCTCAAAAGCCACCAATGCAAAACTGCCTTGTTTATGCATGCACTGTGCAAGTGGTAGCAGGCTGACTGCGCTGTCTGCAGCTTACTGTTTTGACTTGACAACATTTCTGAAAGAACATTGCCTACGTGGCAAGAACACACACGCACGTGCGCCTGTCACTGGCACAGCCCTGGTACTGCCGTAGACGTGCGCTGCTGGGTGAGAGATGTGCACTCGGACTTGGGCAGGCCCTCCCAGCGCTACACACAGCAGGAGCTTCTCAGGCGTTCCCGGGTGTCTCACTCAGCCCCACCACCCTGCTGGCAATTATCATTCTGTCGAGCCTGCTGTGAGAACTCAAGAGAGGCGAAGCCACTTGTTCCAGAGGACAGAGCTACTCGAGAGGAGGGGTCTGGTTTTAAAGTGGGTGCCATGCCCTCCCGTTGGGGTCTCCACAAATGCTGTGTTCCCAGACCCTGCTCCACTGCACCCCACTGTGGGGGCAGCAGGCCCAGCGTCGCTCAGGCCCCTTGTGGGCAGTCTTCTCCAGCCCCAGGCAGATCTCGGGGAGCTTTGGAGCAGCTGGAGAAAGAGGCAGAAAAAGGATCGTCCCACCCGGTGTTCACAGAGAGCCTTGAGGGTCCAAACTCAACTCAAGCACTTCCTCCCACCTGCCTGACATCCCCCAACACCCCCAGCCCCCAGCTCCCTGGCCCTTGCTCCTCCTAGTCAGCTTGGAAGAGTCCTCTCCTCTCTCCACCCCTGGACCGTCCCTCCTTCTCTGTCCTCCTGGGGCAGCCACCCTCCTCAGGTCATGTCAACCTAGCTATCAACAGATGCGAGATCTGTTGATATCAACCTATCATGTCAACAGATGCAGGAACTCGTGGAGGTGATATTTGACATTGTTTGATGCCTACCTTGGCTGTGCCGGCTCATCACCCAGAAGAGACCTGAACTGAGATGGTGCACATGACCCAACAGCGGGTAAACAAGCCTGGAATCGAAGATGAAACCTCAAGACCGGGTCAGGAGGTGAGCAGCAGGGTGTAGGGGAGGGAAATGTAGGAGTCGCCCCGTATTCATGGGTGGTCAGGGGAGGCCATACCTCAAGGTCATAACTCAGGCCCCTCCTTTCCCTACAAGTCCATGCCGCCTACTTTAACCCCATAGACACCTGGTTTTTCTCCAACCCATGTACTCTCCCTGAAGTCCTCACAGATGGCCTTGCATGTCCAGGAGATGACGTCTGACTTGGATCCTATCTTCCAAGTAATTAGTGCAGCCTCTGTGTCCAACACTTTCCTAAGCCTGGACATATATTCAATGATTTAATCTTCACAGTGATCCTATGTAAAAGGGACTATTTTAGGGGCCCCTGGGTGACTCAGAGGTTGAACGTCTGCCTTTAGCTCAGGGCATGATCCCGAGGTCCTGGGATCAAGTCCCGCATCGGGCTTCTCCCTCTGCCTGTGTCTCTGCCTCTCTTTCTGTGTCTCTCATGAATAAATTAATACTATCTTTAAAAAATATATAAAATTAAAGGTGCTATTTTTATATCCTTTCTATGAAGAGGAATCGAGGCACAAAATGGTCAAGGAAGTTGCTCGAATCACACAGTGGGAGGGCCCAGAGTCAAACCCAGACACTTTGGCTTCAGCACCGATGTTTTTGAAACACCATTCTAAGTGGGATGGAAGCCCCTTACAGGCCACGCTCCCGTCTGCTCCCCACGACCCCTGGGCCCCAGCCCGACTGGCCCCACAGAACAGAGGTCAGTAGGACTGCCACTGGGACCGCCTCTGGTCTGGCCCTGCTGTAGTTTAGGTCAGACACCACTCGGACTTCAAACAAGTGTTAGGACCCCATCAGGGTTCCATGGCCAGCGCACGCCTGGGCGCAAACCACGACTGTCTTCTCTCTGCCTTCCCCTTTGTGCCACGTAGGCGGATTGGCCTCCTGCAGGGTGGCAAGGAGAGCAGCAGGCCCTTTCTCAGGGGGCCTGTTGGCGCGACTGCTTGCTCCTCGGCAAAGATGTGGTCGGAGCTGTGCGGTCTGGAAGCGGACCGCCCGGCGGGTGACACAGTGGCCAGGTTTCCCCAGGCCCCATGTCCCAGGCGTGCTGGGGAACGGGAAGCACTATTCCCGCAGCCTCAGGCTGGGGGGCGGGGGGAGGAGAGCAGGAATTCAGCTTCACAAACGCACGGGGATTTACACAGAAAATTACTGCCCTTTCACTCCCTTCTAGTTTCTTAGGAAGGAGAGGAGGGGAGAGAGGCCAAACAAGAGGTGGACCTCCTGACGCGGTGTGAATGAGACCTCGAGTAACGGGAACCTCTGCCCAGCCATTTCCCCCAGGGTGTGAGCCAGCAGAGCTTTTCCTTGCAGGCTGGGCCTTTGGGGTTTGATCTGTACAAAGCTCAGAGCTGGTGCTGGGAGTGTTTGGACTCCCATCTGCAAGTGGGTCGCGAAGGCAAAAACCAGCCCTACACGCTACGCGGGGAACACGGAGGTCCTCGCTTGGCCACTTGATGCTGGGGCTGGCCCAGGCACCCCCTCGGAGGGGAGTCAGGGTGATTTATGCCAGGTTGAAGCAAAGAGGCTGCTTTTAGTGATCACTCTGTGAGCCTCCTGCAGGGTGGCCAGCTGGTGAAACGCCCGTGTGGGCTGCTCAGGTTTTCGTATTGGTTTGCAAAGGCTCCCACTGATCCAAATGTCAGAGCTGGTCTGGAATTTCGGAGTCGAAATTCCTTGCTTCGGGTCAACTCTCTTGTGCAAACCAAACCTGATGACAGTCTCTGGGAATGAGCAAGTACGGATTCTGATTCTAAAATAACATGACAGATCTTCAAACAAAGAAATTAGGACTTGCGTGTGTGTGCAGCGGTCACCTGTGAGGTCCGTGCTGACATTTTTCCTCCTCAGAACGGTGTTGGACTCTTCTCCGCAACGCCGGCATGTGCGGAGCCACCCTTTTGCGTGCCTGAGAAGTAGCAGGGGCTTGTTTTTCTGGAGGTGGGTTTACATGTTGGGAAATGTCAAAAATAATTCAGAGCCAAGTCTGGCGAGCCAGGCCAGCAATCCAGGTGAGTGATACCATCTGATACTCGAAGCTAAAAAAGCATAATTATGAAGTCACGTACCTAACATCCCTGCTGGACTAGCCCTGAAGACCCCCCAAAAGAAGAAGAGGGCCGTTGTAGGCAATCATAGACCCCCCCCCCCCATGTTATTGATGGCGACTTTGGAGGGCCCTTGCTTGCTTGGGACTAGTGAATGAGTTATTAAAAAAAAAAATCAGTCTCGTTCCTTAACATCATCCACATTTATGTAAAAACTCCTCCTCTGCAACAGCCATGTGATTTTTGTTGGCGTATGAGCTTATTACCTAGCGCTGCTCTCCCTTTATTTATCATAAGCCATTAATTTATTTCAATAGTCCCTACCATCGCTCCTGAGTTTTCCTTGGCAGCAGTCCAGTTCCTGAATGTACTGCCGAGCAAGGAGCAAGTAGTTTATCATAACAAGGGGCTGGGATTATTGTTGAGAAAAGCAGAGGGAGGTCACATCTGCAGGGCTGCTCAGGCCAGCGGAGTCGCAGGCGAGAGAGGCTGGAATTTGCTGTGGGCTCCCCTTCCGTCCAGTGCGGTCTGTCGGGGAGGCCGCCCCAGCTGTCCAGCTCATGGTGGCTGACTGGGTCCTAACCCGGGGTGGGGGTCAGGCCGGGCGCCGCAGGAGGCTCACCCACACGGGGACGGGGCTGTCACCCTGGAGTGAGGGCGAAGGCCTTGATGGTTATCTGGAGGGAAGGTGCTCCGGCAGTGGACAGGGAAGGAGACTCCTGAGACCTGGCCGTCAGAGGGTGGCGGCAGGCGGGGGGTCCAGAACCTGCCCCCTGCACCCCGGCCCTCCCCAGAGAGCCGCGTTCCCAGCCAAGCCCCCTGACAGCTGGGCCGGAGCTCTATGGGGTTACAGCCTTAGGTGAGAAGCTAATCACAAACACGACTCGGCCCCGTTTCTTCCTTCTGGGCTCGGCTCCTGAGTCTGGCAGGGGAGCGGCCGGGCCATCCTGGATGGACATGGGGTGATGCAGGGGGGCGTGAAGCCAGCCTTTGCTCACCAGGACCAAGTTCTTACCTGTGTCTTGGGGTTTCGGGGGACCGTCTGGCTGCCTAGGGCGGCACTGCCCTCAGCTTGGCGGGCAGGAAGGACCGATCCGCGGTCTGCTGACTCCCTGGGCCCACCCGGCTGCACCCTCCAGGACCCACACTTCGGGGAGCACCACCCTCCCCAGCTCTGCAGCACCCCCTGGACCGTGCCACCTGGGTCGGAAACCCTGTCTACCTGAGGTTTCTGTTCTCGCTCTTCTCTCCCAGCCCTGGGGGGTCAGTCTATCTAGAAAACCCACTTCTGGTCCCAACCAGCAGGACTGGGTTATGACCGGCGTTTTTGCCAAAACCCCTCCCTCCCCAACCCTGTTGAGGAATGTCCCACGGGCTCAGCCCCCTCCCTCACATTCCCTCACGTTCCTACTACCTCAGGCTCTGATATTCGCAGTGCTGGTCACTCAGGTCGACTAGAGACGGGGTCAGTGTCCTCTGCCCTGGACGCCTTGCCCTCGGTTTACAGATTTGATACAGGCTGCCCGCTGTTGTCTCCATGCGGACCTTACAGGCAGCCGCTTAGTGAACCCTGTGCGTGCTCGGAGTCTCGCCACCACAAGATAGTCTCCTTCCTTCTGAATTCCGTTTGCAAAACCCTCAGTTGCCAGCAGTGCTTCACAAAGAGAGGTCCTTGGTGTCACCAAAGGCAAGTCATCCTCACCAGAGTCCCAGTAAATCTCAGTAGGCAGCTGGGATGGCAAAGTACTTCATTTCTTTGTTTCTTTCTTTCTTTTTTTTTTTTTTTTTAGGGCATTAAAGGTGCTGCACACAAGTAATTAATCAGAATGCGTTAGTGGCCTTGACTTCATAGGTCATTACACAAGAAATTCTATTTAGCTCTGAGAGTGTCACATGTATTCATGCAGCCATCGGAGTCTAATTCTTTTTTTTCTAACCCAAGAAAGTTTCATGTGGGAAATGGGGCATCAGGAAATGTGAGAACCAACAGGGTTTCCTATTATGAAAACCTAAAGCAAGTCAGTCCCACCACTGGCATCAAAAGTGGATTTTGGCACCTTGACCCAGAAAGGGGAATTTGCAAAGGGGTGGAGGAGGGGGTACGGCCCATAATACAGTGAGATGGATTGATGAAGATGCAGATGGTTTAGGAGAGGATGGAGAGGGGCTGGGAGGAGCTAGGAGACGGAGAGCTATGGGAGGAGGGAGGGGAGAGGGAAGGGTTGAGCCACTTGGAACCACCAAGCCCGTAGTCAGCGGGCACAGGGCAGAGAGGTCACAGGTAGGTGCCCGGGCACCCGTCACCTGCCGCAGGTGTCTCTCCGTGTGTGACCGCTGCAGGGCTCTTCCTCATGCTCTCCCCATGTCTTTCAAAGCGCTGGTTGCCCGGCTGCGGGGCGGCCGCCCTCAGGGGAAGAAGGGCGGTGGGCGGGAGAGCTGGCCAGTGGGGCGGCGTTGGGGACCGGGCCACCCCGACACTGTGAGTCTCTGTGCCTCATGAGCGCCAGGCCCAGCCCAGGAGCCCCTGCTGAAGGAGCCGTGAATTGGCCCCCAGGGGTGGCTTCCCGGGCCCCAGCGTTGGCAGCAACGTTGAACGGGGAGCTCGGGTCCCGAGAGTTCCTGGCTTTCGGGTGGGACGTGACTACAGGCCCCTGGGAATGCGGTCAGGCCAGGCTGCTCGGGCCCAGCCGGCCCCTAGGCCGAGGCTCGCTCCTGCCCCGAGCTCCCCGAGCCCCCTGAGCCCCCGCATCTGGAAGCAAGGCCACCTGCAGCACAGAGGCTTTGCCTTGCTCGGCGGCTGAGGAATTCCAGCCACGACGCCACTGTCCTCTGGGGAAATAAACAAGAGTTTTGGGAGCGGTACCGATGTCCCTAGTCCTGATCCACGAGAAAACGTTAGTCTTTTCGTTCCGAGGCTGGTCTTCAGCAGATGGTAAGGACGCTTGCATTCAGAAAGCAGAAGCGGTGCTTGCGGGCTCTCCAGCCAGCCGGCCAGGCCTCCCGCTGTCCCGGGTGGGCAGTGGCCAGCGCCCCGCATGCCCCCCGACGGCCCCGCTAGCTCAGCCCCCGCCGCCCCTCGGAGCCCGGTTTCCACCTGTTCAGGCAGCATCCGGGGAGGAGGCGGCCAGGCTGCCAGGCCCGTGTGGCCATTCGTCCTGGCGCCCGGGGCCGCTCAGTGGGGAGGAAGGAGCAGCCTTCCCACGGGGGAGCAGCAGCCTTTCTGGGAGGTCAGGGCTTCTCCACCCACGCCGTGACCCGTGCCCCCAACTGACAGGAGCCCTGGGCCTGGCCGTGTGGCCACAGGCTCAGTGTGCGAGGGCCTGCCGGCAGCCTCCAAGGCCCTGAGCACCCACCTAGGTCCCCTCCGGATGCGCAGGCCGCCATCCTCACGCAGGCCTCCCACCTGACCAGCCCGTTCCATGGCCTTCGGCGCCAGGAAGAGACTTGTAGGTGCTTCGGGCAGAGGAGAAAGAGATAGACACAGGAAAGAGAGAGGGATCGAAGATTTGGGAAGGAGGGTGCTCCACAGAGAAAGAGTCACAAAGGGGCAGGAGGCTGGGATCCAGAGGAAGCCCGAGGGCTGGTTGGCGAAGGTTGAAGACAGCTGTGTCCACGGTCCCGCAAGGGGAGCCGGAGAGCAGTGGCCGCGGGTCCGTGGCATCGTGGGGAATGAGGGACTTTGGGGCGGTACAGCGTCATCTTCACTCTGTGCATGGGCCGGACGCTCCCACGTCCCCTGAAGGGCTCTGCAAGTGTAAGCCGGGGCTGGCCGGGGCAGGGACCATGATGCGGGGTCAGGGGCCTGGAAGGAGCAAGGTTCTAGGACAAACTACCTTGTATGCTGAGCTCTTTTTCTCTCTCTCTTTTTTTTTTAATTTTCTAAACTTTTCACTTTGGGGTGCTTAGAGTTCATCGGAGAAGCAGGCAGACGTTCCAGGCCCATCATTTCACGGATCAGCCAGCAAAGACGCGGCAGGCAGAGGCCCCCGGGGCAGCATTGTGTCCAGGGGCCGCGAGCAGCGACCAGCCGGGCGGGGGTGGGGGGGCTCCCGCTCAGTTGGGAGAAAGGCCGGGGCAGCTGCGCCCCACGCGGACCGCGTTCCGCCCAGAAGCACCCCGTACGGGTGGGCATGGATGACGCCCTTCCTCTGCCAGTTTATAAATGAAGCCGTCTATACCCGGTTGGCTTCACATGAGGGCTCCTTGCACTTGGGGTCCATTCTTACAGTGCATCTCACAGACCGGCCCAGAGCAGAGCCACAGTGAGAAACCGCCCACAAATGAACGAATGACCGCCCAAAGCCCAGCTAACATGTACCTGCAGAGTAAGACATGGGACAATATCTGGAAAGGACTACAGATCCATTGAGTCAACCCTTAGGGATTAAAGGGTTAATTTTACTTTTGAATTAAGGACTTTAAATTCTTCACTGCACCCCCAGGCCCTGCTAACATCCTGTTTACAGAGCCTTCCAGGTGGTTGGTTTTTGGGTTTTGTTTTCTACGCACAGGAATGGAATCGAACAGTAGGTTGTGTCCTGTGAGCTGCTGTTTTCCCCTTGACAGTGCACAGTAGACTTCCTTTCCCAATGTCAGTGGCTTGGGTTGGGTTTGATTTTTCAGTTTTCAATTCCAGGTAGTGGTAGAGGATGACATGAAAGGCGTAAGACCACTACACAAGTGAGCATGAGATGCTAAGAGAAGGGAACGCTGGGAGACACGTGCACTTCTGGGGCAAAAGGCAGGAGTAGGACCCGCAAGACCCTGGGGAGGGAGTCAGAGCAGTGAGGAAACAGAAGCGAAAAAGGAGAAAATTTCAAGGAGAGGAAGGAGCCAGTGGCCCAAAAATGCTGCTGAGAGGATTCGGAGGTCAAGGGCGGAGAAGTTTTGGAGGTCAAGAGTGGAGAGGACTCGGGGGTCAAGGGCAGAGAGAACTCGGAGGTCAAGGGCAGAGATGTGGAATCTGATTCAGCAAAAAGGAAGTTACTCACTTTATACTTTCCCGCTGGCCCAGTTCTTTCATGTTTAGAAGGGAGGGAGGAGATTCCTGTTCTAGGAGCTGGACGAGAGCAAGCATTCGTGACGGCGTGAGGTCGATGCTTTGAGAGAGTGTTGCTTAGAATTGCTTTTTGTCGCATTTGAGAGAGATCAAAATACAAAGTCTTAACCAAATGGATTTTATTTTGCTCAGCTGAGAAATTGTTGAGGCAAGCAGTCAAGAACTGTCACAGGTGGTCAAGGACCCACAAGGACCCACAGACTTGGGCTGCTTATTCCACCTGTCGTCCTGTGGGGGTTTCATCCTCACAGTTGCAAGGTGGCTGCTGTGCCTCCGGCCATCATTCAGACCAAGAAGAAGACAGAGAAAGACACGCACCCCCTCCCCCCATATGATCTGCGTCTGCCCACTTTGATCAGAAGCTCCTTCCCTACACCTTGCTTGCAGGTCACGGGCCAGAACTGGCGGCCTGGCAGCTACCATGCGTAGAAGAAGCTGCAGAAGCGGGAGTTTTCCCCAAGCACATCGCCAACCATGTCTTCTGGCAAAGGAAGGAGAGAAGAGTACTGGGCAAGCAACCAGCGCTATGTGCTGCGGGGCGCTGCTGCGAGGAAGGTTGGGCTTTAGCGAAACAGCATGCAGCCTTCTTAGGTCTGCTACTTTTTTTGGTGAGAGACAAAAATATTACAGCAATCCTTTGATTCTAATTCCAATGGAAAGTAAAGAGCCCACCGACAGCCGCGGGCGAGGATCCCCCCAGGGCGGCGCAGTTAGGGGACCCACGTCCCCTCTGCCTCTGGGTTCCAGCCCTTTGGGTTTCACTGACAGGGTCCTTGTGTCCTTCAAAATGCAATGCCACCTTAGAAGGGCAGTAGGAAAAGGCCCAGCGCGGCGAGTGGCTAGGGACCTGAGGGCTCAGTGGGGGGAGCCGTCTGTGGCCTGTGAGGCTCAGGTGTCCTGTCCCGATGACAGACACACCTGATCGCTGTTTGTGTCCAAAGCCGCGTGGGGCTGGGCCCGCTTGGAGCCGAGGGGAGCTCTCCAGGGGCAGCGGTGAGAACCAATGAGCTGCGGCAGGGAGGCCGCTTTCCCACCTCCCTAGGGGCTCCGTTGTCTCCTGGAACCCTCTGCCCTCACCCTGCAGCGGCTCTGTCCCCGGGGAGCCAGTGCAGGTGCCAGGAGGGCTCCGCTCTCCCCCCACTTTCCCGCCCTGCTCCCCGCCCTCATGCCAAGCCTCCCGCAGGCCGAGCAACAGACTTCCCAGGTGCCAGGTCCAGAGCAGGATCGGATTGTCCGTAAGAGGACCGTGTGGGCCAGCTCCTGGGGGGATCCCAGTCCTCAGCAGGGTTCCCCTTCTCGCACGGCCCTCCCTGCCCCTGCCCAGTGCCCTGCAGCTGAAGAGGAGCCATGGCTCTGGGGGAAATTCCACCCTGTGATTCATTTGAGCAGGATAAACAGAGCGTCCGCTCTGGAAGATTTGGCCCAGAGCACAAGGTGCTGAAAATCCACGTGAGGTCTCAGACGTCCACGGGAAGGAAGCCGGAGGAAGGACCAGGAGTCAGGCGGCAGGTGCAGCAGCTGCGACACCAGCACGCATGGGGCCTGAGCAAGTGAGTCCGTCTTGCTTCCTCATCTGGGAAGTGACTCACGCTTTGTAGAGTCCTGCAGGCCTACAAGGTTGCTAGGGTTTCCAGACACTTGATTTAAATTGTTAAGGTTTTTTTCCAGTTGTATTTTTAAAAAAAGAGAGAGACACGATCAAGTATGACATGTTTTAACCCACTGAAGACTGCCAACGCATTCGCTATAATGCCACATAAACACCCGTTTGTGGGTAAACCTTGGAATAAGGCTGCCTTGCCATCGGTCTCACGGCAGAGTACCCTGGGGTTGCAAGGAAAGTCATCTTAAAAAAAAGAACCCCAAACCCACTGTTACCATGTGTAACTACTTATCAGAATAAAGATTTTTTTTCCTTCTCAATATGGTGCAACCAGCTAGTCCGCATGCAGAGGCAGACCTGACTCTCCACCTGACTTCATCTCGAGGGGTCAGATAGCCTTATCATACTCGGTGGATAATCGAAGATTTAACTTCAAAATGCATTCATGTGAATGAAACGCTGCCCTTACTTTCTGTGTAGGTGTCGTAATATGGCTATTTTACTAAAAAAAAAAAAAAAAAATCTGAAAGTCACTGGAGCAGACGCTGCAGAAGGAGCATATTGCTTCCTGTGTCTTGGTGGCTGTGTGCCCCACAGTGGACCAGGCAGTCCCCAAGAAAGGACTCCAAAGGACATGGGCAGCAGTGGCCAGAAGAGGCTGGGGGGCTGGTGGGTAATGGAAACTTGCACATATCAAGTGCTCAGTCACTACTTGTTCACCAGCAGAGCCAAGCCTTGGAAGGGGCTGTGGGTCAATTCTCAGTTGCTAGAGACTCAGGAGCCCACAAATGGGCACAGGCGAAGATGAGGCTGCGGCTTACATGGGCGGGGAGCATGCAGACAGGTTGCTGCAAAGTTGTTATGGGGCAGGGGTGCAGTGGGGGAAAAGGACAGCAACTTTGGGACCTTTAAGAGAAACCTCCCAGTGGGTAAAGCGTGGTCCTTCATCCTTGCTGCTGATGGGTCTGTGTAGGTCTTTAGGTTGATGTGTGTTTGGCCAGGAAGACCCGGTCACCTGCTCAGGGAACTGCAGAGAGCACGGATAATCCCACTCACAGAAGCTGGCGGCTGAGGCAGTGGTTCTCACACTGTGTAGGAATCACCTGGAGAGCTTGTCAGCCTCCAGATTTCCGCCCTGGCCCTCACTCCGAGATCCTGATTTGGTAGGTCAAGCAGGAGGCCTGAGGATTTTCATATCTCACAAGCTCTCAAGTAAAACGAATGCTGCTGATCCCCGAGCAACACGAGTAGCACTGATTTAAGTATGGACGAGACACTCACTACATCCTCAGTATGGTTCAGGGGACCACGGGAGACAAAAAAAAAAAAAAAAGCAACTCTTCAATGGAATGAAGGGTATAGGAAGCCTCCTTTCGTCATCATGATCAGCTGGAGCCTTAAAGAGAAGTCCTCAATTAGGATCCACAGAGGATGGAGGAGAGAAACCGCGGGGACATGGAGAGATAGGACAGGGTCTGGCCTTTGACCTATATGCCATATGGTTGTCTACCCCAGAGAGCAAAGTGAAGATGAAAAGCAAGAGCAAACTCTTGCAAAATGAGCATGAAAAGCAGGCGAGAAAGCAAAAGTGCCCGTAAAGCGTTCTCAAAGTTGAGGCTAATAGGCCATGGCTATCTGAGCAGCGTGGTGAGAGGCACTTTCTTCAAAGTTCTGTCGAGAGGAGGAGCATTCACGTGATGCCAAGAGCAAATCTTACCCTCTGGCTGCAGAGAGAGCCAGAAGTTGTCTTTTCGCAGATCACTGGCGGCCCCCGTTTTTGTTATACTTCTCTTATTATTCTCACAGTGAATACCTTTCTTTGGCCAAAGAGTTGTGCCGTGGTGTCCCCCGTGGCCCCCATCGTTGGTTTTCAGAGGTATGATGTGGCTTAACGGGAGGGATCCCGTAGGCAGCGGCTGTCCTTGGATATAGCAGCCGAGGAGGAAAGGGCTCAGCACAGATCTTTCACCAACGTGGTGGGGAGTGTAGCTCTGTCATTTAGTTGAGAACGGGATTTTAGCAGCAAATTTGAAAATGACAGAGCTGCTAAAATCCCATTCTCAATTTTTTGAAAGAGACAGACAGATGTCCTACAGTGCAGGGTGCTGTATGTTGTGGCTCCAGTTGGGGAAATCAAATGACTCACTTGTGTAAACTTATTAGAGTATTTTCTGTCTCTCTCATAACGTAGCCATAGCATTAATTAGAACATCAAAGTCTATGTATTTGGACCTATAAAATCTTCATAACCAGCCAAAACAAAGAAAAAAACTATCGAGTATTTGCAACCTTAAAAATGCATTTTTGAAATGACCCTATTGGAATTGACCTTTTTTTTTTTTTTTTAGCTAAGTTGGAATCCACAAAGGAAAACAAAGACTAAGACATAAACCAAATTGCTTTTAAGAATTATCCTGTGGCAAGGCTATTTATTTTACTTGGAAGAACCAACATAGAATGTATTTGCACTGGGTGATCCATATTTACATATGATAGAGATAGTACTCGATTTTAAAAAATAGCACAAAAGTCATTGAAAGTCAATGTTAGGACCTAAGAATACATTTTCCCATAGAAAAAAATTGTCATGCATAGTGGGAAAAATGCTGGGATGGACACATACAAGGCTAGACAGGCGGTGATTAAGCTGAAGAGCGGGCCGAAGGATGCTCACTTGGGATATGGAGCCTAACCTTATAACGGGGAATATGGGGACAGGAGACTAAGCAGAGAAAAGTGACACTTCCCCCTCCACTGGATGCGTGAGCATTGGAAATGGGATGTTTTACTTCTTCAAATAAATGCATTTTTGTTGAGTATCCTGTGTGCCAGACATCATGCTGGGTGAAGGGACATAATGAACAAGAAAGATTTCTGCGCTGGGGAGCAAATATTTTAATGGGAGGGGTAGATGATTTAATAGAGCATTACAATAGTAGCTTCTGAAATCGTAGAACACCTGCCTTGGCCTTGACGTGTGAAGGAAGGCTTCCCAGAGAAGTGACGTCTAACACGGGCCCTAAAGGATAAAGAACAGTTAGCCAAGTGAGGGTCCCTCAGAGGGTCAGGGGCAAAGGAGGGCTCTCCAACCAGAGGGATCTGGGTGGACAGAGTCCCCAGGACATGACACATCAGGCTGGGGCGGGGGGAGGAGGGACTAGGGGAAGAATGTGATGGGTTCCATTTTGGAAATGTTGAGTGACAGGCCTGTCAGGTGTAGATTGTCCCATAAGCAGTTGGGGAGCATGAGTTCAGGAGGGCAGCCTGGGCTGAGAGTACAGACATGGGAGTCATCTGCGTGTGCATCATAGGATGGGGGGGCCAGCTCCCCAGAGGGAATAGGGCCAAAGAAGCCAAGCAAAGGAGCCAAGGAAGCAGAAAGAGGTCACCAGGGTCAAGGGCTTTAGAGCCAAAGTTTCCATTGCCTTTCGTCATGATGCCCCTGGTGATTTGGGTGAGAGCAGTTTCATCGTGGGGAGGTGAACAGAAAGGCAGCGAAGGGGAGAGCAAAGAGTAGGAGGTAAGGGCATGGAAGCAAGGAGTGCCAGCAGCTATTCCCAGAAGCCTGAGAGAGAGCGCAATGCTGGAGTGGGAGGAGGGTTCCAGGAGAGTAGTTTGTGTTTGTTTAGACGGCAAGAGAAGAGCGAGGTCCTCCGAAGGCAGTGGAGGTGGGATCCAGCAGGCAGAGGACTTCACCCCAGATGGAAGGATGGGGAAGATGTGGGCAGTTGGGGCTGGGCAGGGGGCGGGGGAAGGGGGGTGCAATGCGGGAGGAGAGGGGAGGGCCACCCCTCCAGTCCCTCTGCGTGTCTCCTTCCCCAGCCCCCCAGGGTCAGGCTCCCCACCTGCTGCCTCACTCTTCAAGTGGGGTCCTTCCATCCCCACCTGCCACTCACTCCCGCTACAGATGGTCAAAACCCCCACTTCTCGGTCTAGCCAGCGAGGTGTCAGAAGGGAAGCACTGCCACCCAAGAGATTTATGCTCAGGTCAGAGCGACGGAGGGCTGGTGGCCCTACCTGAGGCACTGCATTCCCGAGGAAAGGATCCTGTTCACCTCCGGAAACCTCACATTCAAGGGTCTGCGAGTTGACGAACAAACACCGCAGATAGTTTTAGGCAGTGAGGCAGGATAACTGTCCCGAGGCTGCCGTTTATCCACAGGGCAAATCTGCAGGACGAGCGACAGAAGTCTGCGCAGGGGACTTGGTGCAGCCAGCTTCCCGGTGGGGACGGATCGAGATGCCCTGAGCACATTTCTGCTTGCTGTCCCGGCTTTGCCTCTTCCAGGTGCTGGGGTGCCCCGGAATCTAGAGATCCTGGCTCCAGAAACAACCGATACCACGAAAACTGGCTTGCACACGGCACCCCGGCTTGCACACGGCACCCCGGCTTGCACACACCCTGGCTTTCACATGACAACCCGGCTTGCACATGGCACCCCGACTTGCACATGGCACCCTGGCTTGCGCCTGTCGGGCCCACATTAGGTATGAAGCAATGTGCCCAGCGAGCGTCCTTGCAGTAAGGCAGCACTCGGGAGCCCTTGATTTTGTTCCTGCGACCCAGGGCGTTGGGACTAGTAAGACGTCAGGCAGGAGCCGTGCTTGTCTGCGAGCTGGATATGAGATGGGCTGGGGGTGCGCTCCCTGTTCCTTTGGGACCCAGGGGTGCCGCAGTCTATCCAGAAACTCCACTTTAACAGCCCTGCCGCCTGCCAGCTTCGGTGCTCACACGTGGAGTTAAAAAGATCCTCGCATCCCGAGTCGGGAGCTGTTCTTAAAAACGTTCCGTTGAGTTGTTTTAGACACTGAAGGAAAACGCGCTTGGGAAACACACACACAAAAGGGCTGAAGACGAAATGAAAGTGGTCTCTACTCCCCTTCCCAGGGCGCGTCGCCGGAGTCGTTTGGCTCCGTTTCAGTTTAGTCTTTTGGTTCTTTCTGTCCATCTGTCCTTCGTGGCTCGGCGTCTCCCTCCTTCAGAAACGGCCGTACCTCTAGCTAGTGGGGCATCCGGCCTCTCAGTTCACCAAATCAGGAAATGTGGAAGCCGTCACAGAACCTCTTTATTTCTTTATTTCCCCCGTTTTCTCCCTGATTTCTCTCCGTATCTTTCCCTCTGTCTTCGCCAGCATTTATTTTGGAGTGTCTCCATTTTTTTTTTTAAATCAAAGTCCAATTCAAAATGTAAAACAGTTTATGCTTTTTGAGTTTTATTTCCTCCCTACACTTGTTAAAATAGACCCGTAAAAAGAAAAGTTTTCCAGATTATGATAGATCCCTCTCCAACTGTATAACCAGTGCAATTTAGAGTCTTAGGATAATGATCTGCTGCCATATGTGGGTTATAAGTCGAGGTTTTCATGAAAATGTGTCTTGGATTAAGTGACGCTGCCGCCACAGCGCCAGCAAGCTGGCTGGTTTTAGGAAGTGAAACGCGCCTGCCTCTGGCTGATGCGGTCGGTAGAGCTTTCTGATGAAGGCAAACCAAACACCCCGTTAGGGCCATTAGGGCCGTTAGGGCCGTGACTTCAGGTGTGGTCTCCTCCCCACCGAGGTGCGCTCCACGTTCGTTGGTTCGAGAAGATTTTCTACGAGAGCGGTGTAATGCCTTGGAAAGCGAGGATTTTTTTAAGCCTTTGCTTGTCTGGGGAGCTGAGGTCAGCCACAAAGCCGTCGGAGGAAAAAAAAAAAGGAGTTGTGTGCCACAGAAAGCCGTTTCTTTGGGGCGGTGTGGAGGGGATCAGTTTGAACAACTTGGTTTTTTTTTTTTTTAAGATTTTATTTATTTATTTGACAGAGAGAGAGCACACATGGTGGGGAGGGGAAGAGGGAGAAGCAGGCTCCCCGCTGAGCCAGGAGCCCGATGCGGGCTCGATCCCAGGACCCCAACCTGAGCCAAAGGCAGCTGCCCAACCAGTTGAGCCCCCCAGGCGCCCCAACAACTTGGCTTCTGAATCGAGTGACCCCCAAGACCGTGAACCCGTGTGTGGATGAAACGGGGAGCAGACCTCCAGCCGGGACGGCCCCCTTTCCCCTCCAGTCACTCCCACTCAAAACAAAAACAAAAACCGGGAATGCCCGCAGCTTGGTGTTGCCAGGGCCAGGGCCCTGCCCCGAAACCCTAACCATCTGTGACCGCCTCTGCTCGGATTATCTTCATTTGGGTTGCCGGGTACTTGCGGGCCACCGCGTGGGCCTTAGAAGCCGCCGACGGGACCAGGCAGCAGGACACACTGGCAGTGCCCACCACCTCCTGGGCTGCGACTCCGGGAGATCCCGAGGGAGCGCTTGCCTCAGGCCGAGGCCCATGCCTCGGCGTGGAGCCGGGGATGCTCGAGTCTGAGTCCGCGCCCATCCGGGGTCCAGGGCCAGCCTCGCCGAGCTCCCCGAGTTCCCTGGGCCAGACGCCTTCACCCTGTGCCGAGTGTCTGGCTGTGCTCAACCTGCAGGACTCAGGAGCCACAGCAGAGACAGCCCGTCACACAGAAATGTGAACGTCTGGGTTCAGGTGAGGGGTGCCCTGGGGTCAACACGAAGGACCTGGGGCGGGGTGGACACGGAAGCTTCCCCCTCCCTCCCTCCTTCCTTCCAACCTTCCTCCTTCCTTCCTCCTTTTCTTTCTTCTTCTTTCCTTCCTCCCTTCCCCTTCTCTTCATGGAATTGAGTATAAAACATGGGATTCTGAAAATCTTTCTTTCGTAGACATCTGTTCTCTAGTTCTGTAGAAATGGCTGCACTAGACACTCCACCATTTACCAAGGCACTTGTGAGCTGAAGATGCAAGCGCTGCGGAAACTCGGCCAGTTACGCTCAACCAGCAAGTCTGCCTGTGTTGTGCCTGTCATTAGCCTGGAGAGAAGGGACTTTAAAATTGACATTTTCTTTTTTATTTTTTTTGTAAAGACTTTATTTATTTATTTATGAGAGACACAGAGGCAAACACAGGTGGAGGGAGAAGCAGGCTCCACACAGGGAGCCCGACGTGGGACTCGATCCCCGGTCTCCAGGATCAGGCCCTGGGCTGAAGGTGGTGCTAAACCGCTGGGCCACCGGGGCTGCCCCTAAATTGACATTTTAAGAAGTATTTGAGTACCTTTGTTTGGTATTGTGTTTGTAAAAAAAAAAAGTTAATTAGTTAAAAAAAAAAGCGACTTTCCTTCCCTTCCTTCTTTTTTTCTCTTTCCTTCTCAACTGAACTTTGTAATAAATTGTCCTCCTCACTTTGACCATACTCATGGCTTCAAAAAGGCAGATTTCAAAAATATATATTTTATGTATTTATTCATGAGAGATACAGAGAGAGAGGCAGAGACAGAGGCAGATGGAGAAGCAAGTGGTCCCAGGACCCCAGGATCACGCCCTGGGCTGAAGGCAGATGCTCAACCATGGAGCCCACCCCCACCCGGGTGCCCCCAAAAAGGCAGATATGACGTGAAAATAACTCTTGAGAGCCTCATGTCATGGACTCTCTTGCTCGACCACGTCTGGGAAGTCACTCATGCCTGAGGTGGGTGTTGGAGAGTGGACTGGACCTTGAGGGGCCCCGTGCCCAGGTGCCCCCTCCTCCCGGAGCCCGGCGACGACCTGCGGGTCCACAGGGAAGCAGAAGAGCCGAGCCAAAGCCCTGACGAGCCCAACTGTCCCAAAAGGAGCTCGCGGCTCTGGGGCGGCCGGTGTGGCTACCCTGCTCAGCTGGGCCGTCAAGGCACAGCAAGGCCGGGGAACTCTTCGTTGGAGGGAGTGTATTAAATGTAGTGACCCAGGCCGGGGCAGAGGTCACTGGCACAGAACTCCATCCAACACGACATCATCCTGCAGGGAGCACCGCTGTCCCTCCCCTTTCAAAAGCCCTGGAAAATCATCAGCAGAGCTGGAGTATAAACTTTAAAACTTTCATTTTCATTTCGGGGGTCGAGAACTGAAATATCTAACCATGCCCAGACCTCGCCAAAATCAGGCTTGGACACTTAACAGTTAAGCCCTCATCACAGATTTTGCTCCGAATGTGCACTGTCGAGGAAAAGCAGCTCCGATACAGGTTTTCCAACAACTGTTACTACTAGAAGAGGATCTTTTTTTTTTTTATGAGAACATCGTTCAATATAGTCACATTTCATTTCTAAAAATAGACAAATAACAAAATGATTCACAGATGCTGACTTATGAGAAAAAAGAGGGGTGAACCGTATAAACCGAGACGTATACGAAGGAAGGGTGAAGGCGCTGGTGACAGGACAGGCCACGGGAAGCACCTCCTCCTCTCGGCCTGCCCACTGGACCGCAGCTCGCGGGGTCGCTGGCACGCTGGGGTCGGAGCTGCCGTGCATGGGGAGCATGGCTCTGGAAAGACCCCTGGTCCCTGCGGTGCTGTGCTGTCCCAGCCCCACAGTCCCCGGCCTCCCAGGGGGCACCTCCCGCCTGCTGCAGGCAGCTTTGCCCTGGGACTGTGCGCCAGTGAGGTGTGGGTGGAGGTCACGGAGAGCAGAGGCCCGAGAGCCACGGTGGGGCTCCTCGTCCTCCCCCTGCCACCGAGCAGCACGTCCACGTGCAGATTGCTCCTTTAGTCGGTATCTGAGCAGGAAGGAGTTGGGGAGCCACAGCCCCACCTGGGCCAAGTTTCCGGAGGGAGGAGTAACCCCAGGCCGCTTGAGGCCCCAGATCCTGCTCCTTGCTACTGGCGGAATGCTATGCTGGCGGTGGCTCGGGGGGGTGGGGTCTCCATCCTGAGTCCGTCCGGAATTTTCTCCGGTCACCCGAGTCCTTTGTGTTGCACACCTGCGTGCGCTTCCTTCCCAGGACACGTCTGATATCGGCTGCGGAAAATTGTGAGGCGCATTGTAGACGCTCCAAGTTCAGAGTTGAGTCACCGAGGCTTCCCCAGCTAGACCCCTGTCAGACAGTCCCTAACGCCCAGGCCCCGGCTTCCCGATGCTTGCCCGAGCAGCCTGCCACCCATTCCTGAAGAGCAAGGCGGCAATGTGCACGTAGGCCTTGCAGCCCCGTCCAGCTGCCTGCGCCAAACGTGTCCATCTCCATGTCTCCGTGGAGCTGCGGCCACGAGAAACGGTGCTCACTTGCCTTCACTTTGTGTAATGGGGAAAAAAATTTTTTCCCCACTTGAGACGGTGCTCTTGGAGCTCCAACGTAGGCTTTGCAATATTCCCCGTATAATGTCATCAAGTATCGCCGTGCAAACCGGGGTTCCACTGCCTGGCCAGTGCACGTGCCCACCGTGTTAAGCCAGTGTCCTCACGGCATTGTCGGAACACACCCGTGAGCTCCACGGGGCAGGAGACAGGGGTGCGTTTCCCAGATGTCACAGCCCGTCTTAGCTCCAGGGCTTCTGGTTGGGAGGGACCTACCTCTTTTGCTAATCACATCTGGGCTTTACCGAGTCAGCTTGGAGATTCTCTACGTGTTGGCCTAACACCCCGGGGCCAGTTTAAGCAGCAACAAAGGAGTTTATTCGAAGGTGGTGGTTCTGGTTCGCAGCTTGGCCTTAGATGAGGCCTGGTGGCAGGAACTAGAGGAGTGGCAGGACAGGCCCACGTTCTCTCTCCAGGTGTCTGCGGTCTCCACCGCCCCTGGTCCTCAGCCCTGTGTTGGGGTGAGGCTGACTCCAGCTCCGGAGCCCACACACAAAGGAGGGATCTTTCCGTGTAGCCTCGACTCCCAGGATCACCCACTCAGCACGCACTTACTGAACACGTCCTGTGTTCCAGTCACTGCTGTAGGTGCGTGGGGTACGTGGGGGAATGAGGAAGATGCCCGTGGGGTGGGAGACAGGGTCTGATTCACGTCCTAGAAATATGCTTGTCGGGGGCCCAACTCTACAGAGCTCAGAGAAGCCTCAGGAAGAAGAGTCATCGTCTGCCGGGCGGGCGACAGCCCAGACAGTGACACTTGCACAACCAACACCAAAATGCCAAATGGGGAAATTGTACTTTTTTAGTTCGCACACATGGGCACGACCTCATGCGCCCTTTTTCACTCGCATTCCAGCGCATTATGAGCCTCACGCTCTTGCTCCTTGTTCCTTCTCTTATTACTCACAGCCAGGCTGGTGATGCGTGCTGTCGACTTCATTGCGCAGAAAAAACGAAAAGGCCAAAAGCAAGCAAACAAAACAAACAGGGGCATAAAAGAAAGGAGTTAGATGAAGTCAGTGTTGCTTGGGCACCACTCCTAAGAATTCTCTGGAAACCAGTGGATTCCTGAAACATGGTCCAGTGACCAGCAGGGTTCAGTTCTGGCATGGGTTCATGGGCTTGTCACAGCGTCTCTCGAAGCTGTGTCAAAGCAACGCGGTTCCTGTGACGCACCCTCGGCGGTTTTGTTTGCCAGAAGGAGAAAGAGATGGTGCGTGGGCCCCAAACCTTACTTCTGCTCCACTGGGTGCATATGGGCCTCGGAAGTTACTTCTCAGGGAGAAGGATGAATGACCTCCGGGGCAGGGAGGGGGGCATTCGGGCAAAGGGGATCCCTGAGCAGAGACCTGGAGACAGGAGGGAGCACAGGTGGTTCGGGGGGGCCCCACGCTCGGTCATCGGCTCGCACGCGGAGGTAGGGAGCATGAGGGACGTGGCTGGCAGAGGCGGACGGTGTCGCTTGGAGAAACTCGACTTCCTCCTGTAGAGGTGGGAAATCAGCGGTTCCCATTTGGGTTTGGCTGTGGTTGTGAGACAATCCCCCCATCCCTGCCCCCCAAGCTTCTCACTTCTCTGCCTGTCTCGCGACTGAAGCCTTTTGTTCTGGATTATTCCTTCACGGGATGTCTGTTCCAAGGACCCCAGCTCCCAGAGCATCCCTGGAAGATGGAGGTCGGGGCTCTTTGGAGGAGAGAGCTGGCAGCCTCGCTTACAGCCTGCTAGAAATCTTCCGCGTCCCCAAGCTTTGGGCGTCTCAGCTGGGCCCGAGTCCCACGCGGCGTCTGCCCCTGTGGGCCTCAGGGAGGCAGGGCGCCTGGAGCAAATGCGGGGTGCAAGCCGTTCGCTCTGCTGGGAGCTGTGAAGGCCTGTGCATCGGCCCCGGGAACCGCGCGTGTCGGGGCACATTCTCAGGACTGCTGGAATCCAAGCTCCTGCATTAGCTCACAAGCGGGGTCCACCCTCGAACCTTCGTGGTGGTTCGCATCTTGACAGCTGCGTGCTGGCCCTGTAGTCTGAAGGCCGCCACAGTGACCGGGTGAGGGGTCAGCTCCTTAATGAGAGCCGTGCAAGGAAGTATGGGTAGGAGGCAATAGATTCCAGAAGTTTCTAGAAAGTAAAAGTGGTAGGACTGTGACGGTTGGGACCGGAGGAGCTGGTGAAGGAGAACGGCCGTGGACGATGTCAGCTTCCAGGTGACCGGGTCACTGCTGGAGACTCCAAGGAGCCTGAGGGAAGGTATCCGGCTTCTTCTCCCAAAGCAGCGGGAAGGTTCGCCTCTAGGCTGGTTGCACTGAGGTGCTCGCAGGACAGTCAACGGGGTGAAGGCCAGCCGAGCGGCACAGTGGAGTCTCGCCGTTGGCCATGACGGACACGGGACCAGAGGGGGCAATGCCCCGTGAGACAAGTCAGAGGCAGGCAAATGCCACACGGTCTCACCCGTATGTGGCATCTGAGAAACAGAACAGAGGATCACAGGGGAGGAGAGGGGGAAGTAGGACAAGACGCAACCAGAGAGGGAGACAAACTGTTAGAGACTCTTAACTACAGGAAACGAACGGGGGACCACCGCAGGGACGGGCGTTACGGAGGGCCTGGGACAGGGCGCGCACCTGACCCTGATGAGTCGCTCCACCCCACCTCGGAAAACGACCATACACGTTAATTAATTGAATTTAAATAAAATAAAAGATAAATAGGACTTTAAAAAAAACGGGGGAACAATGGTCAGAAGCCACCGCGAGGTGTGTGCCTGGCGCCCAGGAGCGGGTGCCAGGACGGTGCCCTCCTCGGAGGCCTCGGAGGCCCCAGGGTGCCAGGCTCCGGGACAGCACCTAAGAATCCCGCCTCTAGCGTCTGTCCTCTGGGTGCCTGGCCCTCCGTCATTTCAGAACCGCCGGTGTCACCAGCAGAGCCCAGGCAAAGCGATGGGGTGTGACGGGCATAACGGGTGCAGGTTTACGCCTCGGGGTCCAGGCGAGGGCACCAGGCGGCCCCGGGGGCCCCGGAAGACCCCGACCTCGGGCCAGCCCGGGGAGGTGCGGAGCCGGAGCAGCGGGGGAGCCAGCCGCACTCCTGACTCTTGGGCAGCAGCCGCGTGAGCTCATACCATTCGCTGCTGGAGCTGTCAGACTCGGGGGACAGAGGACTAGGACAGGGGCACCTGGGGCTGTGGCCTTGCTCATGCCCTTCCCGCTCCGCAGGCGACCCACGGTGCCAACGGGCTGTGACCGTCCACCCCCAGCACAGTGGCTCTGTGCCCTGCCAACTCACCCCCTGGCTTCAAGAGGACCCGGCGACCCCGCCGCGGATGAAGGTGTCCCCAGGCTCCCATCACCGCACCCGCGGTGGCCTGGAACACCAGGTGTTTGCTCCTCCGTCGTGCTGGAGGCCGGCAGTCCGGAGGCCAGACGGTCGTGGGGCCGTCATGTCTCCGGAGGAGCAGGGCCTGCATGTCGCCAGTGGTGCGTGCTGTGCCTTGGCCTGCAGCCACCCCGGCACTGCCTCTGCTCAGCGGCACGTGGCCTCTTCTCCTGTGAAGGACACGGCTCCTCTTGCACGAAGGGCTCACTGGACTCCAGCATGACTCTTACCTGTGTCTGCAGCCGCCCTGCTTCCAGATAAGGTCACGTGCTGAGGTTCCAGGGGAAGACTTCCACCCAGCTTCTTGGGAGCACCATCCCACCTGTGACCCATGCAAAGGAGGCCACGGACGCCCCCCAGCTCTCATCGTGCTGGCTCCCCTGTGGCGGCGCCTGCCCATGCTCGGCTCAGAATCCTGCCCCCAGCCCCTGACTCTCTGAGCCCCACACTTCCCAGCCCGCGCAGCCCTCTCTCCCGGCCCCTCTTCTTCCCCCATCTGACCATGGACTCCCCTGGAGTTCGGGATTTGGCCTTCTCCTCCTCTAAAGCCACATCCTACAGCTGGGTGAACTTACGGCCTCAAAAATGCACCTGAACCTCTACGTGAGGTTAGTCCAGGTGATGGTTCTGGGTCCCAGGTCCATGTATCCAAACACCAGTGAGATAAAGAAACCTCAGAAGCCACCCGCCCAAAATTGACCAAATTCTTGATTTCCTCCTCTGTACTTCCTCCTCTATTGTTTGTTTCTTTCCTTTTTTTTTAAGATTGTATTTATTTATTTGAGAGAAAGAGAGAGAGAGCACAAGATGGGGGAAGGTCAGAGAACCCTGTGAAGCCCTCCCCTGTTCCGGGTCCCCAAGTCAAATGTCCGGGCCTGAGCCATGTGACTCCTCCTCCTGAAGGACTCCGGGATCCCGTCCCCCTGGGTCGCCCCCTGCGTGGCTCCAGCTCTCATGGTCTGTCATCGGACCAAAGCCGAGCCCTCCTCTCTTGTCTCCCAAGCTGCACCCGCCCTCACACCGTCGTCCACGCTGCCCGGAATCCTCTCACACCTGCTCTCCTCTGACCTTTGTTGCTCCCCTGCTCACGCCCCTCACTAGCTCTTGAGCCAGAATCTCTCCATGGCCCACGAGGGGCACCCGCAGGCCCTGGCCCACGTCGGCCACCTGAGGCCGCCCCACACTACTGACCTCATGCTTCCTACCGCTTAGCCCGATCCCCGGCTGCAGGGCTGCTGACGTCGGGCAGGTGCACTGAGCTTCTCTGTGCTCCAGGCGGGTGTGTGCGTGTGTGCGCATGTCTGCCTCCTTCTCTCCTTCTTTTTTTATTTTTTTATTTTTTTTAAACTTTTTTTTAACTTTTTTTTCCCCTTCCTTCCCTCCTTCTGTCGGAACTCGGAGACGTAGCCTTGAAAATGCATCTCTCGGACACCGCACTACAAAATGAAACTGCCCATCTTTGCCGATCACGGAACCGTCTATGTGGGAAACCCCGAAGGATGGATAAAAACAGATGAACCCCCCGAAACAAACACACGACTCTGGGCGGGCTGCAGCGCACAAGGTGAACAGACACAGCCTCTTTCTGATTCTTCCTTGTGCGCTCCCAGGCGATCTTACTGCCTCCTCCTCTCGCCCTTCAGTCTACCAGTACAGGCCTGTGTTCTAGCACTTTCCACACTGTGAGGTCATGACTCGCTGAGCTGGGAGCGCCCTCCCTGGCCTGCCAGGCCCTTGCATGCAGGAACCAGTGTGGCTCCGACCCCTCTCCGTCCGGATGCCAGGGCCTACGAACCCGGAATTGCTGGTGGGTGTTGTGTGCTCACGAACGTAGAGCGGGCTACTCTTCCCAAAAGCCTCCCGGTGAAAATCTCACTTCACCTGCCATTTTCCAACAAAAGCTCCTTTTGCTAAAGGAAAGGAGACACGCATACGACAGTCTCAGGACGGTCTCTTCTCTTCTGAGAAACATTATTTCTTCTCACTGTTCGGAAACGTCACAGTCTGTGCAGGAACCGGCTGCGCCAGGACAGCGCTTTTCTATGCGATACGTCTAATAATCTTAGAGGTGGCCGCAAACAATTAGAACTCAGCCCCCAAGTGTATGTATGACGAATAGATGACATCACATCACATCTGGGTTCTAGCATCGTCTCCGTCCTAACGTCAGCAAAATGGTTTTCGATATGATTTCATGCTGTATGGAAAACTGCGGCCAAGCGCCATCCAGATGAACTGCCCGTGGCCTCAAGAAGCGGGATGCGCCAGGAATCAGGAGTCCGCGCGTGTTGACGTGGAGGGAGCCTCGCGAGGGGAGCCGCTGAGGTGCAGCAGGGCAGTCCGTGGGAGCGGGGGGCACGGGGTAGTGCGAGTGCAAGGGCACCGAGCTGCCCGGGCTGCCACCCACAGATGCATCTGCTACCCTCACCCGCAGGGTTACCTTTGTAATCCAAGGCCGCGCTGGCGGCAGGAAACAGGGCGCTTGTGTGGGGATCATCCTCGGCAGCGGAAGACGCTGGATAACGACTTCCCAATTTCTTCCCCGTGGTGATTCAGGTCAAGAGTAGGACAGATTTGGGGGCGCCTGGGTGGCTCGGTCAGTAAAGCGCCTGCCTGACTCTTGAGCTCCGCTCAGGTCTTGATCTCAGAGTCCTGATCTCAGGGTCGTGAGTTCAAGTCCTGCGTTGGGCTCCACGCCCTACTTAAAAAATACAAGAAGGACAAGTTTGTCTCTTCCTTCCTAAATGACTCACTTTTGTCCTTTTTACCTAGAATTGCTTTAAAAAAAAAAAAAAAACTAGCTCCACGCAGTACTTATTAGGCGTACAGGAAAACGGACTTGTCACCAAATGAATGAATACTTTTTCAGAGCGACAGCCTAAAACACGTAGTTGTAAGACTTAATACATTGCCCCACGTTATGTCTCCCTGGGGTGAACTCAGCGTACTGGGGAGTAGGTCCTGTGGGGTGTCTCATTCTCCCTAGGAACCACTGGCACACAGCAAGTGTTTCATGAATTTTTGAGTGGATAAATTTTATTCACTTTCACCTTATCTGCAACAAACTTGAAAATTAAGACTCATTTTTGAGGAGCCTGACTGGCTCAGCCCGTGCGGCATGCGACCCTTGATCTCAGGGTCGTGAGTTCAAACCCTATGTTGGACCTTGAGCTTACTTTAAAAAAAGAAAAGAAAGACTCATTTTTCACTTGCCAACTAGATTATATCTGAGCCACTTCCCCACACCAGTAGTTTATGAACACCCAGAGGATGAGAATTGATTTTATTTCAAAACACAGACAATAAACCTGCTGAGAAAATATGATTACGCTCCCCACCCAAATATAATTTCATCTTAATGATCCCTATTGTCTAACGACTGTGGCTTTTCAACTCCCTTTGGTAGAATGGCCTGTAGCACACTGCTTGCCTCTCGGTCTGTATCCTTGAGAGTTGACTGAACCCTTTTTTGCTAGGTTTAGACACAGATCTTATTCTAGACTTCGGGAGAAGATCTGGCCCAATTAAAAAACTGATTGTAATGAAATAAATGAGTTTTCAGACAGCTTATTCTCTCTTAAAACCCTAATCTACCGCTTTAAACTGTAAAAGGACCTCACATTGAGAAGTCATGGGAGCTCCTTAGAGCCCCATTTAAACTCTCTGTTAGCATCAATTAGGAGGGGTTGTTAATGCGTCTCTACGACACTGATTTATTTAGAGAATATCATGTGTTTGAGAGCTGCCTTGGCAAGGAACTCTGCTAAACATAGAGATACACACTCCATGCCCACTGGGCTCACATAAAAGGGAAAAAATACGCAATAGGGGTTTACCTCAGTGGGGTGAGGCTTGATATTTTCCAGATGGTGACACCACAAGTGAGTTCAATAAAAGTATCTTTAGAAAAAGATGCTCGAATATTAAATAAGCAATGAATATACATCAAGCCCTGATCTGCTGCGTCTCTTGACATCTGGGCTGGGAGTGTCTCTCATCCCCAGCTGCAGATGGGGTGGTCTCCTCTGGCAGTGGGAGGCCCCATTAGATTTCCCATTAGGAAGATTATTCTGGCAGCATAAGCCCTAGAACTGGAACATTGTCCACAAATAGACTCGCAACTTTTCTTGGGTGGAGGAAGGGGGAAAGAGAAGGAAGCTGCAAAGGGGAGGTTTTCCTTGGTCGCAGGAGTGACATGGTGTGCGTTGAGTGTGAAAGATGAGGCATTTCCTTCAGAATCTAGAGAAAGGTCAGTGAACTCAACAGTCAGGACGCGAGGTGCTCACGGAACAGCTCAGAGGCAAGCTGACCAAGGCTCCAGGGAGTCATTGCTAAGATGAAGGACAATTGGAAGGGAACATGCTCTCAGGAGGCAGCAACAGGCAAGGTGGCTGCCTGACACGGGGTACCATATGGGTCTACATCCTGGGAAATAGAGGCAATGACGGGCGTCTCACCATATTACCTACTGTGCCAGCCCGTGTGTATGTGTGTGAGCGTGCTCTAGCAGACAGTTCAGGAGGCCCCAGAAGGGGAAGTAGAGGCGGAGAAGTCCTTGGCCTCAAGCACTGCTTCCCCGGTGCCTGCATGATCCCCCTCTACCTTATTCAGAAGGCGGGAGGCCTTTCTTCCAGTTTTTGGCTAAAGTGTATATAGAACATTCAAGATGAATGAGCACTGCCAAAATATTGGGGCTTGACGTCAGGCACTACCAGTGGACATTTTTAGGGATGTGTGCTCATGCAGCGCTGTCGAGTACTCCAGCCCAGGCCCCGTCACGAGCAGGGCTGGTGAAGGTTTGAGGTTCCCCCTAGGAGAGAGAGCATGAAACCCTCCAGGGTCTACATATCAGAATCGATGGATTGGCATTTAAAGACCTACTGAAATGTCTCTAGCACAATTTCCCAAATGTCCTTGAAGATGAAAGTGCCCCCGCGCTGCTCCATAAGCCACGAGTTTGCTAGGCTCCAACCCCAATCTAGGAAACAGAATTTTCTGGAAAAGAGACATGATGTTCAACGTATATTAACAAATGCCCCAGGTGACATTCATCATCGGGGCTGTCAACCAGAAGGAGTTTTCGAAAAATGCCTCTGCCCAAGTTCGGTGCTGCGGTGGCCCAGCGGTGATGCGGTCAGCAGCCAAGGGTCACTCCGGGCACGGCCTGAGCCTTGGCTGTGCCTGCGGGCTGCGGAGCCAGGCTGCCTGCACGACTCTGGACTGGCGGGAACTTGCTACTTGCGCCGCCACAGGGGATTCCCTGAACTCTCCCAAGCCTCCATCCCCTTAACTCTAACGTCAGGGCCACCGTAAGATGATCCCCTGGGGTCATGTCAGTAATTCTGCATTGCATCTGGCCCATTGCAAAAGCACTCAGTAGATTTTTAGCTTTAATTATTAAGAACTGAGGACACAGGGGGTCCTGGGTGACACAGCCATTTAAGCAGCTGACGCTTGGTTTGGCTAAGGTCATGATCTCAGGGTGGCGAGTGTGAGCCCGCACCCAGCTCATGGTCAGCGCGGAGTCTGCTTGAGTGTCTCTCCCTCCCCCTCTGCCCCACCCTCTCCTCTAAAATAAGTAATCTTTAAAAAGGCAAAAAAAAAAAAAAACAAGTGGGGACACAAAGACGGATAAGATGTGACCCCTGCGCCCTAGGGGAATTTGCTATCTCTCGGGAGAAACAGATGCCACAGGAGCAATGGGAACAAAGCATGCTGAGCTCAGGGGCGATGGTGAGATCCACTAGCTGAGGAACGCGGTATTGGGAGCCCACACGGGGAGGTGACGGTTGAGGAATGGGGACGATCTAGCTTGGCTGAGAAGGTGGCAGATAGGCAATCCCAGTGGAGAGAGCAAACCATGAGCAGAGGGTGTACAGGGCATCTCAGCAGATGACGTCTCAGTGGCTACACTTACTGTCCAGGACATGAGCCTAAAAGGCGGACTGGGATCAAATTATGACTTCCCGTGAAGGCTGAATTGAGAGTTTTGCTCTCTCGTCAACGGGACCGATCACTGGAGGATTCGGGTTTGATAAGTGGTGTAACCGGCCCTCTGTTTTAGAAGCATAATCCTGAGGAGCACATGGGATGAGGCACCTCGGGGAGCAGGGCGGTCAGGGTGACATCTGAGGTCACAGTTTTATCAATTCGTTCAGCGATCATCTTTGAGTGCCTACCGATGCCAAATACTAGATGCTGGTCTCCAGCAGCAGACAGAGAGTCACTGCCCACCCCCCACCCCGGCTGGAAGGTGGCGGCCGTAGTCCAGTGGTGGGGACACTTGACAGGGGCAACTATTTTTTCCTGGGGACAGGGGGAGAAGTAATCCAGATACAAGACTAACTCAGCAGAAGAGGGCGACTATGGGACGCCGTGGCACCGAGGGGTGCACATGGGAGCCCAAGATCAGCGGTTCCCAGTCCAAGGCTCTCACAGGTAAGGAAGGCCTGTGAACGGTTTTCGGTTATCTAAAAAGCTGACTTCAATACAGACTAAATCACCTGTATCGAGAATGCAGATGCTGACTGCCCCCAAAACGTGGGCAGCTACCACCGACCCAGACCCACAAGCATGAGGCCATGTCTCCCATCACCTGGGGTGGAGGCTGGGTGCAGCAGGCTGAGTCTTCGGCTCCACGTGGCACTAGCTGCGGTCACGAGGCAGTGATCAGCCCGTGGCCAGCCCGCTCTGGAGCCTCCCGGACCGCTTCACTCACGTGCCTGGCACGCTGGCGAGGACAGCTGGAGGCCGGGCCCCACGGGCCTCTCTCCCGTTCCAGGCTGTCTCCCTGGAGGATAACTGGACCTCTTCCGTGGCAGCTTATAGTTCCGAAAGGCCTCCAAGCGGAAGCTGCTGGTTGTCTTCAAGGTTCAGCCGAGCACTTGCGTGCCATCCCTGTGCTGCATCCTGTAGGTCACAGCAGTCACGGGCCAGCCCCATGACAGGTGGGGAGATGAGGGCATCGGAGGATTTGTGTTCATCTTCAATCCAACACATTAGTGAAAACCGGTCGTGTCTTCGCCTGTAAAAGCTGGGATTATACTGTCTTAAGCTGCAGTCTGGGTTCTAGAAGCAGAAGACATCCCCAGCACTCAAGTCTGATTCATTCAGGTGGACAAACATTCATCAACACACGAGGCCCTCGGGAAACACACTTCCCACCGCGGCCTGCGTGGGAAGTCCCACAGCCCCCGCGTCCCCTTACAACTTGTGCTCCTTCCCAGTCACCGTGGCCCAACCACCCTACCTTCTTTTAGTTGCGTGACCTCCCCAAGTTTTGTCCCACAGTAGGGCCTCTGTGCACGCCTTCTGTTCTCTTCATTGACCAGCACACCTAGTTAGGCTCCTCATGCAGTCCTCCCATCTCAGGTCACTCTCTAAGGCGACCCTACTCAGGCCCCTCTTAGTCTTTATGGCACATGCCCCCTGCCGCCCCCAGGGCCCGATTCCATGCAGGTGAGAGGTTTACCGTTCAGCTCCTTGCCGGACCCCTAGCCCCTGGCACAGTGCCTGGCAGCCAGAGCTGGCAGTCAATAAATATTTCTTGAACAAGCAAAACTCTGTCTGGAGCATCCTATGAGGAGCAGAAGAGGAGGCTGCTGCGTCGGAAGGATGCCCTCCTGGTGGGAGGAGACCACGCAGAGGGTGCGGAGCCCCCATCTCCGCAGAGTATGCTCGTCGGCCCTCCGAGGTTGCAAGTGAAAAAGACTAATGGGAAACGTATCAGAAATATCACCTGGACATCGGGCGTTTATAAGCCATAACCCATGGCCTTATGTACGCATTTCCCGTATCCTGCCTGTCTCCCGTAGTCCTCCCTGTGTTGCCCCACAGACCTCTGAAGTCTGGGCAATTGGCTGTGATGCTGGACAGTGGCAACTGGGTTGTAGGCTGGACTTGACATTCGGTATGTGGATTTATCTTCGCCTGGAATCCGTTGGGTTGTAAGTGAGAGAAACCTACCTAAGGAACTCCAGGAAAATGAGTGAGCAACCTCACAGGCATTCAGAACCGGAGAACCAATGTCATCTGGCCCTGGGGGTCCGAGCCAGGAAATGGGAACGGGGCCCCGCCGTCCTTCTCTCGCGCCTTGGCCCTGCTCTCTGTCTTCCCTGCACGGAGCAGCTCCTACTGCTTCCTGTGGTCGACCACCTCGGGACTTCAAATGGCATCTGGAAGGACTCCAGCTCTGACTCCCTATGACCTTCGGTCCGTCACCATCCATCAACAGGCCGACTCAGCCTTTGTCGCCAAATGCAAATGCTCTTGGGAGGAGGATTGACTCAGCTGGTGCGTAAGCTGACTCCCCGTTGGGTCAGGTGTCCGTCCTGGGTCCCATCATCTCAGGCCAGATCCCTGAGTAAAAGAGACAGCCGGGGCCAGGGGTGCGGGTGGGGCGGCGGCGGTGGGGAGAGGGAAATGGACCAAAGAAAACAAAGTTCTCTTGAATGTGAGTCTTGTACCACCTCACTTCTGGTTGTGCTATTAAAAAAAAACAGCCTCAGTGATGTGAGAAGAAAGTAAAAATAGCATTACCATCATTTGAGAATAGTTCCCAAATATTGCTCAGATTTAATAAATCCAGTAGAGTCTTAGTTTAAAATAGTAACTGAAATTTATGATTCAACCACCTCTAATCCAAGCAAGTCCTATTTTAACCTTCTAAAACTTCTTTAAAATATCTTTAAACTCCCGGAATGACTCAAATGGAAACAGGCCAAGTAACATTTCATTCGCCTTAAATATTAACGTGAACTCTAAGTGATTTTTTTTTAACGTTTGAATGTTAAAATGAAATATATTGCATTTTTAAAAATATTTGTTCAGCATCTACGCAGGTTGTATGGCTTTATAGAGTTAACCAGAGCCCTCACGGTTGAGTCAGGCGATGACTTTTTTGTACATCTGTTCCTTAAAAATACCTTCAAAAAGAATGAAGTCGTGTGTCAAGTTAAACCAGAAAGACAGTTCAGACGCGGAGTTCAGTGGAGACTCGAGGCTGGACGGTGTCATGGTTGCTGCATGATACATTCCCTAATGATACATTCCCAGGCAAAATAAAGAAAGTTCCGTAGAAGGAGGACTTTGGTCTGGATGATTACACGGTAAAATGCCAGTGTGCTTTGCCTGACTTGAAAAGAGACCCCCAGGGCCTCCAGCGGGGGGACCGTCCCAGCTCTCACGCACTTCTAGGAGCTCGAACTGTGACACAATGTCCTGAACAGCGCTTGGCAGCACACTCTCACCATGAATCAACTCCTGGAAACTCACCGTCAATCACCGTCCCACCACCTCCACCCCCCGACGCTGATCTGATGAGTCAACCAACGCTCAGGGAAGCGTGCAGCCATCAAAACAGAGAAGAGCGTGGCTGGTGGGGTTCCAGAGGGAGGCTGGATCTCGGTTTTGCTGCTTGCTGCCTGTGCTTTTGGAAAGCACCTCTTCCTAAGGAGGTGCTCAGTAAGCAGTGATCATTTCTGCAAGAAGAGGCCGACACAGAGGTAGGCCCATCAGGGTCCCAGCCTCGTGTACGGTGAAACCCTCTGGATAATGTTTCTGTCAGGTGGCCAGGTGGCTCTATGCCTGAGCCAAATCTCCTTCATCCCAGTCCGTGTCTTAAGAGCACAGCAGCCCTCCTGCCTCCGAGTCACCCCGTGAGCCCCTTCGTCCAAATGCTCGCCCGCCTGCGCACCATCTTGTGAGGCTCGGCCCAAGCCACACATGCGACGGTGTGAGAGCCAGTACCCAGCCCTCCAAAGAGAGCCTGGCCTTATGGAGTTTGCTGACTTCTCTGGTGTACTCGCACCCAGGCTTATTTTAAGCTACCAAAGATTCAACAGCTGGCTAACAGCATTCTTGAATATTCTCTTAAATGGGCATGATGACTTCCTTCCGAAGAAGAAAGTAGGGAAAGAGGGGAGAAAGAGTAACTTTACAGTGGGCAAGTCTCACAAACACCGTCTCAACAAGGTGACCAAGATCAACACCAACAGTGATAACAATCCGCAAGATGCTGGCCGTACGGACCCTTGGTAAAATGAGATGAAAATGGCACTTTGTGGTCTTCTTCCAAAAAAAAAAAAAAAAAAGAAGTAAAGCTCCACTCTAATCATGAGAAAAAGCTCATATACATCTCAGTTGAGGGACAGTCTACACTATACGTGATCAGTATTCCTCCAAATTGTCAAGGTCGTTGAAATCAAGCAAAATCTAAGCAGCTGTTGGAGTCAAGAGGCACTTCCAGGGCAGCCCGGGTGGCTCAGCGGTTTAGCGCTGCCTTCGGCCCAGAGCGTGATCCTGGAGACCCGGGATCGAGTCCCACGTCGGGCTCCCTGCATGGAGGCTGCTTCTCCCTCTGCCTGTGTCTCTGCCTCTCTCTCTGTGTCTCTCATGAATAAATAAATAAAATCTTAAAAAATAAAAAAAGAGGCACTTCCATAGAAAGGGCAACAAAATGTAATGTCATATCCTGGACAGGATCTTGGATTTGAAAAAGGACATTAAGGAAAATGTAAAGGAATCTGAATAAAGTACAGACCGTTAGTTGGTAATGATGTATCAATGTTGGTTCATTGGTTTTAACAAATGTATCATATTCATGTGAGACCTGGTAATAGGGAAAAATGAATGCAGAGTGTATGGGAGCTCTGCACTAGCTTTGCATTTTGGGGGGTAAAGCTAAAACTATTCTAAACTATTTGGGGGGTAAAGCTAAAACTATTCTAAAATAAAAAGTTGATTTTAATTTGAGTTAAATCTGCTTGAGCACCTGCACTGGGCCCAGGCCGTGACCCCAGGGTCCCGGGATCGAGTCCCACATCAGGCTCCCTGCACGGACCTGCTTCTCCCTCTGCCTGGGTCTCTGCCTCTCTCTCACGGATAAATAAGCACAATCTTTAAAAAAAAAAAAAAAAAAAAAAAGCCAACTTTAAGACATTCCTAAGTCATTATAACGGTTGTGTCTCCGAGGCCAGGGTTCCCAAGATCACCCGAGGCTTGCCTGTCTCCGGAGCAGAGCGCAGGCTGCCTCGGCCACGTGGCCCACGGCCCCTTCCAGCGGGGGGCCCGCAGCCAGTGCCCCAAGGGCCGACGTCTAAGCTGAGGCCCGGGAGGGAGCCCCCCAGAACCCAGCCCGTCCGCGTCCCCCCGGCGGCCCAGTACCGGGCTCTGTGGCCCTTCCCGGCCCGGCTGCGGCCCTGCGACCTTGGCCGCACTCCCAGAGTTAGTGGCCATGGGGCCTCCATCCGCAGCCATAAGCTGGGCGTGGGGACGCACGTGGAGAGCCGGGCTCTGCTGCCACCCACTGCGCCCCGCGCCCCGACCCCCTGGCGACCTGGTGCCCGGGGAACAACCGCTTAGAGCCCCTGGCTCGCCTTGTGCGGCCTTGCTGGAGCCCATCCTCGGGTCGCTACCCAGCGTCCTGACTCGGCCCCGGCCAGTGACCCCGGGCTCTGGGCCTCTCCCGGCTCCTCGGAAACTGCCGGTGGCCCACCTCCCTCTACCCCGGGGTGGAATCACTCGGCGGCCCACACTAGTGACAAGTGTCACACAAACATGCCTCCGTTTACTCATGAACCCAAATATTTAGATTCTAAAGGACGTGTGACTTTTCCTTGCTGTCTCTCTTTCTGGCCACCTTGGAGGAGCGGGAGGATAAAGAATCTTGGAGAAGAAAGGGATCCCAAAGAAACAACTTTAGGAGCTGAGATGAGCCAGAAATTCAATATATTTAAGGGCTCCCTTGTGAAAACACAAAAACAAAAATAAAAATGCCTCCCACCGCTTCAACATCCCAGTCCTCTGACGCCCCCCACCCCCCAGTTCTCTTTAAAAACAAATGGAAAAAGCCAAGTGTTGATGACAGTCGCTGGGGGGGATGAGTTCATCCCCAGGAAAGAAGGGGCCTGCTCTTCCACAAAAGATGAGCTTTGTCTTGACTGACAGGCCCTTGCAAACAAAAAGCACAAGTTAACTCTGGGGTGCGTGTGCGTCCTCGTAGAGAGGTGGGAGGGGGGCTCCACAAGAGTCTGCACTTGATTTGCAGGATTATGAATTATCTCAGATGTTTTGAGAAAAGTCTGAAGATTTGGTGGGTATTTAAAAATTACAAGTTTTATTGAAGAGACACGTTGGGATTAAGGGTTGGTTATTGGGGAAACATTTGGGGCAGCCCTCTGTCCCTAGCGGCGTTCACGAGGCCCCCCTATCTCTAGGGGAGTCTGAAGTTCTTCAAAATTGGCTCCCGAGACTCCTGAGCGGTGGGGAGTGTGGTCTTAACTGTACGGAAACACTCAAGTGAAAAAAATCTCAGATGCCGCTCAAAATTCCTGAACGAGGTGACCATATCACCCCCTCCGAAACCCGAAGATTCTGAATGTTGCATACATATTTTAGAACATCATACTGACCTTGGACTATGTGGGACAATTTTCTTTGAAAAATTTTTTTAATTTAATAAACACGATGGACATCCCATTTTCGTCTTAACTCCTCAGCTTGCGAAGGGGCTATCCATCTTTTTGGGTGCGTTTCCTATCCTGTGACATGTTTTTTTCCATGTTGTTTCTCACATACAGATTTTGGAGTTTTAAGGGGTTTTTTTCCTCTTAGCAATCCATAAATCCCCTTTTTAAAAATCATGGAATATTTCAGGCATAAGGAAAATAACAGACTCAGAGCTCCTTTACAAACTGCTCAGATCCTACCTCCTACCCCCTCTTCCAGAGGTAACCACTTAGAGTTGCTGTAGATCTTTCCTTTCCACATTTTAATATTTTTAGTTTTCGGTCGTCATATACACACACAGTGTCGATATTTTAAGTTTTTATATTTTATGAGTGATAATATACTAAAGTTAGCATTCTGCAAATGGCTCCTTTTAAAGTCAATGTTATATTGCTAGATTTATCCATTTTGGGACCAACCGTGAGATGCAATTCATTCATTTTAATGACCAAACTAAATTCCACTGTACGAATATACCACAAACCATGGTTTTTTTTCATCTGAGGAACTCTTTATATGATGATATATATTAACCCTATTTCTGGTTGGGGTGTGTGTATTTCAGCATCTCCTTATTTTAACTGTTTTTATTCAGAAGTGTAAACTTTCTTGAGTTAAATCTGTTGATTTGTTTTTCTGATTTCTTCTGTTGCTTCAAAGCGTACTGTGTGTTTAGTCTTCCAAAGAGCTAAGAAGTATTCATATTTTCTTGTACTTTTTCTGTGACTTTTCTCATTCCTTTTCGTTTAATTTTCTGGTTACACTTAGAACTAGGGGGAGAGGTTTGGTGGGAACACATACATGAATTCTCCCCAATATAGTAACCCATTGTGCCCATGGGGTTTATTAAATTCTACAGTTATAAAAGTTATAGAGTTATAACCTCTTTTATCACATATTACATTTTTATGTATAATAGGATTTATTTTGGGACATTCTATTCTATTTAATTGATATCTGTGTTTAGTGTTACTTCAGTATTCAGATGTTATTTTATTATTGATGTTTTATAATATATTTTCAGAGCTGACGGACCTTATTGCTTCCTTTTTTCAAAACAGTCTTTGATATTCCTACCCTTTTATATTTCCTATCAATTTTATCAAAATATCATAGAGTTTCCAGGAAAACTGTGTTGGATTGTTTTCACTGCGATTGGGTTAAAACTAACCACTGATTTTGGGACAAGTGACATTTCCTCTGTCTTACTCTTTACTCCAAAGCAGTTTCCAGTTAGTTCCTTTGTTTTTTCTACTTAGACTATCAAAAATGACATTTTGACTCATGAAAATACTTATTCATCTTGCTTACAATCATCCTTTATTAGCCAAATTTTCCAAAATGATATTAAGATATTGAGGACAATTTTGTTCTGGATTTTCCGGTAAACACATCAGATACATCTTTGCATGAATTGAATACTGACCGAAGAATCTATCCTTCTCTTCTGTGTTCTTTGATGCTTTTATAAGAAAGAACCTCGATTAAGATAACCATGTTCTTTCTTGATGACTCTTATTAACATACATTTATATCACTATATTTAATATATTTCTCTAAACTGTAATGCCCTTGAATTTTGGGAGAAATATATTTTATGTACCTCTTTTGTTTCAACATATAATGTTCAATTCTGTTTCCCAAATTTTTGCATTTTAAAAATATCTGTAGTTTTTGCTTGTTTCTATTTATTGGGTTGGTATCAGGATTGTGTTTGCTTCATCAAATAATCTGGGTAGCCTTGCACGCATGTGGAGGGACATGAGTCAGTGTGACAGGGTGGCTTCCTTCTGCCAGAGTGACTTATCTTACTGGTGAGTTTGGGGTAGAACAGGACCCTGGCTCCTGCTCTCCTCTTGGGAGCCAGCTTGCCCACAGAGAACAAGCTTTCTGATCTACAACTCTTGGTCACACATTATATGGGGCAAGTTCCATGAGGGAACATGTGGGAATCCAGTGCTGCATGTGGAAAGGATATGGATCATTTTAATTCTAGGGTTTAGTTCCGAAAGATTTAAGCCACATCCTTCAATACAGCCATGGAATAGCAGTTATTCCTAATAAATGCTGTAATTTTGATTTCTTGTATTTAGTTTCCTTGCCTATCTCTCAATTCTGACTTTTAGTGGGAAAAGAGCATTGTAGATCGGGCTCGTTCAAATCTCAGTACTCCAACATATGTTTAAAAGAAATTCTAAAATGAATGGGGGGAAAAAACAATATTCGGAAGATAATGGGTAGTGATGGTTGCACAATTCTGTGAATATATGAAAACCAGTGAAGTGTAGACTCTAAATGTGTGAATTTTGTGGTATGCAAATCATATCTCAATGAAGATGGCTTTTAAAAATATAATGGCTGGGGATCCCTGGGTGGCGCAGTGGTTTGGCGCCTGCCTTTGGCGCAGGGCGCGATCCTGGAGACCTGGGATCGAATCCCACATCAGGCTCCTGGTGCATGGAGCCTGCTTCTCCCTCTGCCTGTGTCTCTTCCTCTCTCTCTCTCTCTCTCTGACTATCATAAGAAAATTAAAAAAATATATAATGGCTGAAAATCCTTCACAAGTAATGGAAGTCACTAATAGTTTCAGAAATTACAGAATAAATCAACATGGAGGCACCCCCAGGCATAGCATAGTGAAAGAAAGAAACCCTTAAGATATAGAAAAGATTTTAAAAGCTACCAGAAAGAACGACAGATAATCTCAAAAAAGAATGACAATTAGGTTAGTAGACTTCTCAACAGAAGCCAGAAGACAATAGATGAATACCTGCTAAATGCTGACAACTAGAAGTCTATACCTAGAAGTCTAAACTACTAGGCCAAAAGTCAAGGTGAAATAAAGATCTTTTTTTTGTTTTTTTAAGATTTTAGTTATTTATTCATGAGAGACACAGAAAGGGAGAGAGAGAGAGAAAGAGAGGCAGAGACACAGGCAGAGGGAGAAGCAGGCTCCATGCAGGGAGCCAGATATGGGACTTGATCCCAGGATCACACCCTGGGCTGAAGGCAGCGCTGAGCCACCGGGCTGTCCTAATAAAGACCTTCTTTTCCTCTCTTACCTTTCCATCATTCACTGTAGCGCTCTGAATTCAGCAAACCCTTTGTCCTAACAGGACCTCATTCTGTTCATCCTGGCACCTTTTCCCCCACCTCTCATACCCTGCTTTCTCCTCTCTTTCCACCTTACCCAGTTGAAATTCCTCTATGTCATTGTCGCTTTCTCCTCGGTATGACTCATTGGGCAAAACCATGATCCTAGTTCAATCCAACTTTCTACCTACTCAGAGCCTACAGAAGGGAGACACAACCACTTTGACCGCCCCATTTTAAATTCAAGACCATAAACCTCAAGTGAACCCTGGATGTTCCCTGGCAGACATACTATATTTCTCAATCCATGTATCTCTGTTGTCATATTTGACCATTTTATATCTTTTTCCTTTGTTCTCAAATTCCCAACATTTCTTCCCACATACTCACTCACTGAAAATCTTGCTTTCCACTTCACTGAGAAAAGTGACACAGTCAGAGAATTTCTAGATTCCCAACACTACTGTTGCCCTATGGGTCCACATATTCTCTAGTCTTACCTGTTACTATTCATGGCCTAGTCTTGCTGCCACGCAAAGTCAATCTCTCCGGTTCAGAACTAGGTATTTTTTCTTCTTGCTTGCTTTCCTAAGGCTAGTAAAAGGACATCTCTCCAGCGACCACTTTCTGTCTCTCTCACTAGTGGATCATTTTCATTAGCATATAAACATGTGGTTATACCTTCCATCTTGAAAGAAGCTTTCTCTCGACCCCACTTCCTCCATCAGCCCCACCCAGTTTCTTTGCTCATCTCTATGGTAAAATGCCTTAAATGCATTGTCTACATTCACTTCGGCTCCATTCCTTCTAGTCTCTTGGAAATGCAGATTTTCATCAAGTTTTCATCAGCACCACTCCACTGAAAATGCCCTCTTCAAATCTTTCAAATTACTAATTTAAACATATTTGTATTCTATCTCTCTGTAGCATTTAAACACAGTTGATTACTCCCTCCAGCCTGATACCCTTTCTTTCCTTGGCTTCTGGGATGCTTCACTCCCTTGGTCCCCTCCAATGTCACTATTCATTCCTCAGTCTCCTTAGCTGGTCCTTACTATTCTCCCTGAATCTCCATATTGGAGACCACCAGTGCTCAGCTCTTCATCCTCTTTCTTCTCTATTTATACTTATTGCTTTATTGTTCTCACTTAGGCACATGGCTTTACATGCCATCAAATTCAACAGATTTCTATCTCCTGACCATGTATCTCCCCTGTGCCCCAGATTCACATACCAAACTGCCTGATACGTGATCTCCACTTGGGTATCCAATAGGAACCTCAAAGTTAACATGTTCAAAACTGAAAATTCTGATCTTCTCCCACCAACTTATTCCTAGTCAGTCTTCCCCATCTCAATTGTGGGCAATTGTATCTTTTGGTAGAGCAAAAGATAAAGGTTTAGCAACGCTAAAACCTTGTCATCTGAATCTCTTTTCTCCTATGTTCCGCATCCAGTCAATCAGGAAATTCTATTGGCTGTACCCAAAATATCTCTAAAATCTGACCACTTATCACACCCTGTACTGCTACCACCCTGCTCTGAGTTTCTGTCTCTCACTTAGACTCCTATAATAGCCTCCTGCCTGGTGTCCCTGCATCATCCTTACTCTTCTGCAGTCCAGAAATTCTTTAAAAAGTAAGGCTTTTTAAAGAAAAAAAAGCATGTTTCCTACACTTTTGTGTTTCCTACACCCAAACCTCCACAGGCCCACAAGGTAGAAGGCTTACAACACCCACGACCCACACACAGTCCCCACACCTCACTTTCCAACATACTATCTCATTTATTCATTTCTTACATTTTTATTTATTTGTTTCTAATCGTCTCTCCACCACAATGTGACCTCCATGAAGGCAGGGATTTTTGCCATTTTTCATTTGTTTTGTTTTGTTTCCTGTTAAGAGTTGCCTGAAACATAGGAAGCACTCAGTAAATATGTATATTTGAAAGATTTTATTTTTTGTAAGTAACCTCTACACCCGACATGGGGGTGGAACTTACAACCCCGAGATCAAGAGTCACATGCTCTACCAATTGAGCCAGCCAGCCACCCCCACTGAGTAAATAATTGTGGACTGGAATGGAATGTGTTTAGTATAACTAATACCAAAACTAGACAACAGAGTGAAAAGGGGAAATATGAGTGAGTCCCAGCAGAATAAAAAAATTTAAATAAAATTTTAACAATGAAGTAGATTAAGATGACAAGAACCATGTGTACCTTAGATAGACAATATAAGCAAAAAACAACAACAACAACAAAAAAAAACAACCAAAAAAACCCCAGACAAAGCTAGCTACAGATTAGCCAGCTACTAGAGACACAGGGCCAAAGATTCCACGGCAGTGTAATCAAAAAGTCATAACTGAATTGTGCATACTACAGGGCCCATAACTCATTAACTATGAAAGAAGCAAAAAAACAAATCAAGGGACCAGTTTATCCTTCAGGAAGCCAGCAGACCAAATGGGTGCCAACTTGGCACCAAATTTTGTTATAACTTGGGCAGACTCACGGGCAGGCTTCTGCACAGGGTCTTAGCAAAGCTAGAGTGGGAAGGAAAAGTAAACAGGAAGGGGAGGCCAGGGTGGGGAACTATTAGCCTAGAGGCTTGATGCAATTCTAGTGAACTCCAGGCAGCAGCTGGTCTGCCATGGGGTCCAATCCAGTGGGGGGTGCCGACAGAGTCAGGCATATCAGCTCTCCCAGTCGCCAGCTTATTCCCAAGCAGGGCCCCAGCCACTGGCCAAGGTATGAAGAATAGGATCCTGTTCCCAGGGTTCCTGGCAGGAAGCAGGCAGGGGGTCCGATCAACCACATGGGTGGAAGGGGCGGTGGATGAGGGAGGATGAAGGTTGGGATGGCCAAGAAGCGTAGCTATGGAAAGGGACCAATATAGTGTGGCATATGGACATACCAAAGGTGGGAGGGAGAGGACAGCTTTGCATAACTGGCACTTGTGTTTTAGGATCTTTTTTTTTTTTTTTCAGGGGAAGAGGTCTACCTATCTCCGGTTGGACTTTTACAGCCTCTACCTAAGTTGTGCCTTCCCCGCTGCACTCTAGCAGGGCCCCTCAGAATACCCAATAAGCCTTTGTAATTTATAATTGGGCCCCATTCCCTTGAATAAAGAGACTTTCCCCAGCACAGAATTTACATCCACACAGTCCTCCCCACGCTGGCTTTCTTCCTTTCTGGCAGCCCCAGGGATCGCCCCCAGGGCAGGACCGTGAGATTCACGGGACATCTGAACTCTGCCCAAACACTGTTTAACCCCATGGCTACCCCTCTGACTGCGCTGACCTTTGGGGGTGGAAGGTGGGGGGGGGGGCAAGAAAACCACCCTTCCTTTACTCCTCGTTATCCCAGCCTTGTCATCTCCATTTCCTACGGAACACATGTAGGTTTGAAAAAGAGGAAATAAAAAAGAAGAAGAAAGAAAGAAGAAAGAAAGAAGAAAGAAAGAAAGAAAGAAAGAAAGAAAGAAAGAAAGAAAGAAAGAAGGAAGAAAGAAAGAAAGAAAGAAGAAAGAGGAAGGAAAGAAAGAAAGAAGGAAAGAAAGGAAAGAAAAGAGAGAGAAAAAAGAAAAGAAAAGAAAAGAAAAGAAAAGAAAAGAAAAGAAAAGAAAAGAAAAGAAAGAAAAGAAGTCTTTCATCTGGGATGTGTTTTCTTTACTAGAGCAAGTAGGGTGGGGGAGGAGGGGGGAGGGGGCTGGGGGTACCAACGTGCCCAGCAGCAGGAGCACCTACAAAAACAACCCTCACAGGGGAAAACCCTGCTGCGGGGAGGGGAGCGTCCCTGGAAGGCTGCTCGGCTCCCCCAGGTCCCGGCTAGGAGGGCAGGGATGCAGGGGGATGCAGGGGGATGCAGGGGGATGCAGGGGGATGCAGGGCCCGAGGGGGCGGGAGGGGAGGGATGGGGCGGGGAGGGGGCGCTCCCCAGCAATTCAATGGCGCTTTGATTTAACAACTCCAAGCCCTTTGAAAACATTTTGCCAAGAAAAGCTTGCCATCAACACGTATAATCTCTTATCAGAGGCCCCTGAAAGCCCGGGCCCTGGGGTTAATTCCCCCATCGCAATGAGTTTGAATCAGCCCTAAACCCGCAGGGACATGAAAGCGCCGGGCTCGGGGCCGCGCGGACCCCACTGCGATCCGCCGACCGGGGAGGATTACGGGGCCCGCTGCGCCCCAGCTCGCCGGCGGGACGGGCAGGCTCAAAAGAAAAAGAATAATTAGGGATAATTGCTTGTGTCCAAACACAAGCATTAAGGCCCCCTGTTCCCCTTTGGGACTTTGTGAGCCAGAATGAAAGAGACACCCCCTGTTTTGACAGCTGGGCCGGCGGCCTGGATCCGTGACCGCGCGGGAGGCGCTCCCGGCCGCTGGGAACGCGGGGAGGGCGGAGAGGGGCGGGGCGGGGCGGGGAGGGGAGGGGAGGGGAAGGGAGGGGAGGGGGCGTCCACCCACGCGCGGGCCGCAGTCCGTCCCTCGCTCGCTCGCCGCCCCGGCCTCGGGAAAGCCGGCTGTGTCCCCGCGAACCCGCCCCGGGACCCGCTGCGGAACCGGGCGCCTGAGCTCGGGGCAAGGCCACGACGCACCCTGCGGCTCCCCGCGGCTCCCGGGTGGGTGCCCCAGTGGGTCTGCACCCTGCAGCACCCCGGTGGGCACCCCGGTCCTTACCCTGCAGCACCCCGGTGGGCACCCCAGTCCATAACCTGCAGCACCCCCGTGGGCGCCCCAGTCCACACCCTGCAGCACCCTGCAGCACCCCGGTGGGCACCCCAGTCCATACCCTGCAGCACCCTGCAGCACCCCAGTGGGCACCCCAGTCTGCACCCTGTGGCACCCTGAGGCACACTGCAGCACCCCAGTGGGCGCCCCGGTCCGTACACTGCAGCACCCCAGTGGGCACCCCAGTCCGTACCCTGCAGCACCCCAGTGGGCGCTCCAGTCCGCACCCTGCAGCACCCCGGTGGGCGCCCTACTGCAGCAGGCACCTGAGCCCCGCGTGGTCCCTTGCGGGGACACTAACCCCACCTTGCTCAACATGGGGCGACAGGAGCCCTGTTAGGAGGCCCCCCAAGGCCCGGGGAGGGAGCGGTCCCTGCGGCACGTGGCTGCACCCTTAATGCTGCCTCCCTCCGTGGCTGGAGGTAGCTGAGGGAAACACTGGGAGGGAAGCCGCTCAGGGCGCCGGTCGGAGAGGAGCCTGCAGAGGCCTCCGTGGACAACCTCCAGGGGCCGCACTTTCTGGAAGCTTGGCCAGCTTCCCCTGCAAAGGCTAGCAAACCACAGAGCGGGAGAAGGCCAAGCCAGGCCTGCAGGGACCCTTGGAAGGCTAGGGGTGGTTCCTGCCAGTGGGATGCCAGCTGGGAGGGGAGGGGAGGAGAGGGAGGGGAGGGGAGGGGAGGGGGAGGAAGGGAAGGGAGAGGAGGGGACCGCAGGGAGGGAGGAGAGGGAGCGGGGTGGAGAGAGGAGAGGACCTGACGGAAACCCGGTCTCCTAGACCACCCGGAGCACCTGGACCACCCAGGCCGCAGCTTGGAGCTGCGTGGCCAGCCGCTGGAAAGGCCGGGAGCCCGTGTGGATCTCCCAGAAAGCCTGTCTTAGGGGTACCGCGGACTGGGGTCTCTGAGGGCAGCTGGCAGCCCTGCCCGCGGAGTCCACACCCACGCCGCCCCTTAGCTGCTCAGCTTGTGCTCCCACTTCCCAATCCGGATCATCTGCGGGGACAGGAGGAAGAACGGGGAAGCTGCGCTGCGGACACGCGGGCATGAGTGATTAATTAAAGGGAAACCACATCCGACAAGAAAAGACTTTTCTGAAAGAAGCCGAGTCTGCGAGGAGCTCCCGACCCTACAGCTGTGGTCCAGACGGATCCACCAGCTGCCAGGCCTGCCCCACGCAGCAGAGGACACGCCGCTGGGGCCTGCCGGTCTAAGCAGGGAGGACCCGACTTGTGAAAACCCTGCTTTAAATAAAGCTCGGGGTTAAATGTTTTCTGGGTTAGGCCTGAGACTGAGGGCAGTGGCTGGGGCTGGGGCCATCCCTGGGCTTCCCACTGGCTGGCTGTGACCACTGGGTCCTCCCCAGGGGCACTGGATATGGCACCCACCCCGCAGAGGTCAGCTAGGTCACTCGTGGCTCCGAGTCTATGCAGCAGAAACCCAGGTTAGCGAGCCAAGCACAGCCGGCTTTGACTCCAGACAGGACTACAAAGGAAACAGACACTTAAGATCAGAAACTTTCAGACCCTAACAAAATGCACACTTGCTCACATTTTTCTCTCTCTCATTCCACCCCTATGGTTTTGGAAAAATCCAATGAAAGCAAGGTTTCTCTAACAAATAGAGAAAGAATGCTATTTGCTGAATATCTATTTTCATTTTGTATTAAAATACCCTCAGCCTGTTGAGGATGAAGCGCAAAATACAGTTTAACAGTGTAGGTAGGTTGATAAATTTTTGTACTCGTGGATTTCTGATAATTTCCTTGGCCAGAGAATTAGCTGGGAAAATTCCAAATGAGGGCTAGTATTGTGTTTCTTTGCCTTATAAGGATGACCTATCCCTTTCCCCTCTCCCCTCTTCTCCCTCCTCTTGGGAGTAGAAAGTTAGGAAATTTAAAAACCTGCTTTGCCAAGTACTGAGCCGTTTCCCTGCACAGAAATGGGTGAAGTTCTCGGAGTTTGCAGACTGCCATCAAAAAAAATTTTTTTCCAGGCGAGGCCTCAGGTTTCGAGGCAATCATTGCTTATTTATTTGTTCTAGAAGTCGGTGTGTGTAATATTCTGATGACAGCAAGGGAGACGTTCCTGTTCCTTCTCTGGTGATTCTGAAACCCTCCCTCTTCTCTCTCCGGGCTGCTTTAACAGACGGCCCTAAAGGGAAGCCTTTGGTGGGTGGGGGTTGGGGGGTATTGTTTTGTTTTTGAGATTTAATACTGCAGATACCTCATCACACTGGTGATGGTGTGTGGTTTCAAGAATATATAAAAGCAATGATATTTAATCATTCAATTCCAGGATCTTGGCCAAAAAGATGAGATTAGATGAAGAAAAGAAAAAAAAAATTATGCTCAGGAAGAGAAGGACTTCCTTTGAATCTAACCCTTCCCTGGAATCCTGACACTTTTGCTCAAGCTGCGGAGCAGCCCGGTTGGGGTGGGGGTGGGGGGGCAGCTCAGAGTTCTCAGAGTTCGTGAGACAGTCAGAGAAAGTAGGTGTGAAAGTGGTGAAAGTGATGTCATACGCCCAGCTTTCAGGCCCCCTGTGTCCTGGAGTTGCTCTCGGCTGCAGCGGTGCGGGGTCCAGAGCTTCTGGGTCCAGCGGTGTGGGCCCAGCGGTCTGGGTCCAACAGTCTGGGTCCAGCAGGTCTGGGTCCAGTGGTGCAGGCCCAGCGGTCTGGGTCCAGCAGTCCGGGTCCAGAGGTGCGGGTCCAGTGGTCCGGGCCCAGCGGTGCAGGTCCAGCAGTCCAGGCCCAGTGGTGCGGGTCCAGCAGTCTGGGTCCAGAGGTGCGGGTCCAGCGGTGCGGGCCCAGTGGTGTGGGTCCAGCAGTGCGGGTCCAGCGGTGCAAGCCCAGCTGTGCGGGTCCAGCGGTCTGGGTCCAGCGGTACAGGTCAGCGGTCCGGGTCCAGCAGGTCCGGGCCCAGCGGTCCATGCCCAGCAGTGCGGGTCCAGCAGTGCAGGCCCAGCAGTCTGGGTCCAGCGGTGCAGGTCAGCAGTCCGGGTCCAGCAGGTCCGGACCCAGTGGTCCAGGTCCAGTGGTGCGGGCCCAGCGGTCCGAGTCCAGTGGTGCAGGTCAGTGGTCCAGGTCCAGCAGGTGCGGGTCCAGCGGTGCGGGTTTTGGGCCACGGTGGGGAGTGCGAGCCTGGCGGCCGCCGCCGCCACAGGGAAGAGCACCTGGAGGAGCGCAGCCCCAGCCCAGGATGACCGGCGCCCGCCGCCCTGAGGACCACAGGGCCGGGGCGACGGCGGGGACCCGGAGCCTGCCCCCAGAGTCTGACGCTCAGTGCGCCCTGGGTTCCGGGTGGTCCTCGTGTTGCCCACATGTCCCTGCCGCCCCCGCCCCACACTCGGCCCCGTGGACACCGGCTGCCCCCGAGGCCCGCGTGGACGTGCCACGTGAGCAGGGGGACAGGCTGCGCAGCACGAATGTCCTCCAGGTTGGGACCTTTTTTTTTTTTTTTTTTTTAAGAAAGTCCGTCTCATCGGCCTGAGTGGGGAGGGCTGGGTGTGAGCAGCCCCGCCCCTCCTGACCCCACATCCCGGGGTCTCGGGAGGAGGCCGTGCTGTGGGCATCGCACTGGAGCCGCACCCCATGTCCCCCTCTCCCCGGGGAGCGCACTTCTGAGGTGGCCTCGTAGTGGGCCTGCGGGGCTGGACACCCGGCGGCGGACAAGATCTTCCTTGGGATGGGAACCCCCCACACACACATGAACCGGCCACGCGACCCTTCCAGGGACCCGGAGGCCCTGGGACCCTGCTAGCAGCCGCCCACACCCCCCAAACGCCCTAAGCTCCAGTTTTAAATCAGATCTCAAGCTTAGCGGTTTAGCCGAGGAACTCAGCTTCTACTTCTAAGAGGCAAAATCAAAATTGGGATGGAGAAGGCTAAAGTAGTCTTCAGAGAGCTGCACACACCCCATCCTTTACAGTGCCTGCTCTGCTACCGCAGTGAAAGGTTTCTTTTCTGGGATAGTGTTAGAATAAATCTCAACCAAAGCTATAATCGAGAAAAAAGGGAAAAAAAAAAAGAAAAATAGGGGTATTTTTGCCACTGTCCCTATGCACCTTATGCGCTTGCCTGCTGTATCGTCTGGATGTGGATGGATGCACATGTGTTTGCTGCAGTGGATGCTGTGGACTTAAGTTTGCATTCTGAAACTCAGCAGAGTCCTGCGGACTTTCCCCCAAAGGCTAATTAAAATACTATTTTCCTTTATTTAGAATCTCCAAAACAGGAGCAAAGTGTTGCTTTTAGATGAAGCTACTCTACATGTGAAAAAACAAAAAAAAAGATGCGCATACATTATATCTACAATGGAATGTTTAAAATTCGTGTATTTCTCTAATGTAAGCTGACTTCAGGGTATAGGGAATTTCTCTTCCTGCAGGGGCCTTTAAGCGGAGTCCGTTCTTGGCTCCTAGAGGAGTGCCTGATACTGTAAAACACTAAATCTGGACAGATTTACACAGAACAGAAGCTTTACTCTCACCCCTCAAATTCCAGCTGAACAGCTTTAGGGGTTTTTCTATGTCCCAGACCTCCTGAATGTTTTTCCAGGGTGAATGGTTGAGCCTCAGCCTATGGCAGCTCAACTAAAATCATGACATTATTAGGCACAGAAATGAGATGTGTCATCAGGTGTTTGAATATGGAACAAAGACATTTTAAAGATACAGTTACTATAACCTATAAAGATATAGCTACTATAGCTATGAAATAGTGCATATATATATGCATATATATATGATAAAAACTTGGAAATAAGTTTTATGTGTAAGAAAGACATGTAGTCCTTTATTTGAAACTGTCTTCACACAGTTTTTTCCCTCTAAACAATATGTTTATGAAGAAAAGAAAGAAAGGATACAAGACCATTTTCCCCATCTGAATGAAACTGAGATAGGCATGAATTTTCCTCTAACTTGAAAATAACTGACTGCTATTTACATTGGTAGAAAAACCACTCAGAAAACTGCCTTCCCCTCCACTAATGAAAATTATATTGCATTTCCCCCATATGCAACCCAGAAGTCTTTAACTGGACTGCCATGTATATGACCATTAATAGAAAGCTGTTTGGGGAGATGGGAAGCTCCTTTGATAGGTCCTGGCTGCACAATGTTATGCTTATAACAACACAAATAGACTAGGACATAAACTGTGAGAAAAGATTCAAGTCAAATACATATGCGCATTCTGCAAAAGCAAAGAAATTTGCATGGGTTAGGACAGAGAATAGTACTAAAAATAATGTTCCCTGTTGCCAAATCCATTCATAGCTGATAAGATAATTAAGGACTTTTTTCTATATAAATTTAGTTGCATTTATATGAAGCTTGGCGCGACTATGACACGTATCTCCAAAGCAGCTGAGAAACCTGAAATAGTTAAGGTGCTCCCTACATCTCCCTTCCGCCTGCTTATGGAGAATAGTGGAAATTACAATGTTCTGAGTTAAACAAATATTTAATTTGCTCCATGTCCAAGGCAAATCAGATATTAGGCCAACATATGGGCTCCAGCTTAGGCCTGGAGACATAGCCTCAGGTTGGGCCCCGGGGGTGAATGATGGGTATGGTCATCATCAGAAGTTTTTGCTGGCCCAGAAAGACTCAGCGTCATCCACCTTCACAAGGAATGGAGAGAGACCGAGTTCTGCTTCATTCTAAGACCCATCACAGGTTAGAGCTCCCTAAAGTGGACCCAGAATGGTTGATGAGCATTTAGTATTTAGCTTCTCATCTGCCTGGCTGAGTTCCCTTAGGGCAGGCACGATGATTTACTGATTTGGGGCTCCCTATACTTAGCACCACACCTGGAACATGATAAGTACTCGATACAGATATGATAAATCACATACATTTTTCAGTTCCTGGTGAAGAAGCCCTTTGTTAGGGTCTTTGGGTCTTTAGGTGGCTGCAGAGATCGGGACACGTGCTGTGCTCTTGTAGCCACAAGCCACAGTCCAACTGATATGTAGTGTAAGTATAAGATACATGCTAGATTTTGAAGGCTTTGTATGAAAAAATATAAGATATCTCAATAATTTTTATGTTGATTATACAGCAATATTATAAATAATGCTTTAGGTATATTGGTGTAATTAAAATAGATTTGTGGTACGCTATCTTTAAGATGACTCTCAATCACCCATATGTGTAATTCCCTCCCAGAGAATGTAGGCTGGACTCACTAGGTCAGTTCTAACCAAAAAAATATGGCAGGAGTGATAGACTAGAACTTCTGAGATTAGATTACAAAATCTACAAAATGCAGCTCCATCTTGGGTGCTCCTTCTCCCCCACATTGGCTTGCCTCCTCTCCTCTCTTTTAGAGCCCTGTCCCCAGTGAAGGACAGACTGTCATGCTGAGGATGCCATATGTGGATGCGAAGCCCCGGAGGAGAGGAGTCATGTGGAGAATGGAGGCACACCAGCCAACAGCCAGCACCAAGTGCCAGCCATGTGAGTAACACTTTTTGGAAGCGACTCCCCTGCCTCAGTCAGTGTAAACCAGCCAAGAGCTTGACCGCAAACCGAGGAGAAACCCTGAGCCAGAAATGATCCAGCTAAACCACTCATCCACAGCAACTATAAGATAATAAATGTGTGGGTCAGGCAAGGTTTGGGGGTAATTTGTTACACAGCAATAAATAGCCAATACACAATTATGAATACTAATGTCAGTTGTTTTTTTTTTTTTTTTTACTTTTGACAATGGCTACCAGGGGGTGCCTGAGTGGCTCCATCAGTTGAACATCTGACTTTTGATTTTGGCTCAGGTCATGATCCTCACAACCCTGAGATTGATCCCACATAAGGCTCCATGCTGGGCATGGGGCCTGCTGAGGAGTCTCTCTCCCTCTCCTTCTGCCCGCCCCCTCACCACCACCAGTGCTTGCTCTCTCTCTCTCTCTCTCTTTTTTTTTTTTTTTTAAAAAAAAAAAAACAGTGTAGCTACCATAAAGTTTTAAATGGTGTGTGTGCCTCCCATTGTGATTGTATTGGACAACACTGGTCTCTGTGGCTCAGAGTGCTACGAGCGCTCCATGCTTAATTTGGGACTCCAGGGAGTTGCACTCTAATTTATGATACAGAAAGCCATGAAATATTTAGGTGTAGATCTTACAAAATGTGTTAAAATCTATAATCTTTGGCTAGACCAATTTGTGATATTTCCTTTCTAAACAACTGTGGATTGAAAGTCAAGAGTCACTTCAGTTCCATTTTCGCCCCTACATCGCTGGAAACGGTACTCAGACCACTTTAATGTCCTCTCCAGCTCTAATATTTTATGATTCAACAACTGCTCACTTCAGCGTTTTCTTGCTACCAAGGAGCATTGGTGACGCTGGCGATAGCCAAGCTCAGTGATTCTCGCGGTGTGGAACCAACATTAGCAGCTCCACTTCTCTGAAATAGTGAAGAGTGTGGCAAGTGGAGCAACAAAGGAGCGTGCTCCAGTGCGCCCCTGATGGCTCCTTCTGTCCCCTGCGCTCCTCCCCAGCCTCCCTGGAATCCTTACATCCCTGTTCTTCACCACGCCTGACTTTGACAACACCAGAAAACTGTGTTTTCATTTAGGAGTTTTGTAGCCAAGCTGGGAGTTGGGAAGAAATGAAGAACTTAGCTTTCTATTTATTTGTATTTGCAGAACCACAGAGAGCCAAGGTGATAATTAGAAAAACATTTTAGAAAACTGTATTTTTTATTGGATTTTATTTTTCCAGAACAGTGACAAGATCTTATAAATTTTCAATGGCTAAACATATCAGTTTCCATCTTTTGACCAGACGGCCACTCATCTGAGTCTCTTTTACTCCAGCTCTTTACAGATAATCATGGAATAAGAGTGTGGTACAAAATGAACACCATCTTCTGTTTTTCTTCTATATTTAATCAAGAAATTCTCTTCCTGTGCCTTTTTTTTAAAAGCTTTTATTTGTTTATTTGAGAGAGACAGAGCATAAGCAACAAGAGTGGGAGAGGGAGAAGCAGGCTCCTCCCTGAGCTGGGAGTCTGATGTGAGGCTCGATCCCAGGACCCCTGGGATCGTGACCTGAGCTCAAGGCAGATGCTTAACCGACTGAGCCACCCAGGAGCCCTTCTCTTTGTGTGTCTTAAATATATCTTATTTTGACAGCATGATTGCGGATATAATTAATACATAGCACTTCAAAGAGGGATGATTTCTCTAGTAGCATTTTGACCAAAAGTAGATGGTCTTTCAAAAGGCTCTCATTGACAGTTTCAATCACTTAAAGGTAATCCTTGATGGAGGTTGTTGAAAATATTCCAGCTTTGGATTCATTGGGTCATTAAGTGAAGGACAAGGGACTGCTTCTCAGGCCATCATTCCATAAATATTAGTGGATAGTGGCTGCTCTGAAATTTTGTATAAGAAAGCTGAACAGGTTGCTAGCATTAATTAGTATTACTTTGGCAGATGACATGTATTGTTTTATTATGTTTATTTCTATTAGGTCTTTAATTTCCAATTTTTTATAACACTACTTTCATGGATTTTAGATTTTCCTTTAGAGACGAATTTTAATCCCATGAGGGAATGGTGATGTGATGTCCCTTATATTGAGACAAGTACACATCAGAGCTTTTTATTAAGTGATTATTTCAATTCTAGCTTTTTATTTTCAGTTTTCTAAATCTACATCATTTTTTCCTAAAAACTGTTAATGTTCATCTAAGTACACAAAATAAGAAAACCAGCCATTTCAGATGATACCAAAGCTTTTCCAAGTTTTCAAAATAATGGGATTAAAATCGTGTGTGTGCTGTTCTGTTTTCCATAGGCAATAACCCAGACATTGCTTCACAGAACTAAGCAAGTTGGCTTTCAAAATATACTGAACAGATGCTTCTGATAACTTTCTGAAACAAGTAATGAGCAGCACAGTATTTTAGAGTATGCTTATTTAAATGAAGGTCTAAGAAGGATGGTTCTTGGTTTTTTTCATTTTTATTCTCATTTAAAAACCAGTTTTCTGTGCTTCAGCATTCAGTATTAAGCAACATCCACCCAGCTCTTGGAGAGCTTTTTTTTTTTTTTTTTTTCACATTTGCAGGCACAACATTTTTTTTTTTTTTTCATAAAGAAAGCTAGCACTTTACCAGTGAAATTCTATTACTTTCTTCAGGCAATGGTGATTTATATTATAAAAGTTTAGTACCTGGGATTTTATATCTTCAGCTCTTGGAAACCAATCAAACTGTTTGCAGGCCTTTGCCTCCTCTTCAGGCCTCCTCCTCCTCCTCCACCTCCTAGACCATCTCCGTCCTTCCCCAGCCACCCATGATCTTGTTATTCTTCATTCTCGTGGCCCTGTCTCCGAGGCAGACCCTCCACCTTCGGTGATTGTGCAACATCACAATCCCGTTCCGTTCACGTTCCTGAACCTTAGATTAATCGGGCCTCCGGTGAATAATCATGCTCCTTCCTCCAGCTCCCTGCACCCCCACCCCACGCTGGTCGGCTGGGCTGGGTTGCCTGATAGGATGCTCTCTCTTCCTCTCCTTCCTTGCAGAGCCCAAAGAGGACTCACAAGGAGCTTGCCAGGTAGACCTAGCTTTAGCAAAAGAAAGTGCTAGTAGAGGAAGAAGCAGTTCTTCTCAGGACTTAAATTAACGTTAAAAAGAAGGAAGAGTTGAGGTATAGTTTCCAGTGTGTGCAGGACGCATCCACTTGTCTTTCTAAAGCTTCGCCTGCTGCTGCCCCAGTGTCCCCGAGGCACTCCCACATCATTTGCTATTACCAGCCATGCAAATATTTTTCTAATTCCCAGGGCAAACTCAGCCTCACAAACAGGTGCCTTTTAGTGCAATCAGGATAAAATACACATGTGGCTATTATTCTCTGGCTTTGAAAAGGTGACGAAGGGCATAAGGGACTATCAGGCCAGGCCATCCCGGGGTAATTTGCCATGAGCCTCTGTGTGGATCCAGACCCTCCCTTTGTTTGAGATCCAGCACGTGATTCCTGCAGATGACAGACAAGGACAGACTTGCAACAACATTATTTCAGGAGGATAATAACCAGCCGTCATAAATTCCTTTTTTAATAGTTTATTGCAGGTTGTAAGCTATTAACAATGACTTTATTTTTACAGCCCCAAAGAAAATAGTTCCTTGTTGCTGCTAGTCTCTAAAACCACTGTAGGACATTATAGTACCCTCAGAGAGAAAACCTAGCCTTTCACGAAATGAATCATAAATAGTTGAGTCAAGAGAACCACTGTTAAATAGGAAAAAAGAGGAAAGGAAGAGAAAAAGAAATATCCGTCTGAGATGCAAAAGAGGTGCTCTGGGAGCTCCTTCCATGCAAATAGAATTTTAACCCAATTCTCAGGGCCACCCTCCTAAGTCTTCCTTTCCTGGGTGAACAAAGAAATTGAACAAAGAAATCTCTAAAAGCTTTAACAAGAATTATGTAGAGAAGTGAAAATGAGTTAGGAAGTCGCTCTTTCTGAGGTTTGAATGAGGAGCTCCCGGTTTCTTTCTTTCGTTTCATTTTGTGTTCTGGTGGGGGTAGGCTACAGCACTTCATGACTAGTTCCTTGCAGTAGAGAAGAGACATTACAATTTTCATTTAAAGTCTCACGCTTTCTTAGAACTTTTACATCTTGACTTTAAGTCATGCTGCGAGAAGTGTTCACCACTGTGTGTTCCTGTAGTTTCAGAGTACGCAACAGTACCTATGCCATCAGTGGCCATCTGAACAGAAAATAATTGTGTAGACATTTAATTAGAGGAGATAGTTTATAAGGACATGTATATCTCTTTTTCTTTTCCTTTGAAAATATGTTGGCTTCACTTGGAAAAAGATATAAGCCCTGAAGTATCTTTTTGAAAAACAATTCTTGTGAAACACACATAGAGTTAAAACCATGCAAGTCAGGTACATGTGTGACTAATCATATTTTTGATATATCTCTCTGTCTAATCATTAACTTGAAATGCCATATAAGAATTTGTAATCCACAGTAAATTATTTCATAGAAATAATTTAAGAGGGCTGCTAATGTGAAACATTCTAGTTTCCACCAGCAGTTTGCTGCCAAACATTGTAGGAAAAAAAAAAGGAATCCCAGATATAAGTTGACATAAATTATAGTGAATATAAATCTCTAATGATCAAGTGGCGGTTAGAGATTATTGCATTTAGAAGATAGGGAAAAAACATATTAAACACCAGGAAGACTTTCCAGGGCCCATTTTACGTACTAGGAAACTGGATCTTTAAAAATCCCCTCAAAGCTTTTTAACATCTTTGTTTAATGCCCGGCTCAATGTTGTACACTTCAAAATGTAACAGTTGAGTTTATTGAGCATAGAAAATAGAGGGGAAATCACATTTTAATTATCAGAGAGACGGCCTAAGCTCTATTTTTAAAATGTAAATTTTAGCTTTCAAACTAAGACCTTTCACTTTTTTCAAATGTTCTTCCCATAATATCCTTTTTGCAGAAAAAAATCAGAATAACTCCAAATGATAATTATTCAAGTAATAGTTATGAGAGGGTTTTTTTTCCCTCTTTCAAATTCTTAGGTTTTCTGCAAAGCTGGAAACATTTGAGTGGAAATAATGTTCAGATTATAAAAAGCAGCAGCACATGAGTGAAATCAGCCAGAATTGGCCTGACAGGGGGTCAGAAACCAGAAATAGTGACATGCAGCCCTCAAATGGCAACATTATTCAGGTAGAAATCCATAATTAGCTGAATTTTTTTTTGAGTTTAAAGGATTACTATAGAGTACAGAAGGAAAATAGTAAGCCTGGTGGAGAAAATTAATTCCCTTTCCAAATCTTCATCCTTTCCGTCAAGATGTGCCTCCAAAGAAAGACAATTACGTCAAAGAAGGTTAGAGGCCTAATTCTGAACACTGCCTTTTAAGCACATTCTAGAGACCTATTAGACATCATGTAAACTGTAGACAGCAGCGTTTCTACCACCCCAATACTAAACATCTGTGCACCAGCTTCTTGAGAGCAGAAATGGAGACATATGCATTTAACATACTCCAAGAGCAGAGTCACAAGGGAAAATCTACCTTTCACCATATATGGCCATTGTGCAACTCTATCCAAGAACTTGATGCAGATATTTATGTAATATCTTCACTCCTTCTCCCCACAGGTTGGCAGAGGTTTAAGGAAATTCTTTGGGGAGGCCCCTGCAAAGTCACTCTTCTAAAATATGAATGGTGTTGATGGAAAAAGCTGAAGTGCTTTTTTGAGCATGAATCGGACTATCGCCATGTGGGTATGTCAGAGAGTTTTTTTATTAATCTTTCTAAAAACATCTATGGATGTAAAATTCATCGTCATTATGCATATGAAATATTTTATTCGTGCTGGAGTTGTTTTACTTGTTTTTTTGTTTCTGGCAAGGTGTGATCTTGACCCATTCCTTTGGGGAATATCTTAGTATGCATTCAGATTCCAGTAACAGAAAAGAAGAGCCAAGGGAGAAAGTGAATACTGGGTGATATTTTATAAGTCAAATTAAGTGACTTTGGGAAATTGTTGCCTATGGCTAGATTAACACCTCCCTGCTTATTAAAGAGGAGAAATACAACTAAAGGGCAAAGTTCCAATAGTGGTACGCCAAAGGAGACAAGAGTGTTAGAATGTCACAATTTTTTCATGAGTATAGTTTGCATAATTAAATCAGTGTAAAATGTGAATGCTTGAGTACAGTGCATTTAATGAACATACAGCAGGCGTGTTCATGCAGTCACATAGGAAAGTAGGATGTTTTAGTACAGACCTTTAAAGGTCCATCACAGAGACATGTCAGAAAGGCTGGATTCTAATTCTAATCTGCTCTTTAGGAGCTTTCTGACTGTGGCTAAGTCCCTCATCATAAAGAAATGGAGATAATTATAACTGCCCTTACCTCACAGTGATGAAGATCAAATAATAGAACAAATACAAGATTGCTTTGAAAACTGTCAAACACTTGGAAGCACAACATACTATTATTGCCATATTCTCCACTATCCTGCAATAATAGTATGCCATTTGCATGTCAGTGCTAATGTAGGTCTCCCACTGGGAGAAGAAAAACCAAGAGAATGCCATTGCCTGTACTCCTGCCCTCCGGAAGGAGCCCTCTGAGCATGGGGGAAGGGCCATGCTCCCTCTGTGAGCATCATCCCCTGCTCCGGAGGGACACTGTGTCCAGGGTGTTCTCATGCTCACAGAGAGGGCATGGCTCTGCAAATCCTCCTCCACTTGTCTATCTCCCACAAATGTTAATAACAAAAATCCTCTCAAACTTCCCACATCAGAATATATGTTCGGATGATAGAGACGTTTCAAAAGGCCAACACTGCCTGGCCTATTCTCTCTTCATGGAACAATAGTACACTTACTGCTTCTCTACTCTGTTCACCCTTCCTGCAAAATATATTTAAAATGTGTTCAGTAAATTGTTACCTAGTAGTGATTTTAGCCTCGGGGTCCTGGGGCAGGGGGGAAAGTCCATAAAAATGTTAATTATCTGGAGCATAGAGCTTAACATTCTGGATTCCAAGATGGTATTTAAGCCTATTTAGATTTTCTCCAAATTCTTTAAGGCTAATGCAGCATTCTGAATGTATCTAGTAATCTCTAATTATTTGTGGAAATGGTAGATGTGAGAAGACCAGATTAAATCCACAGATAATCCCAAAATCTCATTTTAGCCAACAGCGTGGCTGTTTTCCCACCAAAGCCCAGCACTAGAGGGAACATTAAGAAGAGCTGAGTGGAGTTCCAAGCTCCCCGTTCTTCTGCCCACCCTCCAATGGAGATGCTAATGACTCAGCCAAAGGAACGGAAGAGTAGCCAGGAGAAAGGAAACCGAATAACCATGAGCTTGGGCCACCGCCAAGCTAGAAAAGCAGACGCTGAGCAACTGGAAGGCACTGGAGACCTAGCATGAAGGAGCAGCCCGCAGACCCAGGCCTTGGGAGCACTGGGCTGCTGTTTTCAGAAGGACTAGGGCCGTCCTATTTGGTGCTGCCACACTCAGATCACGCTCTCTGCCCAGTGTGACCAGCGTGTGTGTTCACCCAGGGTGAACAAAGACCAAGCTTTAATCAGGAGCCTGGGATCCCTGGGTGGCACAGCGGTTTAGCGCCTGCCTTTGGCCCAGGGCGCAATCCTGGAGACCCGGGATCGAATCCCACGTCGGGCTCCCGGTGCATGGAGCCTGCTTCTCCCTCTGCCTATGTCTCTGCCTCTCTCTCTCTCTCTCTGTGTGACTATGATAAATAAATAAAAATTTAAAAAAAAATCAGGAGCCTGGTTTCCTGGCTCATAGTAGGAAAGACCCGGCAGCAGACTAACCCAAGTGCTCTCTCCTCACTTGAACACAATTTGCTAACAGGATGAGGAAAGGAAGAGGAAGACCAAGACTTTGTTTTTAGGACCACTTTGTTAGTCCCCCTGGCTAACATCTCATTGGTTTCCCCCTCTTGGTGCTTTCTGGTTTTTCTAATGGTTTATTAAGGTCATAAGAGCAATGGCTCACAATCCTTTTGAACCTGGGTTTAGATTTTTTAAAAATATTTTATGTATTTATTTGAGAGAACATGAGCAGGTAGGGGGGGGGAGGGAGATAAGCAGACTCCCCACTGAATGCAGAGCCTAAGGAGGGGCTCCATCCCAGGACCCTGAGAGCACGGCCTGAGCCAAGGTCAGCCCCTCAGCAGACTGAGCCACCCAGGTGCGCCTACCACCCCCCATAGTTTTAATGAATATAAAAATTGTACATGGTCTGCAAAGATTATTTGAAATCTCAAATATCATCAGTGAAACAAATTAGCACGAGTCACTGTAGAATAGTTTTTTTTAACAGATGAAATATCTTATGAAGCAATTTAATGTCTATGATGTATATAAAAAAAAACAACCCACCATAGAAGTGCAGTTTGACTTTTCACAGCCTCATCCTCGTCCCCCTTTCCTGAGGCATTTCCATTTGTGTCAGGCTCTGCAGCCTAGAAGAACTTTTGGGGAGTTTTGGTTCAGATGCATCCGGAATTAAATTTGGAAGCGGGAAGAAGAGAAGGGGAGATGATTTGATGAAGGGAAGAGAGCAGTTTACTGCTGCGTCCTGGGGTGGAATGATGGGGATGTGTGGAAGTCGCGCTGGGACATAGAAGAGCTGGCGTGGAGGAGCTGCGGTTGGAGACCACAGAACAAGCACTGGTTCGGTCGAGGTGATGTAAAAAGTTGGCTCCTGCATTTAAACCCTGAGCCACAGGGCTCAGGACTAGGCTCCAGCGCCTGCAGCGCTGCATCTGCAGACTGAGCTGGGCGAGGTGGTGGGCCTGGGAAAGGGGCGCGGGGCTGATGCCCTTGGGGGCCCCGCCCCCTGCCCGCCTGCGCTCTGGGGCTCCCCGCGCCCTCCCCCTGATCCTCCCCCAGGCCCTCCCCCACGCCCCCCCCAGCCCTGGCCTCCTTTCCTGCCCCCCCGCGGCCGTCGGGGGGAGCAGCGACACCCCCACCCTCACCCCCACCCCGGGTCGGGGCGCCCCCTGGACCCCGGGCACCCGGGTCGCAGGGATCGGTCGCGCTCGCGCTCGAGGAAGGAACAGAGGGTTCCCGCGGCCCGAGCCACCCCTGGGACCTTGGAGACATCCAGGCCGCTCCCTCCGCCCCCCGCCCGGCTAGGAGTGCTGAGGACCGCGGGGACAGCCGGTCACCGGCCCGGAGGCCGCCCCAGGACAGTAACAGGGAGCCGCGGAGGGCGGGGCAGCGGATGTGCAGAGTGGAGGGGGGTGCGGTGTGGATGGGGGTGTGCAGTGTGGAGGGGGGGTGCAGTGTGGACCGGGGTGTGTGTGTGTGTGCAGTGTGGACATGGGGTGTGCAGTGTGGACGGGGGGTGTGCAGTGTGGACGGGGGGGTGTGCAGTGTGGACATGGGGTGTGCAGTGTGGACGGGAGGTGTGCAGTGTGGACGGGGGGGTGTGCAGTGTGGACAGGGGGTGTGCAGTATGGACAGGGGGTGCAGTGTGGACGTGGGGGTGTGCAGTGTGGACAGGGGGTGCAGTGTGGATGAGGGTGTGCAGGGTGGACCTGGGGGTGCAGTGTGGATGGGGGTGTGCAGTGTGGAGGGGGGGGTGCAGTGTGGACCGGGGTGTGTGTGTGCAGTGTGAACATGGGGTGTGCAGTGTGGACGGGGGGTGTGCAGTGTGGACAGGGGGTGTGCAGTGTAGACAGGGGGTGCAGTGTGGACGAGGGTGTGCAGGGTGGACCTGGGGGTGCAGTGTGGACGGGGGGTGTGCAGTGTGGACAGGGTGTGCAGTGTGCACAGGGGGTGCAGTGTGGACATGGGGGTGTGCAGTGTGGAGGGAGTGTGTGTGTGCAGTGTGGACATGGGGTGTGCAGCGTGGACGTGGGGGTGTGCAGTGTGGAGAGGGGGCGCCTGCGGGTACCTTGCAGCCCCCACCCTCACAGTCCTTCCTCCCCAGCCGCGCTGCTGTGTCCCATCCAAGGTTTCTCCAGGGGACAGCAATGCGCCTAAGAACGCTGAACTTCGTGCCCGGGCTTCCCTTACCACCTGGTTCTCGGCCGAGGAATAAGACCTGAGTAACAAAGCTTAGCCGGAAGCCTGCTTTTCCTTCGTACAGCCCAGCTCCATGCTGGTTCAGCGTCCTGTGTCAGGTGAAATTATTCATGAGGCTCCGAGCAGAGTTGGTAAGTCTTACCCCTTCCTCCTAGAAATTCCAAGTGGATTTAAATCACTCCCTGGTTGCTGCAGAGGGTCTGTGTTTTATGGGACTTGTCTACTGAGCTTTGAAGTATTTGCTCACCAAATCTGCTTCTCAGCTTCCAGCTCCTGGATAAATTACCCGCCCTTCTCTCTGCTGCCACTCCCCCTGCCCCCTCGAGTGGGAACAGTGGAGACGTTCCCCGGACGATCGCTTGGAATGAGAGCTCCAGGACATGGAGTCCGTTGCCAGGCCTGGGACACCCATGTGCTGCATGCTTGAAAGAGAGATTTCAGATGTCTAACGGATCGTGCAGGGAATTGGGGCCTTTGGACCTTATGCTGTGCACAGATTTATCCCTTTCTCACAGGATCGCTTAACTAGTGTCACCATTTAGTATCAAGCCTGGTCGGTCGCCTTGTCAGGAAAATGGCCATTAGCACACTCATACTTTACTCATACGTTAGAGAACACATTAAAATCCTCGTGTTGAAAACATCTTGGGGCTTCTGTGAGGATTGCCACTTGCCAGAGGTTAGTGTTAATTGATGTCAGGCAGGTCTGTTGCAAAGACTGTAGACTTTTATTTATTTTTTGTTTGGTTAGGGCTAGAGAGGGTAAAGAGAAAACGGGCAGCTAAGGGCCTTTGGGGAGCCAGGAGGCATTTTGCATCATCTGCTAAGCTACTTAAAAAAGCGTGGTCACCCGGCCTTCTGGATGCTCCAGACGGGACGTGGCGAAGGTGTGCTTTCAGGGGTCTGCCCTTATGCTCCCCGTGCCTAACAGGCCACTAAAATCACCATTCTTCTCATTTGCACAATGTGCTCAAGAGATAATTAAAGACTTCCCAGGAGACTCAGGAGCAGCCACCGCTGGAGTTGAGATAGGTCACGTTCCTACGATTCACCTCACCAGGGGCCTCAGCTGCACAGGGAGTCCTTGATTCTCCAGCTGGGCCTTCCCAGGAAAAGGACAAGGACTCTGTGACCCTCTTCTTATTTGGAATTTTACTAAAACAACATCATCGACAACAACAAAAAAGAAAAACAAACAAGAAATCAAAATACACAAAAGCATAGACATCTGGCAGGTTTACAAAGCGCAGATTTCTTACCCTAAATTAATTAAAGCCTGTCAGACTTGGCTGATGCTGGCTGGCTCTGGCTGGGCTCACGGCTTCGGATTCCTTGTCGCCCACATCACTGCTGATTCATCCGAGGAGGGAGTTCCTGCCACTCTGCTCCCTGGTCGTCTTCAGGGGCCTCCAGCTTGGCTGGACTCCCACTTCGGAGCATGTCCCAGTGCAGAGTCGAGGTCCCTCCCTGCGCCTTTTGGCAGCCCTGGGATTTAACGGAGTGGCAGGCGGGAAGTTGGGGCCCTCACCTGTCACTCTCCGCTCCCAGGCAGCCAGCCCAGGCAGCAGGCCCCGCCGCACCCATCCAGACCTGCCTACTTGGTACCCACCCCTCCCCTCCCCACCTCTCCTTAGCCAGCCAGCACCGCTGAAAACCACCTGTTTTGTGTTTTGAAAGCCTGCCTGGAAGCACCCCCATCCTCCACCCTCTCAGACCTCCCACTGAGTTCCAGTTTCCTGTGCAAACTCCAGATTTAAGTCCTCGAGTCGGTTGAAGAACAGAAGAGCCCGCTGCCTATTCAGTCCTCTCCTTCCTGGGGCAGAAATACAAAAAACGCCCGGGAGGCGGCGGGGGGGGGGGGCGGTTTGCCAGTGGTCCACTGTCAGGGCAAGAGCTGTCTTGTAAAGTCCTAAGTCTGGCAGCCCCTGGGTGGGGGCGCGGGGGGATGTCCTCAGACTTGTCAAGGTCATCTCTGCAGGGCCCCACGTCACTGATTAGTCCCCTCAAATGTTCTAGAAACAATTTCACGGGCAAAAACCATGCTGGTGCCATGCCCTGTGCTATGAAATGTCGACCAGGGGTAAACAGATGCACAGACACACACGGAGGAAACTTAAAGTTCCTGACTGGCAGTTTCCGAAAGTTCTGGTGATGCTAATTTGTTCAATGATGTTTTTAGCTTTCTGCCAGCATTTGCTACCAGCTAAGTGGGAGCAGGTGCCACGGCCTGGAGGAAAACTTTTGGAAGATAAAAAGCTTAGAAGTGACAAAGCTGTCCCCGTGTGGTAGACAGAACAGTGGCCCTCCAGGAGTTACCTCCTCATCCACAGAACCCGTGAAGGTGTCGCCTTACCCGGCAAAAGGGACTTTGCAGATGGGATAACACTGATGGTCCTGAGATGGGAAGATGGCCCCGGGGCGGGGGGGCGGGGGGAGGCAGTGGGATCACAAGTGTCTTTATAAGTGAAAGGAGGAGGCGGCAGCAGCAGAGTCGGAGAGATGGTGGACTGCTGGCTTCGAAGATGGAGAAAGAGGCCAAAAGAATGCATGAAGCCTCTAGAAGATGGAGAAGGAAAGGGAATGGATCCTCCTCCAGAGCCTCCAGAAGAAATGCAACCCACCCACATGTTGATTTTAGCCCAGCGAGCCCCAGTTCAGACTTCTGACTTCTAGAACTGTGGGATAATAAATTTGCATGATTTTAAGTCGCGAAGTTTGTGGTAATTTGTTACAATGACAACAGGAAATCGGTATTCTCCCGTAACTGTTTATGGGACTTGGATTTGACGGGAGCGCTTGGGTACAATGTGAAGAATTAAAACACAACATCCCGTTCACTCATTTTATTTATTTATTTATTTATTTATTTTTTTTATTGGAGTTTGATTTGCCAACACATAGCATCACACCCAGTGCTCATCCCGCCAAGTGCCCCCCTCAGTGCCCGTCACCCAGTCGCCCCCACCCCCTGCCCACTTCCCCTTCCCCCACCCCTAGTTCGTTTCCCAGAGTTAGGTGTCTCTCATGTTCTGTCTCCCTCACTGATATTTTCACTCATTTTCTCTCCTTTCCCTTTATTTCCTTTCACTAATTTTTATATTCCCCAAATGAATGAGACCATACAATGTTTGTCCTTCTCCAATTGACTTATTCCACTTGTTTCTTGAGCTGCCGTCTGTCACTCCCTCGCCGCCGACACTAGGTCGGGTCGGTGCTTGGCCACTGATGCACCAGTGAGAACTTTCTGCAGTGGGTGCCATGGGCGCTCAGCCACACTGAGGCTCAGGCCCGCCCAGGGCCGTCCCTGCGGGCCCCGCGCCGCCCTGCTGCTGGGACAGAAAGGGACAGAAGTCCCGGCTGGTGCCTCCGGCCGTTCGGTGCCCGTCGTCGGGAGGAGCTCACAAGCACTGCCTTGGGTCCCGGGGCTGCCGTCCCAGGAGCCCCGTCGGTGGGCCGGCGCTGCGGTGCAGGCGGTGAGCATGCTGCCGCCTGGGAAGCGCCCTTGGGCTGCAGACAAGGTGGGGGCTGCGCCAGGGGCGCCGCTGGGCAGGATGCCCACGTATTCAGAAGTCCCAGGGTGCAGAGGTTGGGGCCACTCTGTCCCCACGCCGCCTGCCAGGTTGCCCCACACGAGCTCGAGGGCAAGCAGGGCCAAGGCAGGGCCGCGGCCGCTGGGCACCTTGCCTGCTCGGCGTCGTGGTCCCGAATGCCTCCGCGTCGCCTCCGGGGCTGGAGAACCCTCTGGATGCCGTGTGTTCCAGCGAGAGAGCAGCCGTGCTGGCGACGGAGGCCTCGCCCGCCCCTGGCTTCTCCGCCTCGGGGGCAGGGGCCAAGCCAGGGCCCGGAGTCCCGCCCGGGAGCAGCCCAGAAAAAACTTGCTCTGAGTGGTTCAGTGAGCTCGGAGCTAGAAATCGTACATTTATTTTGCTCTATGACAGTATAATTAGCTTTTCCTCTTGTGAGGAATGAAAGGGCAGCGTGCTTTCTGACAGCTGTGGGAGCTGCCTTCCTGCCTGGATAAGTCTAGTATCCCCCGATATTGCCACACCTGTTTAAACAAGGAACAAACTAGGTATTTATTTGAAGTTCAAGAGGCCATATGAGCCACGGCCTAAATATAGGCCTGGATATAATTATAAAGATACTTAATTCTTTGTTCTGAAAGACTTTTGCAGCCCGCTGTTCTCGCAGAGGCTCTGGCCGTTTCCTTAAACGTGTGTGCTTCTCAGAAGAAGGAAAGGCCTGGGTGGGGAGGCCTCGTGGGGGGCAGGGTGCGTGTCCTCGGAGCAGGGAGAGACAACTCCCCGATCTTGTTGACCATCGGACTCTCCGGTTAGACGCGGACACAGATGCGGATCTCTGGGTGCTCCCTGGGCGAGTCTTCCCTCGGGCTTGGGATGGAGCCTGGATCTTATAGCTCCCCAGCTGGGGTTTGGAAGCCCCGATCCCGTGGTCCCGGCGTGCTTGAATTGAAGGTCTGTGCAGGGCAGAGTGGGGGCATGCGTGTCTGGATCCCACTGGAGAAGGCTCGTGGCCCACCGCGTTTCCTGCTTTGTCCTGGAGGGGGAGCTGCTGCCGTTCTGAGGGAAGTCAGCCTGGTCCCCGCAGGCCCAGGGCAGAGGGCACTGGGTGTGGGAGGAACTGGAGCCTGGGACACTGGCCAAGAAGCAAGTGCCGAGAGGCAGATGCAAAGAGCAGAGCCTGGACGTGGGCCAGGGAGGGGCAGATTCCAGCAGGGTGGATCATGTCCCCTTGGGGCCTGGGGGAGAGGGAGGAGGAGCTCTGGGTTTGCAGTGGTGGCTCTGCAGACAGACCTGGAACTCGGGGTCTGAAGTGTGACAGTGACCTGTGGCTCCAGGCGGGGAGGCTCACTGACTGGGTGACCTCCAGTATGCCTCCTCCCCACCAGTGTCCCCATAGGGGCTCCCCTGCTAGCCTGGCCAGTGCCCCTGAGCGGCGCCCACATGCCCAGGACAGGGAGCTCCCTGCTGCTGCGCCCAGAGCATGAGGCCAGAAGGTGACATTTGTGAGACAAGGGGTTTCAGCACCTCCAGGGCAAAATGCCTTGCAGATATTTGCAGAACGTCTTAGTGACAATTGAACATATGCAAATGAGTGATGAAAAACAAAGCCAAGAGTGAATCTGCATGATTAGGCAGAGGCAGAGGTAGACTTTTACTTTTTGGCGATAGCGGGAAGGAACAGTGACACAAGCTCGTGAGAAAGCATTAGACGCATGGAGCCAGACCCATTTTCCCACGGTGGCTCGGCTCTGCCACGTGAGTTTCAGAAGTGCACGGTGCCACTGTCTGGGACGGTGAAATGGCGTCTCAGGCAAGTAGTTTGCTGCTTCTGAGTGCAGTGCGCTTACTGAAGTCACCCAGAAATCATTACAAGATCTTTTCTGACCCATTTTTTTTAAATGATTGAAAACATGCGGGGAATCTGATTTCCCATGTTTAGACAAAGCTCCATGTGACCCCTTTTAAAGAATAATAGCAACATAAAGACACACTTCACTCCATTCTCATTTAAGAGGACTCCTTGCAGGGACACGTGACTAGTTTTAGCCACTAAACTGTGAAATGAAAAAAAATAAAAATAAAATAAAATAAAATAAATAAAAACTGTGAAATGTCTTCTCTCACCAGATCCTGAATCTGCCGGAGCCACGACCTTGGGCCTGTTGGCTTTCACTGTAAGAAACAAATGTCTGCTGTTGGTAAGCCACCAAGTTTAAGGGAATTTTGTTATAGCAGCCAACACGGACTCAGACCACGGATGTTTGCATTCTTTCTAGTTTCCACTCTTGCTTCCAAGGCTGTGGTCGATACCCCTTCAGTATCTCTTCGTGCTCGTGCGTGAGAGTTTCTGCAGGGGACCTAGCAAGAAGTGGAATTATTGGCTCACAAAGGATAGCGATTGTCGGTACGGCTTGATATTGCCAAACGATTCTCAAAGAGGCCGGACAACGTCATACTGAGGGCAGCAATTTTTGGAGCTTACGTTTTATGCTCATATCTTTGCCCTGGGGCCTCATGTAGACAATGTCATGCATTCACCTTTAGAAATCTTCTAGACTAACTCCTCTGATCCTAGATAGCTGTGTTGTGACACTTGAAAGTCTTTCCCGCCCCCCCAGAAAAAGACATATTCATTGCAAAAAATTAAGACAATTCATACACGCTTGAAGAACAAGGTAATAATCACTTGCTGTCCTAGCACTCAAAGAAAACCACTATTAACATTTTGATGAATATCCTTCCAAACATTTCTGGTGCAAATGGATATGTGTGCAGCGTTACATGAATGGAATCAGGCAGGCTGGTTTGTCCCCTGCCTTTTCACTCAACAGGCTGCTTTGAACACCTTGAGATAGTTTTCCAAATCTACAGAACTCCTTGATTTCCTCTGGCTTGGGGTTGCTTTGAGGTTAGAAGACGGGAGGAGAGAGAGCTAACAGTGGAGAGGGGCTTGGTCCATGCTCCATCCGATCTCCTCATCCCCACCGTCCCGGGAGGCAGGCGCCACCACCCATCCTACCAATGGGGAAATTAAGGTCAGAGCAACAGAAGCAAGGGGCTCAGAATTCAGTAAGGTCTCCCCCTCGTCCCGCTGCATCTACTCCCCTGCTCACCCCTCCTCACCTCCCATCGGGCGCCCTCAGTCCTCTATGGATGCAAAGGGTGAAGGGACGTGGAGACTCAGAAGCTAGGAGGCTCACATCTCATCACAACCTTTCTGAAGCCAACAGGGTGAGAATATAAAACACTTGCCTCATGGAGGTAGGCGTCTGCTTCCCCTCTTCCCACCTCAGGCAAGGCAGCAGCAGTGTATTCCTGAAGACCCTCTGAGGGGCCTTAATCTGGAAACATCTCAGAGGAGAGGGTCAAGGGCCATGCCTTGACCAGGTGGAAGCAGCTAGACCCTGAGAAAGGGCTCTATGCAATCCCAGACTGGCAGGGGTAGGAGGGCCAGGGAAGGGGAGGCAGAGCGTGGGTAGCAGGTGGTCGCCCGTCTGTAGTAGGTGCCTCTCTGAGCCACCAGGAGTGCCCAGAAGACAGATGGTGAGGAGCTGGGTCAGCGTGGCTTAACATAGCCAAAGGAGCAGTGGCAAAGAGGAAAGCCGTCCGGGCCCGAGGACACGGCCTCCCTTCCCACCCTGGCATTGGGAAGCACCATGCAAGTCCAGGTTTCTCGTAGGCTCCCAGGCTTGGGGGAGGAAACACCCAAATTTTATGGATGCAAAGTTTTATTTTGGAGAAATGAAGGAATGTGCCATTCCTTGGATTTGATGTTGCGGCCTAAAACGCAGGGCTGCTGACATAGGTGTGTGACATGTGCAGTGCCCCAGGGCCTCATGCCCCACCGGGGCTCCTACTAGGAGGAGCCCGGCCTGTGATCTGCTGCGCTGCCATCACCATCTTGAACGTCTCCATAATTGTTGGGTAAGGAGCCGCACGTTCTCATTCTGCTCTCGTGCAGATTACGTAGCTGGCCCGTGAAAATGCTTGCCAGCTGCATCCCTGCCTCCCTGCCTCCCTGCATCCCTGCCTCCCTGCCTCCCTGCATCCCTGCATCCCTGCCTCCTGTGTGGCAGCCATTCCCGAAGCCTTGGGGCTGTAGGAGCAGCCCTCCCTGAAGGCCGGGCGCCAGGGGGAGTGCGAACCGCTGTCGCCCATCACCTGCAGGCCCCACGCCACCACTGCTGCTCCGTTTCTGTACCTGGGCTCCTCCAGCGGGGAGTTGGTTACATACACCTGTCCCGTGAAAATGGGCCGAAATGTCCACCTAACACGTATGGTTATGACATGACATGAGACCCTTGGCAGTACGTAGACAGGTGGCCAAGGTGAGAGCGGATCAGCGGGGCTGGCGGCCACGGGCGGCTTCGGTGGGCTCCGGTGGAGAAGGCTCATGAGTCCCAGGGAGCCCCGACCAGTCCCACGTGCCCCGGGGGGCCCAGGCTGCTCCCCCGAGCGGGCCTTCCTCCCCACGGGCTCCCCTCTTGGTTTCTGGCCTGGAATGTGCACAGGTCTGCAGGAGCCATACGTCAGGCTAGAGTCCGTATGTCTGGAACTGGATCATCTGCTTCCAAGGCCGTTAGATCATAATGTTTATAAGTTTCTCAGTTGGTTCCCAGGTTCTTGGAGCTTAAATGACTGCTTTATGGAGAAAAGACACTTTTTTCCAAGGTTCCAAGATTCACCTTGTGCTGGCTGGAAGCTCACCCTGCAAGTAGCTGGGTGTCCGTGGTGCTGGACAGAGATGTCCCCCAGATGAGGGCCTGGTGTGACGGGGTGGCCAGGGCCCGGGAGACCAGGGTGCAGCGCCCCTGAGTCGCAGACCCCTCCGTGCGCCCACGGCAGCCCACGTTCTCTGTAGGCGGCACGGGACAGTTGCCTCGTTTCTTACCAGTGGCCTTAATCACCTCCCCGCCCCCCCGGCCCCGGTGTATCCAGCACAGGCCAAGTGCTCAGGGGATGGGAGGTCTCCATGCTTGAGTTCATTACATACTCGGGGCTTCTGGGCGCTGCTCTACACCTCTCCCGTGGGCGACTCTGTTCAACTCTCAGCTGTCCAGTGGAGTTTTGAGGGTTTCTTTCAAACGACAAGAAAAAATCATCGAGAGGCCAGAGACACTGATGTAGGCTGGCAAGTGCTGGAGCCCAAATTCAAAGCCCAGCTGGGACAGCCAGTTGGTCCCACGCTTGCTTATCTACCCGGCAGGTTGGTAGAAAGGGGAGGCTAATTACAGCAAGGACCCCAGAGCGCAGGTGCAGGCTGACACCCAGGCGTGAGAGAGGCCAGGAGGCAGCAGCCTCGTAGGGAGATGGTGATGCCAAGCCGCAGGGGGAGCCGGGCACCCTGAACCTCCCAGGCAGTGACCAGGGCTGGGCACCACAGGAGGTGCCAGAAACAGGTGCGCAACGAGTGGACAGAGACCACCTGGGCACGGCCAGGTGCAGGTCACTCGGCCGGACTTAGGGTGCAGCTCCCCAAAGGCATGGGGCAGCCTCTACCCAGTCCAGCAGAGACTTGAGGGGATCTCAGCAGAGGGCTTGCTCTGTCTTGTGCCCTAATGATGGAGTAAGAGGCAGGTGCAAAGGGCCTGCTCCGGGTGCTTGGGACAGCCGTCCGAGCCAGGCAGGCGGGCGGCCACATCCAGTGCAAGCACGGCAGCATTTGGGCGAGGCTCTGGAGATGCCACGGAGGGGGATCAGAAACACAATGTTGGCGATGGCCTGTGTTGATTCTAGTCCGGCTCCGCTGCGAGCTGACGTCCGCTGCGGCCGGTGAGGAGGGGAATGCAGCAGACAAGTTAGTGCAGGGAGCAGCCCGCATGGCGAGGACGGGACACACAGGACGCACGTGTGGAGCATTCAAGGGAGCCCTCGAACCTGCAGGAAGAGGCGTGCTGCGGCCGCAGCCTTTCCAGGAGCAGAAGCTGGATGTCAGTGTCCCCTGAGTACATCCAGACCCTGCTCTGGGCTGCGGTGACCAGGAATGCGCATTACACTGACACGTAGGCAGCCGGGGCCGGGCTGGCAGCATCCCTGAGCATCGCTGCCACCATGGTCTGGGTGGTCTAGGGGGGCTTTTTGGAGGACGGGAACCTTGAGCTAATCCTTCAAGAATGGGGGGGAATTAAAAACACATGCAGACAAGGGGCGATGGTGAGAGATGGAGAGATCTGAACTTCTAAAGGTATTTTAAAATAGGGATAGGGCAGCCTGGGGGGCTCAGCGGTTTAGCGCTGCCTTCAGTCCAGGGTGTGACCCCAGAGTCCCGGGATCGAGTCCCACGTCGGGCTCCCTACATGGAGCCTGCTTCTCCCTCTGCCTGTGTCTCTGCCTCTCTCTCTCTCTCTCTCTCTCTGCCTCTCATGAATAAATAAGTAAAATCTTTTTAAAAATATTTTAAAATAAATAAATAAAATAAAATAGGGATAGTCGCAAATAGTGTGGATACTATGATTCCTTTTTTTCTTAAAAACATGTACAAATAGGGGCACCCGGGTGGACTGGTCAGTTAAGAATACAGCTCAGTTTCAGTTCAGGTCATGACCTCAGGGCCCTGGGATCAAGCCCCACGTTGGACTCCGTTGCTCAGTGGGGAGTCAGCCTCTCTCCTTCTGGCCCTTCCCCTGCTCACGCATATACGCATGCTCTCTCTCTTTCTCTCTCTCTGTCTCTCAAGTAAATTAATATTTTTTAAAAGTATGACTGTATATACATATGCATATAAATGCTCAAATATTAATGACATATGGAACAATATTTATTAAAATATTAGCTATGTTGTCATCATTGGGTGGGTTTTACTTCTTTTTGCTTATCTGTATTTTCCAATTGTTTCCCAATAAGCACATATTACTCATGTGAGGTAGGGAATATAGGCCGCCCTAAGTCCTGTCCGTATGTAAATGCTTCATGTCAGAAGCTGCTATCTGGTGTAAGTTGGAATTCTTCTAAGGTGTTACCGGAATAGCAGATTTCCCCGGTTCCTGGGGCTCGTAACATGATGCCTTCTGAGCGTGCCCTCTGTAGGTTTGAGTTTGTCTCCACACGGTGCCAGCTGGTGAAATGGAATCACGATAGTACCTCCCTCCTAGGTTCCTCCTGAACTCGATAAATGTTATTATTGGCTTCTCTCCCCCGCCCCTCCACACACACCAGAATCTTAGGTGCGTAGCCCTCTCAAGCTTGGACATGGAGGTGGTATAGACCCGCTAGGGCCTCTCACGACGTCACGTGCTTGTGAATGACCAGGAGATCTTGTTTGTTTGTTTGTTTGTTTGTTTGTTTGTTTGTTTAGATCTTGTTTAAATGGGAATTCTGACTCAGGAGGTCTGGGCCTGAGATTCTCCATTTCCATCACCTCTAGGTGATGTCCCGCTGCTGAGACAAGAAGGGAGGGATGTGTTAACGTCTTTTTACAAAGTCCAGGAACAAAATGCCCTCAAAGGTATCCAGATATTACCTATCACATGGATTCTCTGCTCCCTTGGACAGCTCTGTCATTCTAGCAGTAAACGTACACGCTTGCTCCTGTGCATGAGGCCCCGTGCTGAGTCCCGGGAAATCACGCTCTCTGTTACACGGCAGGGCCCCTACCCTTAAGGAGCTTGCATTCGTCAGCCTAAAAATGTAGGGAGCTGTGAAGAGAACGTACACCGGGTGCTACATGAGGGCTCCAGGCAGTGAATGAGAGCAAGATCCCAGGGTCTATTTTAAATTCTGTAAAGAACTCATGTCCACATGCTTACTTTGAAACGTTGAGGATTAACACATGCTCCAGATGCAGGATCGCATGAATAAGTCTTAACAGCTAATGGGAGTCATGTCTCTCTATATAAATATATGCTCCCATAGGATATGTGAGGTTGTGGGGTATTGTTTTCATAGTCGCAAGTCCTCCCCACTCCTTGTTGAATGGAAGCACCAGAGGCTGAGATATGGAAGTCATCTGGAACATGAATGCACAGGCTTGCGGCCATACCGCACCATTGTATCCATTGTTCGAGGAACATGTTTGTCTCATTTGGCTGTATTCTGTGTTCAGCTCCTGCTGTATTCCATTTGAAGATTATTATTTACTATGGAAACGGTGATGTCACGTTGGTGTGGGTGGAGCTCAGGCCATGAGTCAACACAAAATAGTTCATCACACAGGGTGCAAGTTACCATCAGGCCTAGGAGCTGCCAGTTTGTGCAGGCGCCCCTCCAGGTTTGCGTGGCGCAGCCTGACAGGCTGTGGGGTGGCACGCTTGGTTTCGAGAAAGTGTCCATATTGGGTATTTTGAATGGCACGCGTGGCCTGGCACAAGCAGGTGAGCCCTGCTGAAACCGGACACGGTCTGCCCACAGGAGCGACTGGAAAGGAGAGGTGATTTAATGGGGCGCGTTGAGATAGGTTGATCCACTGTTGGACGATGTTCTTGAGCGACGATTGCCCTAGGAAGTGACAGCCCTCTTTTAACATAAGGACTTTCCATCAGGTGGGGACACTTTGGAATGGGAACTCCTGGAAAATGGGGCTCTCCGGGAGTCCCTGGGGTTGAGCAGGACTGAGATTGGCAGCAAGTGCCATGGGGAGCCACGGGGCCACAGGCCCAGCTCATGGGGATGGGATGCCACCAAGCCTGCCCAATGGTATCAGCTGTTGTTAGCAGGTGCGAGTGATGTTCCGGACATTACATCCTCCGACTCTCTCAATAAGCTGTCTCTGTGAGCTGTGTGGTAGTGTCGCTTCCATGTCACAAGTGTGGAAACTGAGGCTTACGGAAGGCAAGAACTTGCCAAAGGTCATAACGGAATGATGGAGCAAAAGGAACCCGTTCTGACTCCAGAACCTACCTTATTAGACACCGTCCTAGGTCCTTAAAGAAAAAGACGAAATCTCCGAGTTTCCTATATTCTACTAAAAGTGTTCTGTTATCACTGGATCCGTGAAACACACACTGCGGTCTGTCGACAGAGCACCCATCAGATGTGTGTGGGGGGCTGGGAGCTGGAGGGGACCAAGTCCCTCTGCCGGTTGCCCTGGTGAAGGCAGTGACATCTCAGGCCAGGGTCTGTGCAGGATTACCATCACCTGATATGACAAAGCTCCCGTCAAGGCCTCGGGCATGTGCTAAGCAGCGCTCAGCAGGCGAGGGGGACTTTCCAGGGCTATATTCCAAGTCACTCAGCCAGTGAGGAGCCAAATGCTGCGGCTACAGGCATCAGCCCCTGATGGCTCTGCTCCTCCACATGCCGCCCAGGGACCTGGTGACTGCGTGAGCCCGAGGGCACCCGTGGTGGGGGGCTGCAAGCTGGGGGGAGATGGAGGCCGGGCCTCCACTGGATTCGCAGCCACTTAGCGTTGCTCCTGCAGGGACACACTCCTCCTCTCAGCTCCCAGAGCCTTCTCCTCGCACGGTTTGCCCCTGCGTTAGTCACCTCTGCACACACCTGAGTACACCGAGTGTTCCCCTTGTGCCAAACGTGGGGCCTTTGGGTGGCAGGGAGGGGTCAGCGGGCCATCTGCCTGAGGCCCCTGCCCGAGGGAGACGTTTGGCAAGGAGGAGGCTGCGATGTCACAGGCGCTGATTTCACCCGCAGACTCCCCCTTTAAGTCTTTGCTTACGAATTGACAGCTCAAAGCAGAAAACAAAGATGAAAGCCCTCTGTCTAGAAGCTCAAGGACAACCAGTCCTCTGCTTCTAATGGCATCTGGGTCTGAGAGGAAGGGGTTCAGCCCCCGAGGTCCGAGGCCGAGTCTGGATGAGCTGTGTGCCCTGGTAAGGGTGATGGGTATTGAAAAAGGGCTTTGTGACTCTGACGTCATACCTGAGTGTGAGCTGCTGTTTTAATTACAGAAAATACGAGTCTTAGAAAACAACCAAGAGGGGGCACCTGGGGGCTCAGTGGTTGAGCGTCTGCCTTTGGTTCAGGTCGTGATTCCGGAGTCCTGGGATCGAATCCTGCGTCAGGCTCCCTGCAGGGAGCCTGCTTCTCCCTCTGCCTGTGTCTCTGCCCTGCCCTCCATGTGTGTGTGTGTCTTTCTCATGAATAAATAAATAAAATCTTTTTTTAAAAAATAGCCAAGAAAGGAAGTTCAGGAACTGGGGCAGATTAGAAGTAACATTGGGGGTTCTGTAAGCCAACCAGGAATCCCACATGATACAGTGCCTTCATTTTCCCCCCTGGGCAGATTGTTGGTTTCCAGATTCCCTTTTCAGCTCTTTTGAGGGGGGGCGGGGAGCCTTAAGGCACACTCGTGTGTTTACTGTCCTCTGCGTCTCTGGGTTTCTCCGCGCCCCCTCCCCCCCGAGGGCTCTGACATAAGTCTGTGCAGCTTCTGCCCCGGGTAGCTGCAGGGGACACTGTTCACAGCAAAGTCTCTGTGAGTCGGACCGTTGGTTCTTGAACTTGGGTGCACGCTGGAGTCACCTGGGAACTTTAAACATCATTGACATCTCGGGCCCTCCTCTAGAGAGTCTGGTTCACTGGGTCTTGGAGGCAGCCTGGGCATCGGGACTCGTCAGGCTGCTCAGGTGGCTCTAACATGCAGCCCTGCATGAGAGCCACGGGATTAGGCTCTACTGTAAGTGGCGGCCGCGGCGGGGAGGGGGGGGGGGCGGGGAGTGTGGCACGGTCTCTCAGCCCCTCTGATGGGCCCTGCCCATACGTGTGTGTCATCTTCAGTGACCTGAACGTGCCAGTAGGGGAGATCACAGACTAACCACATGCTTCTCTGCCTTTTGAGTCATGGTTTCCCTTGGGTTGGGATTGGGGCTGAGGAGAGCGTAGGTACTGACCTCTGAGCCTTTGAAGACTCCCTCTTACTTCCTGCATCCTTCCGAGGGCTGAGGGAGAGGCAGGCGTCTAGGCCGGCTGCAAACCCGAGGTTCGTCAAGCCCGGCTTCGGAGGCTGCATAACTCTGGTGCTCTGCCCAGGGGGAGCATGCTGTTTTGATCTCCTGGCTGAGTGATTTAGGCCCTCAGAAGAATCTGGCTTATTTCCCCTGGTGCCTAGGTTATAAATCAGCCACTGTTAGCAGCTGTGTTTTACTCTTTCGGGCCACAAGGGAACTGTAGTAGTTTTTACTGAATTAGCAACTTAATTGCACTAAATATAGCACTAATGCCCCCAAAAAGTTATGGCAGCTCCCAGCGGCGTCTGGCTTCCTCTGTTCCTCCCCCTTCGCCCCCCACCGCCACCCCCCGAAAACTCAGAGAACAAGTTAACCTCTGAACGCTTCGAGTTATTAAATCCCAGCTTCTGGAATGAATGCACTTGGTTTTGAATATGTCGGTATCATTAAATCCTGCCCTGTGACGGTCATGTCACCGTTAATGTCCTTCAAATGTGAGGATGGGGGACATGACAACCCGACAAAAACGCAGAGAAATGAGACCCACGTGTGGCGCCCTGAGGTCCCGGTTCGGCGGCCCGGTCGGAAGCTGGCCTGCCTCGCCCACCAGGCGCTCGGGAACCGCTGGAGCTGCCGCCGCGGACTGCACCTGCCGCCGGGGAACTGCCAGGCCGGCGTCTTTGGCTGAAACCTTGCCTCTGGCCCGTGGACTCGGACTTGGCGCTCCAAAGTTAGTATTTCTAGTTCAGCAGAGGGATTCAAAACACACATTTTCTGAAAAGTTCCACATTCTTGAGCAGACAGTTGAATGTAGACTGAGCAAGAGGGAGAGGACCAAGGATGGGAGAGGCTGCTGGGGCGCCCCGGGATTGATGCCACCCCGTTCCCCAGTAATGAAGCAGCAGCAACAAAAAACAACTCTGTGTCCCAGGATCCCTTTGCAGCTCGGTAAAGCCATGGACCACATCTGGCCAGTGAGGAGGAAGTGGAAGTACAGCACGGAACTTCCAGGAAGGCTCTCTCTACGAGGATCGAATCGGGTGCGATTTGTGTCCTTCTCTCCGTCTTCTCCTCCTTCCTTCTGCCTCCTGGCGTGTGGACATAACGCCACGCGTCCGCAGCCACCGTGGACCATAAGAGGACTTCGAGGAGGGAAGCAGGGCGCCAACTAAAGATGCCACAAAGACAGGAGTCCGGGTCCCTGAGCATCGGGATCAGCCCCATACGACCGACGTCTGAGCTTTTTATAGGGAAGAGAGGAAGAAACTTCTCGTTTGAGTTAATGTCATTTGGGGGTTTTAGTTACATGAAAACAAATCTACTTCTGAGTGATAGACTCTGGTAGGGCAAAATTAACGGAAAAGTTGGCTCTCAGTCTGTGTTAGCACATTTGGCCTATGGGTGTTCCCCTGATAGAGCGAACGGCATCCTTTGAGAAAATGTACGTAACTATGTCTTATGCTCGGTGAGGTTAAGCAGCTTGCCCGACGTCACCTAGCTAACAGCGCCAGCGCCAGCGCCAGCACTGATCCCACCTGTGCTCATACTTGACCCCACTTGCCCTGTCACAGGAGCATGACTTACTAATCGCAAGTCTGCAGACTTTGGAGGGCTTTTTTTAAAAGATTTTATTCATGGGTGCCTGGGTGGCCCAGTCGACTGAACATCTACCTTCCACTCGGGTCATGATCTCAAGGTCCTGGGATGACTCCTGCTAGGCAGGGAGTCTGCTTCTTTCTCTCCCTATCAAGATATTTGTTTGTTTGTTTGTTTGTTTGTTTATTTAATAGAGCACAAGCAGGGGGAACAGGAGAGGGAGAAGCAGACTCCCCGCCAAGCAGGGAGCTCCATGTGGGGCTCCATCCCAGGACCCCAGGATCATGACCTGAGCCAAAGGCAGATGCTTCACTGACTGAGCCACCCAGGTGCCCCCAGACTTTGTGGTTTTTTGTTTTTATTTTTATTTTTTTTATTTTTTTATTTTTTGACTTTGTGTTTTTGATCAACATTATCATCACGTTTAATCCTCGGCAGGCTGTGTATCGGTCAGTTCTGGCCTGAATCCACCCCAGACCCGAGGAGCCTGGGAGAAACTTGGTTACTCCAGACACGTTGCCCCTTCTGGAGTCTGCCAGCCTTTACGAGTAAGGCTTTTGTCCATCTCTCCTTCACCTAGTCCCCACCTGTGATGCTCCCAGTCAATGCTTATAGACTCTGCATAACAGGAGGGAGGAGGTTCATGAGAAGTTACTTTTGCTTAGAAGATTTTATTAACAGGTGGTTCTGTGGACGGGGTTCGTTGGCCTTCTCCAGCTGTGCGTTCCCATCAGGTCAGTTACTGTATTGAGAGAGCGCTCGATAACTGACGTGGCTGATCATGGAAATGAGATTTGTCAACCCATCAACATTAAGAAGAAGGGAGAGAGAAGCCTCTTTGTTTATTTGGGCCATTCTGGTTCAATGAGTGAGGGTGACAATGAAATTTAAGTCCTGCCCCAGAAATACCAACGAAGTGACAAGCTGTGTGCTCCTGTCTCTACACTGAGGATAGTCTGTTACCTTAACGTGGAGCCGGCAGCAGAGCTACGAGGGTCATGCTGGTTCCTGGAGCGAGGTGGCTGCGAGGGCAGGTGTACCCAGGGCCCAGCTCACCGCCTGCCAGTAGGATGAGCCTCCTGAGTTGACGGTTTGTTGTTTAAAGAGTTGAACAAATTTCTGAGTGCCTGTAATGCTGACCCTGAATAATGTTTTCTCAGTGTCATACCTTTTTTTTTTATTTTACTTATTTAGTCATGAGAGCAGAGAGAGAGAGGCAGAGACACAGGCAGAGGGAGAAGCAGAACTCGATCCCGGGGCTCCAGGATCACGCTCTGGGACAAAGGCAGACACTCAACTGCTGAGCCCCCCGGGCATCCCAGTGTCATACCTTAACATAGTGGTTGACGTGCGAGTGAAACCAATCATAAAAGTACATAAGACATAGTATATCTATTATATAATCACCTAAAGACGGGTCCTTTGTGCCTAATGTTAACACATGGTCACACTTGGAGGAAACAAATTAGGTTTCCCTACATGTAACAAAAAAATAAAAATCATGGTGGCCTAAACAAAATTTAAAACTTTTCTTCTCTTTGATCTGAAAGAAGTCTGCACAAGCAGGCAGCATCACATCATCGAGGACCCAGCCTATCCTGTCTTCCCTCTCCATCTTTGTGGCTTCTATTCCCAGAGTCCTCTCGTGGTCCGAGCTGGCTGCTGGGTGTCCTGTGACTACGTACAAGGTGTAGTCCTTCAGAATGACGAAAAGCAGGGAGTCAAAAAAGGAATTCCCCTACCTATGTATTTTCCAGGTGGTCTTTCTGGAACCCCTGTGCCAAAACTTGCACTTGTATCCAGTTGGCCAGAACTGCATGCTCAAACTTCACTGCAAAGGAGGCTAGGACCTCCTAGGTGGGCTCACTGCCACTGGGGCTTTTCTGCCCCTAATAATACAGGCTGGCCATTCTCAACACATTGGCTCTTGGAGATTGTTTATGCTCTTAAAATATATTAAGAAACCCAAAGAATTTTTGTTTATGTGGTATCTATTAAGACTTACCTTATTAGAAACTAAAACAAAAAAAAGATTAAATATTCATTTGTTTATTCATTAAAAAATTATAGTATCTATATCAAACCATCACATTGTACAGTTTAAAATCTTCTAATTTTACATGTTAGTTATACCTCAATAAACCTGGAAATAATTAAAATAGCTCCAGGACCTTCAAAAAAAATTAAAACATAAAGATAAAAATTTCAGGGGCACTTGGCTGGCTCAGTTGGAAAAGCATGCAACTCTTGATTGATCTTGGGATCATAAGGTCAAGTCCCAAGTTGGGTGTAGCAATTACTTAAATAAACAAACAATGAACTTTTAAAAAATAGAGAAAGTAAAATATAAATAAAATTGCAATTATATCCCCTTTATGTGTTAATAACATATTTTTTTCCAATGTGGAGAAAAAGGATGAGAAGAATGATATTTCTTTCCAATTTAGCAAATTAAAAAAAAAATACCAAATCTAACAAAAGACAGCCAGATTCTCATATCTGCTTCTGCACTGACTCTGTTGCAGTGTGTTGTTCTGGTTGAATTATATGAAGAGAATCTGGTTTCACACAGATGTGTGAGTTGGAAAATGGAGAAATGTTTTTAAACCTTTTCAGATAATCATAGATACTGTTCTTTGATACCACCCCGAAACTCACGTGGCAGTTTCTTTACGGCTAGTTGCAGTGTGGAATCTGAAATTGCATCCGTGACTATTTTGTACTCTGTTCCATTAAAATCCATTGGTCCATCTAGCACATTGAACACGTGTTTTATGTGCGTGAGGTTTTGTAAAATCACCTAGTGCTCATGTGGAAAATATTTGTTCACGGACTTATACAGACCTTTCAAATGTTGACACATTTCATTATATAACATTTTTTTAAAAATCACATTTTTAAGTGCCACTTCTATCTCAAAAATAAAGCCCACTTTTGGGGGAGTTGTCAAGCCTGTGATGACAAATACAAGTTTCAGGAAATTCCCATTTTCACTTCACAGGTTGGATGTCATCGTGGGCAACACAGCGTCAGTGACTTCCCTTGAAGTGACAGACTCACTCTGTTCAGTGTGGAGAGAATGCCGGCCACGTACGCGAGTCGAAGGCTTTGAGAACCACGGAGTGAGCCGGGAGGTCAGTCAGGGTGTCACTTGAGCCCAGGGACCAGAAAGGGGACCCTGCAGGTGAGTCGCTACGGCCTCCAAGGGGCCGAACGAGACACAGACACACTCTAGTCTAAATCTGTTCTCTTTGGAGCTTGGTAGATGGAGCCCTTCGCCATCTTTCTGCCTTCTGGAAAAATCTGACATGTTTTTGTGGCTCCTGTTCAGACTGTTGTGGGGTGGTGGCGTCCTTCCTGGCTGACGTGGGGTCAGGCCAGTCCCAGAGGCCCAGGAGGAAGAGCCCCGGGGGGACAGTGGGAAGGTCTCTGAGGGGCCAGAGCCAGAGCCCCGGGGGCCGCAGCGGGCACTGACATCCTTGCACAGCACCCAGAGGGCCGAAGGGTGGCAAATGCTGCATCGCTCATCCCGTAGCTCTTCTGGGGAGGAGCCAGCGCACCCTTGGGTCCACCTCCAAAGGTACGGAGGAAAACGAGCTGCTACTGCGGTGAGCAGTTTTCCCAAGGTGTGCGGGGGGGCTGGATGAGGGAGTGATGGACGAACCCCCCGAATCTGACTCATGGCTCTGCCGCTGACACCAATCCGGGTTGGCCTCACACTGAGCATGAGCCGCAGGGGGCTGCAGCAACAGCGTGTACGTGTGAAGAATCCACGCACGGGGGGAGCGACATGACGAGCACTCTGTCCTCTCCCCCGGGACCTTACGTGTGTGTCTGCGTAAAGGTGCTGCTCATAGCACAGCGCGCTTGTGCCCACGGGCACGTAAACACACCACGTCTACATCTGTGCGCCCTGTGTGCTCCTCTGTCGACGTGTAAGCAGCAGTGACCATGGAAATCATTTTGCCGGGGCCTCAAGAAGGTGACATTAACAGTAACAGCACATGGAGAGATATCATTTGCTTCTCTTCTTCCTCTATTCCAAAAATAATTTTTTTTAAGATTTTATTTATTTATTCACAAGAGACAGAGAGAGAGAGAGAGAGGCAGAGACACAGGCAGAGGGAGAAGCAGGCCCCATGCAGGGAGCCTGACGCGGGACTCGATCCCGGGTCTCCAGGGTCACGCCCTGGGCCGAAGGCAGGTGCTAAACCTCTGAGCCACCTGGGATGCCCCCAAAATAATTTTATGAGCAGGTAGGAAATGAACAATAAAATTTTTAAAATCATTAATTAACCTGGACTAAAGTGAAAAATGAGTCTCCCATCCTCTGCCTCAGAAATGATTATTACCAGTTCTTACATTACTCACCAAAATATATATATTTAAAAAGTGTACGCACACACACATTCCCTTTTTAAGAATTTATTAAAGTAATAAATGTAAGGATTCAAACAGGAAGATCTCGGACTTCTTACCTAAGCTTCATTTTCAGCCCCTTGTGTGTTAGCAGACTCCAGCACACATATTTGTGTCTATGATTTACACATGTGTAAGTTTTGTGCCGGAGGACAAATTCTTTGTTTCAGAAGAAAACTTCTGGAACCCAGAGCACTGATTTCCTTCCCAGTTCATCTGGTTATTAATCTTCTTAAAAGCTCAAGACAAATAAAATTCCCATATCTGAGACCTTTGTGGTATCCCAGAGGCAGGTGAGAATCATTCCCGTGGAGTTGTCTTCACGTTCTGATTTGTCATCAATTCTTAAGAGCCATCCAGTAAAGGTTTATTTAGTACAGCTCTCTGTTGATTTTATAACCAACTGCTGACTGCTTGGGACATAAAACTCTTGATGATTTACAGGTAGTAAATGGGCAAGAAATCCATAAATCACATTCTATGAGAGGGTATAGGTGAACACACACACAACCACTTCAAAGGAAGAGTGGTAGGCATGTCCAGAAAGTGCATATATTTCTAATTTGAGGAGAATTGGGAATTCATTGGTGAGAGGTCCATTATCAACAGCCCCCGTGAATTAAATTGTACCGGGTAGGGGATCCCTGGGTGGCGCAGCGGTTTGGCGCCTGCCTTTGGCCCAGGGCGCGATCCTGGAGACCTGGGATCGAATCCCACGTCGGGCTCCCGGTGCATGGGGCCTGTTTCTCCCTCTGCCTGTGTCTCTGCCTCTCTCTCTCTCTCTGTGTGACTATCATAAATAATTAAAGAAAAAAAAATAAATAAATTGTACCGGGTAATATTTTAATGTTCAGCAAAAGGCTTTGCCCTTTATTTATTTATTTAAGAGATTTATTTAATTTATGATATTGATTTATTTATTTGTGTGAGAGAGAGAGAGGGTGAGTAAGGGAAGGGGCAGAGAGAGAGGGAGAGAGAGCATCTCAAGCAGGGTCCCCACTGAGCAAGGAGCCCAGCATGGGGCAGGATCCCTGGACCCGGAGATCATGACCCCCCGGGCCAAATTCAAGAGTTGGAGGCTCAACCACCTGAGCCACCCAGATGCCTCTGCCTGCTATTTCTAAAAGAGGAGACTCTGGTTCCCACTTCTGAAATGTTTGGAGGAGTTTTCATCGAGACCTTACCCCGTAAATGATGAAACCTTCCCGAGAAGTTTTTTTTTTTTCCTACCAAGTCAAAAATGCTAAAGGTTGTCAGAGTCTTCAGATACTCTTGAAACTATTCTGCAACAGATATTTCTCAACGTGTAAACAGTCACTTAAAGATCTCTTTTTGTTTTCATGTATCTATTATTTTTAGCCCCGTGTTTAGAAAAATCTCTGGTAATATGCTAAAGTCTGAAAAAAATAAGTTTCTAATTCCCAAAAAGTCCTAGAGGTCCAGGGAAACTGACAGAGAAGGAGATACAAAGTGCAAAATCTTAAAAAACATTTTCATTTGGAAAGTGAAATTTAGTAAATATAAATCTGCTACCATGAATAATTTGCCTCCCAAAATACAGTATAACTAGAAATTTAGGATGCATTTAAGCAAAAAGCTGATATCACTTGGATCCCGATTCAAGCAAAATGAAAACGTAAAAATAAAATAGAGAAAATCGGGGTAAATTGAACACTGGCTAGATATTTGATGACATTAAGTGTAAATTTTTTAGACATACTAATGGTGTGATTTTTTTTTGAGTCTTTACCTTTTAAAGATATACAATGACATATTTTAGGATGATGTGATTTCCTTATAAAAATCCAGTTGGATGATACAAATATCAAAGCATCTTATGGTACACCTGAAACTCATAATGTTGTATGTCAGTTTTACCCCCATTTTTTAAAAAAAAGAAGAAAAAATCTTTTAAAAAATAAAAAGATGAAAAACCCTGAAAAAAGATCATAAAAATCCAGGTGGGGCTGGGACACCTGGATGGCTCAGCGGTTAAGCTCTGCTTTTGTCTCAGGGCATAATCCTGGAGTTCAGGGATCTAGTCCACGTCGGGCTCCCTGCATGGAGCCTGCTTCTCCCTCTGCCTGGGTCTCTGCCTCTCTCTCTGTCTCTCATGAATAAATAAATAAAATCTTTAAAAAATAAAAATCCAGTTGGGGGATTGTGCATGGGGCTGTAATTGCAGCAGGATTGGCCACAGGTTGAGGTTGGTGATGGCCACACAGGGTTCTATGTACTATTTTCTCTAGTCTTGTATTTGTTTGAAATTTTTCATAATGTAGAAAACACCAGAACAGTTAAGTTGAACCAGAGTGGTCCTGAATTATCTGTTTGAAAAGTTCTTCATTTCTCTCTCACACCCTGTCGTTCACCAGGAGCTGGGTGCCGGTTGTGTGCAGGGCCCTGCGTGAGACCTTTGGTGAGGGCCAAGTGCTGCGAGCAGCAGACGGCGCCTGGCACGTTGACCGCTGCTCAGGACCCGGCAGGAAGCCCTCTGTTGGTAAGAGGCCTACCCCACGGTCACTCTGTGGAGCTTCTGTCTGGGGGCGTGGAGCCTCGGCCAGCCCTGCTCCCAGGATCCAGTGTAAACAAGGCTGGTGAGCGCCCAGAGGTCAGAAGCTGGGAACAGACACCCACAGCCAGCTCTTCACGAACAAGAGGCCTTATTTTTATGCGGTTGCCGCACCCTCTGCCAAGAAAGTGGGGAGGGCATTAAAAAGGCTGATTTTGTAGTAGAGAGCCACTCAGTGCAATTGAAACCAAGACCCATGCCTGGCACAGCAGAGCAAGAGGGGGAAAGACTGCATCTCCGGGAAGGGCCCCCTGCCCCTGCCCCGTGTAAGATACGCCAAGAGCTCTGCAGGAGGGAGCAGACACAGAGCCACCTGCAGGGAGGGCCATCCTGCTGTTGGCCCAGGGCAGAAAGAGGAAGCCCTAAGAGCTCTGTGTAATGCCTTCCCCAGGGTTCGGGGTGGCGGGCCTCACCTCACAGGCCCAGATAATCCCTGTCCTGCCCTGTCTGGATCATCCGCTGTCGTCATTCTCTCCAGCCCAAAGGCCCAGCCCCGGTCAGCTCCTGGGACATGTTTCCAGACAACATTACATTCTTAAGAAGCCTGTCTCTTTTGATTAACAAGACCTCTTAGCTTTCTTTAAGATTCCGTATGCACGGCCAGATCGTGCCCACACACAGTGCCCCACTGACGGCTGAGGGCGGACGAGAAGCATGTTTCCTGGTGTTGTGGTCACTTAGACCTGAGCTTTGCCGGCAAGGGCACTGTTCCACCCTGCGTGGCTCTAGGCCTTGCCCTGACCGGTGAGTGTCTAGACCCAGAGCCCAGGGCCCCCCTCGTTAAGGCCGCTCACTGGCTTTCCGGTTGCTCTGCAGACACACACTGAGATGTCTGACAAGGCTGACATGGCCCCGTGGGCTGCCAGGGCCACTTCCCACACCGGTAGCTCCAGGGTGGACCTCCTAGGCAGGACCGGACAGACTCTAATCCACTGTCCCCAGATCACAGTCCTCCGTTCCTCCCCGATCAGATACTGGGAGAAAGAATGAGAGAGGGCAAGTATCTGGTTGACTGACATTGCTGGTCAGAGGCCAAGGAAGGGCCTGGCGTTGGAATCCTAAAGCCATGCGGTGGGCTTCCCGTCATGCTGGTGCCTGCAGCCCCCATATAAAGACAGAGCAGGGATCTAGAAGCCAGACAGCAGGTGGAAGTGCTTGTCAGGTGGCGGAAGGGCTGTGTGAAGCTGCAGCAGCTGGCAGTACAGTTTACACAGCCTGCGGGAGCCTCCCGGGGCTGCTGGCCACTCGGCCACTCGAGGGCGTCCCAGGCATGTCCCTCATTCTCTTTGATTAGGTACCAGCCACTGTTCCCTCAGCTCCCAGCACAGCCCTTGGGGCTCAAGAGGCACCAGTTGCACACTGTCCGGCGTGAGCAGTGCTCCCGGGGCTCACGCAAGTCCAGGGCCCGGACTTCACTTCCTCCAGCAGGCCCCCATGGCCCTCCTATGTCGCCCAGATCCCTCTTCCAGCCACAGCAACTCTCACGGTGTCAGAGTAACCCACAGACCCGCCTACCACCCCTACCCCAGCCACACGCCCTGTGAGCGCACAGCACAAGCTCTGGTGAGCACAAGTTGGGTGAGTTTGTCACTGTTGGAGCCCCACTGGATGGCCCATATCCTGCCGCAGAGCAGAGACTCCATAACTAACGTTGACTGAATGAACAAATTCCCTACCCCCCGCCGTTGCAGGCCAGCCTCCCACCTTGAGCTCCTGAAGCTCGATGCATCAGTTATCTGTCTGTTAGCACTTCTCCCCTCTTAGAACAGGGGCAGTTGGCGCTGAGCAGTTCTGCTGCCTGGAGCTAAAACTCCCCAAGGCCACTTGGCTGCACATGGGACTCCCGGCGTCAGCAGGATGGATCGCGGTCCTACCTGCCCTGCTCCCACACACGGATGCCCTTCCCCAACGTCTTTTTCTTACATGAGCCTCCCTTGATGCTCATTATAACCCAAATCCAGGAATATAAAGCTGTGGGGTGAGTGAGGATGAGCAGAGAAGGGGCCAAGGAGGCAATCCTGCAGGGTGTCATTGCCGGGATGGCACAGCCAGTGATGCCCCGCTGTGTCCCTGTCACCCCATTTCCTCCCCAGAACCGATGGCTAGGAATCCACTATTTCATGAATATTCTTTCTGCATGCAGAATCCTGTTTTTTTTTTCCATCACCTCTTATCATCAAACATCAAAATGAATTCTCATATAAAAATGTTCTATTCCTAAGATATAATACAAACCATGCCAATAATGTACCAACCACATTTTAATCATATCCTTGGAAAACTAGATGTTTTTGATAAAAATCAGTAAAAATCACTCCATATATAAATATGGTACCAAAATCTTAAGGAATTGCTTGCTGAATCCTATCTTCCTTTGGGATGAGCCTCCCTTATCTCAAGTGGTAGGAAAATAAGGAAAATATTTTCTTTTAAAACCTGATAGTTGTAACTGTCTCTTCTTAAGTCTTTGATGGGTTGTGGTTGTTTATTACACAGTTCAGATTCTGGAAGATTAACAGCATCAACTTCTTTTATAAAGAAGGTGAGTTTGTCTTAACCTTAAAAATCGTTTCCATGATTAGTGGTTTTCCAGGTATTGCCCTGAATCTCTATTTTGTCTGATTTCGCAGAACTCATCCACAGGTGCTTAGAGAAAGCTCCAGGTTCTTGGTCACTGGGCTGGGGTAGCTCGTGTGTAGCACAGATCCCAGCCTGGGGGCGCACAGCGAGCTCTCGCCTTGCCAAGAGTCACCATGACCCAGTGATAACTTAAGAATGTATTTATGTCATTGCCCATCATATTTATTTTGTACAGTTATTATTTTATTCTGTTGCCAGCTATCTAATCTTTTTTTAAAAACAAGATATATTGTTTTATTTTATTCCACTAATAAAATGCTGTGCAGCCTTTAAGATACCCAGAGTCCTTAAGGGACACTGGATGGCAACCAAGTGTTTGGGAATCTGCACCACCCCTCCGCCCTGTAGGAGGGGGCTGAGAAGAGGTCCTAGGACACCTCCAGTTGAGCCTGGAGAGCTTCCCCGCTCTCTGCCCACCCATCCCCCCGCCCCCCAACCCCCTCCGGCTGCCGTGAAAACTCCCAGAGTCACAGCAGCAGTGATTTTTCCCTCGGCTACTGGCATTAAATTGAGACACCAGTGCCTTCCTGTAGGCCAGGGGTAGGTGGTGGCCCGAGGGAGGTTCCTGCCCCTGAGCCCTGTGCAGGGCAGGTCTAGCTGGACCGGAAGGCAGCTTCCCCTCTCTGGCCGCATTTTCACCAATCTGAGCCCCCCCAGGGGTCGGGGGTCAGGCTCCTGGGCCGCGGGCTGAGCTGGGGGTCACGGAGGGAGCACCTGGGTCAGCATGGTGGGCTGGCGAGGAGGGGAGTACAGCTCCTCATACGGGGGAGGAGAGAAGACCTCGACCCCCGGCGGGGTGGCTTCCAGCAGGTGGGCCGCGGGGCCGGATCTGGAACGGAGCAGAGCACACGCACCGTTAGGGCCCGCCGAGTCCGAAGCAGGGCCGCCGGCCTGGCCACGGGCCCCACCTACCTGTCGCGGCCCCCCGCGGATGACGGGCCGCCTTGGTCACCCACGAACACCGCGTTGTCCGCCGGGTAGATGGTGTAGTAGTGGGGAGGGCCGGGCGCGGGGCCGCAGGGGATCCCTGGCTGCAGGAAGGTGGCGTTCACCCCAAGGGGCTCTTGTGAACCGTACGGAGGAGGGATGTACTGCACCACCGTGGCCCCGTGGAACGTGATGGGTTGGTTGATCCCCGTGAAAACAAACGACTGTCCTCCTGCCGTCTGCTCCGCGTCTGGGGCCCTTTCCTCACCTTCTCTGCACACCTGGCAGGACAGCATTTTGAACTTGCACACAGCGATCAGGATAAATGTGACCCCAACTGACAGCAGGATGGGCCCGAGGAGCTGGGTCCATTCAAAGTGGGAGACCCCCTGGTATTTGATCCAGCCCATGACGGTGAACGTGATCCCCACCAGCCCCAGGAAGATGCCTGAGAAGAGCAGGGTGGCCCCCGCCTTGTCGTCATCTGACACCTGGAGGTCGGCCGTGCTGGGCGTGTAGGGGGTCACGGAGAACACGTTGAGGGGCAAGTCTTCCACGTGGCCGCCGGCCCGCTCCATCGCCCGCCACGACCACCGCGCTCCCTGGAGGGCTGGGGACTGGGAGCGCCCCTAAGAGCCGGGAGGGCCGGCCGGTTACTCATGGAAGGACTTTGGGCCCCCGGAGTTAACAGAGTGTGGCGGCAGAGGCTGAACCTTGAGTAGAAGAATAAAGGGCTGGGAAGCAGAGCCTGACGCTTCTCCTGCGGTGGCGCGGTGGCACGGTGGCACGATGGGAGGTCTCCGCACTGGAATTCGCTGACAGGCTCTCCCATCCCCTTCGCTCGCTCACCCGGAGTCCGCGAGCCTGTCCTCGTGTGCTCCCAGGTGCCTCCCTGCAGGCGCAGGGCGCTGCGCCGGGCCCCGCTGGCATCCCCCCAAAACCAAGGTTGTGGAAATGGCAGGAGTGACCTCGGGGCCTCTGGCGGGGGGCCCTGGCAGAACCTGCCCCGTGTCAGACACCCCACCACGTCCCTGCCGGCTCAGCTCCACAGGAGTAAACAGACGCCTTTCTTGGCCGAGCGTGCATCCTTCCCGCAGGAGGGAGCCCTAGCCGTGAGGACCCACAACCTCCCATAACTCACTGAGCTCAAAGCGCTGTGGACTTCTCTCCCACCCAGGTGCCTTTTGCTTTGAGCATGTGGGGGCTGGTTAGAAACCTACCCATGCATCACACCACTGGCAAAGGTGCACGAGCAGCAGGTACGGCCAGGCGTCCAGGGGTCACGGCCTCAGAACCTCCCTCCCTGGCGGCAGCACAGCCCCTGTGCCCCAGGTGAAGACAACAGCTACGTCTTTAAACTGCTGTGTTTTGCAACCAAACCCAAGCCAATTTAGAGAAGAAAGCTTGGTCCTCAATGATGTCCTCTGTCATCCATGACTACAGCAATGCAAAGCGGCCCCATGAACTTCTTCCTCTGCAGAATAGTGACTACAGCTCTCTGCCTTTCCTGGACAGGTCTTATTCAGATGGATGTCTCTCTTCCATGCTTAAATAGATTTTTAAAAGATTTTATTTATTATTCATGAGAGACACACAGAGAGAGAGAGAGAGAGAGAGAGAAAGAGCACGGCAGAGACCCAAGCAGAGGGAGGAGCAGGCTCCATGCAGGGAGCCCGACGTGGAACTTGATCCCGGGTCTCCAGGATCACACCCTGGACCGAAGGTGGTGAGGTGGTGCTAAACTGTTGCGCCACCGGGGCTGCCTGGTGCTTAAATATTATATTAGCTCCCTTTCCCAATATTGAGCAGAAGGTCCAGGAAAACAGTTGCCCTCTTGCTCTAGGTAGGGCTTCCCAAACTTACTTGATGATAAAAATCACCAGGGCCACTTTTTCTAAAAGGCAAAATCTGAGTTCCTTACTCAGACCAACAGAACCCAAATCTCCAAAGGAAGTGTAAGCGCCCCAAGTGGCTTTCCTCATCGGGAATCTTTGTAAACCCTACTCCAACTTAACCCCAAATGCTCCTCGGTGACAAGGGGACTTTTTTCCCACCAAAAATGCCTCCCTCCTGCTACGGGATAAGGCCTGTAATCTCCAACTTCATTTCCAGATGGGAAAGCAAGCAGGTGGCCCCCTCAGGTGCCTTCCCAGGTGTGTCCCTGAGCAGCCAGGATGGAGTGATGGTGCAATCGGAGTGGTCTGCCCCTTTTCCCACTGAGCTAGATCAAAGATCCAGGGAAGCCAGCTTTTCTCTTTAATCATAAAAATTCTGGTCAGCTAGCCTGAAATTCTTTTCATGCTCTTAATCCCTGAGTTAACAGCTGAAACAGTGCCTGGCATTTAGAAAAAGCTAGGCTTTCAAAATTCTTCTTCTAAGTCACTCAGTTTGTGTTTCTCAATTATCTAGCTATATCCACCTGCAGTTAAGGGAACACTCAAAGAGCAGGGCAGAGAGGTCACTTTTGTGAAAATAGCCCATGAATGCAAAACCGAAATGACTTTCAGAGCAGGAAGCTACAGGTCAGGTAATTTAGTTAAATTTCCAAGGTCACCTTGATTTAGCTTCTCACTCCAAAAGTTCAAACTCTGTCTATGCGGTAAATAGCAAGTTTTTAAAAACCTAACAAACCAAATTCAACAGCATATTAAAAGAATCCTGTGCTATGACCAAGTGGGATTTATTCTTGGAATGCAAAGATGGTTCAACATTCAAGCGTCAATCAATGTAATACATCATATCAACAGAATGAAGCAGGGGGGAAAAAAGCCTTAGGTACTTATCTCAACTGACATCAGGAAAAAAAGTGCTAAGGATTATTATGTTTAGATTTATGTATTTATTTGAGAGAAAGTGCACACAAATTGGGGGAGGGGCAGAAGGAGAGAGTTCCAAGCAGAGCTCCTGCAGAGCACGGAACCTGTCTCAAGGCTTCATCCCACCACCCGTGAGATCACAACCTGAGCTGAAATCACAAATCAGATGCTCAACCAACTGAGCCACCCAGGTGCCTCAAAAGTGTGAAGGATTATTAAACACTTATTATGGACCAGGTATGATTGTAGGTATTTAGTATTATTCCATCTTTTTAACAATAAGGTTATAGTCAGTCAAGCTCCAGGGCCCAGAGTCCCCTGTAGGTGTGATTACAGCAGCTTCATTGCAGCGGGGGAAAGTGAAAAGTGAAAGCACTTAATAAACAGAGACAAGATGAAAGTGTTTAATGTGCAATAAGGGATAAAGGATTACCAGGATATCTTGACCCACAAGAATCTGTGCTCGTGGCAAGCTGATCATAGTGTCTCTAGGAACAAAATGCATGAGCCTCCCACAAAAATGTTACTGGGTTTTTTTTGTGTGTGTGAGTTGTGGACAATTTTTTTAAAAAATAAGATTTTATTTATTTATTCATAGAGATGCAGAGAGAGAGAGAGAGAGAGAGGCAGAGACACAGGCAGAGGGAGAAGCAGGCACCATGCAGAGAGCCCGACATGGGACTCGATCCAGGGTCTCCAGGATCACGCCCTGGGCTGCAGGCGGCGCTAAACTGCTGCACCACCGGGGCTGCCCGTTACTGGATTTGTATAACAGGAATAACTTCAGATCCGAAGTCTAAAAACCTGACTTGTGTTATCACCACGGAGAGTCGGGGCTTCTTACCAGGCCTGCAGACCTAAGCTGCCCAGAGACCCAGAGCTCTGTGACTGGAGAGGAGACTGGGTTCCCTCCCCTTGAGAAAGAGCTCAGCAGCACTGCCCCACGGTATTCTTTGAGTCTTCCTCTGACTATTCCTTCGAGCGCCGACAGCCATCCACCCAAGCTTCTTGGGAATTGACGTACATCGACTCTGAACTGATGCTCCTTTCTGGGGACCCAAAATGCCACTGTGGTCCAAAAGTCAAAGTGGGGAGTTTATGATGGTCAGGTGACCCATGGAGTTTTGTCTTCTTTAAATGACAAAGGGTCCAGTAGGTCTATGAGTCCACCATGTGTCTATTTGTCCAGTCCTTGAATATAAAATATTTGGCAATTGGCAAATCCCCGATTGGCTCTCTACCCTGTGGAGTGAGGGCTGCTCTAGGAGGAAGGACCTAGTAGAAACCCCTCCTTACTAAGATGGAAATACAAAAGGAATGCCACTTTCCTAGAGGAATTGCAGAAATGAACGTCCCCCTCAAAGACACAGGGGTGAAAGACACAGAGGCGGTGACATCCCTGTTGAACTCAACTACGTGGCCTGTCAAGAAGGCAGGCAAGTCTTGAAGAGTGATCGTGTATCAGTTTAATCCAGGCGTGACTCCCGGGGTTGTAGCTGATGTTCCAGAGGTAGGTCTCAGCTGGAGCAAATCATCATAGCCCCCGGCACTGGGAATGCAGTGATCATTCTGGCAAATGATGGGGTTTTTTTCTACACCAAATTATTAAGAACCAATTCTTTCTCTACTCTCTTCCAAATTTTTATCAGCGTAAATGAACTGTCTCAAATGGTGTATAGTCTCTTACTATACTTACTCAGTAAGAGACTTACTCAGTGATCAAGTAAGTCTCTTCCTTCAATTTTTAAACTCTGTGCCACCGGGTACAATAAAAGCCTCCCAATTTCCCCTTGCAGTTGCTGTTCAAGAATGCTTAGCACTGAAACTTGAGAAATATTTGTTGACCAAGCCAACTTTGTGAGCCCTTTGTCTTTGAGGTGAGCGATCCAGGCACTCGTATGGTCCAAAATTTGACCCTTTGTACTGTAGGATATTTTTATTAATGAATAAAAATAATAACGACTCATGGAGCAGTGGCTCTCCAAGCACAGGCTCTGGATCAGCAGCATCAGGAGCATCAGGCAACTTGTTAGAAACGCCAATTCTCGGGATCCCTGGGTGGCGCAGAGGTTTAGCGCCAGCCTTTGGCCCAGGGCGCGATCCTGGAGACCGGGGATCGGGTCCCACGTCAGGCTCCCGGTGCATGGAGCCTGCTTCTCCCTCTGCCTGTGTCTCTGCCTCTCTCTCTCTGTGTATATCTCTGATGAATAAATAAATAAAATCTTTAAAAAAAAAAAAGAAAGAAAGAAACGCCGATTCTCGGCCCCTCCCCAAACCTAGAGAATCAGAAACTCTGCGAGTGAGATCCAGCCCTTCGGATGAACCCGATGCCTGCTGAAGTTTAGGAGCCACCACAGTAAAGAAATACGTTGAACTAAAAATGACGGTGCCATGACCGTCTTAGAGGTGATGATTTCCAGTACGTTTAACCCAAAAACATATTTCAGGTTATGCTTCATGAAACAACCCTCAGGCCCGTAGTTTTTCTTAGTATCATCCTCTGGGCACCTAACAGGAAGTACCTTTCAGCATTTATATAAAAAAAATCCTGTTAGGGCCAGACGGTGGAGGGGAGTACAGTGAGCCTGCGCTGCACAGACATCCGGGCCTGGAGGACGGAGTGACCTTGGCCCGTGAGCTCCGTGCCTACTGCTCGGCCGAGAGGCCTGTGACGCAATTCAGGTTTCTATTCATTATAAAATCAAAGGTAGCAGGACCTTGGAACCGCACTTTCCTACTGCATTGGTGCCTTCCTAACAAGTCAAGGTCAGCAGTCGGTGTTCCCCTGCTCGGGGACGTGGGTGCAGAGCGGGAACAGCCCCATCCCCAAAGGCCCCACAGCGCATCGGGCTCAGCCTGGGAGGGCAGCGGCAGGAGGGGCAGGGCCCGGCGGTGGTGGCAAGGGGACAGTGCCCGAGGGAAGCTTAGAGGTTGGTGGCCACGGCCAGAGGGGAGGCTGGCAGCCCGCGATGTGGGGGGCGGGGGGCCGGTGTGGGGACCGGAGCAGCCCACTGCCACCGGGGCCTTGCTGGCCACACCTCTATCCAAGGGCCATCAAAGGGACGGGCGGGTCGGGCTGTTGGTGTGGACATGTATTAATAATGATGATTCCGCTCTGAAGCCAAAGAGCTAGCTGGTAGGCTTCCACGGTTATTAATCGTTCATTTGAAATCTGTTGGGAGTAGGTACGTTCAATGTGCCTCTTCCTACAAAATTTACTTCTGTTTAAGAAAATGCAGGGGACGCCTGGGGGGCTCAGTGGTTGAGTACCTGCCTTCGGTCCAGGGCATGACCCCAAGGTCCTCAGATCGAGTCCCGCGTTGGGCTCCTTGCATGGAGCCTGCTTCTCCCTCTGCCTGGGTCTCTGCCTCTCTCTGTATCTCTCCTGAATAAATAAATAAAATAAATAAAATCTTTAAAAAAAAAAAAAAAAGGAAAGAAAATGCAGAGGCAGGACCCTGGGGGTGGGGGTGGCGATCTGAGTGAGCTCAGTGGCTGCCTAAGCTGCGGCTTGGGATGTTGGGGTGGGCGGCACTGGCCACCTGGGCATGTCCTTGCAGCCAATGCCGCAATGGGAGCTGTCCCCGGAGCCGCTGGCTCTGCCGCCGCTTACGGCACACGCAGGGCCAGAGGAGGCCGACACACGGTGACCTCCCTTAAGATGCAGTTCGAACGACAAATGAAAACTCGTCAACCGAAAGGCCCAACTAAGGCTACTGAACAGCTGTTCAGCAGGTTGGTCACTGGGGGAATCGAGCCAGACCCGGGCCTTGCATGAGCCTTGGGTGAGAGCACCCTCTTCCATTTGGCTGACCCCTTCCACCCGCACCTCATCCAGCCACTTAGAGAACAGAGTGCCCACCTTCCCAAGCAGCCGGGACACGGATCTTGCAGGAAATTTCAGGCAGTGTTTTATTTGCTGGTTCAATTGTGGTTTATTTTTAATCTTTTTTTAAGGATTTTGTTTTTTATTCATTCATGAGAGACACACACAGAGAGAGAGGCAGAGACCCAGGCAGAGGGAGAAGCAGGCTCCATGCGGGGAGCCCGACGCAGGACTCGATCCCAGGACCCTGGGGTCATGCCCTGGGCTGAAGGCAGACGCTCAACCAGGCGTCCCTGATTATGGTTTATAATTATGATGGACTTTGCTTTTTCCTAACACTTTGCATATATACTTCCAGATTTCCTCCCCTTACAACAAGCTCACACAACAAGCTCACAGACTAACCTTTGTTAGTCTTTAAACTTGCTTTTTTTGCCTCTTGTCCCATGAGGCATCCTTCCCATATCCATACCATTTATTTTTAATATTCCGACAAAAATGACTGCTTGGGGCAATTACAGCTGGGAGTTTCTCAAACACGATATATCAAGAAAGCAAGTAGAGATCAAGGATCAAGCTCATTTTTTGCCACAATAATAAAATCCATAATCTGAATAAGAATCCAGGTGAACAAGTTTTTGGACTTTGCTGAGAGGCCCTGTTGTGGCAGGAGTGTCAGAAAACAGACACCTCTAAGTTGACTGGTGAAGGGGCGCCTGAGGGGCTCAGTCAGTTAAGGGTCTGGCTCTTGATTTCAGCTCAGGTCGTGACCTCGGGGTGGTGAGATCAAGCCCTGTGTTGGGCTCTGTGCTCACTGACTCTACTTGAGACTCTCCCTCTCCCTCTGCCCCCTCCCCACTTGCACCCTCTCTCTGTCTCTCTGTCTCTCTCAAATAAGATCTCTCAATTGATTGGTCCAACTTCTTATTTTGGAGGAGGACAATTTAGCAATATCTATTAAATTTAAAATGCACATACAATGCAATCAGAAGAGACACAAATATCTCCTAGGGATGTAGCCTCTACATAGACTTTACACCAGAGTGTCCACAGCCTAGACAATGAATCATTGTTCCTAGTAACACATACACACAAACCCTTAAGTGTCCCTGAGCCTTGGACTGGATAAGTAGGTCATGGTGACGACAATAGGGTGTCTGTCACCATTGAAGAACGAGCAGGTCTATAGGGACAGGTACGGGGTGATCTCTAAGGCATGCTGTTGGCTGAACACAGCGTATTTCCATCTATCATTTGCAAAGGGAGAGGGGTCTGTACGCTTGTCACCAGAGCTGTGTGATGCACAACAAACAGGGGGAAAAAAGCGGCAGAGGGTTCAAGTTATCCTTTGCCAGATAACAAAACACCCCCAAATTTTGTGGCTTAAAACATAATCCTGTTGCTTGATTGAGTTCTGCGGGGCAATCTGCCAGGGATGCAGCCTGTAAGCCCTGGATTTACGGGCCGAGTCGGCCAACGAGCCGCTTCACTCCCACGGCCCAGGGAGGTGTGCTGGCTGTTGCTAGGAGCTCAGTGAGGGGTGTTCACCCGAGCTCCGACCTGTGCTCTTCCCTCATGGCCCCACCCCGTGTGGCCCTGGCTTTCAGGAGGGGTGTCCTGAGAGTAAGCACTCCCTGGGTGTCAGGTGGAAGCTGCAAGGAGCTCACGACCTAGCTCCGAAAGTCCCAGATTATCACTTTTCTGTCATTGTATTGCTCGAGCGGGCTCCTAAGCCAACCCAGACACAGAGGAATGGAATTAGGTTCTCCCTCCATACAGGACAGAGCTCAAGGCCCCGGCGTCCAGGAGCGTGTGGGACAGAGGGTCCTGCCGTCCTGCACGAGTACAACCTTCCAGACACTGACTTTTTCACCGTGTCGTCTGTGATCCTGCTCGAACTTGGGTCCACATGGGCCTCCAGGCGCATTTCAAGATTTTAGATGAACCACATGTGTCTCCTTGTTCACTTATATTGGGTGGTAACCTCATCCTTCTTTCCAGGCAAGCTCTCCGGGGGACTTGCAGGGGGTGGGGAGGACACTGTCACCATCATGAATAATATCAAGCCCCCATGGCCCAGTGGTTTAGCGCCGCCTGCAGCCCAGGGCCTGATCCTGGAGACCCGGGATTGAGTCCCACGTCGGGCTCCCTGCATGGAGCCTGCTTCTCCCTCTGCCTGTGTCTCTGCCTCTCTCTCTAGCTCTGTGTCTCTCATGAATAAATAAAATAAAATCTAAAAAAATAATAATAATATCAAGTCCTGAACTTCCCTGGAGTTTCTTGCATATTTTCACTGTTCGTCAGATGCGCTCATCACGCTTCCTGTTTTTAACCACCAACCCACAATCTCAGTTAAAAATTATCACTTTGAAATGATTATAGCTCAAAGAAATCAGTGAAAAGTGACACAGAAAACCACAAAAACAGCTTTCGGAGGTTATCAAAGAACTCTGGTGGGAAGTGAAACCAAGCATGGTCATGCATTTGTTAGCAAAACATTAGATTGAACACACTGTGGGTGGGAAGGAAATTGCTTTGTGGGAGCCTGTGTGTGTGCACACGCGCGTGCATGATGTCAAGTGTCCGGAAGCTCACCCCTGAGAGATGGATCTGCACCTAGGTCAGTGTCCGGTGTCTACGAGGCCATGGACGGTGAATAGTGGGGGGATCTCAATCTTGAGAATTGTCCACAGCTAACCTGTTTTATTTACTTGAACTTCTCTCTGGCAGCAGGTGGCCGCGTTGCTCTTTTACAGCACGAAGCCTCGGTGCTCGGTGGCTGCTGGGTTGCAGTCACGCAGAAGAGCGCATCAGTGGGTCAGGAGAACGCCAAGACGGGGCGCGGGGGCCCGGCGGGGACCCTGCGCCCCTCCATCCCCTGCCTGACCATCACGCCCCGCAGCAGGGAAGTGTGTTATCCGGCCAAGCAGCAGTGCGGGGCACGTTTTCCTCAACTGTCATGTAACCGCTCTTCCGTGGAGGGCACGCGGTGGCCGGGGGACCTCCCAGGGGCTGAGCTGCACGGGCGTGGAGGGACGGGAACATGGGTGGCCTGACACCGACACGGACACCGACACCGAGAGGCAGCGAGGCGGCCCCGGGGGCAGCTCGCGGCGAGGACCTGGGGGGCAGGTGTGCATCGGCCAGGCGCCTCCCAGACTCACGCAGCATCCATGTACGCGTGAACCGCAGTGCAAGGGCGTGCGCCTTGAAGGACCCAGGGAGTGACTGACACCCGGATACTCTCCGTTTTAGGGCAGCTGTGCCACGCAGATCCTCAGGGTCAGGTCCTCGGGGTCAGGTTCTTGGGGTCGGATCCACACGGATCCTCGGGGTCAGGGCACAGGGCCAGGACTCCCGGCGGGAGGAGCGCCCCAGAACAAGGGACTCAGGTAAGCACGCCCCCAGGGATGCCAGCCAAGCTTCGTTGGCATCGCTAAGCACGTTTACGTGGCGCAGCCCCGCAGCTGCGGGGTGTTCACGGTGCCACCGCCAAGCAGCCTCAGCCGAGACCTTGTCAGAAGTGCAGATCTGCCCCCCTACCCCGACCCACCGCGGTTGTGGTCCTGAGATCTGTGTTCTAACCCGGTGATTCTGATGCTACTCAATGGAGGATTATTTCCCTAAGTCAAGTCCCCCGTTTCCTTTTTCTTTCTTTGCATTTCTCTGTGTGCGTGTGCGTGTTGGGGGGTAAGTCAGGCCATCTCTGGGTTGCCTTTCACTTCCAATAACCTATGATTCTGAGACTGTTCTTAAAATGACAACCATGCATCAACCAGAAGGCCCGCGTGTGCATCATCGTGCACATGTGCTCGTGAACCAGCCCACCCACGCACAGCGGTTGAGAGCATGGGCTCCGGAGGCTCCTCTGCACCCAAAGCCTGGCGCCGCTAATGACTCGCTGTGTCGCTGGGTCAGCTGCTTAGACTGAAGCTGAGTGTCCTTGTTTATAAAAGGTAGTAGCCTGGCCGGTCCGAGGGTCAGGTGAGATGACCGCACAGGAGCACGTGGCCTAGGAGGCTCGGTGACCATCAGCGGTGATGAACTTATTTTGCTACATCTTTTTTTTAAAGATTTTATTTATTTATTCATGAAAGACACAGAGAGAGGCAGAGACACAGGCAGAGGGAGAAGCAGGCTCCATGCAGGGAGCCCGACATGGGACTTGATCCCAGGACCCCAGGGTCACGACCTGGGATGAAGGCAGACACCGCACCGCTGAGCCACCCGGGTGCCCCATCGCTACATTTCTTGAAGCTCCTCCATGGGTACTCAGAGAGCTGGTCCCTAGTAGGGTTGGGTGCCCAGGCTCTCCATGTCAGGAGACCCCGAAACCGTAGCCTGGGGACTAAGGCTCAGCTGCTCCCAGGCCTGAGGGCCTACCTTCCTGATTGTTAGGCTCAGTGCGCGTCTTGCAGCGGGAAAGGTGTCACAGAGGTAGAGCACGCACGTCATCCTGCCAGGGCGTCAGCCTCTCCGGAAGCTTGAAAAATACGAAAGAGAAAATAAGGCACCAGCAGAGACTCAGCCGAGATGGGGAGACGGTGGCTGGAGACCACGGGCCTCTGTCGTCATGCTTGTCTGTTTACATCTTTGTCCGTTTTCGTTGTATACATTTTCTTGTGGCTTTTGTTCGTTTTTTGCATCATCAAAGGAGCAGAAATGGTTGAGGCCTGGGATAGAGTCGAAGGCGCCTCTGTGCAAAGCTTAGGTGAGGGGGTCCCGTGGGGGCACGTGAGGCACCTGTGCTGCCCTTGTCCCTGGACTTCACAGAGAGGCCTGCCCAAGCCGCACCCGGGAGGGGACAGGCCCTACAGCCGGGTCTGCCTCCTGGGGGGGCGGGGCGCTGACCTGGGGGCAGGCACAGGCCACCCAGGGCCACTGCGGTGGAGGAGCAATGCGGGTCCCGCGGCTGCCCCTTGCCCCTGCCCTGCTGTCGACACAGCGGCCCAGCTGGTGGCCCGGGAAGGGGGCTGAGCTCGGGTCGGTGGCCCGACCAAGGCCGGTCTCTGGCCGGGGTCGCAGGGACTGCCATGGGGCCTGCAGTCTGGAGGAGGGGAGCCCCCAGGCTGCATACCTGCTGGGCGACGAGGCCCAGGGCCCAGGGTGCTCTGACACTGCATTGACTCCCCGCAGTCCCCTCCTGCCGACCCAGGCCCCACAGTTTGGGGGGCATTAAAGGTACTTGCTCCTCCTCCCTGTTGCTCCAGAAAGCCCATCAATAACTGGCCTCCACTTGGCTGGAACGTGGGCCAACGGGACGTCCTGCAATACTGTGCTCTGGTGGCACTGCGGAGGGACCGTGCAGACTGACACCCGACATCCTGAGGGTACTGGGAAGTGGGGCTCAGAGTCAAAAAGTGCTGGGAGTAAAATAAAGCCTGTTGTGCAATACAACCCATGCAAATTGAAAATCCATACACGAGGGGCCCCCGGGGGGCTCAGCGGTCGAGCGTGTGCCTTCAGCCCAGGGCGTGACCCCGGGGTCCCTGAATCGAGTCACACGTCGGGCTCCCTGCATGGAGCCTGCTTCTCCCTCTGCCTGGGTCTCTGCCTCTCTGTGTGACTCTCATGAATAAATAAATAAAATCTTAAAAATAAATAAATAAATAAACAAATAAGCAAACACTACATCTTAATTAACAGTAAATGTATTTCACATTGATGTGGTTGCCTATTGGGAGAAAAGAGATTAGTGCTGAGAATGGGGAAAGCAAGGGGGGGCACAGGGCAGGGGGAGGGTGGGGAGGGAGAAGAGGGGAAACCTCGTAAGGGTGAGGAGAGCAAGTGGTCAAGGAGTGTGAGGCGCTGTCCCGCAGAATGAAGTTCCAAAACAAAAGGTGAAGAGGGAGCCAGCTCACATCTAGTCCTTTCGCTTCAGGGGCGGGGAAGCCAAGGCTCAGAGCCTGAGGTCTCACCGGTCAGTGGTGGGAACCAGGTATGTCGTGTGTCCCCCCCACCCCACACCATATCTGCCGCAGCCTGACTCCTGCCCTTCTCACCAGTGACCCCGCCGTTTGTAGTTCTAACTGGAGACGTTGATCACCCTGGCCCAGCTCACAGCCTCATAGAGACGCAGCTGCCCTGCTGGCCCCCAGCGCCCCCCAGGCGGGCATCTGACCGGGGCAGCCTCCCCACGGAGAGGCCTCCTGGAGGCCAGAGTTCCAGCGCCAAGCCCGGAAACGTCCTGAGCCAACCAGGGCAAGTGGGTCGCTGCGGCAGGAAGGGGCCCCCGGCCCGTGTGCTCAGGCTCACAGAATAGGCCATCATGTTCTCGGAGACGGGGAGGCTAAGATTGGGGTGCCCTGTATGGAAGGAGGGCAAGGAGACCTCGAGAGCTGCCCGGTTGATCCCGTGCGGACAAAATTTACAAGTCGACGCCATGAGCAAGGAGAGGACACGGTTATACTTCAGCAAGGCTGACTTTCAGTAGCTTCTGCCTTAAAAACCACCGTGGCCAATTGCAGATCCTCGTGGAGACTCTTTCCAGATGCTTCTGTTTGCTGTTGCTGCCGCTTCTGCTCCCCGTGCCAAGGAAAGGGCTGCGGCACACGCTTCTCTGCATTACAGCTAGTTCTTCCCAAGTCGTGCGCTTTATCTTCCAAATCAAAAAGAAATGAGCAGACCCCGGCGCAGTTAGACATTCCCAAGTGGGGGAACCCCAGAGCGACCCTGGTGACTCCTACCTCTCACCTCCTGGAGCCCACGAAGCTCTTGATCAGCCAAGGCCGGGGTAGATGGTCTCTCCCAGGGGAGCTGGGACAGCCTGTTCCTACGTTTCCCTCAGACGCCACGCAGCTACTGCAACTGTTGCTGCTAAAGGCTCGCGGCCGACCCCAGCCCGGCCCCGCACGCCCCCAGTGGGAGCCTCCACCCCCGGAAGGAGACCCTCCAGCCAAGGCCATGAGGGTGCAGGGCTACAGCAGGTCAGCCTCCTGGCTCCGCAGAGACCCCTCCAGGGACACAATTCCTGTTCCAGCCCTGGTGGCATCGCCGCTGTCTCCAGCTGAGGCCACATCCTTGCTCGGCAGAGCGCGCGGGGGGGCCAACAGGCACTGCTGTTAGTCGGTCCTAAAGCAGCGGCCGGGCTGCCCTGCATCCAGGGACGCTCTCCTGCTCCCCCTCCGCTCCGGGGCTAGGATCCTGCCCACCCCCAATGGTCCGTCTGCTCTCCCTCGCCTCTCTCTGGTCTCCAGACGCTGGCGCCCTCTCCTCCTGCCCCACAGCCGTCATGCGACTGCATCCAACCTCTTGAAAGTTCGCTAGCGCCCACACCCCTGTTGTCCTGTGCAACCCCTCACCCCACTCGGGGAGACCCCCTGGCCCTGAACCCCAGCTGACAGAGCGGCCTGATCCAGCACCCTGTCCACAGTCTGCGACTGCAGGGGGGGACTGCAAAACACACACCAGCGGGGCACCTGTCCACCTGGGAAGGCACGCCCCCCCCACGCTCTGCTCTCTGGGTCCCTGGCCCTCCCCTACTTGTGAAACACCTGCTGCCCCAAGGAAGTGCCTCCTCATTTCCGCCCCCGCCCCCCCATCCCCAGAGCCCCGGGCAGTGTCTCAGGGTCTCCGTGAGCCCAAGGTCTCGTGCACAGCTGCAACCTTGTGCAAGGTGTGTGTCGCCTCCTAGAAGGTGTCCTGCGACCCTGGTTCTCCCTATTGAGCAAACAGGGGCACCTGGGCCTCGTTCCTGCTCATGCTTTGGCTCGAGGCTTTGGGGTTCAGGCAGGATGGGCCAAGGAGCACAGTGCCGGGGGGCGAGGGGCTAGTTTGCCGTTCACCTCCCTCCTACCGGGGCCCGGTGCTCCCGGCACAGGTTTTGAGGCCCTCCCTGCACCTGCGAGCAGCCAAGGAAGCCAGGAGGCCAGCAAAGCAGCACCCGGGGCTTCTTCACGTGCGTTGTTGCTGGGATTCTGTTTAAAAACAAGCACACAGCAGAATTCAGGGGAAATCGCGACTCTAGCCCTATAGTCATGAGTGTCTCGGTCTAAGAAAAATCTGTAGATGTGAGAGTAAGCCTCCACATTAGCCCTTCTTTCCCCAATTACGGTTGTTGTTGTTGTTGTTGTTGTTATTATGAGGTGTTGGTGGGAAATGTCGCAAAGTCAGGCAAGTTGAAAGAACATTGAAAATCTATATACCCTCCAACTTCTTCAATAATTTGTAAGCCCTGTCAGCTGTCCCATCTCTGTATTTGTGTGCGTGTGTCCCTCAACGAGCCTGTGTATCGCTCGGTGCTCACCGTGGTCGGGGTCGCCACCATCTGTCACCACACAGCCCCATTACGATGTTACCGGCTCGGTTCCCTATGCGTACCTGTCATCTCCGCGACCTATTTATAACTGGAATTGTACCTCTTGGTCCCCCCTTCACCTACCCCAGCTGCTAGGGACCACCGGGTTGTTCTCTGCGTCCTCTGCCCCCTTTTCTTTGCTTTTGTTTTATTTTATTCTGTTGGGTCTGCATGTAAGTGAAATCCTGCAGTATTTGCATTTGTCTGACTGTTTCACTTAGCAGGACGCCCTCTAGGTCCATCCGTGCTCAAATGGCAAGAGTTGTTCCTTTACGCGACTGAGCTGTCATGTATTTGCTACATCCTCTTCATGCGTTCATGTGTCGATGGACATTGGGCTACCTCCCTATCTTGGCCGTTGTAAATAGTGCTGTGATAGGCATCGGGGTGTGTAGGTCTTTTCAAAGTAGTGTTTTCGTTTTTCTTTGGGCAAATACCCAGTAGTAGAATTTACTGGATCCTACGGTAGTTCTATTTTTAATTTTTTGAGGAACCTCCATAGAGTTTTCCAGAATGGTGGCATCAGTTGCCACCAGCAGTGCATGAGAGTCCCTTTCTCGCCAACCAACGCTTGACATTCATCTTTCTGATACTATTCTGACTGGTTGAGGTGATATGTCATGTGGTTTTGCTTTGCATTCCCGTCATGATGAGCGACATTGAGCACCTCTTCATGTTGTCTGTTGGCCGTCTGCAGGCCGTCTTTGGAAATATGTTGAAATCCTCTGCCTATTTCTTAATTGGATTGTTTGGGGTTTTTTTGGTCTTGAGTTGTGTACGTTCTTCACTTATTTTGGATGTTGATGCCTGACCAGATACAGCATTTGCAAGTATCTTCTTCCATTCGGTAGATCACCTCTTCACTTTGTTGATGGCTTCCTTCCCTGTGCAGATGTGTTTTATTTTGGTGCAGTCTTGATAGCTCGCTTTTGTTTCCCCTGCCTGAGGACACACGTCCTATAATATATCGCTCGGGAGATATCCAAGAGATTAGTACCTGAGTTTCCCTTTAGGGGTTTTATGGTTTTAGGCCTTACATTTGAGTCTTGAATGCAATTAGAGATTATTTTTGTGCACGATGTAAGAAAGTGGTACATATTTTTATTCTTTTTGAACCCCTGGAAAATAAGTTGTAGACATCCCGATATTTCAATCCTAAACACTTCAGCATACATCTGAGAGTAAGGACCTGCTTCTCTCCAACCACAAAAGCATTAGCACACCTGAGAAGACGAACAATCATTCTATAATATGATCTAAGAGCCAGGCCCTATTCAAAATTTCCCAATCAATCTAAGAATCTCTTATAGCTTTGTTTTCACCAAATCAGGATTCAGCTGAGAGTCACACATTATGTTTTGTTGTTATTTCTTTAGGGTCTACTTATTTTATTTGTTTAAGATTTTATTTATGTATTTGAGAGAGGGAGAGAGCAAGAAAGCACAAGCAGGGGGAGAGGCAGAGGGAGAAGCAGGGAGCACCATGTGGGATTCCATCCCAGGACCCCGGGATTATCACCTAAGCCGAAGGCAGAGCCACCCAGGTGCCCCTCTTTTGAGCCTATTTAAAAATTTTTGGAGATCCCTGGGTGGCACAGCAGTTTAGCGCCTGCCTTTGGCCCAGGGCGCGATCCTGGAGACCAGGGATCGAATCCCACGTCGGGCTCCTGGTGCATGGAGCCTGCTTCTCCCTCTGCCTGTGTCTCTGCCTCTCTCTCTCTCTCTCTGTGACTATCATAAATAAATAAATTTAAAAAAATTTTTGTTTACTGATGTAAAATTAACATAATTTTAATGCATCCATTTAAAGTGTACAGTTTGGGTTTTGAAATATATATATATAGGGAATCCCTGGGTGGCTCAGCAGTTGGGCATCTGCCTTTGGCCCAGAGCGTGATCCTGGAGACCTGGGATCAAGTCCTACATCAGGCTCCCTTCATGGAGCCTGCTTCTCCCTCTGCCTGTGTCTCTGCCTCTCTCTCTCCTCTGTGTCTTTCATGAATAAATAAAATCTTTTTAAAAAGAAATTATATATATATACACCTTTACAGCAACCACTCCCATCAAAATATAGAAAGCGTTCCCTCGGGCCACTTTTGCAACCAATCACCCATTCACCACCCCCTTCCCCAGGCAACCACTGATCCTGATTTTTTATCACCATAGACAGCTCTACCTGGGCAAGAAATTCAGAAATCCAGTAATATAGCTTATATTCTTCGGTGTCTGGTTTCCTTTGCTCAGCATAATATTTTTGAGATTCATCCATGTTGTTGTGTATACAAGCAGCTTGTTCCTTTGCGTTGCAGAGTAACATGCCGTTGTAGGAATGCACCAGTGTGTTTATCCATTCACCCATTGGTGAACATCTGGATTATTTTCCATTTTAAGCTATTATGATTAAAGCTACTATGAAAATTCATGTACAAGTCATTGTGTAGACATATGTTTTCATTTCTCTTTGGTGAAAATCTAGAATTAGCATTGGTGGATCATATAGTTAGTGTATGTTTAACTTTGTAAGAAGCTGCCAGACGGTTTCCCAAAGTGTTTTTAGGACATGTCACCCTCTTACCAGGAATATATGAGAGTTCTAGTTTCTCCACAGCCTCACCAATCCTTAATATTTAAAAATCGTGGGGATCCCTGGGTGGCTCAGTGGTTTGGCGCCTGTCTTTGGCCTAGGGCGTGATCCTGGAGTCCCGGGATCGAGTACCACGTCGGGCTCCCGGCATGGGGCCTGCTTCTCCCTCTGCCTGTGTCTCTGCCTGTCTCTCCCCCTTTCTCTATAATAAATAAATAAATAAATAAATAAATAAATAAATAAATAAATAAATAAAATCTTTTTTAAAAATAAATAAAAATAAAAATCGTTTTGCTTCTTGCCATTTTACTGGGTGTGTAGTGGTATCTCAGTGTGGTTTTAATTTGTATGTCCCAAATAACCAGAGAAGTTATACGTCCTTGCATGTGTTCATTGCCGACTTACATGCAGGTGGCCCTTGAACAACATGGATTTGAATCGTGCAGGTCCACTTATATGCGGATTTTTTTACAGCACGGTAAAGACATTTTCCCTTCCTTATGATTTTCCTAACATTTTCTTTTCTCTAGCTTACTGTATTATAAGAATACATACTACATATAATATACAAAATATGTGTGAATGGACTGCTTATGTTATTGGTTAAGGCTTCTAGTCAACAGTAAACTATTAGTAGTTTAAGTTTGGGGGGATTCAAAAGTTATACACAGATTTTTGACTGCACTGGGGATTGGCAGCCCAGCCCGTCCCGTTCAAAGATCAAATATAGGGCAGCCCCGGGTGGCTCAGCGTTTTAGCGCCGCCTTCAGCCCAGGGCCTGATCCTGGAGACCTGGGATGGAGTCCTGCGTCGGGCTCCCTGCATGGAGCCTGCTTCTCCCTCTGCCTGTGTCCCTGCCTCTCTCTCTCTCTCCTCTCTGTGTTTCTCATGAATAAATAAATAAATAATCTAAAAAAATAAACAAGGATCAACTATATATTCTTTTTGTGATCTGTCTCTTCAAATATTTCCCCTTTTAAAACTTGGGTTATGGGATCCCTGGGTGGCGCAGCGGTTTGGCGCCTGCCTTTGGCCCAGGGCGCGATCCTGGAGACCCAGGATCGAATCCCACGTCGGGCTCCCTGCGTGGAGCCTGCTTCTCCCTCTGCCTGTGTCTCTGCCTCTCTCTCTCTCTGTGACTATCATAAATAAATAAAAATTAAAAAAAAAAAAGAAAAAAATAAAACTTGGGTTATTATTTGTTGTTGACTTGCACCTATGAATCTTTTTGCCAGGTTTATGCATTATAATTCCCTCCAGTGACTTGACTTCTCACTTTCTTAACGGTATCTTTTGAGGAGAAATTTATCCAATAAAATAATAAAATCCAATTTATCAATATTTTCTTTCAATATTGGTGCTTTTTTGTATCCTAAGAAATCTTTGCCTACCCTAAGATAGATTTTCTTTTATGTTTTTTTTAGAAGTGTTGTAGTTTTAGCTTTTATATCTAGATCCCTAGTCCCTTTACAGTTCATTTTTATATATAGTGTCAAATGGGAGTTAAGGTTTTTTTCATACATATATCCAGTTGTTGTAGCATCATTTGTTTAAAACTGTTTGCCTCCCATTGGATTACCTTAAAAAAATAGACCATAGATAGATACGTGGGTCTACTTCTGGACTCTATTCTATCTAGTCCATGGCGTATCCTCTGCTAAGATCACAAAGATTACCAAGGTGTCATAGTAGCTCTTGAAATCAGTGTGTAAGTCCTCCACATTGGTTCTTCTTTTCCAGAATTATTTTGAGCCTTCTGGTCCTTCACATTTTCACGTGAATTTTGTAATAAGCTTCCCAATTTTTATTTTTTTAAATGCCTGTTGAGATTGGGATTGGAATTGCTTTGAATCAATAAATCCACGGGGAAAACTGCCATTTTGACAATATTGATTCTTTCAATGCATGAACATGGAAATATGTCCATTCACTTGGAGCATGTTTAATTTCAACAGTTTTATCATTTTCAGTGTATATATATATATATATATATATACACACACACACATATACACAGATACCTATATATACACTTATCTGAAACATTAATCTTTTGACCTTGTAAATAATATTTCATCTCATAATTGTGCTAAAAAAATAAATAATAAAATAATTGTTTGTGCTGAAATATGGGACATATAAGTGATCACTGTATGTTGACCTTGTGTCCTCCATACTTACTAGGTGTCCCTTTTGGGTGTCACTAGCTTTTCTGTGGAATCCTGAGGATTTTCCTTTTTTTTTTTCCCTGAGGATTTTCTGTGTTTGCAACCATGATTTAGTTCTTCCTTTCCAATGCATGTGCCCTTTTCCCCCTGACTCTTGGCAATGGTAAGGACCACCGCAGAACGTTGGCTAGAAACGGTGACAGAGAACTCCCTGCCTTGAGTCTGATCTTGTGTGTGTGTCGGGGGGGGGGGGAATATTCAGTCATTTACCAAAAAGTATGATGTAGAAAAGATTTCAGAAAAAAGCATTTTACAAATCTCAAAATCCATTCATGAGTGAAGGTCTTGGTAAACTTGGTCTAAAAAGTCAAAGGCATCTATCCTTGTTTCAAAGATTGTTGAGTTTTGAGTGAGTTTGTATGTGGATCAACCTGAATCTCTGAAGACCTACTTTTAAGCGTTGTTGAGGCAGGTCTCGAGTAGCGCGGTCACCCTAATCCTGAGGTGTCACCTTTCTGGTAGTCGTCTCAAAGCCCATGGAATTCAAGGGTCTTTGCTATGACATTACTTATGATATTAAAAGACCCGAAACAACGTAAATGTGCAGAATTAGAGGAATAGTTGAAGAAACTAGGGAGTATTCGCACAATGGGGTACTACATAGCGATACCGCCAAATTAGGCAGATCTCCATCCCCAGGGTCGTTATGGAGAAGGATCATTAGGTGAGAAAAGCAAAGGGCAGGGCAGCGTGTATTTGCATGTGTGCGTGCATGTACACACGCCCATAAAGTACTATATCCTATCCTCTATACTGCACCCACATTGCAACGTATATTACTTTTCATACATAAAATATTATGCATTATATATAAGTATTGTGAAATATATGCATATCGAAAAAGAGCATGTGCATCAAAACAGAAACTAATAAAAGGCATGATGAGTTGGAGGAGTAGGTGGGACGGAGGAGACGAGTCACGGATGGAACCAGGGTCCCTCCATGTCCACCTTTTAATATAGTATATGTTTTATGTGTTCAGAAATAAAATTAAATTGGGGTGCCTGGGTGGCTCAGCTGGTTGGGCATCCCACTCTTGATCTTGGTTCAGGTCATGGTAAATATTAAAAAAAAATAAATCCAGAAGCAAAATTAATTTTAATATTAAATATAAATGGGGATAAATGACCCCAATCATGCATCAGATTAGCAACAGGAAGAAAAATAATTGTTTCAGTGACCTCTGATGCACGACCCTAAGTTTACATTTGGGCTTAATGAAATACACATTTTTTAAGGATTTAAAAGGCTCCAAAAACTCTTTTACTTCGTTCCGTCATTTTGATAGCGGTAGTAGAACTGAAGTGCAGTTGGAAGGGAGAAGGAGCCCCAGCCAGCAACCTGCTGCAGGAGGAGCGGCCACCTCTCGGCGCTGGAGCGTGGTCCTAGGTCCTTTCCGGGGCTGAAGGGGGCACCCCAGAAACAGGCCGGGGGGACGGAGTGGGGGGCTGCCCCGGGCACGTGTGAGGGCACGCCGGCCCCTTCCCAGGACACAGACCTTGGGGCGGGGGGGGGGGGGGGGGGGGGGGGGGTGATGTTGGGCTCTGCCGAGGGCACCCGGGGCTGCGATAACTTGTCGTGCCGTCGAGCGTAACGTGGCCTCATCCTGCGTCCACCACCCTGCTGCCTCCACCACCCTCCTGCGCCCACCACCCTCCTGCACCCACCACCCTGCTGCCTCCACCACCCTCCTGCGCCCACCACCCTGCTGCCTCCACCACCCTCCTGCGCCCACCACCCTGCTGCCTCCACCACCCCCTTGCGCCCACCACCCTCCTGCGCCCACCACCCTGCTGCCTCCACCACCCTCCTGTGCCCACCACCCTCCTGCACCCACCACCCTGCTCCCTGGCCTAACAGCCGTCCTTTCCCCAAGGGCAGACCGGCGCCCACAGACTTCTGGTTGCATTTTCATTTCATGGGCTTGTAAGGTAAAAGTCCTCGGTTACAGACCCCCCCTCCCCCGCCCCGCCCGAGCCTCTGGAAGGTCTTGGTCCAAAACGGAGTCAGTCTACCTAGAAATTTCAGCTTAATCATTTCAAACAAATAACAGCAGAAGGAAGTGGTAATCATCTACCTGGGGTTCTAATTTTAAAATGTGAATAATTAACCTTCCAGGAAAGGAAAAAAAAAAAAAAGCAGCCAAACCTTAAGAGCAGTTGAATCCAGTAAGTGTCGCCATCCAGGGGCAGACGGCAGCAGAGGCCGCCCCCCACTTACCGCGGGCAATTCCCAGGGACGTGGTCGCGAGAGGCCAGACTGGAGCGTTCATGCCCGGGTCCCACCCTCAGGCCCCTGCCCTCTGGGCCACGGAGAGGCGTCCGGAGGTGCCACCTGCGCCGCCCCGGCGGGGCCACCCCCATGCGCCCGCTACCAGTGCGCATTTCCTGCAAGTCAGTTTGTCACGCAGAACCGCCAGCGCAGCTCCCTCTGCTGCGGGCGGGAGCTGAGCCCTGGCCGGCGCCCACCGGCACCCAGGCCTCTGCCGGTGGGTGGGTGGCAGTTGGGCAGCGGGGCCCAGGACACTGCAGCAGAGGCGCGTCCTTCCCGTGCCCCCCACCCCAGGAGTCCAGTTATCCCAGCGGCCCACACATCCCACCCTGGGGGCGCCTGCCCCCCACCCCCGCGATGGTTACCGGCTGCCCTTGGCTCAGGTCATGACCCCGGGCTCCTGGGTTCCAGCCCCAAGTCGCATTGGGGCCCCCTGCTCAGCAGGGGGGCTGCTTCTCCCCGTCCCTGTGCCCCTCCCCTGCTCCTGCTCGCTCTCTCCGTGTCAAAAAGAAATACAATTTTAAATTTAAAAAAATAAGAAATTCATCTTCTGAAAGTGTCACTGCACATGCACGGCGGAAGAAAGAAAGGGGATGGGGGGAGGACAAAAGAGAGGGCAGGGAAGGCCAGACCGGGGCCTGGGAGCACAGCGTGGGGTGGCGGGGGGGGGGGGGGACGGTGGGGTCAGAGGGGGACAGCAGGGGCAGCGGGAGGTGGCAGGAGGATGGTGGGGGGACAGCGAGGGGACGGCAAGGGGACAGTGGGAGGACAGCAGGGGACAGCGGGAGGACAGCGGGGGGACAGCACCAGCCAGAGGGTTTCAAAAGCCGGTCCCGCAGTTTGGCGGCAGCGCCCTTGGGACACGAGTTATGCAGCAGCAGAGCCGTGGCTTCTTCATCCACCGACTCAAACTAGGGAACAGGCTGCGGATGGGCCAGGCCACCGCCCAAGCACAGCCTGTTCCAGAACCTTCCCTTGGGGCCGATGCCGCAGTCCCAGGGAAATCAGGATGGAGCCAGTGCCGTGGTATTTTTTTTCTTTTTATTAAAAAACAAATTAAATAAAATAGCCATCAGTTTTCCAGAAAACGGAAGCGGAGTGCACGGCTCACGGCGCGGCAGGCCCGGAGCCCAGGGTTGGCGTCGAGGCGGCTGCCGTTTCCTTCTCCTCGTACCTGGGAGGCAGCTCGGGGGGTGGAAGGGTGTTGGGGGCCGCAGCAGCCCCGGAAATGGTGTATATGGATTCGCCATGCGCCTCGGGGGCCACGCCCTGGAGCCCAGGAGCTGGGGTCCGACTGAAAAGGAAGGAGAAGGGGGGACAGGTCGGGCCCCAGGACGCACCTGAGAGTGGCGCTCTCGGCCAGCGGCAGCTTGTGCACCTCTGGGGCCGCGGTGACACACACACCTGGGTGCCCCCCCCCGCCCTTCGGGTCACATTAGAGACCTCACCCCACTGCTGCCCTTGTCATGGGGGAGTCCGTGGGGAGCCTCGTCTGGCCTGGGTTCAGGCCTGGTCTCCGCAGGCTACCGTGGGGACGCGGGAGGCAGACGGAGGCCAAGGCAAATGAGTTAGGAGGCCAGGCCCGGGCGGGAGCTTCCAGAACGCGCCACCTGGACCAAGGTCCTAGCCCCCGAGCCCCGTGTGCACCTGCGGTGGGCCCCGCTCCCCCTACTGCAGTGACAGAAATCACACGGTGGCAGGGACCAGGGCCGTGGGTAGGCTAACAGGCCTTCACCGAGGGCTTGGGGAAGCTCATGGTCGGAGAAAAGAACAGAAAAATCCCCCAAGAGGATCACGCAGCCGTGCGGAGCCTCCGTCCCCTGTCCGGGCAGGACGATCCCATCTGTGCCCCTGCAGCCCCCACCCCGTTTGTCGTGCAAGAGGAATGCAAGCCTTCGGACGTGGAGGGGCGGGTGAGGCGGCTGCCACCCCAGCCCTGCTCGGGTCCTACTCCCAGGGCACCCGGGGGGGTCCGCAGTGAAGCCTCTGCTTGGACTCAGGCCGTGACCCTGGGGTCCCAGGATTGAGTCCCGCGTCGGGCTCCCTGCATGGAGCCTGCTTCTTCCCATGACCCCCATGTCCGTCTCCCCGTGACCTAACATGGCAAAGCCCAACATGGCCCGGGGCACCCCAAGGCCCGGCTCGGGGGCTCAACACGTGGAGGATCAGCGCAGCCAGGAGGACCTCAAGATGCCTGCACAGGGCTTCATGCTCCACCCGGTGCAACCGCTGTTGTCATTTTTAATGTATGCGCTGCCCCAGAGTTTCCTGAAGGGCGCTCTTCCTGCGAAGGCGATAATCCGGCCGCGCCGTCCTCCGACAGAGCCCCCGGCCTCTGATGTCTGCGCCTGCAGCCTTACAGACCTCACCTGGCCTGGGCTCAGGCCTGAACACGTGAAACGCGCCTACTCGTGAAGTTCAAATGCAGAAGTCTTACCCATAGTTAAAAATACTGTAATACGAAGGTGGATTTTCATCTGGACGCAAACCGTCAGCCCCAGGACTTCGAGTCGCTGCAGGAGCCGAGGACTCGGTAAAGTAGGGCGGCGGCGGCGGCGGGAATAGGATCACGGCGTCACCTAGGGAAACAGCATTCCAGTGAGCATGGCCGAGGAGCAGGCGCACAGCAGCAGGAGCAACGCGGGTGAATGATGCATTGGGCCCGTGAATATAAAAGGTCAAAACACCTAGGCTACCTCCGGAATTTAAACGTGGCCCATCGAATGCGCAGGGCGGAAAGTGAAGGTGGGGGGGGGAGGCACGGGAGCACTGGAGTGAGTGTTCAATGGGGCACTTCCTCCCTGGCGAAGAGAAGCTTCTAGGGGCACCCGGGGGGCTCAGTGGTGAGCGTCTGCCTCTGGCCCAGGGCGTGACCCCAGGGTCCCGGGATCGAGTCCTGCATCAGGTCCCTGCATGGAGCCTGCTTCTCCCTCTGCCTGTGTCTCTGCCTCTCTCTCTTTGTCTCTCATGAATAAATAAAAACAATCTTTAAAAAATAAATAAAAAGAAAAAAGAAGCTTCTAGAACTTGATAGTGGTGATGGTTGCAAACACTGGGAAGGTGCTTAATGTCACTGTACACTGAAAAATACTTATTTTTTTATTTATTTTTTATTTTTATTTATTTATGATAGTCACAGAGAGAGAGAGAGAGAGAGAGAGAGAGAGAGAGAGGCAGAGACATAGGCAGAGGGAGAAGCAGGCTCCATGCACCAGGAGCCCAACGTGGGATTCGATCCTGGGTCTCCAGGATAGCGCCCTGGGCCAAAGGCAGGTGCCAAACTGCTGCACCACCCAAGGATCCCTGAAAAATGCTTTAAATGGTGAATTTTATGTTACGTTGACGATACCACAGTTCCTTCCAGCAGCGAACCAGTATTTCCTTTTTTTTTAAATAATTATGTTGTTATGATGAAGATATTTTTAATATTTTTTATTTATTTATGATAGTCACACAGAGAGAGAGAGGCAGACACACAGGCAGAGGGAGAGGCAGGCCCCATGTACCGGGAGCCCAACGTGGGATTCGATCCCGGGTCTCCAGGATCGCACCCTGGGCCAAAGGCAGGCACCAAACCACTGTGCCACCCAGGGATCCCGAACCAGTATTTCCTGATGGGCCTGAGCTAGACCCCTTGGTGAAGTGCCCACGCCCTCGGGCGCCTCCTGCTCCAAAGCTTTCCTCATCCTCAACTTAAGATTTTAAGTCATCACCGCTTGGCAGTTGGAGGAAGCGTGGTTCTCCGGGCGGTGGGAGCCCCCCAGGGAGGAGCTGAGGCCCCCGGGTCACTGCCGCCCAGGAGGTGCGCCTCCGGGGCTCTTCCCACCCGGGTCACCACACGGTACAGGCAACAGGCGCTCTCAAGGGAAGCTTGTTTGCCTTTGGTGGGTGGGCTGGACCCTCGGCCTTTCTGTGGCCACGGTTCCCTCCAGACATAGGACATGCTTTGCACAGGAGACACAGACTCCACGTGTAAGCTCTAACTTGCACTCAGGTCCCCATACAGACCCCGCCATGGGGGCTGCCCAGAACATTCTAGACGTGTGGAGGCCCCAGTACGCGGAGGTTTGAGGGTACCTCTCCTCGGCCGGCGGCACCACGGGACAGCTCAGGAAACATGAGGGACAGACGACAGTCATCAGCGCCGGGGGGAAGCATCTGCACAGGGGCGCACAGGCCGCTTTACCGCTCCCGGGTTCCCGCCCGAGCAGGCACCGTGACCGCCCCCATTCCTGGGCCCCACCTGCCGCACCTGCCCTGCCTGCCATCCCTAAGTGCACCTGCCGCAGAAGCGGAGACTCGGGTGCTGCTGGGGATGGTGCTGCTCGCGGAGGGACTCCTGCAGATGCCGGGGCACCCCTGCTCCCTGCCCACCCTGCACCCCGGCACCCCTGTCCACCCAAACACAGGTACCCCTGCACACCTCCCCGCACCCCTGCACCACACTCATGCCCCACACCAACAAACCTGCACCCTGGCACCCCCTCCCACCCCCACCCACCTGAACACAGGCACCCCCGCACCCTCTTCCCACCAACACCCCTGAACCCTGGCACCCCCATACACCGGCATCCCGGCACCCCCTGCACCCCTGAACGGCCGACTAGAACCTCCAATGCACATGCCAACCTAAAGCCAGCTGCCTTCAGTGGTTGTGGGGGTTCATTCTGTTCACAGGCCCGGGCTGGCAGTGAGCCTCCGGAGCAGGCCGGTCACCTCCTCCGCCAACACCCAAGCTCCAGGCCCCCCCGCCCCTTGCCTGCCGTCCAGGAGGCCCGTCGGAGCCTCTGCCCATCAGCTCCCACCGCCAGGCCCTGCAGCCTGCTCTCCTTGAAAGCAGTCCCATCCCCTGGGGCGCCCCTTCACTATATCCTGCAGGACTGGAGGCCCCCTGGGTTGATGGCAGACGTCCTCCAGGAAGGGCCACCTCACACCCCTGCACCTGGACCCGGGACTCAGCGCCCAGTGCGCCCACAGCGGGTGGATCCTGTGTCTGCGGAGGAGGCGCGCCCCTTCTGGGAGCAGCTGGACCCTGGGACTGAGCCCAGAATCGCCTCTATCCTCCAGTCCCTCGCAAGGGAGGGCCAACCGTCGATGGACAACGCCTAGATTCTTATCCATTAGGCTAGAGGCAGGACTTCTGAAAATGTAAAGCCTACCCCGAAGTATATCAAAGGAGACCAAGACGAGGAGTTAGGCTGCCAGGTTTGATGGAACTTACAGGGTTAAACAGAAAAGATTTTGCGTGATGGAGTGCCAACCTCGGGAGGAGACCCCCCCGGGAGTCACTGTGTCCCTGCTTTCTGCTGCCCCCAATTCCAGCCATCAGGAGGGAGGCTGGACCCCAAGATCCCCTGATCGCCACCCCAAAGGGCACACATCGAAATGCTCCCAACTCAGAACACCGTGAGCATCAGTGAGCGTATTTACTTGTCCCCTCCACCCCCCATGTTCCCCAAAGAGGACCGAGCACATCTACAACATGGGGTGAGCCCTTAAGTCACGTAACAGCTCCCCGCAACACTGGGCGAAGGATGAAACCAGTGGAAACAGAGTTACAGCCCGGGGCCCGGGGGCCCTGGCCGGTGCTATGCAGGGCCATAGTACCTGTGTGCCCACCTGCCTGGGTTTGGATCCTGGCTCTGCCACTTGCTGGTCTGTGACCCTGGCAAGTTACGTGACATCCCTGCGCCTCGGTCCCTTCATCTCTAACATGGATGTACTGAGGGTACCTGCCTCACTGGGTTGCCGTGGGTGTGAAAAACTGGGAAGCAGCAGCCCTCGAGGAGCACTTGGATGGGTATTTGGTCCCAGAGGGACCCCTCGGTCTGTGTTAGCCGTTATTAATGTATAACCAATATTGCTGTGGTCACCACAAATATATAAATATGCAGTCGGCTGGGAGTTTCAACCCCGGCCCCAGGATTCGTCTGTGAATCCATCTGCCCTCGTGCTCCAAGGTCCAAGGCCAGTGCCACGTGAGGCCGGTGCCAGGAGCTCCCCCATGAGCCCCGCTTCCTGCAGCAGGCAGCCCGGACCAGACGTCTCGCTCACCACGCTCCTCTGGTGCCTGCCTGGCCTCTGCCCCTAGAGCTCCCGGCCTAGCCCTTTAGAGGTCAAGGCTATGGTTTCAGAGCTCTTCCCTTGCAGAAGTAGGAGATGGGAGGGGAGTGATTTTTCAAAAATGAGCAGCAATGGGGTTTCTCCTTTGTGTGAAACTGAGGCCAAGGCCGCCGGGGCAACAGTGACCCACTCTTCTGCAGAACCCAGAGAACACAGAAGTCAATTCTTGACATTCCGTGGGGGAAAGAAGAGACAGGTACGATCACATTTCCTCTTTCTCTGTGCCACCGTTTCCAAGCTTCGCCTCCACCCCGAGGCCAAGGATAACGTCATAGAAAATGAACAATGTGGGAAACGGTGCAGATAGCCCTCGCCCCCAAAACACAGAAGATGGGCAGACTTGGGGATACAGAATCCTAGAACGCCAGTGCTGCCAGGAATCGTCGCAACGCTCATCTTACAGCCACAGAAACCAAAGCCATAAGAGGTTACAGACTTAGGAAGGACAGCCAGCTGGGGACATCCTGGGACGGGACCCCACACGACCAATACAACGCACCCTAGGTACCAACAGCACTTGGCAGGCCTCCCAGGTGGCCGAAGGCTCCCAGGCTATCCTAGTACCTTCTCTCACGTTCCTCTTCATTTGTTCTGTGACCTCAGTCAAGGTCATGACTTCATGTCCCAAAGCTCTTGCTCAAGTAATTAATAAGGAAGTGCTAGAAGGAGATGATGTGCATGCACTAGGGTTCTCCTGCGGCTTCTCACGGCGGCAGCGCTGTGCACGCACACATGTGTGCACCTGCGAGCATGTGTGTGTGAGAGGGACGGAGAGAAGAGAGAAAGTAGGCCAGAGCGAGGGCCACCCAGTGAAGCCCTGATGCAACCGCCACCGTGATACTTTCGAGCACAGGACCAACAGCCACGTACCTACGGTGACCTGGACGGGCTCCAAGCTCCGGATCTGCGGGTCCTCACTTTCAGAGGCATCCTGGCCCTCGTGCAGGTTGCTTCTCTTCACGTGGGCCACCACAAAGAAACACAACCCCATGAGTACAATCAGGGGCCCCATGATCTGCAGGGACAGGAATCCACACATCTGCGGCTCCGTGTCGGCAGAGTCCGTCTCGTTCAGCGCTTCCTGCGCCCAGTCTGAGCCACAGCCGGGGACCCAAATGCCCAGGATGCTGATGAGCATGCCACTTGTCAGGAACAGAAACCCGAAGATGAGGCACTGGACAAACTGGCGGCTCTCCCCACAGAGGAAGGCTCGGTCGGGGTCCACCGGACTGCCCCGCAGGCGGCTCTCCCGGAGCTGAAGCCGGGCCCGGGAGCGTGCCAGGATCACGGCCCCCAGCCCTACCGCGGCACAGGCCGGCCCAGCGACCTTCAGCACCACACTGCAGTCCTGGAAGATTCTGTACTGGCATGCCTGGAACCCAAAGATGGACAGCAGCACCCCCACACACAGCAGCATGGCACCAAAGACAAAAAGGAAGAAGATGAGCTTGCTGACACACCTGTCGCGCTGGGCCCCGTCTGGCTCAGCAGCAGCCACGGGTGACATGGCCAGGAGTGGCCCCTTGCCCAGAACAGGCGGGACGGACTGCCTTCCCTCCGGGGGTCTCACCAGCTCTGAAAATATAACCGATACCAAATTAAGGTGGGCACAGGTGTCCTGACCCGCCCTGGCCATTTCAGAAATCACATTGGGATGAAATCACAGGGAGCAGAACTCCATGCAAATGATACAATGAGTTGGTCCATGAGTCAGAAGCACTGGCATTCAGAAACTCCTGAATATGCCATTTTACAAAGATATTTAAGAAGAGGAAATGCAATTACCAGGCACCTAAGAGCGTCTTTAAAAAAAAAAAAAGAAAAAAAGCAATGACAACAAAGCCCATACAACAAAAGTAGCTGGGTGTGGCTCTTCCTGTTATGAGTCTTACAAACTCACTTCCCCGGGCAAACAAAACAAAACAAAAAACCCCACAAAGCAATGGTGAGTGTGAGGGAAGAACTGCAGGGATTATTTCTGATTTACAGACGTCCCATGTTTCATCACAGCTGCTCTATTTCCAAATCGATAAATCTCGGTTCAGTAGCTAACTTCCCGTTTCCTGCTTCAGGCTGCGGCAGCTTTCCATTCCCTGTTTTCTTCTAAGGCTGGGACACCCCCCCCCCCCCGGAGGCCCAAGTCCAGCCCTTTCCACGGAAGGGGAGGGCAGTTCGGGAACACGACACAGTGGGCTTGGTGGGTTTTAAGTTAACTCTGTCAAAATGTGACTCTTGAGTTCTCACACAGGTGCTGGGGCTGCCCGGGGTCTGAAATCTGACCGGGCTGGGGGGACCCTGGGGAGCCTGGCACCGCGGGTCAGGTGCTGCCTCTGTGTGTGGGTCACCTCTCGCATACCCTCCTGCAACGGGGCCTCACACTTCCACAAAAACATTTAGGCTCAGTTAAAAGTAAGCAGCCGATCAAATCACCAGTTAAAAGCACTAAACACAACAGAACTTGACTTTGAAGGCAGAGTATAAGTGAAATCCAGTGGGGAGGCCCCTCCCACGAGATCACCCAAGGCCCCGCTGCTGTCACCATATAATCACAGGAACCCAAATCGGTGGTGATCAGTTGTCTAGTTTCTGCAGGTTGCCTTTATCACCTTAGGTAACCTGTCTTACCCTGATGGTGGGATATTTCACCAGGACCCTTCAAGTTGGGGCACCGGAAAAGACAATTCGTGTGTGAAGACCATTTGACTTGCTCAAGGGAAGAAAACTTATAATATTCCGTCTTTTGTATCCGTCATCACATGCAGGAGCTCGAGGTTGAGGCTGTAAAACCAAGTGCCCCGCCCCGCCCCCCCCCACCCCCCCTCCCGCAAATCCCGACCATGTCCGAGGAGGGTCGGTTTAAGTAAAGAGAACAAATGGCTGGTTGTAGACGAGGAAGTACTTTTCCAGGAAAAAATGTAATGGTATCAGAAGGAAGTTGGAGAAGAAGGAAATATAGGAGGGAAATGAGCTTCCAGGTTAAACCTGGACAGACTGTGTGTAAGATGGGATAAGGGCGGGTGGGGGTAGGTGGTAGAGCCTCTGCCAATGGCTCAGGGCGTGATCCCAGGATCTGGGGATCCAGTCCTGCATCAGGCTCTCTGCAGGGAACCTGCTTCTCCCTCTGCCTGTGTCTCTGCCTCTTATGAATAAATAAAAATCTTTAAAAAAAAAAAAAAAAGATGGGATAAAGCTGAGACAGACACTTAAAATACTGCACTAATTTAAAAACCAGAAATCTGAGTCCTGTAATCTCTGTTACCGGTTCCACAGATAAGGGTGATTCTCCGCTACAAAGTCCTATCAGGAATTCATTGAATTCCTGGTACCTTCAACTCTGAAGGGAGTCACAAAGGCTTCCAATGTCTTTATTTTTTTTAAGATTTTATTTATGAGAGGTTATTTATGAGAGGAGAATTCATGAGAACACACAGAGAGGAGACAGAGAGAGGCAGAGACCCAGGCAGAGGGAGCAGCAGGCTCCACGCAGGGAGCCCGACGCTGGTGGGACTGGATCCCAGGACCCCGGGGTCACGCCCTGAGCCAAAGGCGTTGCCAAACCACTGAGCCACCGGGGCTGCCCAGCTTCCAGTATCTTAAGGCAAATTCCCCAAATACTGGTAAAGTAAGAAGAAGCCTAAAGCTGGACCTGGAGCTCTTTTCCATGGACAAGCGGCCTGGACGGCAGCCACACGTGCGGCTCCCTCGTCCAAGTGGCCTGTGGGTCTGTCCGTGTGTCCGTGTCCCAGGGCGCACCCTCCACAGGTGCCAAGTCCAGGCTTTGCCGAGTACCGACCTACGTTTGCTCTCCCCGAGGCCAGGGCCCGCTCCGCAGCACCGTGTCCCGAACCCGCACAGCTCACCTGCCCGAGGCTCTGCTGCCTTGGGGTACAGGGGGGCCCAGAAGTCTCCCCGGACCGGGCTCGGCGCGCCGGCTCCGCAGGTTCGGCTCCGTCCTCCGCGGGGCGCCCCGCCCGGCCCCCGCCCGCAGCCCGGCCCGCGGGGACCCAGCGCTCACCTGGGCTGCGGCCTGCGCGACCTGGGCCCCGGGCGGGGCGGCCTCGGGGCGGCGGCCCTCACCGCACGCTCCCACCTGCGCGTCGGGCCGCGGAGGGCGGGCCCCGGACTGGCCGGCGGAGGCCGCGCCGGGAGGGCGGGGCGGGGCGGGAGGGAGGGAAGGAGGGGGGAGCGGGGAGGGAAGGAGCGGGGAGGGAGGGAGGGAAGGAGGGGGGAGCGGGGAGGGAAGGAGCGGGGCGGGAGGGAGGGAAGGAGGGGGGAGCGGGGAGGGGGGAGCGGGGAGGGAAGGAGCGGGGCGGGAGGGAGGGAAGGAAGGGGGAGCGGGGAGGGGGGAGCGGGGAGGGAAGGAGCGGGGAGGGGGGAGGGAAGGAGGGGGGAGCGGGGAGGGGGGAGCGGGGAGGGAAGGAGCGGGGCGGGAGGGAGGGAAGGAGGGGGGAGCGGGGAGGGAAGGAGAGGGGCGGGAGGGAGGGAAGGAGGGGGGAGCGGGGAGGGGGGAGCGGGGCGGGAGGGAGGGAAGGAGGGGGGAGCGGGGAGGGAAGGAGCGGGGAGGGAGGGAGGGAAGGAAGGGGGAGCGGGGAGGGGGGAGCGGGGAGGGAAGGAGCGGGGAGGGGGGAGGGAAGGAGGGGGGAGCGGGGAGGGAAGGAGCGGGGAGGGAGGGAGGGAAGGAAGGGGGAGCGGGGAGGGAAGGAGCGGGGAGGGAGGGAGGGAAGGAAGGGGGAGCGGGGAGGGAAGGAGCGGGGAGGGAGGGAGGGAAGGAAGGGGGAGCGGGGAGGGGGGAGCGGGGAGGGAAGGAGCGGGGAGGGGGGAGGGAAGGAGGGGGGAGCGGGGAGGGAAGGAGCGGGGAGGGAGGGAGGGAAGGAGGGGGGAGCGGGGAGGGGGGAGCGGGGAGGGAAGGAGCGGGGCGGGAGGGAGGGAAGGAGGGGGGAGCGGGGAGGGGGGAGCGGGGCGGGAGGGAGGGAAGGAGGGGGGAGAGGGGAGGGAAGGAGCGGGGCGGGAGGGAGGGAAGGAGGGGGGAGCGGGGAGGGGGGAGCGGGGAGGGAAGGAGGGAGGGAAGGAGCGGGGAGCGGGGAGGGGGGAGCGGAGAGGGAAGGAGGGGGGAGGGGGGCGGGGAGGGGGGAGCGGGAAGGGAGGGAAGGAAGGAGCGGGGAGGGGAGAGCGGGGAGGGAGGGAAGGAGGGGGAGCGGGGAGGGAAGGGGCGGGGAGGGAGGGAGGGAAAGGGCGGGAGGGGGGGAAGGAAGGAGTGGGGAGGGGGGAGGGGGGAGGGAGGGAGCGGAGAGGTAGGGAGGGAAGGAGCGGGGAGGGGAGAGCGGGGAGCGAGGGAAGGGGCAGGAGGGGGGAGGGAAGGAGTGGGGAGGGGAGCAGGGAGGGAGGGAAGGGGCGGGGAGGGAAGGAGGGGGGAGCGGGGAGGGAAGAGCGGGGAGGGAGGGAGCGGGGAGGGGGGAGCGGGGAGGGAGGGAGGGAAGGACGGGGAGGGAGCCCGACCTGGCCGCCTCGCGGGACCGAGCGCGCCCGGAATCCGGGCAGAAGGAGCGCCCGCCCTCCTGGGCGCGCAGCCGCGGGACGTGGGGGGGCGGCGAGGGGCTCCGGGGTGCGGGCGGGGGCGCAGCCGGTCCCTCTGGGCGCCCGACCCGGGTGCGGGGGGCGCAGCGCCCGCTGGGGCCCGGAGGCCGGGCGGGTGGGGCCCTCCTGCCGCCCCGGGGACCCCGCGGCCGAGCCCGGGGCAGGCCGGCTCCAGCGCCGCCGCAGGCCCTCGCGGGGCCGCCCCCCTCTCCGCGCCGGGCCCCCCTGCGGCCCCGGGTGCCCGCACAGCCCAGCCGGCCGCGGCTCCCCCGCCCGGAGCCCGGAGCCTCGGGATGGGCTCACCTGGCGCCGTGTTACCTGGAACCTGCCGGCCCGCAGCAGAGGTCGGGGCGCCCTGGAGGGGAGTCGGGGCCCAGCCCGGTGCACCTGCGCGGGGGGCGGGGGGGGGGCGGTGAGCCGGGAACCTGCCGGCCCGCAGCAGAGGTCGGGGCGCCCTGGAGGGGAGTTGGGGCCCAGCCCAGGTGCACCTGCGCGGGGGGGGGGGGGGGGTGCCGGGGACGTGCCCGCCGCAGCAGAGGTGGGGCGCCCTGGAGGTGAGTCAGGCCCAGCCCGGGTGCACCTGTGCGGGCCCCAGGGTCGTGCCCGCCCACTTGCCACCGGCCTCCCGAGCTCCCGGCAGCTCCGTGCACCGCTCACCACTTAATGCCCATCACTTTGAGCGTCATGAAGTGCCAGCACCTTGCGCCCCCGGTTCATTCAGCAGGTGCTCCCGTGGGCCTCACTACAGGTAAGGAATGAGCTGCTCATTCTCCCCAGGGTGAGAGGAGCCACTCTCCAGGTCAGGGAGGCGACAGGGACGTCCCCAGGGCTCTGAGCACTGGGGGGGGGGGGGTCGAGCCTGGGCTTGGGGGGGTGTCCTGCATGGGACTTAGTGGGGCGCTGGTCCCAGAGGCCGCATGTGGACTTTCCCACCAGCCGCAGCCGGGGCTCTGACCACCTCTGCCCTCGCTGCTGCTGATTGTCACCCTAGTGGACCACACTGACACCCTCACTCTGTGCCGGCCTCTGTGGTACCATGTTCCCTACACCCTTGGTTCTTCTGCGTGTTCCCAGCAACCCAGAGAAGGCGGGAGACAGAAGATGGGAGAAGGGGGAGGCTCAAAACCAGGCAGTTTTCAGGTGAGGAAACTGAGGCCCAAAGGCAAAAATTGACCTCCACAGCTGATTACCGTGGAGCAGGGGCCTGAACCCACCACTCCACCCAGATACACCTGTCACCCAGAGGACACGTGCCGCCACAAACTCAGAAAACGACTTTTTAATCATATGGCTTTTTTTTTTTTAAGAGACAGAGAGTAAGTGTGTGAGAACAGGGCAGGGGCAGAGGGACAGGGAGAGAGAATCTGAAGCAGGCACCGTGTGGCACCCTGAGATCCCCGTGACCCTGGGATCCTCACGACCTGGGCTGAGACCAAGAGTCGGATATGGCACCCACAGAGCCACCCAGGCGCCCCTATTAGGGGGCTTTTTCATCATTATAACAATATAGACACTGCATCCCAAGGATGTTGTGCGTCTACGTGGAGATACCCTGGTCAAGTGTCAGTGAGATGAGGGTGGACCTCAAGGTACACCTGGCTGACGCACGGGTCACCAGCAGCGGTGATTGCACAACAGCAGGGGACAGCGAGCTTTCTAAGAACACAGGCCCTGAGTAGAGGACGTGTGCTCCCCACACAGGCCTGCTAACAACTCTTGTACAAGAGGGCTCCCGTCTCCCTTCACACTCACGCTTTCCTTCTCCCGAATTTGAAACTCAATCTCTCCACCGCGTCACGCGCACGGGTCCCCCAGGGGCCTGTTGATACAGCTGCCCCCGTGGTGCCACATGACTGCAGGCCGGCCACACGTGACGGACTTGAATGTGCTGGCACCAAGGACGATCAGATTAGCCTCCGCTTGGCATATCTGCGGCCTGGACAGGTGGCCTTGCGGGGCCTGTTTGACTAAGTTAAAATCCTTGGAACCCGATCGTGGGCCAGGTGTGGAAGGCGTAGCCGGTGGCCTTCCCGGCGCTCATCCCGGGGGCACACCTCCCTCCAGGCGCGAGACCGAGGGACCCCTCAGTATGGAAAACTGAGTGGCCTCTCCTAGCCCGTGTGGCCGAGAGAAATGGCATCAGAACAAGCTCTGAAAAACGGGCAGGTGTGAACTGAGGCGGGAACACGGACGGAGCCGCGACGTGCGTTCATTGATTTGTGGGCAGACGTTCACGGAGGCCGGCCCTGTGCCAACCAGCAGGCCCTGGCATCCTCTGCCCTCATGGAACTTCGAGTCTGAGGAGAAGGAGAGAGGCCGTGAAGGAAACGTGGAGAAGGCAGCGGGCGCCGTGGGGAATCGTGGGAGGCGTCGGGGAGGTCCCGCTCCGTGTCCCCCAGGCCACGCGGAGCTGAGGGGTGGGAAAGCCAGCCCGCTGGCTATCTAGGAGGCCGCGGCGGGGCAGCTCTCCAAGAACCAGCGATCATATGGTAAAACTATCACAGAGAGCTACAGTGACAGTTTGGTTGAAGAAAGGAAGGGCGTCAGACACAGGAGAAAGCAAGTGCAAAGGCCCTCAGGCAGAAGCAGGGAGGGCCTCTTCAAGGGAGACTAAGCGGCCAGAATGACTGGGTGAGCAGGAGAGGAGGGATGGGGAGGAGGTCAGAGAGGAAAGGCGCCTGTGTGTGGCCCTGTGCACCAGATGGCCTCGAGGTTCGTGGGCCATCGTAAGTACTGGGTGCGAGGAGGAGTCTTTGGAGGGTTGTTTGGTTTTTTGTGTTTGTTTTTTTAGCTAAATATGGTCTGACTTATTTTTTTTAAGGCAACAGTGGCCTCCAGGTGAGAATTGTGTGAGGAGGGGTGAGGGTGTCAGGAGGCATGTAGGAGGCTGTTGGGGTGACTGGGGTGACCCAGGAGGGACACGGCTGCGCTTGTGTCTAGAGGTGAGAGCGCAGCTGGCCTCCTACATCTCCAAGAGGGAGCCCTTGGGCCACATGTGGGTTTTGGGCCTGAGGAGCCAGGAGGATGATCCCAGTATTACTCAGGACGGGGAGGGGGCAGGACAAGAAGCTTGGACTGGTGGTGTGAGATGGCCGGTGGGGGAGCTAAGTGGGCTGTGGGGGAACCCCATCCTGCGCTCCATCCAGGCCCACGTTCAGGAATGCAGGATTTCTGATGTCTGCGGGTGGCTGGGGTGGGGGCGGTGAGGGGGGTGAGTTCCTGCTGGTGCAGGGGCCTCAGGAGCACCCGTGTGTTCTCCACTCCCACAGGACCAGGATGACACCTGCCGGACACTCCCTGGCGCACCTGCCAGGCTGAGCAGTGGCTTGGGGGCGCTGCAGGTCGGCCTGTGGGGCCCGGAAGGCAGGAAGACAGCTCAGCCACCCAGCGTGCCGCCCTCCCGTTCCCCTGTCCCTTTTTGGCCTCCTCTGGTTCTGCCCCCAGGAGCGTGCGTTCCTATCTCGGGTTCCTGATGTTTCCCACCACTCTGCTGAGGCTGGCGTGCAGGGATTGGCCGTGCAGGGCTCGATAGCGGGCCCCAGGTGCCCCCGAGACGCCTCTGACCTCGCGGAGGCTGCGGCGCCCCGAGAAGCTCAGGGTCCAGGGCTGGTCACTCGGTCACAGCCCCGGGTGGGACTCAGGCCAGGCCTGATGGCTGGGCCTCGCCACCTGGGCCGGCTGGGGCTGGGCGGGGGCTTCGTGTTGGGCCCCTTAGCTGGCCGGTGCAAACGCGGACGGACGTCCTGCAGGGTCACTTTCTTGCGGGAACGGGACTGCGGATTCCACTCGGAGTGGGGGGGTGGGGAAAGGGATGCGAGCTGTTGTTTCAGAGACGGAGGACTGGCCGTGGCCTGGGCGGAGGCTCCAGAGCATGGGATGGAGCCGGCTGGGGGAGGCAGCAGGAGTCGCCCGACGTGTCATGTCTGGGCTCCTGGCAGCTTGCACGGCTGCCGCCACACACCTGGCGCTGCCCAGGCTGCAAAGCACAAAGCCTGTCCCCGCAGCGAGGATAAAAGGGGCGTGAGTGGATCTCATCTGGAGGTTGGCTTTGCCACCTGCGGGACCGTGGGGCGGTCAACAAGCTTTCCGTGCCTCCGCATCCTCCTCTGTGATGTGGGAACGAGTGCGCCTACCTCCGAGTCCGTCTTGGAGAACAGATTCCTGGCACGTGACGGGCCAGCAGTCGAGGCCCGTCCAGCCCGACGCCTCCTCGCCGCCGTGGCTCCTCCCAGCCGCCCTCTGCGGTGGGCTGAGCTGACCGGGCCCCGGGGAAGGTAGATGATGGACGACGAGGGAGATCGGGGTGCTCCCCGGCAGCACAATGAGTCCTGTCATCGCCCGACCGCAGCACATTGTCCCAGTTGGTTTCCAGGAGCCCTCGGGGCGTGTGTGGCGCGTGGTCTCCACCCCCAGCCGTCCAGAGTCACCCTGTCTGCCTGTCCTTCTGTCCCTGCTCCTCCCCGGCCCCCGCCCAGCGCTTCCGGAAGGGGTCTGGGGCTGCAGGTGGCCCTGGAGAGGTACATGGGGACCCGGTGGGCGCGAGGCCCTCCCTGCCAGCCCCCCGCCCCGATCCACCTGCGCATCTCAGCCCCACTACCCCCCTGGGGTCTGGCTCTCCACTTCCTGCTGGTCGCCGTGACCCCGAAAGAGAGTCAGGCTGGACCACGGCGCCGAGGAGGAGGCCACGTGAAGCAGCCGTGAGAGCCAGTGAGGGACGGAAGAAGCAAAGGTTAGCCGTGCCCCGAGCCCCATTCGGACAGCCTGTTGGTCGCATGCGGGGGACGGGCTGCCGTCCCTCTGCCCTTGTGCTCACAGCCAACCCAGCTGTTTTAGGACCCCACATGGCACGTGGTGGTGACCCTCAGAACAGCCCAGACCCCATGGCCACCTGACCCGCACGGCGCAGCCCTCCCAGGCGGTGCCCCCGCCGTCGCACCCCTGCCCGTGGGCGCAGCCCCCAGCAGCATGCTGGCGGCAGAAGCGTGAGCGCCTGAGAGCGGGCACCGGGCACTCAGAGGGCGGCCTGGTGGGAAGCCGCCTCCCCAGCGCCCCAGAGTTCCACAGAAGGCCCCTCGCAGCCCCAGAACGCAGGCGGGGCCGGAGGCAGCGCTGATCAGAGATCAGGAAAGGGAACTGGCCTCTGGGTTATTTCTTCCCTTATCTCAGGGTTATTGCAAGGACTCCGCGGACACAGGGACAGCGCAGGCTGCCGCCCAGGAAGCCCGTCCTCTCGGGGAATGACCGCTGTGCCTGCGGCCTGCCCGGCTGCGTCGGGGCGGGTCCCTCCCCGGGGGCGGCCGGCCCTGGCCCAGCGTCCTTTCCCTCCAAGGGCAGGCTCACCAACTCCCATTCAAAAGCCCTTTTCCGGGACGCCTGGGGGGTCAGCGGTTGAGCATCTGTCTTTGGCTCGGGGCATAATTCTGGATCTTGGTATCGAGTCCCACGTCAGGCTCCCTACGGGGGAGCATCTCCCTCTGCCTCTGCCTCTGTCTCTGCCTCTGTGTGTGTGTGTGTGTGTTTCTCATGAATGAATAAATTTAAAAACCCTTAAAAAAAAAAAAAGTAAAAAAAAAAATCCTTTTCCCGGAGGGACCCCCAGTCTGCATCTGCCTGCTGCGCGACACCTCGGGTGTTTCTGCACAGTCCCGAGTTGTTTCCATCCCGGGCACCTGCCTCAAGGGGAAGTGACAGTCCCCCTGGGAGCGCCCCTCCACCCCTCGCTGCCCCGCCTTGTCACCTCTGCTCTTCCTGCCCCCCCCCCCCCCCCCGCTGCTGCTCCGGCCCCTTCCCTTTTAGATTCTGCCTTAATCCTGGGCGCCCCAGCTCCCAGAGGTGACCCGGGACTCGCAGGCCCCCTGCCCCTCCCCTCCCACGTCCTGCTGCTGCGCTGTCCCTACCCCCAGTCCCTCGGCTGACTGCGGCCCACAACTTCCCCTCCCCTCTCTTCATGTCTTTCTTACCTTTTTTTTTTTTTATTTTTAAAAATCTGTTTATTCATGAGAGGCAGAGACACAGGCAGAGGGAGCAGCAGGCTCCGTGCGGGGAGCCTGATGCGGGACTCAATCCCGGGACCCCAGGGTCATGGCCTGAGCCACCCGGGCATCCGCCCTCTTCACGTCTCTTGTGCAGTGTGGATTCCAGGGCCTTGCATCCCGGCACTCGGGCCAGTTCCCTGCATGTCCACACCCATGTCTTCCCATCAACCTACCTGGCTGGCGGGCTTTGCTCCCCTGGCTCAGTGGGGCCCTCTCTGGCCATGGGCGCTGCTGGTAAAACACGTGACCTCGGGGTCAACCTCGGCCTGTGTGCATCATCAGGGTGTCCGCTCTGACAGGGCCTCCGTCCTGCCAGCAGCCCAACCCCACTCGGCTCCCGGGCTCACTCCCCTACGACTGTCTTGGCAGGTGGCCCGGAGCCTGGTGAGCCCTGTCACCTGGCGGGTGGCCCCTTCCCTGCCTGGCCCACGGGTGGCCCCTTCCCTGCCTGACCCGTGGGTGGGCCCTTCCCTGCATGGCCCACACGGTTCTGGGAGGGAAATCAGCCCTTGGCCAGGCGTGCCTCGCTCCTCACGCCCCTGGCTCGGGTCCCAGGGCCACAGCTCTCTAATTTCTCTCTCGGGAGCTTGACTCCCCAAAGCACCGTGGCTCCTAAGCCTCATCAGGCGGCTTCATGCCTGGGCCCCCCGCCAAGCCGAAGCCCGTTTCCCTCTCACCTTGGCTTTGCCCCGACCTTGGACCCAAGGCACCGTTGCAGGCTCCCCTCTTTCTAGAGGTTTCTCTACTACTTCTCGCCAAGAGCCTAAGTCAGAACCACCACCGTCCACGCGCAAGATGTAGGAGACAGAAGAGAATTGTCTTCTACCCTTCTGGATTCTCAAACGAGACCTTTTAATAAGGGACAGAGCTTACTGATGCAGATATGCACCTCCCCGCCGCCCCTGCGAGATACCCGCAGGAAAATGAGCGGCTCCCCAAGGTGGCCTAGAATTCAGGCCTAACACCATCTTACTAGGGAAACGAGCTGAAGGATGGTGGCCTCTTAGGGAGGGTAAGTGATTTTTAGGAAAGGATTGTTCTCTTTTCCTTAGAAGAACAGATGTAAAGTACGATACTGTGCAACAAAGTCTGGGCATGGCATCGACTTCTGGGTCAACTTCCAGCCTGCTGTCCTGTGGTGAGAGGTGTTGCTCCCTGGTTCAGGGAACACCCCACCCCCACCCCCGCCCCAGCCAGGGGACTTACGACAACTGAGATCCTTTGGGAGAACTTGACTCCAGGCGGGCAAGGCGAACTCACGGAAAACCTCTGCGTTTGCTGTTCTTGGAGCCCACAGCTCACCGCAGTCGCTGTGCAACGTGGCAGGAGCTGGGGGCTCACATCCTGCCACCTTCCAAGGCTGCTGAATGGCTTCTGTGCAGGGCCGGGGAGCAAGCACTTTCGGGCTTGCAGGACGTTGGGTCTCCGTGGCAGGTGCCCAGCTCTGCAGGGAGGGAGGGCAGCCTGGGACACGGGCGGCACGGAACCAAAGGGGCGCACCCGCGTTCTCACAGCACTGCGCTGACGCACCCTGAAACGTGACCGTCTCGGGGCTTCCACGTGTCACAGAGCGGCCTTTAAAATTCTGTTTGACCATGTGAAGTATTAGCATCATGCTTAGTTTGTGAGCCACACAAAACTAGGGGGCAGCCAGATGGGTCCCATAGGCGTTGACCGTGTCCTACTCTCCCTGGGTTCACCCGGTGAGCCTGGACCGGGGCATGCTGACGGTGACCCCCGGCACTGAGCTCACCCCGCCCCAGTCCACAGCCCTTGGGGGCCACAAGCAGCCCTTTTTTGGATAGTTTAGATTCTTTCTCTCACTATTTTGCAGGATGAACCCCTTCCCCAAACTGTCAGATTCAAGGTGCAGCTGCTATTTCCGGTAATAGTTTGCTCTTGTATTTAACGATCACCAATATGTCTAATATATGCAAAGCTGATCAATTAGCGCTAATAATACCTGTACCGATAACCCAGACCCAAATCATCTTAACGCTTATGGTGGAAGGAGGCTAAAACAAGCCGTGTGTGTGTGTGTGTGTGTGTGTGTGTGTGTGTGTGTTTCCTTGCAAAGCAAAGCACAGGTGCCTCAAAGCACTGGGATGAGGTGGTTCGTAGGAAATGCTCTTGCCTAAAAACATGACATCAGGGTAAAATTCTCCGGGGAGGAAGGATGCGGAAATAAACATTTATAATAAAAATGTGTAAGATGTATTCCCATTTTTTTAAAGCTGGCTAATTAAAAAAAAAAAAAGGCTGTGGTTATGTCATGAACTGAGCTGAGGCCACTTAATCCCTCCCCACTGCCCAGGCCGTTCTTGGCAGCTACCAAAGGGGTCGGGATGAACCAAAGGTGAGCTGCCCCCACACAGCCCTGCTGGCAGGTGAAGGCAAACGCCCCAGGGTCTCAGATCAACTCTACTGGACGTGCAGACAGTTATTAAACACTTACTAACAGGCACGAAGCAGTTCATGCGGCTGCACGAGTTTGACGACCGCGCTGGCATCAGCATCATGACATCCAGAGCCTGGCTCCCCGGGGACTCGACGGGGTCCAGGTGCTTGATGGGCTGCAGGTGCTCAACGGGCTACAGGTGCGCAGCCGCGGGCTGGCCTGTGAGGGGATGAGGTGAGCCAAGGGCGCCCTCTGGGGGGGGGCGGCTGGCGCTGCTCTGAGTTCCTAGGAGGGCAAGGGGTAGCACCCACCCCCACCCCCACCCCGTGGGGCCTTAAGTAGCACCCCTGGCGCAGAGGTAGCCTGCAGCTGGGCAGCTCCAGGGTGCTGTGTCCCCGGCCCCGGGGGCTGAGTAGCAGCTGGGGGTGGCCGGGAAGGCCCGGCAGCTGGTCTCCCGCCTCCGGACTGGGGCCAGCGTAGCCTAAGCAGCACGATCCCCCACTTCAGCTATGGCATTTCAAAGTCAAGTACACACGTCTCGCGGTGAGTGTCAGTGTGCGGAACTGTTCATTCCCCATTAGGCAGCTTTAGAAATGACACATGAGGGACACCCGGGCAGCTCAGTGGTTGGGCATCCACCTTTGGCCCAGGCAGTGACCCCGGGGTCCTGGGATAGAGTGCCGCGTTGGGCTCCCTGCATGGAGCCTGCTTCTCCCTCCGCCTGTGTCTCTGCTTCTCTCTGTGTGTCTATCACGAATAAATAAATAACATCTTAAAAAAAGAAGTGACAGCCATTTTATTTGAAGATGTCAATATTTATAACACACCGTAAACACATGTCCTCTTTGCTGAAACGTATGCGGAAAGTTTTAAATGTCAACTTTCTTAGTTTGTTTTTTCATGTATTGTTCACACTGACTTCCAAACGAGCAGGAGGGTAGTTTTTCTAAGTCCCCTCGGAGGAGACTCTCAACAGAGCTCGCTGCGGTGGGACAGCGTCTCCGAGGGGGCCTGCACACGTGCGGGCCGTCGCCCCAGGGCCCCGGGCTCTGCACCCCGCAGGCTGGGGGAACGGCCTTCACGCCCCAGCCAGGAGCCCGCGACACCTTCCCGGGCACAGGGTGCCTCCTGGCCTTTGGTGAGGACCCGGGCGAGGCCCCTCGGGAGGTTCTTCCAAAATGAAGGCGCTCTGCCCTCGGGATGTGCTTTATCCACTGACGCATGGAAGCCCTGGTACCGTAGCAGCTTCTCTGAACTGAAATGAGGCCTCACTTCATCAGCGCCGCCTCCAGCCGCGTCTGTCCTGCCGAGCTCTGAGCCCGCTCTGCACCTGCTCTGGGGCTGCGCCGGGGCAGCGGGGCCGCGGGAGCCAGCCCGGAAGGGGCTCACTACATATTTGCTAAATGACGAGGTGACATGAAAAGCTGAGCGATGAAACCAAGCCGAACCTGAAGATACTCGCCATCAAAACCGAAAAGGCACTCGGCCGACGGTCAGCGACAGGAGAGGCAGTGAGACGGGACCCAAGTGTCTGAGGACACAAGACACAGAACAGCCGGGCAGGACCCCAGGGAAGTGCGTCCTGGGGGCTCACGACGTAGGAATTTAGGTGACTGATCTATGACATAAATAATAATTTTGTTTTATTTTTATTTGTTTAAAGGTTTTATTTATTTATTCATGAGAGAGAGGCAGAGTCACAGGCAGAGGGGGAAGCAGGCTCCCTCCATGCAGGGAGCCCGACGTGGGACTCGATCTTGGGTCCCCGGGGTCACGGCCTAGGCCAAAGGCAGACGTGCAACCGCGGAGCCCCCCAGGCGCCCCAATAATTCCATTTGCCCCTTGGGGCTGCTGCAGGGCCTCAACATTCTCCACGATGACTCGTTCCGATTCTCTCTTTAGCTTGGCCAGCTCATCTTTCAGTTCCTATTTTCTTCCTAGACTTACCACGAGCTTTTGATTGTCTTCAGTATGCTCTTGTTTCCTGGAGGTAATTACTTCATGGAATTTAAAAATCTATGCTTTTGTATTTGGTCTCATTTTACATCTGCTCCATGGAAAGAGATTTCTGGTGGGTATACTTCATCGGCCACTTGCCTTTCCTGTCACGTTTCTCAATGGTTTGTTCTTTCTCCTTTTTGTTTAACTATTATTATACAGTATAGATATATTTTGTATGATTATGTGTATACATATGACATTATATATGCTTATATATAATCTGTATGTACATACATGTACAATATATATTTTTTTAATTATGATCCTTCTTTGGATAAGGTCAGTGCTTCATGGTCAAGATATTTTTAGGAGTTACGTGTGGGGAGAGGCCAGGCCTGCATCCCAGCCACTACAGGAATCCTTCTATGACACGAGGTTAGGTGTGTGAGTTAGTTCTTTTAGATCTTTCTTCTCCCAGGCCAACCAGGATTGCAGCTCTAGGGCTCCTCAGATGGACCACATGGTGGTTAAACACGCACTTCTGCATACGGTCCTTCGTCTCCTGCATTATCTCGGAGACACGTCAGGCATCTCCTGCGCATCACCTGCTACCAGGGCACTTGCTTCTTTTCGTTGCTAAACAGGTTTTTGGTTTTATCCCTCAGAATGGTCACCAACTTTTGGAGAACCACATAATATCAGTTTTGTTCAGGACTCGCTCCTCCATTCCCGCGGGTACCCTTCCCACTTGAGGTGCTTGCTGTCCCCCGTTAATGAGGCAGCAAGCCTTCACTCACTCCAGCCTCGGGTCCTCCCACCATCTAGTCTGTTGGAGTGCCATTGCCCCGACAGCTCAGCATCGGGCATCAGCATCGTGGTCTGTGATTTTGCGATGTAGAAGTCCCCTTTGTCAAAGGGGAATTTGCATTTCTGTTTCCCGTTGTCACTGTTTGGGGACAATTTTGGGCTTTTTTGTTTGTTTTTTTTACTATTTTTTTATTTTTTTATTTTCTTATTGGTGTTCAATTTGCCAACATATAGAATAACACCCAGTGCTCATCCATCAAGTGCCCCCTCAGTGCCCGTCACCCAGTCACCTCCACCCCCTGCCCACTTCCCTTTCTACCACCCCTTGTTCGTTTCCCAGAGAATTTTGAAGGCGGGAATAGAGCAGCATTATTTTTACTCTGTTTTAAAGGGAGGGTCTCCTAGCAGTTGGAGAGACGGGTGAAATGGATGGTGGGGAGGAAGGAGTGCACGTGTGAGGAGCAGTAGGTGGTGTCTGGAAGCGTTAGAGCGCCATCCTGTACACCTGAGACTAACAGTATGCTGTAGGTTAACTAACTGGGATTTAAATAGAAATTTAGGAAATAAAGTGGGAGTTCCTTGGGTCAGATGTTGAATGTCAAAGATGGAGTCAAGGCAGAGAGGCGGACGTTCCAGGATGCATTGGACTCCATGGTGGGCAAAGGTCAGAGGTTTGAAGAGTGCTTTGGGGCCAATGATCAGACTGGTTTGGCTAAAATATTGAACGAGGCCTGAAGAAACAGGAGAGAAATACACCTGGAAAAGTCAGAAGGATGATGCTTTTGGGATCCTTCAGTGTCAGACTGAGGGATTTTTTACCCAATTCTATGGTCCAAGGGGACCCATTGCAAGTTCTCACACAGGGAATCCTCGAAGGCACAGCTCATGGCCGAGTGGGGGGAGCGGGTGCCGCGCAGCACAGAGCACGGCTGTCTCCCTTTAGAAGGGAGCTGCTGCGAACCGACTGCCCCGTGCTCGCTGTCTCGCTGCCACCGATGTAGCCACACACTATGCGGCCCAGAACATTTCAGCTGGGAAACGGAGTACGGATAGGGAACTAGATAAAGTGACGTCACAAATACCAAGCTGGCCAGGAGCCTGGCCTCTCTCCTCTACCCGATTCCAGGTCCCAGCAGGCCGAAACAGTGGGTTTTGTCGTCTTTCTCATCCCTTACAGAGGAAGGTGCCCAGGAGGGCACAGAGGGAAGGGACAGGTCTGGGGAAGCTGCCAGCCCTCCCTTCCTGCTCGTCCTGGGACGCTGAGCTACAGCTTCCGCCACCAGCCGCACGGCCATCGGTTGTCCTCGGCGCTCAGGGCTTGGCCGGAGAGCTGTCGGGAAGCCTGTGCGTTTCTCCGCTCCGGAACATCGGGGAACGTAGCAGCTGCAGCCTTTGCAGCCTCCCAGGCAGTCAGCCCCACGCGGCAATCCGCGTGGTCCCTCAAGGCCTGGGGGTTGGGGGGCCAGGGAACCAGGGGGCTGGGGCACCAGGCCCAGGGGCTGGGGCCTGGGCCGTGGCGACAAGCTCCCCAAGGCCCCGTGGCTCTGGCGGCCTGGGCAACAGCTGGCTCAGCGAGGACACCTGGTCAGGTGGAGAGTAAGAGGGCTGCAGGAGGCACCTGCTCGCTGACCTGCCTCCCAGGCTGCGACCCCCAGCCAGGAGGACAGAGAGGGGAAAGCCCCTGGCAAATGACTGCAGACACCCCGACCACAAGCAAGCCCGACCTCCCGTGACCCCCCAGAGCAGTGGCAGGACTTGGGTTCTCACCCAGCCTTCGGCCGTTACTCCAATGGAAGATCCGCTCTCAGGTCCTTTGGCGCTTTGGAGTCCCGGCCGTGGCTCCTAGCACCTGGGATGGAAGGTCTCAGGGTATGGGGTGCCTGAGGGGCTCGGCGGTAGAGCACCTGCCTACCTGTGTTGGCCTCCCTGCGTGGAGCCTGCTTCTCCCTCTGCCTGGATCTCTGCCTCTCTCTCTCTCTCTCTCTCTGTCTCTCAGGAATAAATACATAAAAATTTTTAAAAAGGAATAAAAAAATTTTTTAAAGGAATAAAAAAAGGTTACATGAAAAAGAAAGACGCTTTTCCCATTGAGCGGTTTTTAACGCCCTCACTGTTGATGAATACTTTTGGTCACTGCCTGTGGGGCCCGTTCTAGGTGCTTAGGATGCCAAGGTGCCCAGAGACCGGTCCTGCCCCTAGGCCGCGAAGGTTCTAGATGGGGGGACAGAGCACCAACAAGCCAACAGGTAAGGAGGCAGTTTCTGGCAGAGGGGTGGTGGGGAACAACTGAGCCCTTAGGGCCCACAGGTCGCTGGCTGCGCTCTTTCAGGCCGTGGGCTGCACAGGATTCCCTGGGCAGGTGGCGCTTGGACAGACGTCCACGTGCAGGGAGCGAGCGAGGTGCACAGAGCCTGGGGGGTGGGGGGGATGGGGTCCAGGACCAGCCGGGGAGGGGGAGGAGGAGGGGGAAGGGGAGGGGAGGGGGAACAGGCCCAGGACCAGCGGGGGAGGGGGAGGCCGGGCACCCAGGGCAGGGGAGGAGGGGAGGCGGCGGCAGAGCGGTCCTCCCGGAGAGCAGAGCGAGCAGGGGCTGCGCAGGGCGGGCAGTGGCGTCTGCGGGGCGGCGGGGGCAGGTCAGGGCGGCCGGAGGGCAGGGTCCCCACGAGACCCCGGGGTCCCCCACCCGGTAGGGGCGCGGCGCCGCGGAAGTTGCCAGGTGTGGTTACGGGGGAGACCCCGGCTCCGGGGCAACTAGGCAGTGGGGCGGGGAGCAGGGCTCAGTAAGTGCTGGTGAGACCCACGGGCCGCAGACTGTCGCCGGACAGGACCGAATGATCTGGAAGGACGGAAAGGGTGGTCGGAGGGCGGGATGGGACCTCTAACCCCACTGAGACCCTGGAGAGGCTGCAGGCGTCGCGACCAAGTGTAGGCGTGACCACGGGACCGCGTGAGGCGAGGGCGGGGGGATGCCCCGAGGCCCTGCACCGTGAGCAGGAGGCAACAGGGGAGCTGCGTGTGCGTGTGCGGGGCGGGGCGGGGCGGGTGTGCATGCGGCTGTGCATGCGGCTGTGCATGCGGCTGTGCATGCGTGCATGCGGCTGTGCATGCGGCTGTGCATGCGGCTGTGCATGCGGCTGTGCATGCGGCTGTGCATGCGGCTGTGCATGCGGCTGTGCATGCGGCTGTGCATGCGGCTGTGCATGCGGCTGTGCATGCGGCTGTGCATGCGGCTGTGCATGCGGCTGTGCATGCGGCTGTGCATGCGGCTGTGCATGCGGCTGTGCATGCGGCTGTGCATGCGGCTGTGCATGCGGCTGTGCATGCGGCTGTGCATGCGGCTGTGCATGCGGCTGTGCATGCGGCTGTGCATGCGGCTGTGCATGCGGCTGTGCATGCGGCTGTGCATGCGGCTGTGCATGCGGCTGTGCATGCGGCTGTGCATGCGGCTGTGCATGCGGCTGTGCATGCGGCTGTGCATGCGGCTGTGCATGCGGCTGTGCATGCGGCTGTGCATGCGGCTGTGCATGCGGCTGTGCATGCGGCTGTGCATGCGGCTGTGCATGCGGCTGTGCATGCGGCTGTGCATGCGGCTGTGCATGCGGCTGTGCATGCGGCTGTGCATGCGGCTGTGCATGCGGCTGTGCATGCGGCTGTGCATGCGGCTGTGCATGCGGCTGTGCATGCGGCTGTGCATGCGGCTGTGCATGCGGCTGTGCATGCGGCTGTGCATGCGGCTGTGCATGCGGCTGTGCATGCGGCTGTGCATGCGGCTGTGCATGCGGCTGTGCATGCGGCTGTGCATGCGGCTGTGCATGCGGCTGTGCATGCGGCTGTGCATGCGGCTGTGCATGCGGCTGTGCATGCGGCTGTGCATGCGGCTGTGCATGCGGCTGTGCATGCGGCTGTGCATGCGGCTGTGCATGCGGCTGTGCATGCGGCTGTGCATGCGGCTGTGCATGCGGCTGTGCATGCGGCTGTGCATGCGGCTGTGCATGCGGCTGTGCATGCGGCTGTGCATGCGGCTGTGCATGCGGCTGTGCATGCGGCTGTGCATGCGGCTGTGCATGCGGCTGTGCATGCGGCTGTGCATGCGGCTGTGCATGCGGCTGTGCATGCGGCTGTGCATGCGGCTGTGCATGCGGCTGTGCATGCGGCTGTGCATGCGGCTGTGCATGCGGCTGTGCATGCGGCTGTGCATGCGGCTGTGCATGCGGCTGTGCATGCGGCTGTGCATGCGGCTGTGCATGCGGCTGTGCATGCGGCTGTGCATGCGGCTGTGCATGCGGCTGTGCATGCGGCTGTGCATGCGGCTGTGCATGCGGCTGTGCATGCGGCTGTGCATGCGGCTGTGCATGCGGCTGTGCATGCGGCTGTGCATGCGGCTGTGCATGCGGCTGTGCATGCGGCTGTGCATGCGGCTGTGCATGCGGCTGTGCATGCGGCTGTGCATGCGGCTGTGCATGCGGCTGTGCATGCGGCTGTGCATGCGGCTGTGCATGCGGCTGTGCATGCGGCTGTGCATGCGGCTGTGCATGCGGCTGTGCATGCGGCTGTGCGTGCGGGTGTGCGTGCGGGTGTGCGTGCGGGTGTCGGTGGCCCAGGAGCGGGGTCTGGGGGCAAGGAGGAGCCAAGGTGCGATGGCGGTGGGGAGCACGGCCCCTGGCAGGACGGCGGAGGGGCCGCACCCGCGTGAGCCCTCCCGGGTGACCAGAGCTGACGGGTGTCCCTTCCTCGTGTGGCCCCTCCCCGCGTGGCCCCTCCCCCTGGCCCGAAGCAGCCCCCCCCATGTCCCCCCTTCTACCCCCCTCCACCCCCCCTTCTCCGCCCCTTCCCCCCACCCCCACCCCCGGCACGCCCCGGCCTGCCCCCCCTCCCCGCTCAGGTCTCTCCAGCCCCCACCCCAGTCGGGGCGTGCGGAAGCCCCGTGAGGGCTGCCAGCTGGGCGGGGGCCTGGCTCCGAGCAGAGCTGAGCACTTTCCTCGCTCCGTGCCTCAGTTTCCTCTCCTGCAAGGGGGGTGACGGTGCGCGGCTCCCCTGTCTGTTCCCCCGGGAGGGGACCGAAGAGGAGAAGGTTGGGGGGCGCCAAGGGCGACGGGAGCCTGCGAGCTCGGGCCGCTGGCCAGGTCACCGGAGGTCACCGGCCTTTCCCCCAGGGACCCCCGTTGCGCCCGGAGCCCAGGACCTGTGCGAAGGAGGGACCGCGGGCACCAGCCGTGCAGGTCACGGGGGCGACGGAGGGGCTCCGGGGACCCTAACCCCGGCCCCCCGCAGGCATCCCGCGTGGACTCCAGAGCACCAGTGGGCGGGATCCACCTGCCCCCGGGGTCATGCCCCGCAGGGCCCGTGGGCGCCCCCCTCCCGTCTGGGGCACCATGAAGCCAAAACAAGATAAGATAGAAGCGCCCGGAGGGCTCCCTGACATGAAGGCGCTGGACTTGGGGCCGAGTCGGGCGGGGACAGAGGTGACCCGTGTGAGCAGGGAGGTAGGAGGAGGCGCAGTCAGTCAGCAAGAGGCAGTGGGACCGATCCCCAGTGATGGGAAAAGTGGGGTCCACAGGGAAAGGGGGGACCGAGAAGGTGGTCAGCAAGAGGCAGTGGGCCTGACCTCAGCAACAGGGAAAGTGGGGTCCGCAGGGAAAGAGAGGACCAGGAACAGCAGGGGTCATTATGCTGTTGCTATGAATAAGCACCTGTGAGTGGCCTGAGCAGGACGCCTGAATTCAAACCTTCCGAAGCCTGAAGACCGCGGCACACACACACACACACCCCCCCGCCACCAGCCCACCCTGGCCCCCCAGGAAGGCACCGGCAGCTGGAGGCCCGTGCACGGCTCCCCGTCTATCCCGAGACTACTGGGCCCTTGAATAGGCTAATGGTGGCGATGTTGCTAACAGAGGAGTAAGTGGGGTGGTGACCCTTTGGGCAGGAAAGGGGCCAAAATGCTGTTTTGTGGAGGAAACCAGGAAAATCATCGTCCCCACTTGTGGGGGAACGAGCATCCTTACATGGACTGAGAGCCGTGTAGCAGGGGCAGAGGCCCCGCAGCCAGTAGGTACAACAGGCTCCGTTCTGGGCATCGGGCCTGTCATTTATGATTTTGAATGGCTATGATTTTGTTTTGGCGTAAGCTGAATTCATCATTTTCGGATAGAAATTAAGCAGTTAGGGAGCTTCCAAATACCTGGAAATAAAATAATTGGAATAATAGCAGGTAATCACATATCAAGGTTGTGAATAAGTCTCTGTTCCTTTTGTTTCCTAAGGGGTACAGGGTTTTCATGTTTTTAGCTCCGAAAGGAAGGATAAGAATGTGCTGGAATTTTTAACTGAAACACAGTGAATAGGACCAGAGCTACCGCAGTATAGCCATCATGTTGACTCCTCCAGTTGTGGCTGACCATCCGGGAAAAGGCAAAACTTGGTCTTGAACCTGGAAGGCTTAACGCTACTTAGCTTCTTAATGATTTTGTAATAGAGACACACGTCATTGTTTTGAGATAACTGATGAAACTAACTCAAGGGCGTCAAGAAGGAAGCCATCCTCTGAACCACAAATTTCCGAACCTTGTCCATAGCATCTGTCTGGTCATGTGGATGTTGGGGTTGTTTGATTCAGGTCCCCTGGAGTGGCATCTGTCTTTAGCCCAAAGGAGGGGACAATGGCTCATGACCGTAAGACGTCTTCAGAGGAAATGAGGCTCCAGATTGTTATTTCCACAGGTGGGACAGCGTGACAGGCTGCTGCAGCAGCTCCGTGGAAGGAATTAGATAGAATCAGCGCCTCATCTTTGTCACCTGTGCATTCACAGCTTCGTCATCATTGGTGACCTGTAGTTTTCATAGTCAGGAAAGGATCCTATCCTTTGTTAGAAAGAATTTGTGATAAAGGTGAGTAATTAAAATTAGGATAGTAGCAGGTGAATGTACTTTATGTGTATCTGTTGCACTTACGTGAGTTAGTTGCTCATGAAATAACGTGAGGACTAAAGAATGAATTAGGGGGGACGCCTGGGTGGCTCAGTAGTTGAGCGTCTGCCTTCAGCCCAGGGCGTGATCCTGGAGACCCGGGATCGAGTCCCACGTCGGGCTCCTTGCATGGAGCCTGCTTCTCCTCTGCCTGGGTCTCTGCTTCTCTCTGTGTGTCTCTCATGAATAAATAAAATGTTAAAAGAAAAAAAAGAACTAATTAGGGAAACGATCTCTAGTGTGTGGTCCTGACGATATAAAAGTTCCCTAGCAGCAGCTGCTGCTTAGAGGGAATGAATGTGCCAGGAAGATGCAAGGGTTTTCCAGACCTATAATTTAACTTTGACGACGTCGCGGGATTGATACTAACGTCTTAACTTACTGAGAAAGACCCAGTGGGGGTGAACCAGTGCGAGCTGGTTCAGTTCCTTATTTCACATCGACAGAAGTAGATCTTTCGAAGGTTTGATAAGGTAGAGGGCAGCCGTGCAGCCCTGCTAGGTTGGCAGCTGTTCACTCCACGGACACACCTTGTGGGCCTGCAAGGGCTTCTCAAATTACAGCAACTGCGTTGCCGTTAATGCCCGAAACCATCGAAGGGACGGTGTTCCATGGTGTGTGCGCACCTGGGTGAGTCACAGTAGAAGTCCTGGTATCGCCGGAAGGCCAAGGAAGTGCTGTGTAGAGAGAGTTCTACTCACACCGACATAGTTGTACAACAGACTTTTGCCCGGGGGCGGGGGGGGGGGTTGTCTGTGCTGAGCGGTGACGCGCGTAATGAGGCATCTCGTGAACGGTGGTGAGTACTTGCTCCTGTCGATTGGACCCGATGAAAATGTGCGGCCACACGGTGCACACCATGAAGCACGACAGAGGCAGATTTAGCAGGGGCGTCTGGTGAGCCCCTTAGCGTAAATAAGAAAAGAAAAGCTGAGTCTCCTAATGTGGTGATCACGCAACGTTGCCGCCATGGAGGGTTGCTGGTCGTCGAAATCCCTCTATTCCCATGGGGATGGCGGTCGTTGGAGCAGCTGGTGTAGATACTTGAGCATAACTTAAGTCCTTCCCTCCTGTGCACGCGTGGGGAGGATCATGAGTGACACAGCCCAGGAAGCGGATAGCCACTGCGGCTCAGACTATTCCTATTACCCAAGAGATTGGGGTTTTTCCCCCTAAATAATACACGAGGATATAAAAATGTATCCCAAAGCCAGGTAAGAAAGAAGACAGAAGCTTCCATGTGGCCAAGGCCTCCCAACAAGGTGGACGCTAAGTTGGACTGCTGCCCCGCTGCGGGACCAGAGGAAGCGGTGTTGAGATGGTGGGGTGTTGAGGATCCTGGCTATGGGGACTGTCCTGGGTGGTAGTGCGAGGCGGGCGGTTACTAGGATATGTCCAACAAATAGTGCTGTTTGCGGCTGAGATCTAGCCGGAGGTCCTACAGTGATCATTGGGGTAGAAAAGTCAATAGCGCCTAAAATTGGGTTCCCACCTGCTGCGTGGAGGAGGAAAAAGTGGGTTCGGTCAACGGAAGCTCCCATGGGAGCTGGATGGCCAGGAGAAAGGGGTCCGTGGCGTTTGTAGCAGTGGAAATGATGGGGGAAGACCTCCCAAACTTACGAATCGGTGCGGGGGCGGGGGGGATGCAAAATTGGGGCTCCGAGTACTAGTAGGACTAGCCTGTTTCAACCCTCCAGTTCTACTAGGTCTGACTCGGGGCCGGGGGTCACTAAGCATGTCCAGGCAGTCAACTGCATGCGCGGTAAATCTGGTCACCCCGGTGTCACGCCAGGTTGACCTGGTTTGGGTAGAAAGGCTCCAGCCAGCACCTAAAGTCCAGCTGCAGTGCCAGTGACGACACTTTTCAGGTCTGTTGACAGTGATCAGTGGTTTGTGACCGTGGGTGAGACGCCGAGCAAGCCGCTGGCTGCCCACCCAAAGAGGTCGAGCCCTGTTCTGCGAAGCCCTAGGGAAGCGCAGGCGGGAACAGCAGCTGCTCGTGCAGTGGGGCTTCTCCCTGCGACACATGTGTATTTTGAACGTGAGGTTCATCCCCACCAGAGGATAGGACGCGTGGCTGGGCTCCAAACGGCTGATAGGAACAGTGCACCCCGGTTTCCGTCCATCGACGGATACGGTTTGGGTGACAGGACTCATGTCGTTGGGGCCAAAGCAAGGGCTGAGATAGGCGCAATGTGCCACTAACCTGTTAATGATGATATTGGGGGGTGACGGGTCTTGAACACCTGTAGTGATGGCCTCGGCCACGGTGTGGAGCGGTCCCCGAGGTCTGATGCCGGCCGGCCCGCGTGGGGTTGGACATAGCCCTGTACTTCTGACTCACATAGTGTGAGCAGGGCCGGGCTGTGCAGAGGGGACCTGATGGGACAGGTCAGTGCTAAATATGGTGAAGGAGAGGAATGGGCCCTCCAGCCAGCAAAGGGAACGTGTTCCAGGGCCTGTGGCTCCCTACACACTGTGTCCTGGAGCAGGGCGAGTGGCAGGGTGGACCATGTCCTCCAGCAGCTCGCAGGGGCTTGACATGAAGGGGCCGAGGCCTCCGGCCCTTCGGCGCTGGGAGAAGCAGGTGGAAGGCGGCCGGGAGGCTCTGTCCGAGCTCAGCTCACGTGGGGCCGCGACCCCAAGGAACCACCAGTGGAGCCAGGGCCGCCCCCCCTCCCCCCCCGTGCGGGTGAACTCTACAATGGGGTCGGGCCCAGGCCCAGCGCACCCAGGTCTGTGGACAGGTTCTTGGGAGGGTAGAGGACCCACAGCCGGACCTGCACATCTGGGTTTCAGGGGCTTGTACTGGCCGAGGTCCTTAGTCCCCGCGCTGTGCTGCTGAGGTCCGGGGCTTGGGGGCCGATTAACCCCCCGCTGCTCTGCGTTCCCATCTGTCACCCCCATCTTCACGGGAGCGTCCATCTCGCTGACAAAAAGGAAGAGACAGGAGGTCCCCCCCGCCGGGCACCGAGTCCCCGTTGGGAGGGGACCAATGCTGTGGCCTTGGCAACCAGAATGAGGGCTCATACTCACCAGGCCCCAGCCCCTCCTGCATCCCCCAGCACAGCCCTTAACACGCAGGCTCAGAAACAATTAAGGTTTGGGGTTTTTTTTTAAATTAATTTATTTATTCATGAGACACACACAGAGAGGCAGAGACACAGGCAGAGGGAGAAGCAGGCTCCCTGCGGGGACCCCAACTCCGGACTCGATCCCGGGACCCCGGGGTCACGCCCTGGGCTGAGGGCAGATGCTCAGCCGCTGAGCCCCCCAGGCTGCCCTGGTTTTTTTCTTTATGGTTAACTGTGGGCGATCGCCCGGCCCTGACACAAGCGTGTGTGGGGGATGCCCCCCATGACTCAGGGGCAGCGCCGCCCCGTCGGTGGGTCCGGCACTAGGTGGCCACTCACTTTGCCACCAAGCCCCGTTGAGCGGCGTGGACACTTCCACGCTGCTTCTCGTCCTGCCTGCGCCCCGTTCTCCCGGGAAGCTCGTGTCCTGCGTCTTCCGCTAACGCTCAGGAGTCATATTTAAATCCATGTTAGAGTTATTGTTTTTTTAGGTAAACTCAGAGTTTTGCTTTAACTCTGACTCTGTTCCAGCTGCTACCGGGCTCCCAAGGCGTCTCACTTGCACCTACAAACCTCATTATTTCGCTTAGACCGACAAGCTTGTTTTCAGAAACTGATGACGGACAGAAACGCCTCTGGTTTCAGGGTGTTTAACTTAAATTCCCCTGTGGGATTGTTGGAGTTAAATCATTAATGCCGCAGGTGGGGTGAGCCGCGTTCATCATTCCCTTGCGGGACTTTCTCTACAGCACCAGTTAGAATTTCTTGCTCCTATACTTTTATTTGTAAATATTTTATTTGACTTATAAATATATATATATTTTATATATATGCCAATATTTTTCCCTGGTTTTTTTTTTTTTGGTTTTGCATTCACATATTTAAAATTATTTTTTAAAGGTTTTATTATTTATTCACGTGACGCAGACAGAGGCAGAGACCAAGGCAGAGGGAGAAGCAGGCTCCACGCAGGGAGCCCGACGCGGGACTCGATCCCAGGACCCTGGGGTCACGCCCTGAGCTGAAGGCAGAAGCCCAACCACTGAGCCTCCCAGGCGTCCCCCCAGGTTTTAGGTACGGCTGCTGCTAGGCCCGGCGGCCATGTGATGTGGGGCTGGAGAGCCCCGTCCCTTGCTGGCCGTGCCGCTGCTTGTGGAGCGCTCCCCCCCCAGGGTCTGCACCACGTCCCCTCTGCTGCACCTTCATCTCCGCGGCCTCCTGACGTCCAAGGTGCCAGCGGTGACCCCTCGGCGCCCTTTACCTCGATCACCCTCCTGTGCCCCTCCTGCGCCCCTCCTGCGCCCTTCTGTGCCTGTGGCCACTGGCTTCTCCCTGTCCTTGGGGCTCTGTGTCTGGTGCTCATTTCATTGTTTCTGTCTCTTGGAATCCAGGTAGAAGTGAGATAATCCACTATTTGTCTTGCTCTCTGTCTTGCTTCTCGTAGTCCTACCCTCCAGGCCCATCCATATTGTTCCAAATAACAAGATTTCACCCCCGCCCCCCGCCCCTAACCCGAGCACTGCGCCCCACTCGCCTCTCTGCAGGCCCGTGGCCTGCTCCCCATCCTGGCCCTCGGGAGCAGCCAGCACAGGGGCCTGTGTCTTTTCACATCGCGGCTCTCCTCATCCTCGGGGAAATATCCAGACGTGGAGTTACCGAGTCGAGTGGTGCTTCTATCTCAAGGGCTCTTCATTTATTTTTATTTTTTGGGAACCTCCACGTGGTCATCCGCAGCGGCTGCACGGGCCGCGCCCCCGCCAACAGTGATGAGGGTCCCCTTCTCTACATTTCCCCCACTGGGTCCCGTGGTTCTTCATCTGGCCGTTCCCACGAGCCCGGGTGGCCCCTCGTTGGGTCCCGACGGCGTCTCGGCGACCGCGGGGGACACAAGCACCGCCTCGTGTGTCAGCCGTGTGCACGTCTTCTTTAGGAAAAGCCCCACTTTCTCAGCAACACTCTGCCTTCTTGGCGTCAAGTGGAAAAGGCCCCGTAGCTGCTTGCGACGCGGAGTCCTTCGCGGCTGTGTCGCCGTCAGTGGCTCATCCCCGCTGCCCTCTTGCTGTGCAGACACTTCACTCTCACGCAGTGACCGTTGGGCACTTTGGCTTTGGCTCCTCTCCCCGGGGAAGCCCGTCAGGAGACTGCGGAGGCCGCGGGCAGGAGCTGGCCGTCCCGGAGGCTGCAAGGAGTTTAATGTGCTCGGGTCTTTAACCCGCTTGGAGCTTCCCCGTCCGGGACAAGCAGGTAGTGGTCGCATCGCCCCACGCGTGGCCGTGGGCCTTCCCCACACCTTCAGGGACGAGCCCATCTCTCCCCACCGCACGGTCCTGCCTCCCTTGCCGCAGACCAATTGGCCACACAGGCCCTGACCTATTTCTGGGTCCTGGGTTTCCATGTTGTTGGTCCTTTCTCTGTTTTTGTACCAACTCCGTACTGTTTTTGGTGACGACGGCTTTGTCGTGAAGCCTGGGGTTTCAACAGGACCAGCTTCGTCCTCCTTTCTCAAGATTGCTTGGGCTAGTGAGGTCGTTTGCCATCCCTTAAGAATTTGAGGTTTTTAAGGGGGCACCTGGCTGGCTCCATCGGTAGCACATGTGACTCTTGATCTTGGGGTTATGAGTTCAAGTCCCACGTTGGGTGCAGAGGTTACTTACTCAAAAAAATCTAAAACCAAAACAAAACAAAACCCCTCAAACTTTAGACATTTCTGTTGTTGTTGTTCTAATACACGGGAAAGTACTAGCGGCATTTTGATGGCGATCGCGTCGACTGCACACTGCTGTGGGTTGAACGGACATTTGAACAATATTCTTCTAACTCACGAGCATGTATATGTTTCCATTTGCTCGTGTCGTCATCTACTGGTCTCCTCGATGTCTGACAATCTTCAGAGCACAAGCCTTTTATCTCCGTGGTTGCATTTTACACTGTTTGATGTAATTGTAAATGGGATTCGGTTTCCTGAATTCCCCTCTTTGTTATTTTCCTATTAGTGTATAGAAATGCAACTGATTTCTGTGTATTTTTGTATCCTACTACCTTACTGAATTTTTTTTTAGTCCTGATAGGTTTTTTTGGTGGAGTGTTTAGGGTTTCCCGTATTCCGTATCCTGTCATCTGCAACTGGTGAGTTTTCTTTCTTCCTTACCACTTTGGATGCCAGCTGGCTTCTCTGCCTTTTGCTAAGATCAAGTGCAGTACGAATTTGGGTGCCTTTCGCTTCCTTTCCCTTGTGACTGCTGTGACTAGGGCTCGGAGCTCTCCGGTGAGGGTGTACATCCTTACCTCTTCCATGATCTTGGCAGAAAGCTTTCCACTTTTCTCCCGCTGACCAGTGCTTCTACCATTTATGGCCTTGATTATATGAAGGATACTTGTTCTCTGCCCAGTTTGTTGAGTTTTTGTCATGAATGTGGCGGTTGAATTTAGTCAGGGGCTTCCTCCACATCTTTTGCGATGAGCATATGATTTTTAGTTCTCATTTTGCTCATGTGCTATATTGAGTTGATTTCGTGTCTGTTAAACCATCCTGTCATCCCTGGAGTAGAGCCTGCCTGATTGTCAGGAATGGTCATTGCAGTGGGTTGGTGAATGTGGTGTGCTGTATTTTGTTGAGGATTGTGGCATCTGTGTTCACAGATACCGGGTGTGATTTCCCTCTCTCTCTCTCTCTCTCTCTCTCTCTCTCTCTCTCTCTCTTTGCAATGTCCTTGTCTGGTTTTGGTATTAGAGTAATCCTAGCCTCCATAGGATGAATTTGAGACATTCCTTCCTCTTCAGTTCTTTGGGGTTTTTTTGTTTTTGTTTTTGTTTTGATGTTTTTTAAAGATTTTATTTATTTATTTATTCATGAGAGACACAGAGAGAGAGGCAGAGACCCAGGCAGAGGGAGAAGCAGGCTCCATGCAAGGAGCCCGACGTGGGACTCGATCCCGGGACTCCAGGGTCACGCCCTGGGCCAAAGGCAGGTGCTAAACCGCTGAGCCACCCGGGCGTCCCCTCTTCAGTTCTTTGGAAGAGTTTGACAAGAACAAGTATCAACTCTACTTTATTGATAGAATTTAACTGTGAAGCTGTTTGGTCCTGGACTTCGGTTTACTGGGAGTTTTTTGATAAGTCATTTTATTTACTGGTTATCAGTCTGTTCAGATTCCTATTTCTTCTTGATTCAGTCTTGCAAGATTGTTTGTTGCTAGAAATTTATCCATGTCTTCTAAGGTGTCCAACCTGTTAGTAGACCTTTTTTTTTTGGAATGACTTAAAAAAAATATTTTGTATTTCTTTGGAGTTCATTGCAACTTCTCTCTAATTTCGGATACTACTTATCTGGGCCTTCTCTGTTTTTCTTAATCAGTCTGGGTAAAGGTTTTTGTTTTTTTTTTTAATCTTTATTTAAGTAGTCTCTGTACCCAACAAGGGGCTTGAGCTCAGGATCCCAAGACTGAGAGTCCCACGCTCCTCTGACTGAGGCAGCCACGTGCCCTGAGGTTTATCATCTTTACCTTCCCCAAGAGTCAGCTCCTAGTCTTGCTGATATTGTCTCCTGCTTTTTTTTTTTAAGAGTCTCCTTTTTATTTATTTCTACTCCGATCTTTATGATTTCTTTCCTTCTTCTAATTTGGGGCTTTGTTCTTTTTCTAGTTCCCTTAGTTATAAGGTCAGATGTTTACTTGAGGTTTTCCTTGTTTCTGGAGGTCACCCTGTATCGCTACAAATGTCCCTCTTAGAGCTGTTTTTGCTGCATCCCGAAGATTTTTAGACCATTGTTTTCTCATTGGTCTCCGGGTATTTTTTTTTATTTCCTCTTTCTGATGTCTTGCTTGACATATTTGCTGTTTAGTAGCATGTGGATGTGGTTTATTTCTTAGAATTGGCTGCTGCTCCCATAGAGTCTTGCCCAGAGCCCCCCAGCCACCCCACTGTTCGGATGCTCCAGGCTTAGATTCCTTCATCCCCAGCCTGCTCGCCCCGTAGAACCCTGCCTTGTGACTGAGCCTTGGATCCTGAATCTGCACACGGGCCCCTGGGTGCCACCCACACCTACTGCAGGTCGTGGCGTTGGGGGGGCGTTGGCGTCATTGGGCATCTCCGTCTGCCATGTCCGTCTGGCCTGCCCTTCTCCAGGCGGGCTGTCCCCTCTGCTGGGCGGAAGCTGTTGGGCAGCCGCTGGCCTTGGGGGGTTGCTCTCTGGCGTCAGGGAAGTGAGTTCGGGGCCGTCCGTGCTGCCCTCTGGGTCTCTAACTGGTGGGCTGAGGCTGTGGCCTGGGCTAGCTTCGGTTGCACACAGTCACTTAAGATGACGTCCGCTGGGTGTCCACTAGGAGCTCTAGGGAAGCCACACGGAGATCCACGCGAGCCCCCTTCCCACTCGGCTGGTCTCCTAGATGTTGTGTGGCCACGGCCACGGGGAGCGCCGTTCGCCTGGGCCTGGCTCTGAGGGCGGGCGAGCTGTGTGCCCGGCTTCTCGGCCCAACGCGGCGCAGCTCGGTTCCTAATTCACTACTAGGTCCTCCTTTTGTTTTCAATTTCATATGTTTAGGTGCAATGAAATCTTCAAGTAGAAAAGGCAATCCTTTTTATTTCTACCCCATAAGCCACACTTCAACCTAATGCTTTCAGGTTTGCGGCGCTGCACTCGCTTCTTAGAGTTTGCAGGGTCGGTAGGGTTCCCTGGGGCTTGTCGCTGACGGACTGGGCTTCTCTAGGGCGATGTAGGCTCCATAGAAGGCCAATAAAATGCCAACCTGGTTAAGTTGGAGGTTATTCTTTCTGTACTTTAGTGAAGAATTCGGCTCTAATAATCATTTGGGTTTAGTGCTAAGCATAGCGGGGTATGTTGGAGTCTTAGCCATCACATAATTGGGAATGTTAAAGTCACTTTCATGGTTTACTTTTATTTCAGCTATGGCATTTTATAGCCTAATTAAAATTTAAGTTTCTGGCGAGAGGGGTGCCTGGCCGGCTCAGTTGGTAGAGCGTATGACTCTTGATCTTGGGGTCTTGAGTTTGAGTCCCGTGCTGGGTTAGGGAGCACTTAAAAACCTAGGGACGAAAAAAAAAATATATAGGGACGCCTGGGTGGCCCAGCGGTTGGGCGCCTGCCTTCAGCTCACTTTGTGGCCTCGGGATCCCGGGATGGAGTCCTACGTGGGGCTCCCTGCATGGAGCCTGCTTCTCCCTCTGCCTGTGTCTCTGCCTCTCTCTCTCTGTGTCCCTCATGAATAAATAAAATAAAATCTTAAAAAAAAAAAAAAAACCTAAAATATTTTGGGGCACCTGGGTGGCTCAGTCGGCTAAGCAGCAGACTGATTTCTGCTCAGGTCAGGATCTCAGGCTTGTGGGAGGGAGCCTGCAGCTGACTGTGTGCTCAGTGGTCAGCGTGAGCCTCTCCCTCTCCCTCCCCTCCTACCCCGGCTCCCCCCACTCTCTCTCTTAATTTAATCTTTATTGTGAGGGTATCTTTAACATCACACCGAAAATTTCATTTATTTGGGGTTAATGGTAGGACTTCAGCAGCTGGCTCAAAGCTCACCCGCCCTAGTAAGTTAATACAATTTAGACAAACTTAGGTTTATGGCTGTTTATCACTGCTGTTTGCCGTGAGGGTGTGTGTGGTTAAGCAAGGCATCATAAACTACTTTTTAGTTGGCGTCATTCCTGTTCCTTGCGATCATTAGTGCTCTAGAGGGATGTGGATACTTGCAGAATTTTATTAAGAATTAATAGAATAGGACCAAATGCATGTGTTTATGGAGTTAGTAGGCTTAGGCGTTTGCAGTCCCTGCTTTACTAGGCTGCACTAGTGAATTAGACCTGGGGATCACTGTCCACTGACACTCTGAATTAAACAGGTATGTTGATATTAAACTACTGGAGGTAAATTTTTCTGGTCCATAGACTTTAGAAGTTTGAAGTTTTCATTTAATTTTTTTTTAAGATTTTATTTATTCATGAGAGATACACAGAGAGAGGCAGAGACACAGGCAGAGGGAGAAGCAGGCTCCATGCAGGGAGCCCAACGTGGGACTCAATCCTGTGTCTCCAGGATCATGCCCTGGGCTGAAGTCAGCGTTAAACTGCTGAGCCACCCGGGCTGCCCGAAGTTTTCATTTAATTAAGGATCTTGGCTAAAATATGTCTAATGTTTAATTTGTGATTTACATGTTTATTATAGGATGCGGGAAAGTAGGATTATACGTTTTATTTCAACCTTGTTTTGGGGAGGTTGGCAAGATTGTTAATAAATACAGTTTGTCTTTGGTGGGGGAAGGGGTGTTTCCTCAATTTTTATTTGATAAACACCAGTATGTGTAAAATTCTCTATATCCTCAGAGCATGGACTAAATAATACCTTACGGTGGTTGAGAGAGTAAATAGTATTTAATACAATCTCAACTACAAGAGGGGGAGGAGTGGGTACTTCTATGTAGGAAGGTCCTGAAGTAAGAGCCAGATGCCAGATAGGGGTCATGTCCCCAAACCTTCATGTTATGGGCCCAGAGCAAGAAGAGGGGCACGTTTGTGAAGGGGTCACCGCTTTCTCAGTTTGGTGACTAAGGAAAGTGGTTGGTTCTGATACACGTGGGGAACTAGGGTTCACTTGACTTGATGGGGACGTGTGCCATCAGTAATATCCAACAGAAGATCGATCGTATCTCGTAGTTTACAAAAGAGAATTTTAGGGGATCCTTGGGTGGCGCAGCGGTTTGGCGCCTGCCTTTGGCCCAGGGCGGATCCTGGAGACCCGGGATCGAATCCCACGTCGGGCTCCCGGTGCATGGAGCCTGCTTCTCCCTCTGCCTGTGTCTCTGCCTCTTTCTCTCTCTCTCTCTGTGTGACTATCATAAATAAATAAAAATTAAAAAAAAAAAGAGAGAATTTTATGTATCAGGCAAATAACAGCTCTACTTTGTATCATGTATGATCACACGTACTTTGTATCACATATGATATCCTAATGTCTTAATGAGGGAGGCTGTTTAATGCACAAAGCAGTGGATTAGTCTAGAATTCAACATGCACGTGACAGCGTTTCACTCCTCACTCGCAACTTCCAGGGAGGAGTTCAGAATTTCTGCTTTGGGTACTGATGGTACAGTTGGAACTTTTTTCTTGATGTCCTAGGGAAAGGTTTTTCTACTTTTCTGGTTTAGAAGACCGAAGTACTAGATCACAGAGACTGTTTATTTTAGAAGACTATTTTCCATTAAGCTGGTGAGCGGCCTAAGTACAAGAAAAACAAGACAAAGGCCTAGTAGGTGGCCAGCGATGAATGAGTGCTGAACAGGTCGTCGTCTGGTTGGTACTGACAGATCTGCTACTACCAGGCAGAAAAAGCCCTGGCTGAGGGGTCCTGATACACTTCACTGCTTTTATGTATGAAGTGTTGGGATATTGCTAGAACGAAGAGAGGAAAGATTAGAGTGAATGTGCTAAAAGATTAGAGCTGACTTATTGGGGGTGAAACAAGAAATAACAACAGGTTTCTAACCTTAAAAATGTCCTTAATTTTGCCGAAAGCTCCCCAGAAGGCAACCTTTCTCATGAAAGTAATAAATATTTCCTCTGTCCTTTCTCTGGATGATAACTTTTCTTAGAGATTAATTTGGTCGGAAAAGAAATTGATCTTATAGTCACTTAGGTAAATCAGGGCACTTAGGTTTGAAGACACACACCCCCCTCCCCACCGACTGCCACCCCTGCGCAAAAGAGCAGAGATTCACCTCCATGTGGGAACAAGCAGTGCAAGACAAATGCAGTGACTACACTGCAGGACCCAGCAGGAGGCTCAGGCAGGGGAAAAAGGAGGAAAGCCCTACTGCAGAAATCCTTGTGCACTGTTTACACTGACATCAAGTTTAATTTGAATTTGATTTCTAAAACTCTTTTTTGAAATAAAGTTTGGGGTACAAGTATAATTAATATCTACTGATGAGCACAGAGATGAAATTTAGACATGGGGATCCCTGGGTGGCCCAGCGGTTTAGCGCCGCCTTCGGCCCAGGGCGTGATCCTGAGGTCCTGGAATCGAGTCCCACATTGGGCTCCCTCCATGGAGCCTGCCTCTCTCTGTCTCTCATGAATAAATAAATAAAATCTTGGGAACCCTGGGTGGCTCAGCAGTTTGGCGCCTGTCTTTGGTCCAGGGCGTGATCCTGGAGACCCAGGATCGAGTCCCACGTCAGGCTCCCCACATGGAGCCTGCTTCTCCCTCCTCCTGTGTCTCTGCCTCTCTCTCTCTCTCTGTCTCTCATGAATAAATAAATAAAATCTTAAAAAAAACAAACTTAGAAATCAAACATTTTATGGAAAGTAAAAATCCCATCCCCCAGAGATTATAATGGGTCACGTATTTTTGTAAGACTTGCTATAGATGAATGCATTGTAAAAAGACTATATTGCCTTTTATTACCTAATAGTGGCATTATTTTCATATTAATGGCATTTTCATATCAATAACTGTAAATCTTCAAGATTATTTTTAATACTTACCTAGTATTTCACTATACGTGAGTAATCCATTTAACCAGTCCTCCCAGGTTTTTGTATTATGAACAACGTACCAATAAACATCTTTGCATATGCATCTTTGGTTATTTCCCTGATTATTTTGTTAGGATACACTCCCCAAAGTGGTGAATTACTAGTTTAAACCTTATACAGAAACTTTTTTAAAGGCTTTGGTTTCTCTTCCTTTTTTTTTTTTTTTTTTTTTAAATTCCGGTATAGTTACCATACAGTGTTAAAGGCTTTGGTTTCAAATTACCCTATACAAAGGTCATACTCCTAGACTCTTCCTAAAAATAAAAACGGATTTTCAAGTTGGCTCTGCCCATTGCTGAGTTTATCTTAAAAAAATTTTTTTTTAATTTGATTGAAATAATGCAAAGATTCAATTGGCAATAGGCTGTAAGGAAATACCCCTATACCAGCCAGGAATTCTGTGGCTGACCTATTGGCCAGCTCACCTTGGGCCACTGCCAGCCTCTTCTCTTTTGGCCATTTTCATTATAAAGGCTACTTGCTTACTCTGCTTCTCTTACACAATAATGGGCAATAAGATATAAGGACAAATGTGGTGGAAGCTTCTGGAAAAGTTTCTACTCTCCTAACAGGAAGGACAGATATACCAGGCACTGCTCCTTTTCCCAGCTTTCAGTGTAAACATACACTCGACCTGTGGCAGCCATATGGCAACCAGAGGAAAAGGCCAAGAAATCCCTGTTCTGACCCATACCGGCAACAGATAAAGAGTAGGATCTTAAATTGTGCTAAGACAACATTTCTAAGCAACTAGTCAGGAGCAGAGTCTTTGCTAAAGCTTAACATCATTTAAATATACATTGGAAAATATGCTTAAGTATATTTAAAAATCTCTTCTTAAGCCATTTCTCCATTTTAGGGTTATAGTGTAAATCAAGTTTTCCTATATAACCAATTAAAATTAACAGATCAATCTGTATGTCTGTGTAAATGGTCATACCAAGTTCAAAACCAATTACTCCTTACCTAGCTTGCCCTGTCCTATCAGTAGGGGTACAAAGACACATAAACCAACAGATAAATTATATATTACATGTTTATTAAGGAAAAACTTTTATGTAAAATTTACATTTTATGAAAAAATCAAAAATATTTACAAAATTGTGTAAGATAGATTTGCATTGTTCTAATTACAACTCAAAGTAGTAAATAACATTTCTTAAAAACTCACATTTGTTAGAGTTCTGTGTTTACAAATCTGGGTTAAAGAGGCAGCTACAGAGTTTATCACTATACATAAGCAAGAACCAGCTTGCTAAATACATCTCCCATTGAAAAATCTACTGGTCTTTTTTACACCATTAGTGGATTTTTAAATGAAAAACAAAATCAATATAAACTCATATGGCTTCAAAATTGTAACCTGCACCTAATACAAATGTAGGTATCAACACTTGGTATGAAGACTGTGGTAATGAAGAAAGTGCAGAAGTTTAACCATTTCACTAATTTGTACATTTTCAGGTAATACTTGATTAAAAATAAACCTGGTGAGTGTAATGGTGTCTGAAGTCCAAGAATAAAGTATTAACTGCCCATTTAAAAGCACTCCAATCGCAAAGCAGTTACATTTAAGATTCCAGTAAGGGACTGTAATTGGCATTTAAAAGAGCACAAGAGTTAGAAATTCTCATTTCACTCACTATTTAGTAAAGATGAACATTTCAGTGTATTGTCTTAATGTGTTGCTTTAGTCAAATCTAAATTTAGAATTGGGCTAACACTGAATATATTTAAAAAGCACGTACTGTGTTATATGTATTGCTAATAAGTAGATTTTCTGCTGCATTTAGTAGAGCAAGACGTTACATAAATGTCTAGTAATAGGGGTTTTATGTTCTGTGAAGCTTAACAGAATAATTAGTGGTTTTATATAAATTATCATATATAACACAATTTATCACTTCTATGTAAAATGCAGGACACTGGCATTTATCCTTATAAATAAAATTCCATTTTTAATTATGAAACTGTCCAAAATAGTTTAAGTCCTTCAATTAGGATTTGCTATAAAGTTAGGGTTTTTTTACTATTTAATATTAGTAGTTCAAGAAATGCTTAGCCCAATCCATCACTTCAGATAATCTCCCCATTTCTAGCAGGTGGCAATTAAATAATTGGTAACTTTTCCAATCGTTGAAATGAAAACAACTGGCAGTACGTCTCCAATGCCAATAATATTGCTTAAATGTGTTCCTCACAAAACACAAAACTCATGCTTCTGACACATTCATTCAGTGTATATAAATTTCCAAAGATGAACAGAAAGAAGGGAAGGGCCAAGTGGAGAAATAAACTAGCAGTTACCAATTGAGGAGGAGGTTTTCAATGTTTGTTTTACGATTTACATACTTAGGTGGAACAAGTGAAGGTCAACTGTTTTCCCCCTGTAAACATAGGCCATTAGGTGTATTTCTCTTTCTAGTGGCTACAGTGTATCACTAAAGAAGTGAGCCAGGGTTTTGAAGTACAAATTATCCTTGAGTTACTCTGAATTCCCTTCCCAACTGAGGCCAAAGGTATTTACAGAAATGGCTATTATCTTGTAAAAATGTTTGACCACCCTAGGATGAAGAGAAGTTCCAGACTGTGAGGGGACAACAGTGAGGCACATTAATGAACACAGACTGGACAGGCACATTTCTGGCTTTTGTTATTGTTTTAAAAGGCACACATTCTGTAATCCATATAAAAATAAATTAAATCTACAGCATTAATTCTTAAAAACAATCACAAATTCTATAAAGTTAACTAACTAACTGCAGAAGTAAATTTCTCTGTCTTTTGCAAGCTTATTTTAAAACACATTGCACTTGAGAATTAGAAAAATCATACAAAACACCATTTACACTTTAATAATGTTTATATGAGAATCAAATTATACATTGTTTTGCACACACCTTGGGACTCTGGTCTGATTACTTTATGGCACATAACTCAATTTGATTGAGTATTCTAAATTAACATTATCCAAAACTTAGAATTCGTGTTGTGTGTGTCTCTGTTCAATATTCAACTTAGGAAATTTCAAGGCTATCTCTGACTCTAAAAATTTATGGAAAGCTGAATTATTTTGTGCTTGCTCTCCTGAAATTTTAGGCCTGATAATACACTATAACTCAACATAGACACTGAAAGTAATGTAAAATTTCAGCCTAAGAAAACTTCATTATACTGAGAATTTCAGCAAATGTGCTTCCAGAACATGGCAGTTGATCATTAACAGTGTTGAAAAATCATTTCAGTGCTATTGCTTTTGATGACTCACTTCAAAAGTGCAATTTAATGTTTGTAATTAACATTCTCAAATATGTGTAAGTTCAAAGACATAATACAAGTTAAAATAGTGTTGGAAAGAATAGACAACACAGGAGGGCAGGCCTGTACTTCTCTCTCAAGCCAACCAGTTTCCCAGGTCCATCAATAATCTGCCAGGTATCGTCCTGAAAAACACCAAGCAGACCCTTGCGATTACACTTTCAAATGAACTCAAAGGAAGGCATTTTCACTGTGAGGACAGATACACAACCCCAGTTCCCACCTGCTGTTTACAATACACTGCATCCGATCCCAGGTGTCCAGCTATACGGACCATTATTACTCTCTCCAAGGTGTGTCTCTATCTGGCATTTTGGTACAAAGGTCAAAGAAGAAATTTTCCATGACTTTAGATTATAAACTGCTTGACAGTTTAATAAACAGTTGCTTAGTAACTTACTGTCGAATAGAAATATTTCCCAGGTAATATACAAACTTAAAATCTCCCAACTTACCAGTGGCAAACCGCTTCTTCACTAAGGAAAGCCTATAGCCAGTGCCTACAAGTTCAATATCTACTCCTGAGAGGGTATTCCCCTCGCTGAGGAATTGCACGGCAAGTGTTGTGGGTTTACTAGGTCCTTCCGAAAGATCAAATTTTGCTCTGAGGGACCCAGAACCTACAAGGCAAAGAATGCAGAACTTTAAACAGGGCAACATAAATTCACACACACAAAAAAAACAACAAATCAATAAGATAAACTATGTCCTATGTCAAATTCATAAAATGTATACAGTAAACAAATCATTGTCCTGTTTCCAAATCAGACTTTATTCAATAGTAAACACCCCTGTAGTTGTGTATGGAGCTTCACCGTGCTACAGACACATGCTGAAGTAAGTCAAAAGAGAAAAAGGAAGTCAATGAGGATAGTTCAGAGGGAGGCCTGAGGAGCAGGAGCAGGAAATGACAGTCAACTGCCATATTACGGGGCTGGGAGAGGGAAAGAGGGAGAGACAGCAAGGACTGGGAAAGCGCTATCAAAACGGAACATACAACTGTTCATCAGCTGCTTTTTGCCAGTAGAGCTTCTGGTCAACAATAGACTCTTCTGAACTAAGTTTTGGGGTGGGGGGGAATTCAAAGTTCTTTGTGGATTTATGACTATACGGGGTGGGGTGTGGAGGGTTCAGCACTCCTAACCCCTGCATTGGTTAAAGGTCAAACTAGATAGTTCCGAGATGCTTTCTTTAAAAACAACAACAACAACAACAAAAAAAAACAAAACACACACACACACACACACAAAACACTTATTCAACATACCTCAGTCTAATAGTATGCCAGAAACTGTAAACCACATAATTATGATGAATATGATAAATGCTATAAAAAGCTCTCAAGAACTATGAGCAAAAAAGCACAAAAAATGATGGTGAAGAGGACAATGTGAATTGCAGGCAGAGGTCACTATAGGGACAGGGAGGGGAGACCTGAGAGCACAATGCCGTTAAAGGACCTGCATACATAACAGAAGAGCCAGAGAACAGGATACGAGTGTGCAAAAGACTAGGGAGGTAGGAAAGAACAAGTCCCAAAGCTCGTTATAAGCCATGATAAGAAATAAGTAACACTAAAGATAAGGAAGACAAAACAATTTCAGGTTAGTATCTCAAAAGGGGAAAGACGTACAAGATACAAGGCAGGGAAACCAACTGAGTCACTAAAATACTGCAGGACTCTGAGTGACAGCTTATTAAACAAAGGATCTCAACTAGGCTGAGGGAAGGGAGAGGAGTGAACGCATTTGGAAGGTATTTCAGAGTTGGAATCAAGAAAGGGGAAAGGAGGGGGAGTCTAGAGTGTGCCCAGGCTTCTGGTCAAGGAGAACAGGTGCAACTGCTGGTAGCTGGAGCGACATTCCTGGATTCCCTACGCAGAGGCTCCCAGCACAGAGGGAAGTCTAGAGGACGAGAACGGTCCCGCCGCTCTGTCCGCCGCACGGGCCTGATGGCACAGAGCGGCTTGGGGTGTGCTGCTTGCCTGCCTGCTAATGCCTTAAGCCCGCCGTACACTTGCACAGAATTGACCTATCAAGAGAACTATAGAAGTTCTACAGCAGGCCAAGAGCAGCCACCTTGGCAATCTTTAAGCTGGAGAATTACTTCCTGTCCCTCTTCTGGGCCTAGAGCCAGAATAGAAACATATTCCTACTTTACAGTATTCAAATTGGGGTATTTCTTTCTAAAGGCTGACTAACCCAATAGAAGCACATTTAACACATTTTTCCATTTCCTCACACACTCTGACACCTGGAGAGCCGGGGGAAACTATTAAAATTTGTATCTGGGCAGCCCAGGTGGCTCAGCAGTTTAGCACCACCTTTGGCCCAGGGCGTGACCCCAGGGTCCCGGGATTGAGTCCCACGTCCAGCTCCCTGCATGGAGCCTGCTTCTCCCTCTGCCTGTGCGTCTGCCTCTCTGTGTGTCTCTCATGAATAAATAAATAAATCTTTGAAAAAAAATTTGTATCTTATTTTTTGAGGAACAATTTCTTTTGTTAGTACTTAAAATAGTATAGTTTCATTAAATAGGGGAAAACTGTATGTCCTTTCTTGCCTGCTAATTCGTTGTAAGCCCTCAATTCAAAAAGGATTTCTGGTTTACTTCTAGTTTTAACTAGGAATTTCAAATTTGTCCTCCCAGAAGCCACACAACTTGACTAAAAGCACCATTACACCTGAAAATAGGCAACTTTCAAGTACCAAACAAAAAAGGAGGAACCATAGACCAGCTTGGTTATTTCACCAAATAGGTGGTTCTCTAGTAAAAGTCTGATTCAGCATGGCATGTATAAATAAACAGCCACTACGGATATGTTCCTCGTCCTTGATACAGAAATAAGTGAGAAAAACTGGTATGATTTTTTTTATCACATTATGCTTAAAACGTTCAAAGAGAAAAAGCTAAGCAAAACTGGAAAAGCTAAAACAAAACAAAATAAACCAACAACTTAAGAAAATTTACTGAGGGTTAATCAGGCATTCAAAAGACAGCAGGAGAATTCTTTGATTAAGAGAAAATGATAATAATTAGAGACCTGATGGTCCTGGAAATTATATTTTAAATTGATCAGGGAAGACACTAGTGAGCAGCTAGCATACACTTCTCCTTTGCATTATGAACACAGACGCAGATTTGGTGGGAGTAGGCAATTAACTTGTTTCTCCTTAAAATGAAAAGCAGAGAAGTAAAAGTTGTTGATGGTTAGTTTTACTAAAGTGATATGACTAGGACAAGTTCTCTTAGGAAGGGGGGGTAGGCAAAGAAAAGGGGTTTTTAAAGCCTGGAAGCTTCCACAGGATTTCTGGGAGGCCAGAAGGACGGTAATAACAGAATGAGCTAAAGGGTGTGTTAAATGAATTTTATTTTATTTTATTTTATTTTATTTTATTTTATTTTATTTTATTTTATTATTTTATTTTATTTTATTTTATTTTATTTTAAGATTTTATTTATTTATTCATGAGAGACAGAGAGAGAGAAAGAGGCAGAGACACAGGCAGAGGGAGAAGCAGGCTCCATGCAGGGAGCCGGACGTGGGACTTGATCCCGGGTCTCCAGGATCACGCCCTGGGCTGAAGGCGGCGCTAAACTGCTGAGCCACTCGGGCTGCCCATGAATTTTAATTAGTTATCAGGTTGCTCAGCTGGATAGTTCTACTTCAAAATACATAAGCATCTACACACTATTTATAAAGTTCCAGCAAACCAAATGATTTTCTTAAAGAGCAAGCATATTCAACCTAGAGGGGAAAAAATGCATTCTGATCTCAACAGGTCCACTCTTACTTAAGGTATTAACTTCCACCTAGTGGTCAATTCTAGAACTGAAGGCATGAAAATCCAAGAGAACGCTTTCCATAAAAATGCCTACAAATCCGTTTTCAAGGACACTGCATTACAAACAAAAAAGCATATGCGTGCTTACCTCCATTTTCTGATTTTTCTGAAATACCAGACAGTTTCCAAAAGGCTTTCATTTGTTCTGCATTCCTAGAAGAACAAAGTGTCTAATATAGTTCCTTATAAATGGATGGGCAAACCTTTTACATATTTCACCAGAACTACATGGCTAAATTTACTTTCAGTATCACCCGGTTAAGATGTATTTATGATATAATAGAATGCTACATCTTAATTAATGGAAATTTACTAAATTACATAACCTGGTCAAAGAAAACTGTATAGGTGGTTGAGTACCTTCATTACTAAAAGAGAACAAAATTTTATTAAAGAGTGAAGCAAATAGGAAGAGTGTTAGAATCACCACTCATCATTAATAATGGGAACAAAAGAGGAAGAGACAAGAGTTACTAAGACAAGTATTCTTAAAGATTTGCTAGATGCTATATTTAACCCTGCAAAAGAGTTATCTTTATTTAAGAAGAAGTTTAACAGAGGCCACTTTGCCTCAGGGTGAGGTTGTACTGAATTATTCAAGTCTGGGTGGTGACAGCAAACCTACATTTTGGATTGAGGCTACTGTGATTTGACTAATAGGATAAACAGCGTCTTTCATACATACCATGGCCATGGTTTCCATGGTAAAATGCACTATATCTTTTCAAATTTACAAGACAACTTTGAGAACTTAGGTTCTAAAAGTTGGGACTTGAAGCAAAAATTTAGCAAGAATTCAGAAACTGAAAATTTACCATATAGCAGGGGGAAGGGACTGCATGTTGGTGACTCCTCCATCCACTGGTACCACCACCTGTATGTTGGAAAGCACACTGGGTGCCACCATAGCTTCTGGGTTATACTTGTAATCCACTCTAAGATCTGTGGTGCCAGCACTACATTTCCAGTATGTTGCAAGGTTTAGAGGAGTGGACTGAATGCCATTTGATGATACCTTTAAAGAGGAAAAAAAAAAAAGTGATTTTTTTTTTTTTTTTGCCCAAAAAGTGAACAAGTCATGCTAACAATGTGTACATGAACACAAGAGGTCTTGGAATCAAAAATAATGATGGCAATATTGCTAGGCAAAATAAAGCAAGCTCATCTCAAAGAAGTAAGAATCACTCTCAAAGTGTGGGTCTAGGACTACTAGGTCATAATGTCCGAGACACTTGCGTAAAATACACATTGTTGTAGGTTCAAATGCAGAAAATCTGACTCAGCAGGTTAGGTGCAAGATGCAGAAATAAGTATATTATCAGGTGATTCTCATTTATGCATGTAACTTGTGAGTACCTCTCAACATCCAACACAGAACTAGATTCCTTATGAACTAAAAGAATTCAAATTAAAAAAAAAAATCATCCTGTAATACTGCAAGCCTAGAAATAGAATACTTCCAACTTCCAGGGTTCAATATTAATCACATGACCCGGGATCCCTGGGTGGTGCAGCGGTTTGGCACCTGCCTTTGGCCCAGGGCGCGATCCTGGAGACCCGGGATCGAATCCCACGTCAGGCTCCCGGTGCATGGAGCCTGCTTCTCCCTCTGCCTGTGTCTCTGCCTCTCTCTCTCTCTCTCTGTGTGACTATCATAAATAAATAAAAATTTTAAAAAAGATTAAAAAAAAAAAAATCACATGACCCATAGTAAATGGTGCAATTCTTTACCATTCTTCAGTTCTTTGCTCAAGTAACTCCTTTTTAATGAAACCTACCCTGATCACCCTGTCTAAATTTACACATTTTCATTCTTCCTTATTCTGCACTTTGCCCTTTCTTGATTACAAGTTACTATCTACGTACTATATATATATACTGTCTCTCGTGCTATTCCTGGTAAATAGCAAGCACTAAATAATAAAAAAGTACACAAGAATAATGAGTACTTGGTATAAACTTTGAGCCTACTTAAGTGGCAGTACTTTTTAAAGTGTTTCCTAGAAACACAAGCCGTTTTAATACAATTACTCTATTAAAAAATCAGATAGTATGGGGGCGCCTGAGTGGCTCAGTGGGTTAAGCCCCTGCTCAGGTCACGACCCCAGGGATCGAGCCCCAAGTTGTGCTCCCTGCTCAACGGGGCGCCTGCTTCTCCCTCTCCCTCTGTCCCACCCCCTCACCCCCACTTGTGCACGTGTTCTCTTTCTCAAATAAATAAATCTTTTAAAAATTCAGGTAGTAGAGAAGTATATGAAATAAGTGTATTAATAAGAAAGTATACAGGAAGTGTAAGAAATATACTTGACATTCTTACTCCCAGTTGTTAACACTGTGGGACACAGCCTTACCCACCTTGCAGGCATGCACACACGGATCTCACTCTTTTTAACGACTGTAGGAATTCATTTAATGAATCTCTTCTGTGGATGCGTACCGCAGTGCTCTGTGTACAGTGCTGCAGTGAGTACCCTTTGTACCTTATCTTCTTTTTTTGCCCGTTTGTGTGATACTTGAAGAACTGCTTTCTTGAGGTGGAATTGTGGAATTAAAGGTACAACTACTTAGGGGCACCTGGGTGGTAAAGTAAGTTAGGTGTTGGACTCTTGGTTTCAGCTCAGGTCGTGACCTCACGGTCTTGAGAGCCAGTCCTGTGCTGGGCTCTGTGCTCAGGGCACAGTCGGCTTGAGATTTTCTCTTCCTTTCCCTCTGCCCCTCCTGCTTGTGTGCTCGTGTTCTCTCTCTCTAATAAAGAAGTTTTAAAGATTCAACTATTCAGCAATCTGACAATCTAACAGAACTGCTTTCTAATCAGCTTGATTAACTTGTATACCTACTAACAAGCAATCACACCTCTCTTAATAGAGCAATCTTGCCCATTTTTGTCAGTTAATGGGCTAAGACTGATATCCCACTGTTGTCTTAATATTCATTGCTCTGATTACTACTGCTATGGATGGAACATCTTCCATAATTTACCTATCTTTTGAGTTAATCACCTTTTACTTTATAATTTATAAGGTTTGCAGTAGTTCTTTCAGTCTATTTTATATATTATGAATACTCTTCCCTCAAATTAAATACAGATTAAGAATTTAACAAAAAGAGTTTATATTTTGCTGTGAACCTGAAATTTATTTATTGTTGTCAAAGATCTCACTCTCTTATTTCATGGCTTCTGGGCTTTTTATTACACTTAGGTCTTGATATTTCAAGATCAAAATATGTAAAATATAGATAATTTATACACACACCTGCACATATACCAAAAGACATATTTAAGTGATTTATTTTAATAACTTTATGGTTTCATCTGTTACTATTATTATACCTTTGATACATGCAGACTGAATTTTGGCTAAGGTAGGAGTTAGGGAGTCAGCAAATTTTTCCCTAAATCTCCAGCTTGATGCTCCAGTACCATTTACTGAAAAATTCACTATGTCCTCATTGCCTCGAAATGCTAATTTGTCAAATAATTAGTTTTTGATTTATTCTTAGACCCATTTCTGGATATACTGTTCCTTTGATCTGGCCATCTATTCTGCTAGTTCCAAACTACTGTAAATACCCTTACAAAAAGTTTTCCCATTAAAACTCAAACATTACTCTACATTACCATTTAAAACATTTAACTGATTACTCCACGTTTTTTCTCCCAGAGAATTTGAAAATGCTGTCAGGAAGTCCTGGGTGGCCCAGTGGTTTAGCACCGCCTTCAGCCCAGGGCCTGATCCTGGAGACCCAGAATCGAGTCCCACATCAGGCTCCCTGCATGGAGCCTGCTTCTTTCTCCCTCTGCCTGTGTCTCTGTGTCTCTCATGAATAAATAAATAAAATCTTAAAAAAAAAACAACAAAATGACTGTCAAGCTTCCAAACACCAATACATACACACTTCTACTGGGTTTTGGATGAGAATTAAATTTATAAATTAATCCAGAAACATCTAAGCTTTTTACAACTGGACTCTTCAGATGAACAGAGTATTCTTTATAATTCAACTCAGTAGAGATTGTGTTAGGTTTCTTCCTAATTAGTTTTTACTGTTGTGTGTTCACTGTGGCTACAGCAAAGGATGGTGTTAACATTTTTTTTAAAGAATTTTTATTGTGGAATACTGACATGAATTGCCAGTGGACAACATAAAGACTCAATATTTGTGTATACACCACAAAATAATCACAGCAATTATTTTTTCCTAGGATGATTAAGATCTACTCTTGGGCAGCCCGGGTGACTCATCGGTTTAAGTGCCACCTTCAGCCTGGGGCCTGATCCTGGAGACCTGGGATCAATTCCCAGGTCAGGCTCCCTGCATGGAGCCTGCTTCTCCCGTGGCCTGTGTCTCTCATGAATAAATAAAATCTTAAAAAAAAAAAAAAAATCTACTCTCGTAGCAGCTTTGAAATATGCAATACAGTTTTACTGGCCTTGGTCAGGACACTGTATTTTCCATCTGTATGACTTATTTTATAACTGGAAGTTTGTACTTGTGAATCTCTTCACCCATTTTGCCTACCTTCCCACCCTCATCCAAACCCTCTATCTGGCAGCCAACAATCTGTTCTCTGTCATCTCTGAGCTTGGCTTTTTTTTTAAGTTCCCTATATAAGTGGGATTATATGGTATTTGTCTTTGTTGGTCGGACTTACTTCACTTAGCATAATGCCCTCAAGGTCCACCCATGACGCTGCAACTGGCAAGATTTCATTCTTTATTATGACCAAGTCACATTCCACTGTATATATATATACCACATCTTATTTATGCTTTTGTCTATTGGTGGACACTTGGGTTCCCTCCATATCTAGACTACTGTAAATAATGTTGCAGTAAACATGGGAGTGAAAATAAACTTAGGAGTTAGTGTTTTTATTTTCTTTAGACAGATATGTAGAAGTTCAACTGCTAAATCATATGGTAGTTCTTTTTCAATTTTTTTTTTAAAAACTCCATACTGTTTTCCATCGTGGCTGCACTAATGTACATCCCCACCAACAGTACATAAAAATTCCTTTTTCTCCATATCCTCTCCAAAACTTGTAAATTCTTGTCATTTTGATAATAGCAATTCTAACACATATGAAGTGATACCTCATTGTGGTTATGACTTGCATTTTCTTGACTAGTGATGTTGACCATCTTTTACGTATCTGCTGGCCATCTGTGTTTTCTTTGGAAAAATGTCTATGCATACCTTCTATCCAATTTATATCAGATCGTTGGCTATTGAGTTGTATGAATTCTTTATATATTTTAAATGTTAACCCCTATCAGGTTGATTTGTAAATACCTGTTTCCATTATGTAGGTTGCCTTTAACTTTTTCTGATCATTTCCTTTGTTGTGCAGAAGCTTTCTAACTTGAGATACTGTCACTTACTTTTCCTCTTATTGCCTTTGCTGTTGTGAGTCTGACCCAAAAAATCACTGCCAAGGCCACTGTCAAGGAACTTAGCTACTTTTTTATTCTTCTAGGAGTTTTATGGCTCCAGATCTTAAAGTACATTTTGAGTTTGAGTATGGAGTAAGACAGGGGTCTAGTAGCTGTCCAATTTTCCTGGCACACTTATTGCAGAGCTATCCTTTCCCCATAGTATATTCTTGGCTCCTTTGTTGCAAATTAATTGAACATGTACGCACTGATTCATTTCTGGACTCTATTCAGTTCTATTGATCTATGTGTCTATTTTTGTGACCACATCATACTGTTTTGACTAGTAGAGTTTTGCAATACAGTTTGAAATCCAGGAGGGTGATACCTCCAGCTTTGTTCTTTTTTTTCTCAAGATTTCTTTAGCTATTCAGGATCTTTTGTGGTTCCACACAAATTTTAGTACTGTCTGTTCTATTTCTGTGAAAAATGGCTTTGGAACTTCAGGGACTGCACTGAATCTCTAGATAGCTCTAGGTATTTTGGATATTTTAACAATATTAATTCTTCAATCCATGAGCATGTAATATCTTTCCATTATTTGTGTCATCTTCAAATTCTTTCATCATTGTCTTACAGTTTTCAGTGTAAAGGTCTTTCACCTCGGTTAAATTTATTACTATGCATTTCATTCTTTTGATGTATTTGTAAATACACTGTCTTCATTTTTGTACAGCAGTAACGAACAAGGCTTTTGGATATGGATTTTATATCCTGCAACTCTACTGACTTTGTTTATTCTCAGGTTTTTTTTGTGGAATCTTCGGGGTTTTCTATTTATCACACCATCTGTAGTGACAATTTTACTTCTTCTTTTCTGATTCGGAAGTGTTTTCTTTTTCTTGCCTAGGCTCTGGCTAGGACTTAAAATACTATGTTGAATTAAAGTGGTGGCAGTAGGCATCCTTTTCTTATTTCTGATCTTGAGTATGATGTTACTTTGGGTTTGCCATATATGGCCTTTATTCTCCTGAGATACATTTCCTCTGTATTCAGTTTGTTTGGAGTTATCATAAATGGATGTTGAATTCTGTCAGATGGTTTTTGTATCTACTGAGATCACATAATTTTTACACTTCATTTTGTTAGTGGTGTACCATGTTGATTTGTGGAAGTTAAACCATCATCCTTATACCTCTAGAATAAATCCCACTTGATTGTAGTTTAGTCCTAAATTTTTGGCAAAATTGGCCTATAATTTTCTTTTCTTGTGATGTCCCTGTCTGGCTTTGGTTTCAATGCTGGCTTCATAAAATGGAACAGCTGCCTTTTCTTTTTTTTGGGGGGGGGGGGGGAGGGGGACAGTTAGGGAAGGACTGGTATTAATTCTTCTTTGAATGTTTGGTAGAATTCACCAGTGGGGCAGTATAGTCCTGGACTTTTGGTGCCAGAGGTTTTTGATTACTGATATAGTGTCTTTACTAGAAATTGGTTTGTTCAGTTTTCTACTTCATCAGGATCTAACTTTAGAAGGCTGTATGTTTCTAAAAATTTATCTATTGCTTCCAGGTTGTCCAACTTCTTGGCATAAAATTGTTGATGGTGATCTCTCATGACCCTTTATATTTCTGTGGTATCAGCTGTAAGGTCTCTTCTTTTATTTCTGATTTTGAGCCCACTTTCCTTTCTGGTGAGTCAAACTAAAAGTTTATCCATTTTGTTTATCTTTTAAAAGAACCAGCTTAGTTTTTTCTGCTGTATTTTAAATCTGTATTTCATTTCTGCTCTTGTTACTTCTGTTGTCCCAACAACTTTGGGCTTCATTTTCTAGTTCTCTGAGGTGTAAAGTTAGAGATTTTTTGTTTCTCAGGTAGGCATTTATTGATAGGAACTTCCTTCTTAGAACTGCTTTGGCTGCATTTCAATAAATTTTTGTATTGTATTTCCATTTTCATTGGTCTCAAGAGAAGTTGTAATTTCTATTTTGATTTATTCATCGACCCAATGGTTGTTCCAAAGCATATTGTTTAAACTCTATGTATTTGTGAATTTTCCAGTCTTCTTCCTGTAATTGATTTCTAGTTTCATATCATTATGGTCAGAAAAGATGCTTGATATGACTTCAGTCTTTTAAAATTTATTGACTTGTGGTGTAACATATGATCTACCCTGGAGAATGTTCCATGTGCACTTGAGAAAAACGTATATTCTGGCTTTTGGATGGAATGTTCTATATATAGCTTTTAAGTCTATCTGGCCTAACCTATCTTTTAAGAACAGTGTTTCCTTACTAATAATTTGTCTAGTTAATTTTCCCCATTCTCACTGGGGTGAGGTGGTATCTCATTGTGGTTTTGATTTGTATTTCCCTGATGGCAAGTGACGCGGAACATTTTCTCATGTGCTTGTTGGCCACGTCTATGTCTTCCTCTATGAGATTTCTGTTCATGTCTTTGGCCCATTTCATGATTGGATTGTTTCTTTGCTGTAGAGTTTGATAAGTTCTTTACAGATCTTGGATACCAGCCCTTTATCTGACAGGTCATTTGCAAGTATCTTCTTCCATCTTTGGTTGTCTTGTAGTTTTGTTGACTGTTTCTTTTGCTGTGCAGAAGCTTTTGATCCTGATGAAGTCCCAATAGTTCATTTTTACTTTTGTTTCCCTTGCCTTCCTGGATGTATCTTACAAGAAGTTGCTGTGGCCAAGTTCAAAAAGGGTGTTGTTGCCTGTGTTCTCCTCTAGGATTTTGATGGAATCTTGTCTCACATTTAGATCTTTCATCCATTTTGAGTTTATCTTTGTGTATAGTATAAGAGAATGGTCCAGTTTCATTCTTCTGCATGTGGATGTCCAATGTTCCCAGCGCCATTTATTGAAGAGACTGTCTTTTTTCCAGTGGATAGTCTTTTCCTCCTTTGTTGAATATTAGTTGACCACAATAGCCAAACTGTGGAATGAGCCTCGGTGTCCATCGAAAGATGAATGGATAAAGAAGATGTGGTTTATGTATACAATGGAATATTCCTCAGCCACTAGAAACGACAAATACCCACCATTTGCTTCAACGTGATGGAAGTGGAGGGTATTATGCTGAGTGAAATGAGTCAATCGGAGAAGGACAATCATTATATGGGGAATATAAAGCATTCATTTGGGGAATATAAAAATAGTGAAAGGGAATAAAGGGGAAAGGAGAAAAAATGAGTGGGAAATATCAGAAAGGGAGACAGACCATGAGAGACTCCTAACTCTGGGAAACGAACAAGGGGTGGGGGAAAGGGAGGTGGGCGGAGGATGGGGGTGACTGGGTGACAGGCACTGAGGGGCGCACTTGATGGGATGAGCACTGGGTGTTATGCTATATGTTGGCAAATTGAACTCCAATTAAAAAAAATATGTAAAAAAAAATAAAAATAAAAAATTGAAGTGAAAAAAAATTAAAAAAAAAAAAACTAATAATTCGTCTAGGTGATATAAATGGGGCATTAAATTCCCCTACTGTACTGCTATCTCCTCCTTCTGAGACACCTATAATGACAATGTTAGTCTGCTTGATGTTGTCCCTTTAAGACCCTTGAACTATCTTCATGTTTTTCATTCTTTTTGCTGCTCTGATTGGGTAAGTTGCACTGTCTTGTCTTCAAGTTTATTGTTCCCTTCTGCTTCATCTGGTCTGCTGTCGAATATTTTTCAGTACTGTGACTTACATTTAGTACTTGATACTTCCTTATATTTTAAGTTCTCACTGTGTCCATCCATTCTTATCCCAAGTTCAATGAGCATCTTTATCACCATTACTTTGAATTTTTATCACGCAAATTACCTACCTCCATTTCAGTAAGGCTTTTTTTCTGAGGTTTTATTTGTTCTTTTATTAGGAACATATTCTCTTGTTTCTTTATTTTGCTTGGCTCTTTGTTTCTGTGTTATGAGCTGAAATAGCCACCTCTCCCAGTCTTGACAGAGTAGCCTCACGTAGATGAACCTTAACATTCAACCTCGCCCTAGCTGTTACTTGTCTCTTGAAACTTGGTGATTATCCAAGCAGCCTATTTCCTATTTTAATAGCTCCCAATTGTTGAGGGTGTGCCAAGACCTGTCAGTGTCCCAAAGGAAGTAATCTCAGCACCTACACTGAGACTGACTGGAAGGAAGCCAAACCATTAGGCAGCAGCTTTTTAAAAAAACAAATATACACAGTTTTGTAAGACCACAAGCCTAAGACCCGATGACCACCAGACCTGTCTTATTTACTAATGTGAAGGAGTTGTTCAGGTAGTTTTCAGATCTTTTTTTTTTTTTTTTTTTTTTTAGAGGAAATTGTTCCAGACACAGCTGCAGATTTGGTGTGTCCATTAAAGGAGGAATGCTCAGGATCTTTCTATATTGCCATCTTCTACTACCTCTCTAACTCTAATTAGTTTTTTTTAATCATCAATATTTTTTCTACCTTAGAATTCCTAACTGGTTATTTAGAAAGCTACTAATTTTTCATTAAACTCACCAATTTACTAGAAGCTCCTATTAGCAAATAGCTTTTCAGTTGATTCCTTTGAGTTTTCCAGGAATAGAACATCACTTATAAGTAATAATATTTGGGTTCCTCCTTCCAGTATTACTGCTTACTTAATTCTCTTGTCTAGCTATACTAATACATCCAGAAAATTCTGATACTATTAACGAGAATAGGTGTCTTTGCCATTCCAGAATTTAAGTGCTTTATGTGTTTCATTATTAAGACTGATGTTGCTGATCTTTTCAGCTTAAGGACAAATTCATGTATTTAAATTTACTCAGCTTTTTAATCAAGAGTACATGGTGAGTTTGATCATCAGTTTCCTTTGGCTTAATTTTTTAAGGTTTCATTTATTTGATAGAGAGAGGGAGAGAGAAAAAGCATGGGGGAGAGAGGCAGTGGTAGAGGAAGAAGCAGACTCCAAGCTGAGCAAGGAGCCCAACATAGGGCTCAATCCCAGGACCCTGAGATCATGACCTGACAAATGCTTAACCGACTGAGCCACTGAGGCACCCCCAGATAGTCTTATTTTGACATATCCTTGAATTCCTGGAATAAACCTCTCTTGGCCATGACTTATTATTCGTTTAATCTGTGGGATTCTATCTGTTAATATTTTAAGATGTTTACAAGGATAAGACACTCACCTGATACTTTAATACATCTACATTATAGTAAGAAGCAGCTGGATTTTGCTCTGATAGCTTCTTGAGGTAGACAGTAACAGCTTGCATGTTCATCCAAAAATCTTTTGTGTTAGAATCACACTGTGATGGATCACTGTAAGCACAAGAAATATTTTTGTTATTTTGACTTAGCTTTATCTTTGCCTCTGTATCATCATTTGGTGACCTGGGGAAGACTAGTAGGAATAACTAAAGTTAGGCAGATAAAAAATAGAACATAGCAGAAACTTGAACAATGAGATAATGAACAGAAGATTTAACAACTACCAACCACCACCACCAAAAACACAGGCTGGAGAAGGCTGTTTAATAATAATAAATTTTGGTATTGTCATTCAACTAAATTATTATTGCTCCATTGAAGAAGGAAAAGTTTCTTAAAGAAATTTCACCTTCAAAACAAAAGTACACAAACCTGAACACAAGTTGTGCATTTGGAAGAATTTGCTCTAGTCTGCTGATATTTTTCACCCTGAAGCACAGCACAGCTGGAGATGGATTGCTAGTGAAGACTTTAATAACTCCACTCGGGAATGATATTGTCATGTCACCAGTGATCTTCACAATACACCTGAAATTACGGATTTTGAAAATTTTAAGTGGTACAAATAAGGCATTTTAATATCCATTTAAAACATACTTGGTTTAAAAAGGACACAAAAAATCTTTCATCATAATTACAGATGAATTATTTTTTCAATTAAAAAATGTGCATGAAGCATGTATCATCATCTTTGCTTAGAATTAAACTCAAACACAAATGCAAGCATAAAGATCATATTCCTTTGCTTGTTTGCAGAGATCATCCTCTGGCTGTCCTACAGGGACAATGCTTTCCTGTAACAGCATCTCCAGTTGTAGCTATTTTTCCCTGACCCTCCCCCCCGCCGCCCCCACCCAAAGTCCTGGGCCTGACAGTGGCAGTGGGAGATGTCTTCCTTGCTCTTCACTGCCTCTTCCAACTCTATATTACTACTTCCTTCCTAAAAACCTCCAGCGTCTTGTAACCCCAACCATCAGACTATACTACTTGCTATTCCATCCCTTTCATTTTCCTGACAATTTTAGTTCTTGGCCCACTGTCAGTCTTTCTGTGTACCACTACTCCTACCATAATTTTTAGTGACTTTAATATCCACACAGATAACCCTACTAAAATTTTGGTCACCTAGATCTCAGCCCCTTATCTCCAGTGGTCCTGTCTTCCAGCCTACTTCAGCCAAACTGCAGCCCCTCCATCATCTCAATTTCAGCCTCCTCATTCCTCTAATGGCCACTTCCTCTTTGCCCGCCTCATTCTGTCTAGTACCGCATCTCCAATGAGTCTCCAACCCCACCAAAGCCTCCACAATCCATTGTTCCTACTACCTTTACATTCGTTTCTTCAGATCCTTATTTCCTCTTCTCTTGGGATTTCCTAGTCCATCATTATGCAACCCTACCTCTTCTCATGCCTTCTTTTTCCTCCAACCTACAATATTCCTTCCCCTCTACTCACAGTCATTGACTTGACTTTAAATTTTATTGAAGAAATGAAATCAGGGAAAAACTTCCTCACAGGCTCACAACTGAACTCCTGCTTGACTCTGTATCCATACCTTGCCTCCTTTTTCAACAGATGATCAGTCTATACCCCTAATGCCAATCTCACTGCTTCTGCACGAAGGTCATCTCCTCTTACACATCGAAGTACTTAACTCATGCAATCGTATCCTTTCCTACAAGTTCAATTTTTTCCAAAAATATTGGAACTTTCCCATTAGTGTACAGACATGCTAAAATGTTTATCATCTCTAAAAAACATAACCTGAAATTAATAAAACTCTCTGATTCTATCATTTCTCTGCTGCTACCACTCCACCTCTCTGCTTCCACTTAGAGCAAACAGCCTGAAAGTTTTCTACACTTGCTTTATTCAAATATAGTTGTATTTGCATCATCTCTTGCTCTTGAACATCCTCCAAGCATGCTTTCATCCAAAACTCAACTAAAATCATCACCAATCATCTCTGTAATGTCAAAAGTCAATTTTTCCTGACCTATCAGATACAGCTTCACACTATCCTTCACGGAAGAGTTTTATTCACTTCATTTCTGGGACACTGTTCTACTGGTTCTCTCCTCACCTTTCTTGCCACGTGCTATATCAAACTCCATTACCAAATCATTGCTGTCTTCCTGTTTTTAAAACATGGAAGGGAGCCACAGTTCTCAACAGATCTCTAGTCCCTGAGGCTGGTGGCTTTCAGTACTGACTACTGAATATGTTATCTTAGCCTATGACCTACTCCCTGAACTCCAGAATCATGTATCCAGTTGTCTTAGTAAGTACTTCAAAACTTAACCAGTCTACTCTCTTATAAATCTTGACAAAATGAATTCAGTATCTATTACTCATGATTTCCTCAGCTAATACCCTTATATAAGCCACCATCATCTCTCACCTGGACTGCTGCAGTTAACCTCCTCTCTCTGCTTGTACTCTGGCTCCTTCTAGTTTATTCTCCATGTGGCAACCAGAGTGCTCCCTCAAAAACATAAGAAACCTCTGTTTCTTTTCTCTGTTCAAAACAAACGAAACCTATGTTTCATTTCTCTGTTCAAAAGCCTTCGCTGGCTTCCCATCTTGCTCAAAACAAACTCTAAACTACTTACCATGGTCTACAATTCCCAGCATGATCTGCTCCCCCTAAGGAGGGACGACTCCTCTCCATCCTAACTCTAACTTAGTGACATAGTTCTCTTTCCTGTTCATTAAACAGGCCATGTATGCTTCTACCTCAGTCTTTTACACTCACTGGAATGCTCTTTTCTCAGACATCTGCATGGTTTGTTCCTCAATGTCTTTGAAACATCTGCTCAAATTTAACATCAAAAAGGTTTTCTGATCATCTTATCTAAAAAAAAAAAAAAAAAGCCCTCTATGTAATTCTATCTCCTCTTACCCTAGTTTATTTTTCTTCATAGCATATATCAATTCCACTCCCTTTCATGTTATTCAGCATACAATCATCCATCAAATACTCAAGTGTGGAGGATACTTTAATAGACTAAACAAAGTTCTTCTCTCAAAGGTTTGCATTGGGGATCCCTGGGTGGCTCAGCGGTTTAGCGCCTACCTTCAGCCCAGGGCGTGATCTCAGAGTCCTGGGATCAAGTCCCAGGATCGAGTCCCACATCAGGCTCCCTGCATGGAGCCTGCTTCTCCCTCTGCCTGTGTCTCTGCCTCTCTCATGAATAAATAAGTAAAATCTTTAAAAAAATAATACAAACCTTTTGTTTTTTATCATAAATTAAGAAAACTAAAAAGCTGCTTCTTGCATGATAATACAAGCTTATAACCATGTCTTACACACAGTAAGCGCTCAAATATTTGGTGAATGTATGTTGAATGAGTACATGGAAAGTAGGAGTGGTCATTCACCAAAACATTTCTTAAAAGAAGGTTAAACCAATTCCTTGACCAGAGTCTCAAGAACGAAACCTATATTCTAGGTCTCTCTTTCAAACAGAACACTTTCACCAATGATACACATTTAGCCAAGGTTCAGAGTTCTATTCCCTTCTAGGTCAGCTGCCATCATCCTGCTCTACAGATATGTTAAACAGATGGGTCATAATGGTCCTACAGCCTGGTCAAGAATATAAATAAAGTGGGGGGGAAAAGCCATTACCATTGCTGATTATAGTGATTTTTTAAGAAAGGTAATTGCTAAATGGCTATATTTGATAACAAAAAAGGCAGGTAAATAAATAACAGAAAACTCTCACCTATAACAGAATCAAAATAAAACTCTTAAAATTTACCACTAAGCTTTCTCCCCACCAAACATGCATGTGTGTGCACATGTACACACACACACACACACACACACACCCCACACACACACATCTTTTTAAAACTAACTTGGTGGGATCTGCTCCTTTAAAATAGGCATTAACAGATTCTGTAAGGGCAACTGCAACAGGTAAGGTGTCCTGGTTTCCAAGGCTGACAGGGCTGGGACCTCGTGACACACCTAGAATACATGTAATTCATTTGTCAAATCATACAGAAAAGACATTTATAAGATATCAAGACAGGTAAATTCACAATGTTATTAGCTTATCACAAATGACTACTACCGGTTCCATTGTTGGCCGATGTATAAATCTGGAGGTTAAGAAACAGCATAAAACCAACTGGAACATAATACAGAAGACAAGAAAAAGAATCAGAAAAATATGTCACACTGACTTTTCTTTTATATGAAATGACATTGAACGCATGGGTTAAGGAATATCAGAAGGAAAAAGACCCTCCCCTGAAGAACTGAAATTTCCAAAACATTTCTTCATAACCCTTCAGATACTAAACTGTTTCAGGTTCTACCAATCATACACTTCAGGGCACTAAACTGGATTTTTCTACTTCTAAATGAACAGTATAATGTTTCATGTGCTACTCATTATAATTTTTTTACTTTTTTGGTCCTTACATTACATTTCCTTACCTTGATAGAACTATATTGTTATTTTTTATAACATTCCTGACATAAAGTTCACTTACATAATACACCTTTAGAGTCAAATCATATAAAGATCAGTTTTTTTAAATAATAAAATGTAAAGAAATTTAATATATGCATATGTTCAGGGTTTTTTTGTGTGTGTGTGTGTGTGTGTGTGTGTTTTTTAACCTAAGCAAAGTTTTTGGCTTATTTCATAAAAGAAAATTCCTCAAAATAGTTGACTACCGGGAATCTCTGGGTGGCTCAGTGATTTAGTGCCTGCCTTCGGCCCAGGGCATGACCCCAGGGTCCCATGATCGAGTCCCGCATCAGGCTCCCTGCATGGAGCCTGCTTCTCCCTCTGCCTGTGTCTCTGCCTCTCTCCTCTGTGTCTTTCATGAATAAATAAATAAAATCTTTAAAAAGAAAATAGTTGACTACCTTTCTTGACAAATGCACCCTTCCTATTTACACCTTACCACTATTGCTACTGATTGGAAAGTGGAGCATTTTATGTAATATACAATAAATGATGAAATTTTATAAAAAATAAGCCAATAATATATTCAGTTTTTCTAAGAATGAATAATTGGGTCAACATGTATCTCTGAAATTTGAATATATATTTTTGTTCTATAAATGTCAATGTTCATAGCCACCAGGTATTTTTATTTCAGATAAGAGTACAGTGTACCACAGTGAAAGGTGGAGTTCTTTTGAAATACCTAAAATACTAATTCTGACAAAAATCAGTACTAATGCTCTGCCTCACAAGTGACCCTGAGATTCTACAATTAGAAAGATGTTTTGTTAGCTTTAATGGCCACGAAGACTTTGTGGTATTTAAAATTTTGAAAGAATTTTGACTCAGAAGGTTTTTCATAGTTAGAAAAATAGCTCAGGGATTAAAAATCAATACAAGAACTGCTTCTAGGCCAATGGAAAAAGTAACTCCCTCCATCTCCTGACTGTAAAAAACTTAAAATTTCATATGAAAATTAAAAATCCAATAATATAAAAATCTGAAAAAAATCAAAACAGCTACTATTTACTAACTATAATGTGTCTAGCACTGAGCAGTAGGGGGAAAACTCAAAATCTACTTAACATTTTGGTATATCCGCTTTAGTATTTTCTATTCTTGTTTTCCATTCAAGATCATATTGCACATGCATAGTTAAAAAAATTGACGTAGGAAATAAGTAATCAAGTTCTTAAAATAGTATAAAAGTGTAAATTTATAATACACTACTCAGAATAAATCATTTCTTAGAAATAAAAAATCCCCTGTATTCCTTAGAAGAATATCATGTGTTCTAATTTTGGTTTCATTGTTCTACATTTAAACTATATGCTTCAAAAATGCAGAAAGCTTATAAAGTTGAAGTATGAAGTATTTTCCTGTAACAAAAATGCAGAAAGCTTATAAAGTTGAAGTATGAAGTATTTTCCTGTAACAATCAATGGATATTTTTGTGGAATTTCTTTCTACTCAGGAGTAAAAACCACTCCCAACTATTTGCTAACTTTATACCTCTGACCTCACCTCACTAGATGGACAGTCCTCCTAGGACAGCCTTTGCTCTGGTAGTTGAGGTATTACCTTTTTTTTTTTTTTTTAACTGACATCATACTGCTGCTTCTTTTCTAATGACTTTTTCTCTGACAACGTTAGCAGTAAGATTTATGGACATTTCTTAATGTGGAAGAGGAAAGAAAAGCAGAGATGGAAGACAATGCAAAAATTCTGTATGTTTTTATAATTGGGGATTTGATATCAATAGATCCTATACATAGCAACTGGACATAATTAGTACAAACGTAAAAACCTTAGAGTTATTCTTGACTTCTGAGACACCATACATTGCTGAAAAAGGAAAAATGAGGTAACAAAGTATTTTAGATACATTTTAGGATCATTAGTCAACACATACATTGCTTTTGATACAATACCTTGTGAAGTCTCACACTGCTTTTCAATTTCAGAGAGTGTCCCAATCAAATTATCATCTTCTATCATATTTAAATAAAACAAAATATTGCAGGAAAATAAAATATTTTCAAGAAGAATCAAAAACTTAGCTGAATAAGCATTATAATTTCTAAAAGTGAACTTTTATGGTAGATTTAAAGTACCTTTGTTGTACAAAATCCACATTATATCCTGCCTGCCTAGATCATCGCTATCATCTACCCTGTGGTTCTTCTACTGCCAACACTGACCCAAACTAAAAGCAAATATGTACCTACTCAATCAAAAATAGTTTCATCACAAACTGAAATCCTTCTAAATAATCTAGGGAAAATAGAGAAGTAAAGCTAATTTTAGGCACCTAGCCCACCCATCTGACTTCTTAAAGGACCCATCTATGTTTTTTATGACAAAAACAGTCTGTAAAAACCAAAATTAACAAAATCACATATACAAAAAAAGAAAAGGTAAGAATAAAGTGCTTGATACAACAAATAGAAAAACTTATTAAATATAGTTTACCTGAAATTAAAAGACTGGAAAACCGGTATGTTCGTAAAGGTGTATAAAGTAAGATGATAACATCATGTTCGGACATGTAAATATGAAATTACTTTTAATGTTATATTAGCCTCTTATTATGTCATTTTACAATGTCCAAACTTAGAAAATGCATTTCTCTTTTCTGAGTTTTCACAAATCGGATGTAATTAAATATGGCTGTCATTCTCAAACTTACCATGCTTCACAATCACCTGGAAGGCCTGTTCAAAATTGCTAACCCCATACTGAGCTTGGGATTTAAAAGGTCTCTGTTTCTAGTAAGTTCTCAGGTGATGCAGACAGATGGTACAGGATCACACTTAAGAGCACTACTGAATTATGTTCAGTTAGTGTGCATCAGTGAATGGGACTGTCAAAGATGAACTCTTACTGCTTAGAAGCAGCAACAAGGACAGTTCTAATTTTAATGAAATGCTGTAACTCCTACAACACAACAGCTTTAAAGTGGCTTTGTGCTTTATTATATCAACAGCTGGCAAGAAAAGTAGTAAGAATTTGTAGAAAAAAATTAGTTATAAGTGAAGATAGAAAAATGTCTTAAAACCTAGATGTAGGGCAGCCCGGGTGGCTCAGCGGTTTAGCGCCGCCTTCAGCCTAGGGCCTGATCCTGGAGACCCTGGATGGAGTCCCATGTCAGGCTCCCTGCATGGAGCCTGCTTCTCCCTCTGCCTGTGTCTCTGCCTCTCTCTCTCTCTCTCTCTCTCTCTCTCTCTCCTCTGTGTATTCTGATGAATAAATAAATGAAATCTTAAAAAAAAAAAAAACAACTAGATGTAATAAAATACTGGATTTGGTGGGGTTTAGGCTTATATGCCTATATTTACTTTTAGATCTTTATTTTTTAAATTCTTGTAGGAATACTTCATTGTAAGCACAAAACTTTCTTAAGTTGAATCATTATTGAAATAAAAACTCTAAGGAATCTAAGTATCATTTCACATTAGAAAGGACTGTGTTGTATTTTGCCTTCGACTATTTATATTGGTCAGTAGTTGATAAATTTGATGCACTCTCAACAGTGCTAAAAATTTCTCCTATTCAGATAATATAAACTGTGTAACAGAAAAGGAAAATGCAGCACATTTGATAATGCCAACTGTATTTCCAGAAAACCAAAATTTCTAATGTTAAATTCGTGAGCTCATTAAAAAACAAAATTCAGCCTGGCCATACTGGGGATGCTAACTATCACATGTCATCTATAATAATCACTTACCTACTGTTGGAGTATTGGCAGCACTCAATGAAGCTGAAGATGAGATAGAAGAAGAACTTTCTGCCCGTGCTAACGGAGCTGCAGGAGGTGGGCTGGTATTGGAAGTTACAGGTGGGCTGAATGGCCTGGGCTTAAAAACAAAAAGTTATTTACCAAAGTGCTAAAACAACTGCTCCTTATAAGAACAGATTTTTAGTTACCAGGTAAGATTAATTTTAATATAAGTTGATTTTCTTATAACCAAAAATAGAGATGCCACAGGTCAAATAATTTTCAAGTATAGATTAAAGGCTAGGAAGGCTATTTCAAAATAATGCTGTCAAGAGAACCTTTATTCATAGGACATTTTCTCTATTTCAAAAAGTATGTTTAAGACAGATTCTCAGAAGTTAAACTATTAGTTCAAACTGTATGAAGGTTTTTCAAACATACTGCCAAACTGCTTCCCAAAAGGATTATTCACTTTACTTCCTATAAATATAAGAGAATATTTCTCTGTACCCTTGTCAGCAATGAATGGATGAGACTCAGAAGAAGGAAAAATAATTTTAAAATTGATAAAAATAAAATTGGCATTTTGCCTTTTATGAATTTTCTTTGTTAGCTTTCTCTGATTTAGTTTCAGGAGGGCTTAGTATTACCTGAGCTTTCACTAACCCCTCTGCTTTATATGCTGCAAACACTTTGTCCTTATATGTTGTTTGGCTTTATTTTCACTGTTTACAAATGTGTCCGTTTTCCTTTTATAATTCCTTGTAATGCTTCCTGTTTGAGACAGTTTAACCCCTAAAGGAGGTTTGAGAAAATCAATTCTACTGCCTTCCCACTTTTCTAACCAAAAAAAAACAAATACGAAAAATATTTCATATCTTTTACCTGGGGGAATGGATTTTTTTCCTTCCACATTCCTAAGAGTCCCAATAAGAGATGATCAACACTTGCTGAGAAATTTCATTTTTTAACATAAGGCATATTTATTAGCTTAATTAAAAATAACCTTTTCCTGCTTATAAAAATATAAACTGAAAACAATACTCATTTAGTGCCTACTATGCATCAGGCCATGGGTTGGGTAGTAGAAACCAAGCAGTGAATAACAAAGACATTGTTTCTGTCCTCAATTATTTGAGGGACATGAAACAAATGGCAAAAACAAAACTCTTTATAAGCATTCATACAACTAAAATTAGTCAACTCTTGATTCCATGAATATACATTTACAGATACACACTTACATGAAAATTAGATACCATCCAAGTGTTTTACACTAAGTAAACCCTCACTTCCACAATTAAATGGTATTCAATTATTAGTTCCAGAGAATGGCTTTTTGATGACTGATAATGAAGACAGATTAAAAAGATACAGCAAAGTATAAAACTGCAACTCCCTATGTACACAGATGGAAATAGTGCAGGGTATGAGGCCAAACATATTCAATTCAGCAGCTAATCTGAAACTTGCAAACTCAGAAAAAAGTCTTGATCAACCTACCATGGGGGAAATTTCTCCTATAGCAACATGGCTTCATGACCAATATCACATGGCTAGGCTACATTTTTATAATTTACAATTTAGAATGTGTATTTTATAATTTTTTAGAAAAACACAAAAATATCTATTTTCTCAAGTGGTTTTTGTCTTATTTTAGAATGGCACTGTCCAGTACAGTAGCCACTAGCACTTGAAATGTGGCTGGTTCAAATTAAGTATAAAATACACAGATTTTGAAGACTTAGCACACACAAACAAAAAAAATAACCTCTCAATCTTTATACTGATTACATTGTAAAATGATTTTTTTTTTCATATAATGAGTAAAATAAAATGTCAATTTCAGTGTTTTTACTTTTTTACTGTGGCTACTAGAACACTTTAATATTTGTTGCTGCATGATATTTCTATTGAACAGCACTACTTCAAAACAGCAGTTCTTAAATATAAACATGTATTAGAATCACTCAGAGGGCCACTTCTCAGAAGAATTTCTGATTTGTCTGGTGTAGACCCAGAGAAACCGCATTTCTATCAAGATCCCTGGTGATGGTAATGCTGCTGCTGATCTGGGGACCAAACTTTGAAAACCACTGTTCTAGAACAATGAGGCATTTACTATAGGAATGTGAGAAGGGTGTGATTAGTGACTCTTTTGGGCATCTGGTAAAAGGTAGAGAGGCCTTCTCCCCGGAAAAGTGCACATATAAGCATACAAGGAAAAGAACACTCAGATGTACAGCTGGAGAAAATTCAAATACAAATTTCTGGTGGGCAATACAGCAATAATAATCATCAAGAGTCTTAAAAACATGCATACCCTTTAGTTCATGAATTTCACCTTAAAAATTTTTAGTAAGGAAATAATGTCTGCTAAGAAGTAAACAAAAGGATATTAAGAAATTGTTCATAAAGAAATCATTAAGCCAGTTTTGAATAATGAAAACTTGGAAATAAACTAAATGTTTAAACTAATCACATTTCTAAAAACCTCTGGGAAATTTAATGTTGACGGTGGTCTTACAAGATAGAGCATTTATGCTCTAGAACCATTTCCAAAGGTGCTCCTAGAAGCCCTCAGAGGGTGGTTTCTAGAAGGTTCTCAAGGCTGAGACAGGGAATAAAAGGTCAAAGATTCAAGTATAAAAGTCCAACTTTTAGTTATTTAGTAACAGACTTGGAACTTCAGATCATTTGACAAAGAATTCTACTGCTTGGAAGGAGCTTAAAGCCCATGGAATAATTCATGAAATAGAAAGATATCCCCAAAATATTTTCAAGTGAAGAATAAAAAATATGTAAACTATGACCTTTGATTTATCATGCACAGTAACTTTTTTTTGCATATTTACTTGCACTCGGTAATGTTGCAAGTATTTTACACATAGTAACTCATTTCAGTCTCACACCAGCCATTCTCTTTATACTCATTTACACCTAAGGAAACAGACTCCAAACACATAACTTATCTAATGCTGCTCAGTGACTAATTAGTGACTAATAAGCTTGTGCCTTTAACAACTATGTTTTACTGCATCTGAATAAATTCTTAAGCACTCAAAAATTAATGAAAGGAGATACACACACACATATATATATACTGGCTATCTCTGGGTCATAAAATATGGAAGGGATTTTAATTTTTCTGTTTTATTTCCCAAATTTTACATGATCTTACAATGCTTTTGTAATCAGGAAGAAATCTTATGTTACTTAGAGGCAGTCATTTTTATATTACTCAAATAACATCATCTCCTTGGCAGCCTGTACCTAGTCTTTGAGTGCACTTCCTTAACTCTGTTCATTAGAATAAGAAGAGAAAGATGTCACCATTTCAATATTTGGTGCTCAAGCCTTTTCATTTATTCATGAAATATCTACTATGTAACAGGCATTATGCAAAGTTTGAAACTGGCTAAGGCACAGTCCCGTGAAGGGAACACACAGGGAAGTATACACAATATAATTTGTGCACTATAAGAAATAAGGGTAAAGTATATGGTTATAAGGAAGAGTGATTAAATCCACTTGGGGAGGAGAAATGATCAAATAGCTAGATGATATTTAGCTGGATCTTAAAAAAGAGATCATTTTCCTACACAGACAATTGAGGGGCACTTCAGTAATGGGAGCAAAATAAGACATGGATACATAAAAGAGCATGATGTGGTTGGCGAATGGCAGAGAGTTGAAAGGGCTGAACACAGGTTGCAAAGAGGAGAAAGCTGGACAGTTAGTATGGTAATAACATAGGCTGTTGAGGCAACTTTATAAAGAGCCTCATACATTCAGTTAAAACATTCAAACACGTGGATTATGGGGAACCACTGGAGACATCTATATGGAGAATAAGATGTTTAAGTTTGATTATTAGAAATTTAATACTGGCAGTTAGTGTAAAACATGAAGCAAAGTAGAAGAGATGAGAGGCAAGAAGACTGGTTTGGGAGAACCTCACTCTGGATATACGTTGTAGATTTTCTTTAGTTACCTGACAACTTTTGTAGGCCAATGTTTTTTTTTTTTTCCTTAAGCAACATGTACTTTGACAAGTCAGTTAAGCAACCTGAACTCCAGTTTATGTTTAAAAGCTGGACTAGATGCCCTCCAGGATTCTCCTGGCAGTAAACTTCTAAGCCCTAAGAACAGGCCACCATTTCTTCCTTAATATTTTACTTAAAGCAGAATTACATGAATACTGTTTCTTAATTGTGAAAGAATAGGTACTGAATGGTCTTTTTATGATGTGACAACTTTCTCAGGCATCTCTTTTCCTCCTGAACAATGTCTTGTTCCATAGGTATGATCACTGAAATAATATGAGGGAGTAAAGGATATGTTGGCTGGAAAAGCTCTTCTATAATTTGAAGATTCAATTAGATAATTCCAAGCAATTAACTGTTTATAGGTGCATATAGGAAAAATACATTTGCATCTTAAATCAAACAATTATAATTTAAAAAAAAAAAAAAAAACCTGAGTACATACTATTTCATTAATCCCACTGAGTTTGCCTGAAGTAAGCTTTGGTCTGGAAGCAGGCCTTGGAGGTGGGACAATGGTGCCTACAGAAAGAGGAGTTGTGGGCCTGGCTGGTAGGGGGGGAAAAAGAGAATTTGAAAAAAATCATTAGTAGTATGTAGTAATTCTTACATAAAAACATTCTATTATAGAAGAACTCTCAGTACTCAAAGCTCATTTTCCAGTTTTTGATATATATATTTGAATGTGTAAAATTATATATATATATATATATATATACACACACATATATGTATAAAATTATCCATAATTGTTGAAATACTGGGAATCTATCAAATGGGCTTTTCTTGAAGCTAACAATATTCCTGAAAATAAAAAAAGTTAACTGCTCAGTAGAACTGACACACACAACTGTATTCCCAATTCTTTTTTTTTTTTTCTCTCTCATTAAAGAGAGACCAGAGAGAGAGAGAGAGAGAGAGGGAGGGAGAGGGAGGGAGAGGGAGAGGGAGAGAGAGGCAGAGACACAGGCAGAGGGAGAAGCAGGCTCCATGCAGGGAGCCCGACGTGGGACTGGATCCTGGGTCTCCAGGATCAGGCCCTGGGCTGAAGGCGGCGCTAAACCACTGAGCCTCCCGGGCTGCCCCTCAATTCTTTATACATATAAAAAAAAAAACAAACTCTGACAAACTAGCTAGTGAAAATAAACCAGTTAAAGGCTGAAGGCCTTTAGTTTATTGCCAGTACATCTACTTACAGACAGTAATGCAAGACCAAGCCTTTGAAGCAACACCTTTTTAGTAGTCACATGGACTCTAAATAAAACACTTACCTTAATTAAAAGTCAAATTACAAGTTGAATTACATTGTAAAGTTTCTGATGATAATTAAAAGTATCAAAAATACATTATTTATGGAAAAAATTCCCCCAAATCACTATAATTAATTTTTGGTAAGAAAATACTTACAGAAATCCTAGAGTTCACTGTTCCTAAATCCTACATAAATTTTTTTTTTTTTTTAATTTATGATAGTCACACAGAGAGAGAGAGAGAGAGAGAGAGAGAGGCAGAGACATAGGCAGAGGGAGAAGCAGGCTCCATGCACCGGGAGCCCAACGTGGGATTCGATCCCGGGTCTCCAGGATCACGCCCTGGGCCAAAGGCAGGCACCAAACCGCTGCGCCACCCAGGGATACCTTTTTTTTTTTTTTTTTTTTTTTAAATAGATACCAGTTGGTATCTTTTTTTTTTTATTTATTTAATTTTATTTATGATAGGCACACAGTGAGAGAGAGAGAGAGGCAGAGACACAGGCAGAGGGAGAAGCAGGCTCCATGCACCGGGAGCCCGACGTGGGATTCGATCCCGAGTCTCCAGGATCGCGCCCTGGGCCAAAGGCAGGCGCCAAACCGCTGCGCCACCCAGGGATCCCTTTTTTTTTTTTTTTTTTAATGATAGAATCCTACATAAATTTATTTTTTTTTATTTTTTTTTAAATTTTTTTTTTATTATTATTTATTTATGATAGTCACAGAGAGAGAGAGAGAGAGAGAGAGAGAGAGAGAGAGGCAGAGACACAGGCAGAGGGAGAAGCAGGCTCCATGCACCGGGAGCCCGATGTGGGATTCGATCCCGGGTCTCCAGGATCGCGCCCTGGGCCAAAGGCAGGCGCCGAACCGCTGCGCCACCCAGGGATCCCCTACATAAATTTAATCAACACCATTTGCAAATTTTGCTACTTTATAAATCAGAGATACTAACCTAAGTATTCCTCATTAAAAATAATTCAATTCTGGTAGAAATTAATGAAATCCAAGTGTAAATCATCAAAAGTCATAAATATATTAGCAAAATCTAAACAAGATTGAAGAATGAGAGCAAATATGTTTAAATCATCTTTATAGTATTTTAAAGTATTTTCAAATCCCTTTAGTTTATTGTAAAAGGTGGGGCTATAATTCAGACTGAAGAATATGGATGGGAGGAAATAGAAATCATTACGTTCTTTAAGTTTGCAGATGTGCAGGTTAAAAACATATGAATAGTTGGGCAGCCCAGGTGACTCATCAGTTTAGCGCCACCTTCAGCCCAGGGCCTGACCTGGGCACCCGGGATGGAGTCCCAAGTCAGGCCTCCTGCATGGAGCCCGCTTCTCCCTCTGCCTGTGTCTCTGCCTCTCTCTCTCTCTCTCCTCTCTGTGTCTCTCATGAATAAATAAGTAAAATCTTTGAAAAAAAAAACAAACATATGAATAGGCCTAAGTACATCTATGGAGAAACAAACAGTAAGGCTGAGGACCGGTGGTCATTGATAAGGGAACACAGATATGAAAGGAAGGGGAATGCGGGTGACAGGAAAGGACCTAAAGCAAAAGGGAGTCACAGAGGAGTGAAAGTCAATGCACGAGGGGTATGGAATCATTGAGAAAGATCTCCGATGCTTGAAGAAAACCGTAAAACGCTGCTAAGAAACTCTGTGCAGATTCTAAGGCCACTGCCTTCTCCCAGCGAGCCCCACTTCTGTCACGAGCCACTTCTGTCACGTTGCACCCTACTTGAAGCTGTGCACTGGAAGAAATATGTACCAGCCTGAGTTTGCCCAGGCAAACAAATATGTTCAACTATCTTTCATTGTTTCTTGCTGTTTTATAAGTATTAAATATAGGTCATCATCCCTTCAAAATTACAAATTGGAGTTAAGGTTGCCTAAAATCCATTTATGTTTCAGAATGTCTTATGTTTGGTAGGTATGTTAGAGTACAATGAGAACCATAACATTTCCCTGTGCTACGACATAGTGACTTGCAAGAGAAGCCCATTATCAATGAAACCAGCACTGACAAGTTATTTCAAGCTTGTGAGAGCTCCACGTCACAGAGACGTACCCCTGAGCTTCATTACTGCCAGACAAACAGCCTGTCCAACTCAAAACAAACCAAGCCTGGTAGAAGTGTTAAGGTTCAGCTCTTTCAAATAATCACAAGTCACTTTTTCCAATTCAAAATACAGGCTGCTTTCAAGAAAAGACTCAATTACTAAACACTCAAACAAATCCATAGGAGACAAAGAGTTTCTGCTGTACTCCTTAAGTTCCTTAAGCTGAACGAGGGGAAAGTAGTTGAAAAACCAGAAGCAACAGGGAAATTCTCGAATAAGATATTAATCTTAAAAAAATATATATGAATCTACATAGCCAAATAGTTTTCTTGGTTCAGGTTAATGTTATGTTAATCATTCAAAACTAGAAAAATATAGTTATACATTTTCAAACAAAAGCATAAGTCCAAATTTTCTATTAAGGAAAATAAGCATGAGAGCATACGAGATTTAAAAAACATAGGGGTAAAACTGAAGCCATAATTATTCCGTTTTTTCAGAGGAGCAAAATGTAACTCCAACAGTTGGTAAAAGTGTAAACACTGATATACAAGCAAAACCCTCCTATAAGTCTTAATGTAGAGCATTTCTTTTCTCTTCATGAATTAACTGAGCACATCAGATCTATAAAAATCCCTTAAAATTATCTTTTCAAAAATATTAGGCTGGTTTTTAACTCCAACATTGCTCCCAACACTAGCCAGTCAGGCACACTGCTGAGTAACGTAGCACTATCACCTTTGTACTTTCTCTTTTTTTTTTTTTAAGATTTTATTTATTTATTCATGAGAGACACAGAGAGAGACACAGGCAGAGAGAGAAGCAGGCTCCTCACAGGGAGGCCGACGCGGGACTTGATCCGGGACTAGGATCATGCCCTGAGCTAAAGGCCAATGCTCAACCACTGAGCCACCCAGGCGTTCCCCCCCCCTTTATATCTTCTCAAATATTTTTAGGTTTTTACCATCATCTCTTTTCATCATGACTAACATTCTTTGAAAGGTAAAATAATTTGACATCATTTTTCAGACTATATAGGAAAGTTTAAAAATGCATACAAAAGTGAACTTAAAAAGTAACAAAGGGTTAATAAATGTTTTATTTCCTGGCTACTACACATCAAATGGCCACTGAACAAAAATGAATCATTTTTTACCTGAAGTTAAAAGTGACAGGGGTGAAACATACTTGAGACAGCAAGAGTTTTGAAAAGTGAGGACTTTTTTGAAAAGGAAGAGACTGTGCTGAAAAAAAGAGTAAGAGACTAAGGGTAGGGCTAGGAAAAAATTTCTATGTAACTAAATCCTGTGTGATACCAATGTGAAAATTTTTATGTGGTATTTTGAAAAATAATTCATAAAACACCATTCTTACATTTTCACTGAACAAAAAGGAGACCTTAATGATAACTTCAGTTTTTCCTTTACAATTACTTTCCTTATATAATCTATTTAGTTTTATAAAAGTAAATAATAACATGTCCACTGAGGAAGGCTATAATGTACTTCAGAATATGTTCAACTATCTTTCATTGTTTCTTGCTGTTTTATAAGTATTAAATATAGGTCATCATCCCTTCAAAATTACAAATTGGAGTTAAGGTTGCCTAAAATCCATTTATGTTTCAGAATGTCTTATGTTTGGTAGGTATGTTAGAGTACAATGAACAGAACTTTAGAATTAGTAAGATCCAGGTTTGAATCGTTGCTTCATTTCCTATGAAATGATCTCAGAGAAGTTCCAAATCATCTCTGAGCTTTACTTTTTTTCATCTACAAAACTGGGACAATAAAATGGACTTCATGGAGCAGTTAATGAAGTGAAATTAAACAGTGTAGCTTCTAACAGAGCAACATGGCAGGAACTCAATCAGTTCAAGTTCTCTCCCCACCACTCTCCTAACCCCAAATACTGAACAGCAATCCCGAAATCCCAAAGAAGGCTGAAGATCAATTTACAGTGGATTTTACTTTCTTATTTTGAACAAGCAGCGTTCTATTAAACAAGCATTTTGAGGCCTACTTTGACTATTGGCTAGTGGAATTTACTATTTTGAATAAAAGAAAACGCATTCTTGCCAAAACAACTAAAAAGCATTCACCAAGCTGTTTCATACATTGCTTGGGAAGTGCTAAAGCCTTTCTGGAAAGCAGTTTGGCAATAAATATCAATGGGTGTATCTTGAAACTCACATGTTGTACTGATAGAATTTTCATAATATCTTTGTAATAATTTATCTGTGGATTTTCATAAAACAAGAAAGCTAGCTGCAACTCAAATGTCCGATAACAATGGACTGGTTACATTAATGTACATCTAAGCAGTGGAATGATCTAAAAACAGAATTATCTGGGCATTGATAAGGGAATGATATATTGAAATGAATACATCAATGAAAAAAATTGGTTTTTGATAAATTTTTGTTTAAGGCATAGGGGGATCCCTGGGTAGCGCAGCGGTTTGGCGCCTGCCTTTGGCCCAGGGCACGATCCTGGAGACCGGGATCGAATCCCACGTCAGGCTCCCGGTGCATGGAGCCTGCTTCTCCCTCTGCCTATGTCTCTGCCCCTCTCTCTCTCTCTCCCTGTATGACTACATTGGCATAGGGTCTTTCAGCCAAGTTAACAAAATCAGTATAAAATCACTTTATCTGGCAATATGAGAGGATAAGTTAAAAATATTTTTGACCATTAAGTATAACACAAAAGTGATGAATAAATCAGGAAAAAGTAACTCATGAATTCCTCAGTTTAAATACACACGCATATTGGGACACCTGGGAGGCTCAGCGGTTTAGCGCCTGAATTTGGCCCAGGGCATGATGGAGTCCCGGACCTGAATTTGGCCCAGGGCATGATGGAGTCCCGGATCGAGTCCCGCGTCGGGCTCCCTGCATGAAGCCTGCTTCTTTCTCTGCCTGTGTCTCTGCTTCTCTCTGTGTGTCTCTCATGAATAAATAAATAAAATCTTTTAAATAATAAATACACACACACATACACACACTACCTGATGATGATGACGAATTCAGTGAAGCCGAAGATGATGAATCAAGAGATGGTCCAAACAGGGGATCCCAAGCAAGTAAGTCGCTGGTCCCTTTCCTGCCATAATATTTAAAAATAAATATTTTAACCAAGGAACACTTCATTCGTATAAAACCTAGTCACTTATTTTTATTTCCTAGAACTGGAATAGCTAAATATATGATTTAAAAGCTGGATATTCTGCCAATAGAATGTGTGAAAAAACTGAACCAAAATTTTTAATTTAAACCAGTATTGGGATCCCTGGGTGGCGCAGCGGTTTGGTGCCTGCCTTTGGCCCGGGGCACGATCCTGGAGACCCGGGATCGGGTCCCACGTCGGGCTCCCGGTGCATGGAGCCTGCTTCTCCCTCCGCCTGTGTCTCTGCCTCTCTCTCTCTCTGTGACTATCATAAATAAATAAAAATTTAAAAATTAAAAAAAAAAAATTTAAACCAGTATTTGTTAACTGTTCTAAGCAGAACGTCCAGTAACAGTACATAAAGTTGGTAGGGGGCAGTAGAGGAGATAATGCACACCAATCACACCTTGTTATACTCTAACAATCTTTGGGGCTCCAAGAACAGAAATCATTTCAGCTTTACAAATGAAGAAATCAGGTTTGCTGATTCACACCTAGAACCAAGTCATGCACAGGAAATTTCTTCAAGTGATAAGAAATCAGGCAGAAATTTTATAAGGTCATACTTAAGTACTCAAAATATTTTATCTTTTATCTTCATCTTTGAAATCGTCATGTACAGAAGTAAGCCCAACAGCTTGATATAAATTTTAAAGTTCTGATTACTGTAGTAGATCATACAAGCGCAGGACTTCTCCCTGGGCAACCGATAGCCCGAGCCACTGAGGTAGTCTAGAGAAATGTATGGACCAGTCATGTCTTATGAGAGGTAACCAAAACTATGGACAAAATCATCAAGAGCATCAACTTTCAAGTTTCAAAAATCTCAACACACCATATAACCCTTCACTGACCCCTTGGAATCCACTGGACTAGTTATTTTTAGGATTCAACTTCCAGCTCTTTAATAAAAACTTTTAAATGAATGGTTCTTTTTCATTTTAGTCACATGTCTTTTAAGATGTCTAATCTCTAAGATCCTGAAGTACCAAAATTTTGCCACCACCTCTTTTTAAAAGATGTTCCCAGCTTTAGTGAGCTATGAAAAGTGACACCTTATATAGTTAAGGTGCAAAATAAAAATCAACCCCATTAAAACAATACTTTAATGTATCAAATTGCCATTATTTAATATAATATTTTTAAATCTTAGAAAACAGGCTCATTACAATGAAAATGGTTCAATTATCTATAAGCACGTATCTAGTATCACAACATGCACCTATATGGAAGCAAACTAAATTTTGTATATAAAACCTAGAATCACAATTGCATAAATTACTAAAAGCAAAATTTTAAAACACTGAACTTATCTTTAAAAATGATAAATGAATACCACCACTGTGCTCAATTAGATTAGTGCCTAGCTTTAATAGGATCAAGTTAGGGGATCCCTGGGTGGCTCAGCAGTTTAGCGCCTGCCTTTGGCCCAGGGCACGATCCTGGAGTCCTGGGATCGAGTCCCGCGTCAGGTTCCTGGCATGGAGCCTGTGTCTCCTTCCCTCTGTGTCTCTTCCTCTCTCTTACTCTATGTCTATCATAAATAAATAAATAAATAAATCTTTAAAAAAAAACAGGATCAAGTTATTTTAAGCTATCCATTTAATGAAGCCTACACTTTTACTTATGCAAAAAACAAACCATTATAAGACTGTATTCTTATTGACAGATATGGAAATGAAAAAGGACCCATGAAACACTGGCTTCAAATATTTCTTTCTTTTTAAAAAGAGCTAGCAGGGCAGCCCTGGTGGCTCAGTGGTTTAGCGCCACCTTCAGCTCGGGGTGTGATCCTGGAGACCCGGGATCGAGTCCCACATGGGGCTCCCTGCATGGAGCCGGCTTCTCCCTCTGCCTGTGTCTCTGCCTCTCTCTCTCTCTCTGTGTCTCTCATGAATAAATAAAATCTTTTAAAAAAATACATAAATAAATAAAAAGAGCTAGCAGGTGCCTGGGTGGCTCAGTGGTTGAGCATCTGCCTTTGGCTCAGGGCGTGACCTAGGGATCCTGGGATCAAGTCCTGCATCGGGCTCCCCACCCAGGGCGTCTGCTTCTCCCTCTGCCTGTGTCTCTGCCTCTCTGTGTCTCTCACGAATAAATAAATAAAATCTTTACAAATCAATCAATCAATCTAGCAACATGGTTTCTAGCCTTTTTAACTTGCGACATTTCCTTGTTTCAAAGTTCATGAAAAGTACAGTCTATCTTAAACAGTCACAGCCCAAACTGAAGGAAAAAAGTGAGAATATGTCAATGAGAATGACTAGATGAAATATATATATGAACTTGGGACACTAGCATTTATTTAGAAGCAGTGAAGTCACCAAGGCCAAATATAGTTGAATAAGGATTCTTTTAAAAATTATAGTGTCAAATAAGAATTTAAAACAACCAGAAACTCCACAGAGCGTTTCACAGCTTAGAAAAGAGGATGATTACTAACACTCTACTGGAACTGAAACCGCAAAGATAATAAAACTGTCTAGAAAAAAAAAAGGAAAGGAAAAAAAAAAGGAAAAAATAATAATAATAATAAAAATAAAAAAATAAAAAAAAAAAAGGACAAAGGAAAATTTAAACATAGTAAAGAGGGAAGGATGAACAGGTGGAGGACCCAGGATTTTCAGTATAAACTATTCAGTATACCATAATAGTAGAGTTACATGTCCTTACCCATTTGTCAAAACTCATAGGCTATACAAGAATGAGCGAATTCTCATGTAAACCACAGACTTTGGGTGACAATAATGTGTTAGTGTAGGTTCATCAATTCCAACAAGTGAGTTATTCTAGTAGGGGGTTCTGATCATGAAGGAGGCTGGGCATATGTGGGGGCAGAGAAAATATATGCAAAATCTCTATATCCTCCCCTCAATTTTGCTATGAACCTAAAACTACTCTAAAAAGACTCTTACTTAAAAATAAAACTTAACTGTGAAACTTACTCATTGGATGCAGCACATGACTTTGATTTTGTCAGCTCTTCACCTAATTAAAAAATTGAAACATCAAGAAATTCATCATCTGAGTAATGAAATATTTAAATGGTAAGAGAAACACTGGACATATAACTCAATACTACGAACAATTTAAAAATTGTGGAACTGGGACGCCTGGGTAGCTTAGCAGTTGAGCATCTGCCTTTGGCTCAGGTCGTGATCCCGGGGTCCTAGATCGAATCCTGAATTTGGGCTCCCTGCATAGAGCCTGCTTCTCCCTCTGCCTATGTCTCTGCCTCTCTGTGTGTGTCTCCCATGAATAAAAAAAAAATTGTGAAAAAAAAAAAAAATTGTGGAACTGATAACATAAATAGAATTTTTTTAATTATGAAGGAAAAAAGTCAAGTTTTCTAACATGCTAACACTATCATTTAAGAATATCAAAATAATAGCTGAATTTCTGCTGTCTTCTTCTTCTAACATCTTTGATAACAAATTGCTTAAGTCAATGAACTATCCTATTTATGAAAATAAAACTGTTCAGACAAGAAAAATATGGGCTAGAACTTTAAAAATTAGAACACATATGTTGAAAGACTTAAGTATCTATCAGTCAAGAATTATAACTGATGAATCATGAAAGCATCTTTCAGGTTCTAAGAATATTATTACATTGACCAAAAATAGTTATTCTTGAAGGATGTTGTATCTTGAAAAACTAAAATTTTTAGAGCAACCTAGAATAACAGTCTTTATAAGACAGGCTGTTTTGCTACCTTTTCCATTAGTAGTATTAATCATTTCATTAGCAACTGGTACACAAAGAAAACAGTATCAGTAACATGCAGAAGTCAGGTCGGTTCATAAGAAAATTTCCCTGTATCTTAATGTCTTAGGTCACCACCCAACACCAGATGAATGCAGAATACACCAACATGGGTAACTGCAGCAAAGTCCGAGGAATACCACAGTGTATGTGATGCCCCTTCATACCACACTGTTCCATTTGGCTCAGTCTGGCCTTGTTTGGCCTCAAAGTACTCACTGTGGTGTTCTCCTCCATCTTCCTGCAATTTGCCCTTATGCCTATTAATTCCATAAGAACAACCCACTTTTATCCTCATTTTCCTTGTATCCCCTATCATTCAAGCTACTCACTCTTTTTTAAAAGTAAAATCTTACTTTTAGTTTGATATTTATTATGCATTTAATAGGTCTTTGTAATTGTGCTAGAATTTTTAATAGGATTGATGTTACTTACTTATGGTTTTTATTAAGCCTTGTGTTTACAAAAATGCACAACTTGAGTTGGCTGCCTCAACTCTATTTTTTCCCAACTTTGTTATTTTTAATGCATGATTCTGCAGATGTTAACACTCCCCCCCTCCATTTTTTTAGTATAATTAAGTTACTATACTAAAAACTATAGATTACAAAGTTGCAATTGTGATATGACTTAAAAATCAGAAAAGCTAAAGCTTACTCACCTCATAAAGCCTTCTGGCTCATAAGGCAGAGTTACGTCAGTTAAGTAATTTAACATTGTTAAAAAGAAGCCACTCTTTGGTTTGTTGACTTCTGAAAAATGTTGTAGCCAAGTATTAAACTTGAAGGTGTGTATAAACACTAAAAGAAATAATATACCTAAAATTGTCTTCTGTTTAAAGTATCCTTCTAGTCTGTTGTTAACAGTTATGATTAAAACAAACCATTTATTCTTCTAACTACATATGAAAGGCTACAATAAGCTTAGCAAACTACCTGATAAATTTTAATAGACACAAAATAAACACTTTAAGTGTCAAACTTACTTGATGAATTCCGATTCATCTGCACCTAAAACAGAAATGCAAACACTAAGAGTCATTAAACAAATAATTTGGTAATGAAATATTTAGTAAAAAAAAATTTGTGGTATATTTATTTTCTAAGTAGGTTCCATGCACAACACAGTGCTTGAACTCTTATGATACTGAGATCAAGAGCTGAATGCCAACTGAGCCAGTCAGGCGCATCTCTACTTCGTGAGATATTAATGGGGACCTAATTTTAAGTTGTTCTTAGTATATTTACTCAATTATAAACTACAAACAAAAAAACAAACTTTCAGTATCTTATAGTAAAAGATAATACACATACCTTTAACTCAATAAAATGTTTTTAAAATATCAAAATGTTAGTACCTACAGCAAGATACTATGATCTGCAAATTTAAAAAGCTTAACACAAGTATTTTGAAGATCAATGTTCAAATATTAAAAGGATTTTAAGTTAGTAGTTAAGAATATAAAATTTTGCACTTACTGGGCTGTGTCTCTAGTAGTGCATGGAAAGAAAAAAAGGTATAGTGTACATTTTAGAATTTAAAATATCTTATTTTCTTGGTCTCATAATTTGTCTATTCACTTCTGAATCATACCTAAAATCTACACACCTTAGAACACATGCAGAACATCATTGGGGTAGGGGACATAGGCTAGATAAGCAAAGTGGCCAGCTAAATATATTCAACACATCTTTTCAGATCCAATATTAACTATTAAAATGTTCTCATTATTTTCTCAGTATGAAATTAATATGCTCACCTTTTTTAAAAAATTGAAGAGGAAAGGACAAAGGAGAAAATTTAAAATCATTAATGATCTCACTACTCAGAATTAGGTGCTTAATGTTTTGGTATATATTCCCCTAGGATTTTCTTTACATAAATATATTTTTTTAATTAGTCAGGCTCTTTCACAATAAAAATTTTTAATGGTTTCATAACTTCTAACTTCATACGTATATATTACATATATCATAATATATATATATAATTTAATCTGGGCATTAATCTTAATGTTAAATAGCAATGGTAGGATAAAAACTCACTTAAGAAATCAGTCTTTTTGGTAGAAAAAAATTAAATGCTTAAGCACATGACTGAAAAACATTTATTCCCAAATACATAGAGACTATTTAAAATACATAATTAAATGACAATATGAAGTGGGAAGAACTTTTATTCTCCATTATCAAGGAGAACTGATTTAATATAAATTATGTTAAGTATGTACAGATAACTAAATTGTCATTCTAAGACATGCTTTTTTTCCCCATAGTTTAACATTCCTGAAATTAGAGTTTGACATCAACGGAAAGATTAGTTATGGCAATTACTTTTTATTTTTTTCCTCCCTCAAAAGCTGTTTATGGTATCTGAGAATTGAGGAATTAACCACTAACACTATGAATTCTTATATGTGTCTTTTTTATATAAAAAGTATGAAATAACAAATGCTGTAGTTACAAAAACATGCAGACATAAAACTTAATCTTTAAATCCCTTGTTAAAGAAAGAATTCCCTCCCTTTCACATAAGGTTCATAAAATATGGACAAAATATTTAAAACTGGATGAGGAAAAGATTAATACTGCCATTTCAAACTTCTGAAACATAGAAACTGTTTATAAAATAAAATACACGGCAGAAATAGATTTTCTACATTTTTGTTTCTTTATAAAACACCTCAAAAGGAAGCAAAACTAAGCCAAACTCGGGTTTATGTGCCTATATAACAATCATAAACTGTATGCCTCAATAAAACAGAAGAAAAATTACTAAATGTTCCCTTATTCGATGTGCTTAATTAACTGTTGCTAAAATTAACCAGATGCAAGTAGACAAGGTTAAAAAAAAAAAAAACAACCAAAGGCTTCTATATAGAGTATGAACTTGCTCATTTTCTTACTTACAGATATTGCTGGGGAGAGTGTGATATTTCCTATAGATACTTTTAATTCATCCAAGGAAGCCATTGTGTGATGGGAGTTATTTGGGTGCATGGGTTTGATCTCTATCCGATACTTCTTTGGTTCTTCATCTTCAGAATCAGAATCACTAGACGAGTAGAAATGGTTCTCTTTGGTATGTGAGTATCAGTTAAAGAATTTAGTTTTTAAACTATCTTAACATATAAACAGTTTTTCATACATTTATAAAAAGGATATAAACCTTTAAGAGATAAGATAGACTTTAACAGAAATAGTACTAACTTTCATTAATAAAAACATGTTAAGTGAAGACTATGGAATCACATTTTATTATAATTAAAAACTGAAGTCTTTATTAAACAACAGATTATTCTGTTTTAACTGTCTACTTAGATGCCAACACAATCCATAGAAATATCTAGATGATGAAAGGATATCATTCTGATTTGCTTCTGGTTTTATACTGTAACCTTCTTCATCTACATCAGGAATGTTCTATGGGAAGAAGAAGAAAAAAACTTCATTGTAAGGATGGCTCCAACTACATAGATACAAAAGATTAGCAAAACAGCTTTACCTACTGCAGTGGCTACATCATTTATCAATGATGTAGGTTCATAAAATTATCAACACTGGCAAAGTTCTATCATTTTGGTTAAGTTAGCTCCAGATCACATTCTATGCTTTAGCGTCTGAAACGGAAAGGCACTGAAAAATGAAATAGGAGAAACACTCTATAAGGAAGAGAACAGGGGTTCAGGCAGGAATACCAGCAGTTCTGTAATAAGCAAATGTTCACCCAAATCTTGAAAGGGAAGAAGTAAAAGCACAAGACTGTATGTGTCTGGAATGAGACATGATGAAATCAGAGGGCTGACAAGTTAAATAAATGGAAATACTTATCAAAAATATTTAACAAAAGAAAACAAATGAAAGATAACCAAGAAAATTAAAACTACATTAAAATAGCATCTCTTATACATGAGACAGGCAAAAATCCAAAAGCTTGAAAATACACTCTGTTGGCAAAACTGTGGGAAAAGGTACTCTTATATTCTGCTGGTATAAATACAAACTAGTAAATCCCTATAGAGAGAAATTTAGCGTTATCTAACAAAAATAGTTAAGTATTTACTCTTCCACCCAGGAATTCAATTTCTAGGAACTTACCCTGAAAATACACCCTCAACAATTTAAAAATACATATACAATAAGTGTATTCATCAAAGATTATCCGTAACTCAAAACTGATGGAAAGCACCTAAATGTCCAAGCATAGTTTAATAAACTATAGTACACATAGTAATCAGAGTAGTCTACAATTATTTTTTAAAAATGGGAAGTTTCTATGAACTCATATGGAATGACTTTGAGGAAATACTGTTAAATGAAAAAAAAAAAAAAAAGCCTGTAAGAAAGATGGGAAAATTTTAAAACACAGATATCTGCTTATCTTTACAGGGAGAAAAACCCCTGTAAGGAGAAATCAGAATAAAGTTGGTTACCTCCAAGGGAAAGTGATGAATAGAAGGGATGAAAGATGGAGGAACACTTCTCTATGTATGCTATGTGGAGAGAATATTCCTATTTTTAGGAAATACACATTTAAGCAATTTAGGGATGAGGGCCACCATGTATAGAATTTATGCTAAAATGGATCAGAAAAAAATTATATACACACACATAAACACATGCATGTAGGAATACAACTGTTAAGGAAAATATAATAAAAAGTTAGGGGGCAGCCCCGGTGGTGCAGCAGTTTAGCGCCGCCTGCAGCCCAGGGCGTGATCGAGTCCCATGTCGGGCACTCTGCATGGAGCCTGCTTCTCCCTCTGCCTGTGTCTCTGCCTCTCTCTCTCTCTCTCTGTGTCTCTATGAATAAATAAATAAAATCTTTTTTAAAAATAATAATAATAATAATAATAATAATAAAAAGTTAGGGGTACTCAAAGTGTTTTTATTTGGAAATAAGTTCTAACTTACAAAAAATACAAGGATAAAACAATTCCAAAAACTTTTTACAAGAAAAAAAAAGATAATCAAGAAATGCCAAGTGATCAGTTGGAGAGCTAAAATTCTTCTACTGGTAAAGCTTCTTTTCTTCCTCCATTCACTTGCTAAAGCTCAGCAAAAGGAATATGAAGGGTAATCTCACAGGCATAGCACAAGGTCAAGGAGAACTAAGAGCAAAATTTACATGGCTATGGCTTCCAATTTGAATAAAAAGTTTACTGTACCCAGCAGTGAGTTAACAGACTGGATTAAAATCTAGAAATGAAAAATCTAATACAGAGTAAAGAGCAGATTACATATACAAAAAAGATGTCAAGTGATATAACCCTAGAAGTAGAGCACTTTGAATTCTACATATTGCTTGCTAATATGCAAATAATATTTTAAAATACTTTTAAAAATAAATTTTACCAAATATAGGTTGAGGCTGATTAGAAATCAGAATTAAAGTTTTTATAGGGACACCTGGGTGGCTCAGTGGTTGAGCATCTGCCTTTGGCTCAGGCCGTGATCCTGGAGTCCCAGGATCGAGACCCACATCAGGCTCCTTGCATGAAGCCTGCTTCTCCCTGTGTCTCTGCCTCTCTCTCTCTCTGTGTGTCTCTCTCATGAATAAAATCTTTTAAAAAGTAAAAGATAAAGTTTTTATAAAATACTTTATTCTTATTCCTAGTATCCTAGAAACATACTAGATGTTTAATCTCCTAGAAGTTCTAAGGATTTGCTATAATACAGTAGGATGTAATAATTTAAAATAATACTGAGCTGTTTTTTATAGGGTAAGACCAACCTCTTGAAGATTACAACTATAAACTCTGGTCAAAAAAAAAAACTATCTGAAGGTACTGGAGAGTGAACTAGAGCAACCATTTAAGAAGTCTACAAAATTATATGCTCAAAAACTATAAATAGATCATAGTGGAGTCGTAAAAAAGGTTCAAATAACCCACAGGGAAGGCAGGAAAAGAAAGTGAAAACCAAAAAACCAGAAACAGAAAACAAACAAAAAAAAAAATGACATACTTAGCTCTGATACGTCTATAATTATGTTAAATATAAAGTGTCCAAATGTAATAAAAGGCAGATTAGCAGAAGAGATTAAAATACATGCCCCAACTAGAGGCCATCTGTAAGAAACTTACTTCATGTATAACAACATATGTAGGTTGAAGGTAAAAGAATGGAAAAATACCATGTAAACATTAAAAAGGGAGGGAGGGGTAAATGAATGACTTCTTGTTAGGTAAAACAGATTTCAGAAAGCAAATAACCAGGGTCAGAGTGGGACACGGTACCCACAAGAATCCATATACAATTGTTCAAAGCAACTTTTTTCTAATAGCTGAAAACTAGAAACAACTAAATGCCCTATGATAGGTGAATGGTTAGAACAAACTTCAGTGCTTCTATATCATGGAATACTATTCAAACAACAAAAAACTATTCATATACCATATATGCAAAAACCTAGAAGAAACTCCAGAGAATTATGCTGGAAGAAAAAAGCCCATCTGAAAGGTTATAATAGGACTCCATTTAAATAACATTCTTAAAATGACAAAATTAGAGAAATAGAGAAAAGATTAGTGATTGCCAGAAGCTAAGGAGGGTGGTGATGGAAGAGAAGTGGCAGTAAAAGGCAACCAACAAAAAAGACCTTTGTGGTAATGGAAATGTTCTGTTTTGACTGTGATGGTGTCAGTATCCTAGCTGTGATACTGTATTTCTGCAAGAAATTATCAAGAGGGCAGCCCCGGGGGTGCAGCGCTTTAGCGCCGCCTGATCCTGGAGACCCGGGATGGAGTTCCTCATCGGGCTCCCTGCATGGAGCCTGCTTCTCCCTCTGCCTGTGTCTCTCTGCCCCTCTCTCTCTCTCTCTCTCTCTCTCTCTCTCTTGTCTCTATGAATAAATAAATAAAATATTTTTAAAAATTATCAGGAGAAAGTGGATGAAAGGTATACGGGACTGCTCTGTACTATCTTTGCAACTTGCTGTAAATTGATTACTTCAAAATAAATAATAATTCTCGGTATATCAGGTTTGGAATGCTAAAACTGTTCATAGAAACTTGATATTAATAAAAACTTGCCCAATACCAGTTTATACCTTTGTCCACTCAGTCCATGATTTCTATTTAAAGGCCCTACACTGCTGGAGCAAAGCATTAGGCCAAAGCACTGTGAAGAAAAGAGCAGGTAACTTCACTCAATAATCTTAAAGGCAGGTTTGGATAGTAGTTGTGGTAGTGATTTAAAAATATATACTGGGACAGAACTCTTCAGTCAATGAAATATTCCTCAATCTCTGTTTAGATAGGGAGATTGGCAGAAACCAAAAGAAAAAGACAATTCACACTTACTTGGGCAACCTTTAAAAAATATAGTCCCTCAAAATAATTTTTTAATTACACAGACCATTTAAAAAAGGAACAGAAATTAAACGATTATTTCCCTAACAAGGCAGGTTATGGATGTTTAAGTGGTTATTAAAACTAGCTATAGGGGGAGCCTGGCTGACTCAGTGAGTAGAGCATGCAACTCTTGATCTCAGGGTTGTGAGTTCAAGCACCATGTTGAGTGTGGGGCCTACTTTTAAAAAAGCCATAGAAAAGTCATAAATAGGCTATAATAATAATAGGCCATAAATAAAACAAAAAAAGAAAGCCTTTTCTCCCTGCTGACCACCACTGTAATCATGCTCCCTAAAGGTAACCACAATTAAGTGTTGGGTAACAGAAACAAAAAGAACAAAAATATCTACCCATTTATATTTTTTAAACAGCAATTACTTAAAAATCATACTTGCTTCCCTTTAGTAAGCTCTTTCCCTATCAGCAGGCACAGCAACTGATCAACCATGCGTAACTTCAACCGTGGAAAGCAAAACCTCAGAGAAGGTGAGGGGAAGTGGGAAGTGGGGGGGGGGGGCGGGGGCGGGACTACTGTATGTATCTTGATGAAGCAAGTACATGGAGTTTGTGAATACAGCCGGAACAATAAACCTCAAGCAGGATTGGACAGTCAAAAAAACATGCATTTCTTATTTGAGAAGACACTGCCAAACTATCCATAAGACAGATTGTACCAATTTATACTCCTACCAGTTATATGAATTAACCAAAACTTTGCCAATATCATACATAAATACAGGAATTTCATTCTAACTTGCATCAGAATGAGACTACTATTCTGAACATTATAATGGTCATTTACCACCTTGTTTCTTTTTATGAAAATAGCCTGTTTTTCTCATAATGCCCTTTTCCTGTTGGGACACTGCTCACCTTTAACAATGATTTGTGTGAGCTTTACAAAGGAAAGTAGCCCTTGTTACATGTCTTACAAGTATACTCTGCCAACTTTGCGGATTCAAATTCTTCTATAATGTATTTTTTGTAATTTTACATGTTTTCTTTCTATAAAAATTTATCAATCCTTTCCTTTATGGCGTTATATTTATGCATCCTCTTTAAAAGCCCTTTCCTAATTCCAGACAAGTACTGACTGAAGTTCAAAAGTGGTTAATACTGATCATTATAGAACAGTATCAGTGAGCTGAGAGGATTAGAAATGTTTTAAGGGAGTTTATATAAAACATGAAGTTATTAAAGCATTTAATTCAATGTTGCAATCATGAAATAAATGCTACACATAAATAATTCCAACATGAAATGCCTGATGAATCTTCAGGTTAATGTCAACACATCTGCTAACTTTTTCATTAATTAGTAAACCAAGCATATCAAAACAAACAACTGGTAAAGTAAATATAGTTCTAAAACACTCTGAGGATTTTAACCTTAGAGCTCACTAGAAATCTATTTATTTTTACTATACATTTACTAACAAATCATAATTTTCTTATTTTAAAGATGAAACATAAAAAAGGTTTTATTTAAGTCACATAAAACACAGTGTTCCAAAAGTATCTTTATCTTGGTACACCATTATGCTGTAAGATCAAAATGACTTGGGGCCAAAAGATACAGTAATTATGCAAGCAAGAACAATAAGCAAAGGAGACAGACAGTTTGATTCTACTACACTTAGCAACATGACCAGTGTCTAATGAACAGTTTGAAAAATATGTCTGTCTACACATTACTTACACCATTTGGTAATACTCTCCCACTGTAACCACGGGGAACTCCACTTATTGTCTTCTTCAATTATAGACAAAGAAATATATTTAAATAAGAAATATAAACAAACTCTCTTCAAAACAAAAAGCAGAGAAAAATACTGACAATGATTATTATTGCTATCTTTTCTGTACTGATAATCTCTTAAAACTCAAACATCTGAAGAGATAAAATAATATTTTAATAATCAGGAATACTTTAGTAAGAGCATCACATTTTAAAATAAAGTAAGCAGATCTGAGATCTGGCATATTTCCCAAGAAAAAGCAATATGGTATGGTACCATTCAAATTTTCAAAGTAAAATGTCCACTTTTCAGATAGGTAGCGCTACCTTCTATTTAATACAAAAGCATCTACTAAAATAAAGCCAAAACTGCATCTCTAAAATAATTTTAACAGTGAATTTACAATAAGCTGGTTACTATTTTTCTTATGAACTCAACCCAAATATGCTGATTATTTCCTAATGGAAACAGCTAATTTACATGGCTTATATCAAAGTAAAACTACTTACAAGTGAATCTGCATCAGGACATTCCCTATTAAAATAAACAAAATATTAAAAAATAGTCAACTATTAGAACTATCTGATAAATATAGTATATTGAAAGTGTTTACTTGTTAAACATAACTTAAACTTTACAAAAACATTTAGAAAAATCAAATCATGAAGATTAAAATACACCAAATGATCTTAAAATTCAAAAGAGGGATGCCTGGGTGGCTCAGTGGTTGAGCAGTTGCCTTTGGCTCAGGGTGTGATCCTGGAGTCCCTGGATCCAGTCTTGCATGAGTTCCCCGCAGGGAGCCTGCTTCTCCCTCTGCCTATGTCCCTGCCTGTCTCTCATGAATAAATAAAATCTTTAAGAAAAACAAATAAATAATAAAAACTTGTACTTCAAAAGTACTTCTTTTCCATGAATATACACATGAATCACATAAAGGAAGCTGTCAGTCCTAGAAGGATTTCTAGTGACTTTTAATTCTTCCGGTTGAGAAAGTTCTCTCAAAGAAATTCTCTTTAAGAAGAAAGCTTGGCTTAAAAAAAAAGTCTACATTAATTGATAAACTATAAATAACATTTTACAATATATTCTTGTTAAAACTTCAGTTTCATTTGAAGTACTTTCCATAACTAGCACATACATAGAAGTCAAAAGCATTTTTCTCCAAATATGTTAAATGTGTAGTTAGAATTCTGCTTGAAAAAGCTTTCTGGTTTAATACAATAAGCTGTTGAAAATTGGTATTTTATCATTTAACTGATAAATAGTAATTTGGATATAAACCAGCAAGAAAGTGTTTTAAACGTAAAATTAAAAAAATAAAGACCAACATTCTCAAACACTTAAATCCATAAAGACATTGAGACCATGAGGAATAAAGTTAGAAGAATTTCTTTGAATATATTCTAGAAGAATTTCACTAACAAAAATCAGAGTGCACTTTATTTTTTAAAAGATTTATGTATTTATTATTTGAGAGAGAGAGTGAGCGAGAGAGAAAGTAATGAGCAGGGGGAGGAAGAGGGAAAAGCAGACTCCCCACTGAGCAGGGAGCCCAACATGGGGCTCCATCCTAGGACCCCGGATCATGACCTGAGCCAAAGGCAGATGCTTAACTGATTGAGCCACCCAGGTGCCCCTAGAGTGCACATTTAAAAGGCATTTGGATTAGTTACATATTCAGTGGCTTGAGACAGTTAATGCATGTAATATCAGAATCCACCACTTAAATAACAGACTGAAAACATATGTATTAGGTATACCTTGAGAGCCCAATGAGCAATAATGAAAATGTATTAAATTAATATATAGGATAAATGGGTTATCTCTACCCAAAGACTAAGCACAAACCAAAAAATCTACAAATTGAAGAATTTTGTTAAAGGAAGAGAGGATAGAACAGATAATGAAAAAATAATAAAAATAATGAAAAAAGAGGGAGATGACTACCCTGCTCTTAATCCAAATAGAAGCACCAAAGAGAATAAATGCAAGCCTCTTATGTCTTTCTAGCCAGTTAATCCTCACTTAAAATCGAAAATTTTGAAAAACAGCTTTCTTATTACTGGTATATTCCTATGCATACTCTGAGGAAATGTTCCAGAAAAGGTACTGTAATAATAATAAATTCAATTCTTCTACAGAATCAAATCATTTAAGATATTAGAGCACTCCTTTCTTCTTTTTTTTTTTTTTTTTTTTAGAAGATACAGTTTAAATATAAGTGTCAAAGTTCCAAACAGTTTATTCTCTGGCTTTCAGCCAGAGCTCTCCAGTCCTTGTGGTGAAGCACTCATCTGTTTGCTTTCACAGTGGGCCGTAATGAGCCCTGCAGATGAAGCCCCAGGAAGAGAGCAAGCTCTGAGCAGGACCCCTCTTCTACAATACTGGCATTTCAAAGCCTTCAGGCTACACGCAGAAGCATGCCAAGAGCCCCCAGCATTTCAAACAAAGCAGTTTCTAACATCTTTCCTGCCTGCAAGTGTTGAAAGAAGGCAAGCATGATGCAGTTGTTTAAGCACTGGTTTTCAGCCCTGGTCTTCTCAGTGGTAAAAAAATATTCTAATATCCAAGTGGCCTAATGATGGTTACTGACCATGAAAAACTGGGAAGTTTTTGACCATGAAAAACTATTTTAAAAACACAAATTATACAAAAATATTCTAAGCTCCCTGAATGGACGGCTGAGAAAACCATGTATTATATTATATAATAAATATTTGAATTTAAGGCCTTTACTCTTTATTAACAGACGACCTGACTACTTTTATAGTTTCACTTACAAATCCATTGCTTAGACTTCTGTAAGTATTTACAATGTTATAGAAACAAATTGTATTCCATCTCCTTAGCAAAAGACAGCTTTCATAAATGCTGAAAAAACATTTGCAGATGAGATGGTTAACTACAGATATAAACCACTTTGCAATTGGTCTTTGTTAAAGCAAATAAAACTTGGGGGCGAGGAAGAAACATTTAAAATGGTAGGCACTCTGAGAAACTCAGATAAAAAGAATCTAACTAGTTAGGAGGTAATAATACCCATAGCACAAACTGTTCTCTTACCCTGAAAATATGAGTGCCCAGCAGAGCTCTGCTAGAGAAGTAGGGATTTTAAACACATTTTTAGCCAGTGTTACTGAGTCAGCAAAGAATTTAAGATTTGATTACCATCTTATCAATCTATTTAAGGTTGAGGTAATTACAGAAAAAAGGATTCATTTAATTCCAGTTTGTCTCTGGTAAGCCACAGATCTTAGAGATTCTCAACCCCAGGTATATGTTAGGAATCATACAGGCTGCTTAAAAGCAAACCAAACAAAAATTATGCTCAACCTCACATCCTGAGAATCTGGTTTAGCTGGTCTGAGGCAGAGCCTGGCAGAGATATATGTATTTTAATTTTCCATGTACTCTAATGTGTAGCCAATGTAAGAAAAAGAAAACTTCACTTACTCATTGAATTTATTATATGCAAATTATATATTCCTTGTAACCTAACTTAATTTAAAAAAAAAGTATATTATATTTATACTCCATCTCCCATCTAAAATTAATGACCTAGTATAAATGTTTAAAACATGTTAGGGCTTTTGTTCTCCTCCATTTTCTATTTATGTGTACATATATTGCTGTGTGCCTAAATGTTTATAGAGTTGTCTAGAAGGATTGTCATCAAATAGTTGACCGTGGGTTTTTTCTTAGGCGTTAAGACGACTTAGAAGAATTTTTAGTTTCCTCTGGACTTTTGTTTTCTAAAATATGTATGTATCATTTATAAAAAGAGTATCTTTAAAGTTTCAGTTTTAAGACACTAAAATTTTCACCTTAAAATTTTAAAATAAGAAAAGTTAATACTTTTATCTAAAGCCAGATGAGCTAGCAAATGTACTTAGAAAAGTGTAGTTTTCACACTTTGGACATACAGAGTTGTTTCTTAACAAATTTTTTCTTCCCAAATTCAAAACACCAGTCTTATTCTTAATTACTTAATAACAAAGGATTTTGACAATATGAAATATACTTACACAGACTCTGCATCCTTTTCCTTTTTAATTATCCCTGGCAAGCCAAAAGTCTTTCTTTTCCTTGGTTTTATACCTTTAAAAAAATGTATATTGTTACAAAAATATAGTTGTTAGTTGATAAATATGTTAAACTTATGAATCTCTTGTATCTTGACACCTAATTTGCTCATATCAATACTAAATTTTTATGAAAGAAATCAAAGTATCACCTGCTAAATGCTAATATTTAAATCAGAGTTGCAATCCATTTAGAATTTTCTTAATATAGCCTATTATGCACCAGAAGATTCTAGAATATTCACTTAATCAATAGAATTCTCTTTTCTTCTAAGTCTCCCCTAAATTACCTCAGACAAAATAAGCATTTGGAGATATCTTAAAACTTCAAAGAAAGTACATTATTTACTACATTAGATTCTGTTATAAATGCAGGTCAAGTCATGTTTCCTGTCTGAAAAGTCGCAAAATATATATATAAATATGTTGTTTTTTAAAAAGATGACACAACAGACCCATTAATAGTATGCACAGAAAACACAGCATTCTTTTGCCCATATATTATCTTTAATATAAACAATGTTGTAAGTTGATCCTACCAGGAATGAAAAACAAAGGTCATCTTTGTTTGCCTAATATAGAAGTTCTTCCTTCCTCTCTTGCATGACAAATTTATTTGTTAGAGATCAGTCATGCTATTCATCATCGACAGAATTCAACATTTAACGTTTCGCTGTTTACTCTGACAACCACAGTATATTTAAGACAACTCCTCACCATATAGATGAGAAAACTCAAGAGTAGTTTTTTTTTTTATTTTTTAACTCAGTGTTATACAGCTACTAAATACCACAGCCAGGATTAGAATCCAGATGTTTTAGAACAGGGTACTTGCTTTCATGCAAAATGAACTCCTTAAACCATACAAATGTATAGTATGTTGTAATATTTTTATTTTATATTTTATTTTATTTAATTTATTTAATTTATTTAATTTATTTAATTTATTTTATTTTATTTTATTATTTTATTTTATTTATGATAGTCACACAGAGAGAGAGAGAGAGAGGCAGAGACATAGGCAGAGGGAGAAGCAGGCTCCATGCACCGGGAGCCCGACGTGGGATTCGATCCTGGGTCTCCAGAATCGCGCCCTGCGCCAAAGGCAGATGCCAAACCGCTGCACCACCCAGGGATCCCATGTTGTAATATTTTAAAGAACAAATACATTTTTATTCTCACAGAGTATTATTTACTATCCATATTTTTTAAAAGAGTATATTTATTTATCTGAGAGAAAGAGCAAGAAAGAGTAAGAATGCAAACCAGGGGATGGAGAGGGAGGGAATGTCAACCTGAGCACAGAGCCTAAGCAGAGCTCCAACTCAAGACCTTGAGATCATGACCTGAGGTGCCACCCAGGCGCTCCTACTAGCCACATTTTACAGTAAAGAAAGCTGAAGTACAGAGAACTTAAATAATTAATTGCTCTCAAACAGCTAGTAACTATAAGAAGTGTAGACACCTGGGTGGCTCAGTTGGTTAAGTGTTCAACTCTTGACTTCAGCCCAGGTCATGATCGCAATCATGAGATCTAGCCCAGCATAGGCTCTGCACTGGTCTGCTTAAAATTCTCTCTCTTCTAAAACTAGTATATTATGCTAAGTGAAACAGGTCGGTCACAGAAAGATAAATACCTATGATTTCACTCATATGTGGAATTTTAGAAACAAAACAGATGAACATAGGGGAAGGGAAGGAAAATAAGATAAAGACAGAGAGGGAAGCAAACCATAAGACTCTAAAATACAGGGAACAAACTGAGGGTTGCTGGAAGGGAAGTGGGTGGGGGGATAGGGTAACTCGGCGATGGGCATTAAGGAGGGCACATGATGGAATGAGCACTGGGTATTATATGCAAATGGTGAATTACTAAATTCTACCCCTGAAACTAATATTACACTATACGTGAACTTCAATTTAAATAAAATCCTAGGGGGTCCCTGGGTGGCTCAGCGGTTTAGCACCTCCCTCCGGCCCAGGGCATGATCCTGGAGTCCTGGGATCGAGTCCCACATCAGGGTGGCTCCCTACATGGAGCCTGTTTCTCCCTCTGCCTGTGCCTCTCTCTGTGTGTATGTGTGTGTCTCTAATGAATAAATAAATAAATAAAATATTTTTTAAAAATAAAAATTAAAATATTTTAAAAATTTTTTAAAAATTTTGAAAGATAAAGATTCTTTCTTCCTCTGACCCGCTTTGCCCCACCCCAGCTCAAAAAAAAAAAAAAAAAAGCCTAGGCACTGGAGTCCCTGACTCCTCCAATGAAAACCTTACACAGGGATCCCTGGGTGGCGCAGCGGTTTGGCGCCTGCCTTTGGCCCAGGGCCCGATCCTGGAGACCCGGGATCGAATCCCACATCGGGCTCTCGGTGCATGGAGCCTGCTTCTCCCTCTGCCTGTGTCTCTGCCTCTCTCTCTCTCTCTCTGTGACTATCATAAATAAATAAAAATTTAAAAAAAAGATTTAAAAAAAAAAAAAAAAAAAACCTTACACACATCAAACATTTTCTCCAAATTCTTACAGAAATGTTGGGAGAAAGAAAAATACAAAATTCTTTTCAAATTATTTCTAGTAGCTTACAAAGTGAGATATGTAAAATATGACAAAATTAGCAGGCATTTATTGGTTTCATACTATGAAAATAATCCATATAAACAGGAAGGGGTCACCTGGCTGGCTCAGTCAGAGAAGCATGTCAACTCTTGATCTTGGGGTTGTAAACTCAAGCTCCACTATGGATATAAAATCTTTAAACAAGCTCCACTATGGATATAAAATCTTTAAACAGACAGGCAGGAAGGGTTGTGAACCCTTCCTCCAAGTCATATTATCGCTCATTTTAAATGAAAGTAATAATAACATTAATATATAACCTCATTAATTACTGAAATGTTTCTCACTTTAGAATAAGCCCTTTAAAGGGAAACCCTCTTTTTTTTTTTTTTTCTTTATTTATTTATGATAGTTACACAGGGAGAGAGAGAGAGAGGCAGAGACACAGGCAGAGGGAGAAGCAGGCTCCATGCACTGGGAGCCCGACGTGGGATTCAATCCCGGGTCTCCAGGATCGTGCCCTGGGCCAAAGGCAGGCACCAAACCACTGCACCACCCAGGGATCCCAAAGGGAAACCCTCTTATACTGTAGGTGAGAATGCAAGCTGGTGCAGACACTCTGGAAAACAGTGTGGAGGGTCCTCAAGAAGTTGAAAATAGAGCTACCCTATGACCCATCAATCGCACCACTGAGTATTTATCCCAAAGATGAAATATAGTGATCCAAAGGGACACCTACACTCCAATATTTATAGCAGCAATGTCCCCAATAACCAAACTATGAATAAAGAGCCCAGATGTCCATTGACAGATGAATGGATAAAGAAGACATGGTGTGTGTATATATACATATACACACATATACATATATATGTATAATAGGATGTATAATATATATATATGTATATAACAGAATACTACTCAGCCATCAAAAAAAAAACAAAATCTTGCCATTTGCAACAATGTGGATGGAACTAGAAGGTATTATGCTAAGTGAAAAAAGTCAATCAGAGAAAAACAATTATCCTTTAATCTCACTCATATATAGAATTTAAGAAACAAAACAGAGGATCATAGAGGAAGGGAGGGAAAAATAAAACAAGATGAAATCTGAGAGGGAGAGAAACCATAGAGACTCTTAATCATAGGAAACAAACAGGGTTGCTGGAGGGGAGTGGAGTGAGGCAATGGGGTAACTGGATGACGGGCATTAAAAAGGGCACATGATGTAATGAGCACCGGGTATTATTTAAGACTGATGAATCACTGAACTCTACCTTGGAAACTAATAATACACTATATGTTAATTAATTGAATTTAAATAAAAAATAAATGTAAAAAAAGTCTTATACATTGTGTTTTAATGATTTTCACATTAGTGACATGAGAATGTTTAAAAATGGATGTCAATTAAAAAAACAATCTCAATGTAGATTTGAAAATAAATACATGTTATATTTAATCTTTTAAGATTTATATTCTAACACACTCAATATTCCTTTGGGCAAGCCTATTGTTTATTTATTAAGTGAAGAATAGTATCTGTAGGGCTTCAAACCAAATTTCATTAAGGGTTCTTCAGATTTTTTGTATCACTCCACAGACATGTTGACAACACTAAATAATACTCTTGATTTATTCAATAAACAGAAAATATTAGCTAGTTACCATGTATTACAAGTAGTCAGCTTACCTTCAACTGCACTAGCAGGGTCACATTCTTCAAATTCAATAAGGCCTAAACAAACAAAGAAACAAAAGAACAAAGTTAGTAAAAGTTAAAAAAAAAAAAAAAAAGCTGATAGAAGACAATCAGCTCACACCCCTTTACATCTTTTTAACTGACTTGATGTGTTCTTGTGTTATCTGATAGCGTTGAGATATCAGTAATAATTTTAAAATTCAAATAATCCTAACAGTGACAAAAATTGAGACTAGCCTATTAGTATGATCACAATTTACTGAAAAGCCTTTATATATAATACTATAGAACTGGAGACACAAACCTAATCTGTCATTTCCGCTTTCAAGGAGCCTGCAGGATACTTGAGAGAAAACAAGAATAAAAGGCAGTTGCTGAATCTTTCGTCGTGTTCATGGGGAGCACAGGGGGGCCAACATAGTAAATACTACTAGAATGCAAGCTTGGGAATTTGTCTCACAGACCACTGCGAACTGGCAAATAATAGGTCTTTAACAAATATCTGCTGACCAAGTAAATGCACTAATTACATAGTAGCAAAGTGGTGATGCTCTAACTGTACAGTGGGGTCAAGAATGTGAACTTGTAGTTTGCAGGTGAAGACTTTTCATGTGAGGAGATACACAAATGCCCCTGCAAAGTGGTCTTATAAGAAAATTAATTTAGCACTGGTTATGAGGGATAGAGTAGAGAGAGAGGAAGATGATAAAATAGAAACCAGCTGAAAAACAATTTAAATAGCCTTCAAATGATAGATAGATCTACTAAGACTAGCCATAAGTGCCATATAATTTCATATATGTGGAATACTATATTATTTAGGTAGTACAGAAAGTTAGCAAAAGCTTGTATCACTGTTTTACTGAAATATCTGCAAAGCTCTAAGTATCAGACTAAAAAATTATCTTCTATTTAATTGTCATTTTAGCCCTATTTTTTAATACTAAATTCATGCAAGTCTAGTATTTTTGTGAAATAACTTATTAATGGTAATAGATTCAACATATTATTTCAAAAAATTTAAAAACAGCATGAGGAGTGGAAAATGGAAGACTTCATTACTGGTTCTTCTGAGATGTTAAGCTTAACTGTAAAACTATATGTATAAGTTCATAATCAGAGTTCTCACTGATCATTCCATTATAAAAGAAAGCCACTGATTAACAAGAAAGATTTCTCTACAAGTAGGAACATCTAAACATATTGGCTAAAATGTCCTTCTTCACCCCAAATCTGAGATCCACTTCTTTGCTTCTGGTTTCTATTCAAATAGAAGCATTTAGGGATCATCAAACATTAGCATTTAGGGATAAGCAAAATAACTTTTAAAAACTCATAAAAGTGAGTTGATAAACAACGTCCTAATCAAATAATTAGATATACCTTTCTTACTAAAGTATTATCATATATATCATGTGACTAAAATTAAAAAATACATTCAATACTTCCACCCAAAAAAAAAAAAAAAAAAGCCTTAGAATCAGAACATGGTCCAATTAAAAATTTAAAGGCTCCAAGTTCATTCTGCAAATCTGAAAGCTAAGAATTCATTAAATGAAAGGGTAATGAGCTTGCTGTTAGAATCCATTAAGAGCTAAGTTAACAGTTTACAAACAGATGAAACTGAGAGATCAATAGAAGAACCGTAGTATGTCCATCTGATAATTAACAACTAGTTGATGTAAAAATTGTGAAAAATCTGTACCTAAATTACCAACAGTTTATTATGTATGATTAGCTTTATCACTTACTAATAAACCTTAAGAGACTATGTTCACCTGTCAAATAAATCTGAGGGCTCCTACAGTTACACATCACATAATCTGTGCCCTTAACTATTTACAAAATCTCAAATACTCAGGCTATGGGCTTATGCCTGAGAGGAAAAACAAAATGTCAATGCCAAACAAATTGCGTTATTTACAAATATTTTAAAAGAGAACCTAAAAAGACTTCTATGACATTACCTTAGCAAATAAGATACATATATTCTTTTAACATCTTTGGATGCCTTCATATATGTGAAAATAGCAAAGGCATCCCTTAACTCTACCAAAATTCCCTCCAACAAAATTTTACATTTTTTTCCTCATGAAACCTTTTTCCTATACCAGACATATCCCGACTGCTTTTCCCTTTATCTTTTCTAAATATCCCTTTAAAATCCATTTAGAATAGGGAAATGTTCAATAAAAATAAACTATTCAGAATCACAAACATTTTTGAAATATAAAGTGCCAGATCCTTTCGAATTGTAAAATATATATAAAAATTTAAAACTGAGTACCTTCAGCACATAAGCTTTTCTACTAAAGACAGAAACATAAACGGTTTCTGGTATAATAAAACTAAATATACCTTTAAAAAAAAACGTCAACTCGTGCATGAAAAAGATTTTCTTTTTTAAGTGGCATATGCTCCACATGCTGCTTCACACGGCAAAGCTTTGCGTGCCTGGCTCTGTGCCAGCTGACAGCTCAGCTGGATATCAGTGCACATTCTGACCCCCCTTGTAGCATGTCACTTCTGAAATGTTTCACAAGTAGAAAGTTTATTCAGCATCTCCCTCAAATGCAGTCCACTGCCCATCATTCTGCTATTTAATCATAAGACGAGTTACTTTTTTTGACAGTCCCAAAGCCAGAGTGAGAGTCAGAAAGAATAGTTTGCTACAACTGGAATTTCAACTGTTTTAGGGTCAATTAATTCTGTTGTCAAAATAAATAACTGCTCCTAGTGCTTAGATTTTATACTGGGCCACAAGGGCAATTTAATTTGTATAAAAGCAAATAAGACCATTTTGGCTCTATCTCCTGATGCTCTTTTACACATTATATAAAAATGCCATCATGAGTTCAATTAAAGGCAGATCTCCAAAAAATCAACAATAAAGTAAAACAATTCTTAGAGAGGATTTTTCTTTAATCATCAGATAGCAATAAATTATTGATAAGAAGAAAGGAAGGAAGGAAGGAAGGAAGGAAGGAAAAGAAAGAAAAGAAAAGAAAAGAAAAGAAAAGAAAAGAAAAGAAAAGAAAAGAAAAGAAAGAAGAAAGAAAAGAAAGAGAGAGAAAGGAGGGAGTCAACCACCTAAAGACTTCATCTAATTCTAATTTGAATTGAAATTTTTAAGAAATGTTACAGGAGAAAAGACAATTTAACAGCAATCTTTAATCAACACAAACATTTTGTGGATGAGGTACAGTATTTTAAAAAGTAAAACATTTACTAGTTCCCATTGTTTTGAAATCAATTCTAAATCTCAGGCCACCAACAGGACAAATTTACAAGTCTATCTAGTTAATAACTGGCCCGAAAACTGAAATAGTAAGGCTGGGCTATGCAAGTCAACCATACTTCTGCATAGGCCCAACTCAAACCACCGAATACTTGGTTCTAACTAGAAGTCAAAACAATGTATATGAACATGCCCAGATCCCAAAGTCTAATAATAAGAATGATGATAATAGGGGGTGAGGAGGGAACCAAGACACAGGAGAGAGGGAGGGAAAGAGGGGAGGGGATGGGGGTGGGATCATGAGTCATAACAATGGAAGTCCACGCCTAAATTTTCAAGCTTCCTCCTGGGCCTGTGGAACCCAGCACAGCCACATTCCTAGATGCCGGGAGGGCAAACTCAAGCACGAAAACAACATCAAACTCCAGCTTGTGGAGAAGTACAAAGGGCATGGAGCTCAAGTTCTGGTTCTGCCACCTGCCTGCCGGCTAATTACCTTAAACTAGTTACTCTACTTGAACCTAGGTCGTATCATTTCTTTTTTTTTTTTTTTTTTTTTAAGAGAGCAAGAGATTGAGAGCAGGAGCCGGGGAGAGGCAGAGGAAAAGAGAATCCCAAGCAGACTTCCTGCTGAGCACTGAGCCCGAGCCCAACATAGGGCTCGATCCCTCGACCCAGAGATCATGACCTGAGCCAAAATCAAGAGTCGGACGCTTAACTGACTGAGCCACCCGGGCAACCCCCCCTAGGTCGTATCAATTTTACAAATGCTACTGCAGAATATAACCTTCTACGGTATTTGTTTTCCCATTCTCTACATATACCCGTACACACATACAGATTTTTTTCTTACTTTAAAGATTTTATTTATTTATTCATGAGAGACACACAGAGAGAGACACATAGGCAGAGGGAGAAGCAGGCTCCCTGTGGGGAGCCTGATGTGGGACTCGATCCCAAGACCCTAGAGTCAAGCCCCGAGCCCAAAGCAGATGCTCAGCCACTGAGCCATCCGGGCGCCCTAAATGAGGAGTTTTAAAATGTAATAGTGTCAAGGTCCTGCCCTAGACCCCTGAAATCAGAATTTCCAGGGCAGTGAACTGTCTGTGCATTTTTTTAAAAAAGAGATGGGGGAGGGAGGGAGAGGGAAAGGAAAGGGGAAAGAGAAAAAGAGAAAGGAAGAATAGATGGAAGTAAAGACGTAAAGAAGAGAAAAATGAAAAGGAAAATTTCATCTAGTTCTCCAAACACAGAATCTTAACGTAAAATATAATCTCCTACGTCCAAAATCTGACAATACCTCCATACTCCTAGACTGAGTCATGTCTCCATCCTCTGTGATCCTGATAAAACCTTGGGTGATTATACCGAGCTCACTAAATCTCTCCACCCCTCCCCCCCAGAACTTCCCCCTTCTACACACAAGTGGTGCAGAAGCCACGTCTATACTACATGACCTAGTCAGAATGAACTAACATAGAAGGATTACTTGATCCAAGATTACCTGGACCAGTTTCTTTCTCCCAGAAATCTGTAAAGGGACTAAAACCTGGGTTAATTCTGAGCTGTGGCTGCAATTAAAGAACAAGTAGAAATACCTAGAAATTACAGAGAGGTCACCTTATGTCATGTGCCTGGAAAAACAAAGAAAGCCACTGTGCAAAGAAAAAAATAAAACAGTAGAAATACAGAGGTCAAATGAAGGAAACATGATACCCTGTGTTCCTACAGGTTTGGGTTTCCTTTTGCAGCCTGGCTATATTCCTGACTTTGGATCCTTGGGATATCTCTCTTTCCAGTAAATTTTCTTTTAAAGTGTTTAAGCTAGCTTCTTTAACATACTGCAAAAAGAATGAAAACTCTGTCCTTGTTATTATGCACATAAAAAATTGTAATCAGCTTACCTTACTTTTTACTTCTATTTTGTTGCCAGTGTTTATACATTTAACGTTTTTAGTGGCTACTTCAAATTAATGAAATAAGCTTTTATTAAACAAAGCCTGCTCAAAACATCTTAATCTTTATTCACAATTCAGGATTATTATTATTATAAGAATCAATTACTACACTATAACTGCAGATGTAGTTAGTACAAGGTGTCAGAATAAAGTATTTCTGAACCCAAAAAGAAGAGCAGAATCAGCTTTTGAAAAAAGATTATGGGGATCCCTGGGTGGCTCAGCAGTTCAGCATCTGCCTTCAGCCCAGAGCGTGATCCTGAAGGCCCAGGATCGAGTCCCCTATCGGGCTCCCTGCATGGAGCCTGCTTCTCCCTCTGCCTGTGTCTCTCTGCCTCTCTCTCTCTCTCTGTCTCTCATGAATAAATAAAATCTTTTTTAATAAAATCTTTTTTTAACAATTTTTAAAAGCTTTAAAAAAAAGGAAAAAAGATTATGTACTACTGTGAGGTACACAATTCTAATGAGATCATTCCTGCTACTATGCTACTTAATAAGTATATTTTTTAATTTATATTAATTTTTTTAAAGATTTTATTTGTTTATTCATGAGAGACACAGAGAGAGAGAGAGAGAGAGAGAGAGAGAGAGGCAAAGACACAGGCAGAGGGAGAAGCAGGCTCCATGCAGGGAGCCTGACGCAGGACTCGATCCCAGGACCCTGAGATCAAAACTGAGCCAAAGGCAGATGCTCAACCACTGAGCCACCCAGATGCCCCTCTTCTTAGCTATTTTTAATTTTGCTTTCTACATAAGGGTTTCTGCTTCTCTGACTTAGAAGTTATTTGTACATTTAACATTCTTGCAAATCCTGAGAGCTCTAGAAAGATGATCTTAGATTTTTAAAAAAATATTTGCTTTACCCTATACGTTAAAATAATAAACATAGGGGCGCCTGGGTGGCTTAGTTGGTCAAGTGTCTGACTCTCAATTTCAGCTCAGGGTCCTGGGATATAGCCCTGCCCCACCACTTTCAGCTACACGCTCAGCAGGGAGTCTGCTTAAGATTCTCTCACTCCCTCTCTCTCTGCCCCTCCCCACACTGCTTGTTCACTCACACACACACACACATGCTCTCTCTCTAAAATAAATAAGTCTGGGGCACCTGAGTAGCTAGCTCAGTTGGTTAATAATCATCTGCCTTCAGCAGGAGTCATGATTCTGGAGTCCTGAGATGGAGCCCTGCATCAGGCTCCCGGCTCAGCAAGGAATCTGCTTCTCCCTCTTCGTCTGTTCCTCCCCCCAACTTGGGTGTGCTCCCTGTCTCTCTCAAATAAAATATAAAATCTTTTTAAAAAAATAAAATAAACCTTTTTAAAAAGTAAATAAAATAATAAACATAATGTAGAAGCTAAAATTCTCCAAATACCTCAATCAATCAATTTCATTTAGGTAGTATGACCACAGGAATATAATTTCTCCTTTTTCCTTTGTGGCTGATTGTTTCTCATGTGTACCTTTCACAGGATTTTCATATTTTTATCTTGAACACAGTTTAATCCCTGGAAGTTCTCAAATGAGAGCTATAAGCCTATATCATCATATAATGAAAATACAGGTAAGTTTTTCAGCAAAATCTTCCAATTAAACATATTTATATACACTGGTCTACCAACTTTTTAGGTTATTTATCCTTTTGTTTCTTATAAATGGAAACTAGCTTAACTTTCTGAATTATAAAAAGCATACAGCAAAATTACCAGAATGACTATAAAATAGAAAACTCCCCAAAATATGGTTTTAATCCCCTCTGACAATTAAAATACCTGAGAATGGACAGGAATATTAGAATGTCCTTAGAACACAGAAGGATATTCACAATTAGAAAACACTTGTTTATTCATAACCCTTCAGACCACAGGCACTTTGATATTCAAGGCATCTACTTATACTGACTCAAATTCCAGAAGAGCTAGGCAGTACTTAAAAAATAATGACAAGAAGAGTATGGGGGTTCCTCAAAAACTTAAAAATAAAACTACCATATGATCCAGCAACTCTTATAGCTATTTATCATTCTCTCAAAAAGATATGTACACTCCCATGTTCACTGCAGCCTTATTTACAATAGCCACATAAGCATCCACTGACTGGGTAAAGGAAATGTGCTGTGAGTATACAATGGAATATCATGCAGCCATTAAAAAAAGAAAGAGATCCTGACATTTGCAACAATATGAATGGATCTTGAAGACATTATGCTAAGTGAATTAAGTCAGAAAAAGACAAATACTGTATGATCTCACTTCTATGTGGAATCTAAAGAAAACCAAACTCAAAGATACAGTCAAGACACTGGTTGTTATCAAGAGTGGGGTTAGGGGGGTGAGGGGTGGTGAGATGGTTAAAGATGGTCAAAAGGTACAAACTTCTATTATGAGATAAGTCAGTCCTGGAGATAGAATGATATACAGCATGGTGACTATAGTTTATAATACTGTACTTGTACTTGAAAGCTAAGAAACTAATTCTTAAAAGTTCTCATCACAAGAAAAAAAACTGTAACCATGTAGGCCCAAGTACCCAAACTTACTTTGGTAATCATTTCTCATATGCATACATCAAATCATTACGTTGTACATCTAAAACAAACACAACACTATATGTCAATGATATCCTAATTTTTAAAAGATTTTTATTATCTATCCCTTTATTTGAAGAGAGTGCATGCACACACGTGTTCACGAGTGGGGAGAGGGGTAGAGGGAGAGGGACAAGGATACTCTAAGTGGAGCCCAATACCAGGCTCAATCTCACAACCCTGAGATCACGACCCAAGCCGAAACCAAGAGTCAGACACTTAACTGACCTAACCACACAGGTACCCCATCTTATTCTTTACAAAGTAATGACAAAAAAAGCCACTTCATATAATAAGTTGTATAAAATAGTCTCAATGAATAGGAAAAAAGTTTTAATGCTCTCAAAGTGTTTGATTTACACAAGAAAATTGGACATAAAATTAGAGGTTGTAGCTTTGAACAGATAACTAACGAAAAATAGATTTTAAGATATACCAATTTTTTAACGAACTGGGCCTCTTGTTTTATTTTTAAAATATAAATCCCAAAGGACAAAAATTAGTTTAAGAAGGAATTCATCCACCAGAGGGGGCCCTTACAAAACAGGAGAAATAAAATGTTAACAGCAATCAGCAGTATATACAATTAAAGGTTAGACTACATTTCACAAAACAAAATCCTTTAAGTCTGTGAATTCCATTATATAATCAAATGCAAAATTTTGATTATATTACTTTTACGAGAAACACAAAGTTTTCATCACTGAAATAGGCCCCCAGACTCATCTGTTCAGGTGCCCATAAGCCAAACAAACACAGAGCTATAACTCATTACCCACCACAAGCCAACTAGAGAAGTAATATTTATTCCACCTCCTCCACTCTGGCACCATTCTTTCTTTTTAAAGTTAGTTCTAGGACTACTTTTTTTGAAAATCAGTCATTTATAGTCACAGTGTCAACAGTCACCCTAGAACAGTCACTTGATTCTGGATTTAGTGATTATTCTAGGAAAGCCCATGTCATCATCACTCCTGGCCTCTGTCCTACAGCTTACCATTTAGCTACAGGGATTTTCTACATGTCACAGTTTATCTTAAGGCCAGTAAGTTTAAATTTATAAAGAAATAATATCTATCAGTAGCTGCCCATTAATCAGAAATGTATTACTTTTTTAACATAACACTTATTAAATACTCAATAAATGTTAAATTATCTCATATAACCCTCATAATAACCCCATGAAGCAAATACTATTATTATCCCCACTTTACAGATAAAGGTAATGAAGCTTAAAAATCTCACGGCTAGTAAATAACACTACGAACTATAGGGCTAAGTATTACAACAGATAAGAAAATAACTTAATTTTTTTTTTAAAGATTTTATTTATTTTAGAGAGAGAGCTTGAGCCCGGGCTAAGGGAGGGACAGAAGGAGAAGCAGAAAATCCCAAGCAGACTCCATGCTGAGCATGGAGCTGGACATGGGGCTCAATCCCAGGCCCCATGAGATCACAAGCCTAGGCGAAATCACCAGCCGGACACTCAACCAACTGAGTTGGCACCACCCAGGCACCCCTAAAATAACTGAAATTTTTATCGAGCTAATTCACATACAGCTGTAAAGAAAAAAATACAGGGAGATTCCTTGTACATTTTGCCCAACTTCCTGAAATGATAACATTTTGCAAAACTACAATATAATGTCACAAACAGGATACCGATAATAATACAATCTGCATATCTTGTTTAGTGTTATAAGTCACTTTTTCCAGCCAATACATCCTTGCTTTTATTGATCAACCCTTCTAACTACTCTATATAAAATCTGTATTTGTTCTCCAACTGTTTTCATCTCTCTTAACTGGCCTTCACTTATAATTTAATCTTTTTTTGAGAAAGAGACAGCAAGTGCAGGGGATGAGGGACAGAGGGGGGAAAAAGAGAATCCTAAGCAGGCTCCACGCCCAGCAAGAAGTCCAACATGGAGCTCGCTCTCATGACCCTGAGACCATGACCTGAGCCAAAATGAAGAGTCAGATGTTTAACCAACTGCACACCGCCCAGGCACCCCATAATTTCATCTCTTTACAGGGTATTTTAGGGTTTCATACTTTTCTGTAGTTACATATCTCATTCTCTTGATATATGTAAACTTACTCAGTTCTATTCTAATTTCTCCAAAGCATAGGCCCTGGGGTCAAGAACCCTGGCATTTTACTATCTGCTCTGCCATCTACTACCTTAGGCCAATCATTTAACCTCTCACCATTTCCCTCATCTTTATTATGAGAATAACAGTACCTATTTCAAACAGTTGCTGAAGATCAAAGTTTGCCTGCAAAATGGTTGGCACAGTACATGGCAGAGTGTCTCACTAAACTTTAACCAGAATTACTATTCCTCACCAAGACTCTTCGAATAGCAAATCCATCCACTTCAACCTCTCTAACATTCTAACTTTACTATTATACGTCCATTTGTTCATTCACTCAACAAAAATGTACTGTTTACACATAAACAGATGAATCAAATACAGAACTTTCCTTCATATCTGCACAATTATTAAAATCTAAGGAAGACAGCACTAATAACAAAGGAGAAAAAAAAAAGTTAAAGTTCTCTGGCACTTTCAATGGAGGAAGTAGCAAATGACCCAGGTATTTAAGAGTTTATGTGCTTAACAAATAAACGGGAAGAGACATGAGGCAGAAATGAAGTACAATGCAGCATTTCCTAGAATAAGAACATAAGGGCACCCAAGGTACCCCAGGGTAAAGGGGGCAGGTATAGGAAATAGCAAGCAGTTCCAGTCAGCTACAGTGAGGGTAAGACTAAAGACTAGTCAGAGACAGATCCTGAGAAGCTTTAAATCCAAATCCAGAGCCTAATCATTCTGTCTATAATGAGAAGTCAAAGATTTATGAGTACTGCAATGATAAGTTCACAACTGTATACTCAAAAAATGAATGTGCTGTAACATGTAAAATAGGTTAGAGAAGTGCCAATACTCAGAAACCTACCGCTGCAATTGATCAGGTAGGTAGAGAAAGCATGAAAAGAAGATCTGAAGGGAAAAATACTAACATAAGTGAACCAATGATCTGAAAGTCAATAAAATCTGAAAAGAAAAAGTGAAGATTTAGGTTACAAGTCTTAGTTCTGGGAACTGCACTAAAGAAAAATGGCTCCCCGACTTCCCAAAAAATCACCCATTTTCCTGAATTTCAAATTTTTATTTGAATTGGATATTTTAATTTCTTTACTAGACTGAATTATTTTTACCTGTAGAATGAAACAAGTATCTTACAAGAATATGGTATAGTAACCAATATACAAAATCAAGAAAGCTGGAAGACTCTATGCTGAGCCGGGCAAAAGAATAGGCTACTTAGTATATGTGATATATCATAATATGCTTATTAAACGTAAGATTCAGAATATTGTCATTGTTTATAAAACAGGAACCAGGATTCCTATATATCTCCAGTGTCTCAAACACCATCTGAAATACTTTTTAGCATGCAACAAATATATTTGTTGAATACATATGTCAATAAGAAAATTTAAAAAGTTAAGATTTATGAAAGGTTCTCTGTTGGCCTCAATGTTCTGAGGGCTCAATATTCTCTCCCACTTTTCCTTCTGTTCATAGTGAATATAGATAAATGAATATAGATAATGATACAGCAATCACCTTGTATGGTGATAGATAGTAGCTACACTTCTGGTGAGCATAGCATAACCCTTAGAAAGATGAATCACCATGATACACATGTGAAACTAATGTAACATTGTGTCAGTGTGTCCATATACTCAAAAAAATTTCTTAGTTAGAGCTCCACATAGGGCTCTGTGCTGGGCATGGAGCCTCCTTAGGATTCTCTCTCTTCCTCTCCCTCTGTCCCCACCCCAATCCCCCACCCCTGCTTGTGTGAGCTCTCCCTCTCTTTAAAAATAAAAAAAAAATCTTAAAATTAAAAAAAAAATTTCTTAGTTAAAAATTTAAAAATAAAAATAAAAATAAACTGCACTTTTGTTAACTCTTTGAAAAATGTAAATAAGCAACATATTAATTTCCTAAAGGTTATAACTACTTTAATATTAAATTATTAACCACTAAAGACCAAAATAAAAATATTAATTTAACATATTATCAGATACAAAGTAAATGATATTTGATATTTTACACAGATTTTTAGATATCTCCCAGGCTCCACTTTGCAAGTTTGGGAATTTAAAAGCAAATATATTTGTTGCTGGATGAGAAATTTGTATACATTTCCTGACAGTTTATCATCTTACCAGGTCTTTCCTTCCCAGTGCCTTTTGACTCAGCAAATTTCTGTATTAAGCTTTCAACTGTAGTATTAGCCATGTTATTTATAAATTCTTCATGGACCTATTAAAATGAAATAAAGATATTTTTTCTTTTTCCATTAAAAATTCTTACTATATTTCAGACAGAACTTGGACAAAGCAATTAAAATTTGTTACACCAAAATATGAGGCTTTTTTTGACCCCAAACCTTTGAGAACTTTCATTTACCTAACATGCTGTTACTCTGTGGGTACCAACCACTGTTTTACATGAAGATACAGCCCCACAGCCTTAGAAGTCAAGGCAGTTTCCTGTCCTCATCTTTGAATGTTTTAGACACATAATTCTTATATAAATTAAAACTTACACAGATCTCTAACAATCTTTGGATCCTTAATAATAAAAAATAATAGACCTCATCTTTCTCTAATCTATCTCAATGCACTCCAATTGTCATAATTAAACTGCTTTTAGGGACGTCTGGGGGGCTCAGCAGTTGAGCATCTGCCTTTGGCTCAGGGCGGGATCAAGTCCCATGTCGGGTTCCTGCGTGGAGCCTGCTTCTCCCTCTGCCTATGTCTCTGCCTCTGTGTCTCTTATGAATAAACAAATAAAATCTTAATAAACAAACAAACTGCTTTTATATTTTGGGGGGAAAAATGTTTTCTTAAAGTTTTTTTTTTTTAAGTAATTTCTATACCCAATGTGGGGCTTGAACTCTAAATGCCAAGATCAAGAATCACATGTTCCACCAACTAAGCCTGCCATGAATTCCTATTTTTGGAAATTTCTAAGCACAAGTTCTTTTCTTCTCTCAATTTTTTTAAACATTTTATTTATTTATTTATTTGAGAGAGTGAGCAAGCACAAGCAGGGAGGAACAAAGGGAGAGAGAGAAGCAGATTCCCCGCCAAGTGGGGAGCCCAATATGGGACTCAATCCCAGGACGCTAAGATTATAACCTAAACCGAAATTAGACACTTAACTGACTGAGCCACCCAGGCTCCCCTCTAAGCACAAATTCTATAACTTACGGCTGTTCTAAATTATAAAACAGCAAAAAAAATTTTTAAATATTAAAAAATTGATGAACTTCAGAATTTTAAAGTAAAAGGAATGAGCTATGGTTACTTTTTAACAACTGGTTTGAATTATCATCCTTGGTGGCCAATCAAAACACTCAGTTTATTTTATACTTAATACACGTAAATATATATTCTTTATCTGAAATAATCCGGTATCATATGGAGTTCTGGATTTTTAAAAAGTCATAAATCAACATAAAATTTTCATGAATCAGTTCAACAAAAGAAAAACTTACCTGGCCTATTTGCAAATGAATTTCCTTTATAGCATTTGACAAAGATTCTATAATTTCCTTTATGTGAATGAGATGGGCTTCTTCAATATCTTGAAACTTCTGGATAACAAAAATGAAAAGTTACATATATACATAAAAGAAATACACTCTGAAATCAAAACTTTTTTTATTATTATGTATTTTTTTTTTTAGGTAATCTCTACAACCAACATGGGGCTTAAACTCGACCTTGAGATCAAGAGTCACATCCTCTACCAACTGGGCCAGAGAGGTGCCCCTGCAATCAAAAGACCTTTTAAATAATTTCAATACATCTAACCAAATTCAGTGAGTTAACATTATTATGTAATGTTTAATAATACTTCTAGACAAATGGGTCCAGTAAAAATACTGAAATGTTTAACTTTGTATTATGTTAACTTTTTGTTATGCCATTTTTTAGGTATATATGAACTTGTTCAGAGTTTGAAAACGCCACATATTAAAATCTATAATCACGGTCAGAAAATTGGAACAAGACCCAAATGAGAAGTGTCACAAAAGTTAAGGTAGAAGTGTTTCAAATTGAAGAGCAATTAGTTGACAGAGCAGAAACTACTGTTTACTTCTGAAGACTTTAAAATCTAGCCCGAAGACTCTCAAAGTGTCTTTCTAATCCTTGAAATGTTAATACATACACAGCCTTCAAAAGAGGTAATCTATGGTCAAAGAAATGAGGAAATGCCTGTAAACTCAATCTCAGCAGTTCTCAACCCAAGGTGGGGATATATCCAATCACTTAGAAAATGTTTTCAAACTATAGAACACATAGATCCTCTACTATTCCCTGGAGATAGGAGTGGAAAAAGATGAGAACGTTGTTTGAAAAATTCCCAGGTCATTCTGGTATTTATTCTCCAAGAAGAAAACCACTGCTTGAGTTGGCTTCCAATAAACAAAATAAGAACCCTGAGAAATACTGAAATAAAACATGTTTCATTTTGCTTAACCCAGTGTTTTCCAAATTTCTTTGATCATGAAGCCCTTTTTGTTTTTCTTCTTCTCTAAGTACCTATTAATATTTCACACAACAATGATATTCCTCAAAACAGGATTTGGGAAATGCTGAATTAGCTATTTTCAAACAAAATACATGTCATTTCAACTGCACAAACCTGATTACCCATGTTTTTCCCCAAATTAAATTAGTCCTAAGGAATAAGCCTTAAATGCCTTGTTATCTTTTCTGGCTAGTTTATCAAAATTAATTTCCTTCACCTCATATTTAATATACAATTTTCTTCAACACTGAGTTACATGATCAGAAAATCACTAAGCTAAATGATTATATTCATATTTATGCAAAGGGTCTGAACTTTTTTAAAACAATCAATAATGGTGAAATTATGGTTTTGGAAATAATGCAACAATGGTCCAAAAACTTAAATCAATTTTATTCAAGAGAAATAGTGGAGTTAAAATGTCTTGTCTTGACGATTTTTTTTTGTAAATTTATTTTTCATTGGTGTTCAATTTGCCAACATATAGAATAATACCCAGTGCTCATCCCATCAAGTGCCCCCCTCAGTGCCCGTCACCCAATCACCCCCACCCCCCGCCCACCTCCCCTTCCCCCACCCCTAGTTCATTTCCCAGAGTTAGGGGTCTCTCATGTTCTGTCTCCCTCCCTGATATTTCCCACTCATTTTTTCTCCTTTCCCCTTTATTCCCTGTCACTATTTTTTATATTCCCCAAATGAATGAGACCATATAATGTTTGTCTTTCTCCGACTGACTTATTTCACTCAGCATAATACCCTCCAGTTCCATCCACGTTGAAGCAAATGGTGGGCAAATTTTTTTTTTAAGATTTTATTTACTTACTCAAAGAGGGCATGTGAGAGAATACACACACACACACACACACACACACACACACAAGCACTGTATACTATCACCTTTACTTAAAAGCAGCATGGTTATACAACTGCTCAAATACATTAATATTCCCATCTTGGAAGTAGCAGGATAAACAAAATGTCAATTTGGAAAAAAGGAAAAATAATGAGAGAAAGATGAGTGCTGAAAATTCCTTTCCTTCAGAACACTTTGATGAGGGATGCCTGGGTGGCTCAGTGGTTGAGCATCTGCCTTCAGCTCAGGTCGTGATCTCGGGGTCCTGGGATAGAGTCTCACATCGGGCTCCCCGCCTGGAGCCTGCTTCTCCTTCTACCTGGGTCTCTGCCTCTCTCTCTGTCTCTCTCATGAATAAATAAATAAAATCTTTTTAAAAAACAACACTTTGATGAAATAATATAAATTAATGAAAAACTCTGACTCTAGTAAATTCTAATTTTTCCAAATTAAATGACTGAAGGGCAAACATTTTCTGACAGTGTCTGCAATATGGCAAGTAAAGACGGATGCCATATATGCCTGCAAGGAAGCATGAAAGCCTTTTCATTTCTGAGATGTGAACGATTCACAGGAACACTCTTTAGAATCCAAAAAGGCAGATATATAAAGTCCTTCTTCAAACTTATTGAATGCCTACCATGTGCTGGGAGTTATTTTAAAAGTACTGGGGAAATAATAAATCAATCCCTCTTATAACACAACTTATATTTTGGTGGAGGAAGACAGACAATAAAAAATTATGGGTAGAAGAACCACTGTGCTTTAGTACATTCAAATATAATGACTAAGAATAATATTCTAGGAAAAGGTTCCTTCACCAGCCTCAATACCAGAGTGAAGATGAAGGACAGCTACAGCCAAGCCATGATAAATAGGAACATAACAAAAAAAAAAACCCCTACTATTGTAAGCCACTGAGATCTGGGGGTTTCTTTGTCACCTCAGCAAACCCAGCCTATTCTAACTGATACAGTGAATACAATTCATGGCATATTAGATGATAATAGGTGCTAAGGAAAAAAACAAGAAAAATGTATAAGAACGTGAGGGTAGAAGTTTTAGGCATGATCCATAAAAGACACCTATCTTAAACCTAGCCCTTTAAATAAGGCTCTAAAAACATAGAATGGGATATAAATTATCCCAAGTTTATGGAAGACAGACTTTATTATGTCTTCCCTAACTCAAATAGAAGTTCTATGAAGGCAGTTCTTGATTATTTGTTAATGGCTATATTCTTAGCAGTGCATCATTTTCAGTTTTCTTCTAAAGCAGAAGTCAATTTTAACAATTAGCTCTGTTCACCATCTATCAACATCCTCACTTTCCCCAATTCTCTTTAGTCCCTTATATTGTCATAGTTATTGCATCTTGGTCCTCAATCTCCAAAATAAGATGTGTATCTTTAAAACAGCATCAATAAAACATTGTGTATTTTAACATTTTTAATACTAAAGAATTATTTGATACAAGAATTATATTATTTATATCAGTAAAACAAATATCCTGTTTTAGATTTAAAGCTTAAAAATACCAACCTGAGCTGTTTCTGTCATCTTCTGTTCAAAATCAGCTTTTGCTAATGCATACTTCTCCACATAAAGTTTATAGGTATCTGTAGCTTTCTTAGATTTAACAGCTGCCTGTTACAAAACAAAAACATTTTTTTAAAAGACAAAAACATTTTTAACTATATAATGATCTGTTTTCTTTCCTAAGTTCACTTGAAATAACTACTTAAGTGCATTAAAAGGGGTGAGGCCCATGGGGAGTCCAATATGACATAAACTTTAATATCCTTTTTAAAGTCTTCATTAGTAAGATTTTTTGTTATAGTCACAGAATAATGCAGAAACTAAATGTCAAGTCTCATTTCTGTCTGATGGAACGTGCTTTGAAAAGTTACTTGGTGTTACTAAGAATTCAATCAACAAAAATGTAACAATACCATCAAAATATGCTTGAAATATGCTCCACACCTACAAGTCTTCCTTCCTCCTACAACATATACATGTTCCGTTTAATGTCTGACTAATAAATATAAAAGTAGCTCAAAAGTTGAGAAAATCATTTTCTTTGATGTGTCTGTTTCCATATGCTCCAATAAATCTATAAATTTGTTTTTATTATTGCCTATTTTTTTCAAGATTACTATTACTTAAAAATTGTTATTGCCATGTTACAGCTCTAGTTATCAAAGTTACTTATTCAATTAAAACAATATATTAAATATTAGGCAGTGAGGATTCCTGGATGGCTCAGTGGTTTTGGCACCTGCCTTCGGCCCAGGGCAGTGATCCTGGAGTCCCGGGATCGAGTGCCGCATCAGGCTCCCTGCATGGAGCCTGCTTCTCCCTCTGCCTATGTCTTTTTCTGTCTCTCTCATGAATAAATAAATAAAATTAAATTAAATAAATAAATAAATAAATAAATAAATATTAGGCAGTGAGGAATATGAAAATAAATTATATGGGAATCTTTTCCTATTTTTACCTAGAAATCAGTAAAAAGCAACAAAGCCACGGAAGTAAAGATAAATTCTAAGGAAGACAGACATTCAGAAGAAAGATTACATGTAATGTGGAGGTTGAAGCAGACATAATGGTAATCAAGAAACTTGACTATTCTCAAAGGACTAATCAATTATCAAAGGACTGACTGATCAATTCTCAAAGGACTGATCAATTTGGACATGGGAGGCTTGGGGGTAAAGAGTGCTGATGTAAATAAGAGTTTAAAGATTGAGGTGCCTGGGTGGCTCAGTTGGTTAAGCATCTGCCTTTGGCTCAGGTCATGATCTCAGGGTTCTGGGATCAAGCCTCATATCCAGCATCCCGTTCTGCGGAGAATCTGCTTCTCCCTTCTCTTCTGCCGTTCCCCCATTTCGTGTGCTCCCTCTTTGTCTCAAATAAATAAAATCTTTTAAAAAAAAAGAGTTTATTAAAGAAGATCAAAAAAGAGAAGATACAAATTTCAAGATACAAGTATCTCCATTTTCTTGATGAGTTAGTCTGCTAAGAGTGAAGAAGAGTAGGGTAGAGCTAGGAGTTTCACAGGAATGAAAAACATTTCAAGCCAGGTTGTGAAAGATACAACAGGTAACAGCTAGATGAATAAAAGTACTACTAAGAGCCAATGAGGGCTAAATAAGGCTGGAAAACATGAAATTTGTGTAGACCCAATCGGAAACAAAATATAATTATCTCCAGGTATGTTCAGGAGTCTAAAAATAAGAATTAGAAATAGAAAGTTGGGTTTACCTGGAAGTTTTGGGATTGGCAAGAGATGTAGACAGTCCTACTCTCTAAAAAGGTCCCTCTGAATGCTGCTTAAAATATGATGACATACAGTATATTAAACATATATGCTCCATGTTTTCCTGGCATTCTTTTTCTTAAAGGTTTTATTTATTTATTCATCACACGCACACACACACACACACAGAGGCAGAGACGCAGGCAGAGGGAGAACTAGGTTCCCCAGGAGGAGCCCAATGTGGGACTCAATCCTGGATTCCAGGATCATGACCTGAGCCAAAGGCAGACCCCCAACTGCTGAGCCACCCAAGGGTCCCTCCTGGCATTTGTAAGTAATACAGGATGCGACTTTATCTTGTAATGTAAAGAAACCTGGGTCTTGGAGCTTTAGCTTTACATAGTTCTCTCATTCTTAAAATGGGAAGAATACCACTTATTATTTAAAGCTTTAGCAGAGATGAAATGTAACTTAGGTAAAATGATTGGGACAGGATCTGTCATATAGTTAAATCTACAAAATAAATGGTATCTGCTATTACTATGGTTTCTAAAAGTAACACCATCAGGAGAATATATACTTGTATTTTGCTATTATATCTAAAGTTGTACTGAGTTCTCCATCACTAACGTAAGTGGTTAAAACATAATAATTTTGAAATTTACTCCTATGGATTTTTTTTTAACTCTTTTCCCATTGTTTCTGGCCTTTTGACATTATTTCTACTACTGTTCGTATACCTTCCTCTGATATCCTGGCCTTGTTCAAACACATAACAATTACTAAGTAAATTCACAGGAAACCCAGATAACAAATATATAGATGTGAGGAAAAAAATTTAATGGTTTGGTTATTGGTTATCTGGGGTTTTTGGTTTTGTTTTGTTTTTTTAACACCAAGAGACTTCAGTTTCTTCTTCCAACTCCCTGTATTTTCAGTCTGTGCAAGAATGATCAGCAACTCACAGTCCATGGAGTGATTTTCAATGACAGACCCTAGCAAAATAACATAGTCTCACTAGGAGCCCCTTCCTCTTTGCTTGGTCCTTATCCTAACACCCACTCTTTTTTTTACTGCTGCCTAATAATTTATATGTTAGCTATTTTTTTTTTAAGATTTTATTTATGCATGAGAGACACAGAGCGAGTGAGCGAGAGAGAGAGAGAGAGAGGAAGAGGAAGAGAGAGAGAGAGAGAGACAGGCAGAGGGAGAAGCAGGCTCCATGCAGGGAACCTGATGTGGGACTCGATCCTGGGTCTCCAGGATCATGCCCTGGGCTGAAGGCGGCACTAAACCGCTGAGCCACCCAGGCTGCCTATATGCTAGCTATTAATGAAGACTTGAGTTGTGTTCACTCCTAGAGATATTTGTAACTTGAAAAAAATTCATAAAAATGGAAAATTCTCCCCAAATAGGACTATAATGATTGTCTATACTTTTTAAAGTAAATTATTTTATGAGATCTTCCCTGTATTCTTTTTACAGGTTCTGTGCAAAACAGGATACCTCCCTTGTGAACTTACCATTAAAACCTTTGGCCCAGGGCATGATCCTGGAGTCCCAGGATCAAGTCCCATGTCGGGTTCCTTGCATAGAGCTTGCTTCTCCCTCTGCCTGTCTCTGCCTCTCTCTCTCTCGCTCTCTCTCTGTGTGTGTCTATGATGAATAAATAAATAAAATCTTTAAAAAATAATAATTCATGCATTCTAGGTTTTTTTTTTCTTTTATAGAAAACATTTTAGGGATCCCTGGGTGGCGCAGCGGTTTGGCGCCTGCCTTTGGCCCAGGGCGCGATCCTGGAGACCCGGGATCGAATCCCACGTCGGGCTCCTGGTGTATGGAGTCTGCTTCTCCCTCTGCCTGTGTCTCTGCCTCTCTCTCTCTCACTGTGTGCCTATCATAAATAAAAATAAAAAATAAAAAAATAATAAAAAAAAAAGAAAACATTTTAGAGCACACAAAAGAAGTATAATAAAAACTCCATTAACTCATCATGTAACTTCAAGATTCCTTCCATGCCTCCTCCTCCAATATTTTTTTTTTGATCTGGTATTTTATTTTTTTTTTTTATTTTTTTTTTTTTTAATTTTTTATTTATTTATGATAGTCACAGAGAGAGAGAGAGGCAGAGACACAGGCGGAGGGAGAAGCAGGCTCCATGCACTGGGAGCCTGATGTGGGATTCGATCCCGGGTCTCCAGGATCGCGCCCTGGGCCAAAGGCAGGCGCCAAACCGCTGCGCCACCCAGGGATCCCTTGATCTGGTATTTTAAATCTCAGATCTAACATTTTACCCTATAAAATTTATTTGAACTCCTGAATGGTACCATTATATGAAACAATCTTCTGTTGCTAAACATTAAGGATGTTTTACATAATAAGATTTTTTTCCATTTGACAACCAACTTATTATTAGGGGAGTCTAATTCACTTATACATATTATGGCTTTGGTATCTTTGAACTTACTTCTTCCAGCTTACTTTGAGCCTTCTGTCTACCATTCTTTTTTTCTCTACTTTCTCCTTCCTCTCTTATCAATAAATTTTAATATCTTATTTTCTTTTTGCTTATTTAAAAGACTTAGAATAGATTTCTATTCTTTTAGAAGTTATGCTTAATGAACACACTTGATTACTACTAATTCTGACATACCATTAATTTATAAAGGACACCATTTTCTTGTGTACCATTAAAATAGAAAAATGCTAGCACCTGAAGTATAAAATAATGCCTTATCCTTAAAATTCTAATTTAGTACTTTAAAAAGACCTCTTTTAGACTTACTTAGAAGTACATTTTTATTCTAGTACCTTTCTATGTGATACAGAATAAAAAGGAAAGCAAAATGAATTGTTTGACATACTCCTGTATCTTCCTTATATTCAGATTTGACCCTTCTCAATTCTTTCCAATTCAAAGACTGCGGGATCCCTGGGTAGCTCAGTGGTTTAGTACCTGCCTTTGGCCCAGGGTGTGATCCTGGAGTCCTGGGATTGAGTCCCACATCGGACTTCGTGCATGGAGCCTGCTTCTCCCTCTGCCTGTGTCTCTGCTCCTCTCTCTCTCTCTCTCATGAATAAATAAATAAAATATTAAAAAAAAAAAAAGATTGCTAAGGTCTGTTTTTTCCTCACACAATATTATCCTCAATGTCATCAAGACCATTACTGATACAGTACTTCTTAAAAATGCTCTATTATTATTTCCCAGTTTTCTTCTAAATACCAGTGCTCACATTTTCTTGATCTTACCAGAAAAAAAGGTTTCCAGACAAGTATCAGAACAATTCCTTCCTCAAACGGTCTTAAGATGGTCTGTTATCTAATATGTCAAAGTGCTGCAGTTGTCCAATCACATCACCAGATAGAATCACCAAGTTCACACAGACACTAAAACTACACACAACAGCTACCTAACCAACAGTGATTATATGGTATCATCAGCTGAAGATGCATTCTGATTTCAAAAATGTGAGAAAAAAAGAATTATCTGGTAGCTTTTAATATTTTTTTTCTCTCTGGCATCTAGGTCTGAATTTATCTTTATGTAACCTGATTAATAATCAAGAATGTACTTTCAATCTGGAGACTCTATTCTATTTACAAATGCATATTTAAAGTTTTTATGTTAATTCCAGTTAAAACACAAATTAATCTGCGCACTACTGAATTTCTTCAGGTCTGAAAACTTCTGACCTATTAACTCTTTAAATATTAGGAGACCACCACTCTCTCTCCATGTTCTTCTGGAATGTTGTGAACCTTTATTTATTTTTTTTAAAAAAGATTTTATTTATTTGTGAGAGGGAAACAGAGACTAAGTGCATGAGTAGAGGGAGGGGCAGAGGGAGAGGGAGAAGCAGACTCCCCACTGAGCAGGGAGCCCAATGCGGTGCTGAATCCCAGGACCCTGGGACCATGACCTGAGCCAAAGGCAGATGCTTAACCGACTGAGATACTTAGGCACCCCAGTAACTTTTATTTCTTTGTACTATGTTCTGGGTGACTTCCCTTCCAAACTCAGCCTTTGACCACATCAAGTCTAAAATTTGTATTCTCTATTTCTTTTTTCTCAATAGCCATATTTTTCATTTCAAGTTTTCTAATTAGCTGTTTTCCTATCTAGTAGATCTTACTTCATTATGCCTCTTTTAGTTTCTTAATCTTCTTTATTTATAGTTTATATTTTCATTTATCTCTTTGACCATCCTCACACAAAATTTTTTGTTCATCTGTTTCATAAATTTAAATTTTATCTGGAGTTAATTCTTTTTCCATTATTAAATTTACTGTATCTTAGATTTCTTAGAGGTACTCTACGATTTTGGTTGTTCACTCATTTCAAATGGGAGGCTTCTTATCTTTTCGCCTTTTCTTCTTTGTCCCTCCATCAGTGCTTTGGGATAGCTCCACTGAAGGTAAAGTAAGTGTTATTACCTAGAACTTGTTATGTTTTATCCTTTGTGGTCACCTATCCCCACCTAGCAGTTTGATTTTTCAAATCAAAACAGTTGATGGATTTTGGCATAATAGATTTCCTTCAATGTTTGTACAATAAATAAAAATTGGAAGGGAGAAAAAGATAAGGCACAATAAGTTTATTATTTTAAAACACCATTCCAGACACAGCATTTGTGAATAAAATATAAGAAGGGAAAACAAAACAAAATAAATGCGTCCAAAAAAAATAGAATATTAGCTTGATGAACCAGAAACAGAACAGAAACCCAAAGTAGTGTGTCGAGATTGATTTTGCAGGTTTGTTGGCTCAAAGTCCAAAGTTAGGCTGTGGAATTTAAGCTCTTGTGTGGTAAAAGGGACTAAGTGTTTCCTACTTGAGATAAAGCACAAGAAGCCCCACCCACCATGTGAAGCAAGATAGGTAGGAAAAAAGACTGGGGTGCTGACTAGGGCTAAAGCTTTATTGGAAGATGGGGGCTTACTGACACAGTTTTGACGTGAATCAAGCTAAGGAACCATTTAATGACTATTTTGGCCATATCCCCCGTATTCTTCTAGGGACACAATTAAAAACTACCTTTATAAGATTGATACTAAATTGAGGACTTTGGGGGCTGGCAGGAAATAACCTGAAAACTGCTAGGTGGGGATAGGTGACCACAAAGGATAGAACATAACAAGTTCTAGGTAATAACACTTACTTTGCCTTCAGTGGAGCTATCCCAAAGCACTGATGGAGGGACAAAGAAGAAAAGGCGAAAAGATAAGAAAGATAAGAAGCCTCCCATTTGAAATGAGTGAACAACCAAAATCGTAGAGTACCTCTAAGAAATCTAAGATACAGTAAATTTAATAATGGAAAAAGAATTAACTCCAGATAAAATTTAAATTTATGAAACAGATGAACAAAAAATTTTGTGTGAGGATGGTCAAAGAGATAAATGAAAATATAAACTATAAATAAAGAAGATTAAGAAACTAAAAGAGGCATAATGAAGTAAGATCTACTAGATAGGAAAACAGCTAATTAGAAAACTTGAAATGAAAAATATGGCTATTATATTCTCTTCTAGTTTCTTCCCATGTATATATACTTCTATAATTATTGTAATTGCTATAATGCAGTTATAATTTGGTTTTCCTTTTTTTTACAGGATATTTCACATAATTTAGAAAGCTTTCGAAATTATCACTCCCTATGCCTCATTCCTAAATGAGATATAACACATCAAACAAGTGAATGGTTAAACTGTTTTGAAAGGGGGAAAAATCTACTTTCAATTGAAACGCGACTAGGGGAAAGGGCTGTGGTTTACCACAATACTACATAAATGTCTTCAAAGTCAGCAATAAATCACCCACAACACATATTTTAAAGCTTATCTTCAGGTATCTATGCCTTCCTAAATATACCAATCTTGCCTCAAAAAATTTTTATCTCACGTTAAACCTGACACCAACCAGTATCCCTATCAAGTATCTTACTATAAAAATAGCCTGCAAATGTCAACAGCATGAAGAAATTACTTCTTTTTAGGTATTTGCTAATCAATGTATTTACCACACACAAAACATATTCCACAAACCTAGTTCCATTTCACTTAGGTAAACCATGAACACTCAGAGGTACAGAGTCTTCATCTTTAATATCAGATCATTCTGGAGTGTGTGAATATTAAATACAGTCTTATGTTTGAAAGTGCTTTGAAACTCCAGAGATACTACTTTTATTACAATTACCTTTTCTATTTCTCTTTGTGTAGCTCCTTCCTTTTTCAAACGTTCCTGCTCTACACACTTGGCATTGTAATTTTCCTTGGATTTCTGGAGGGCCTGAGTAATGCTTTGAATGGTTTGAACAGCTTCCAGAGTTCCTGCAACTTCTTCTTTAGTCTGAATGGTACAAAATGATTCATCAAAATGACTGAACTGCAAAACACTCAAATCTCTGATCAACTAATCCTTTAGCAGGAAAAAACAGATACCTTTTTATGAGATTTTACTTGTTCTTCTCCATACTTCTGAACTTCCTTTATTAATTCTTGTAATTTTCTAACAAGATCCAAGTGACAATTTGCTAATTTCTCTGTAGATGTTTTGAACACATCCCACACTGGTGCAAATGTTCTGAGGGAAAGAAAATGCAGGAATTATTTAATAAAAGAAAAGATGAAGACTCCAAAATAGAACCAACAGAAACAATGTGATATTCAGCAATTTTAATTAGATAAAATAAGAAATTAAAATAAATCACAAATGAAATGACTGACAGGTTGACATTGATTTTTAATCCTTGGTTAATTAAAATATTTTTGAACCTTAAGTACACAGAAATCCAGTAAAATATTTACCAAAGATTTGGCTATGGCCCTGTCTTAATTTTATCATACTATTTTCTGAGTTGATTTGGTTGGGTTTTTTTTTGGGGGGGGGGGGTTAAAGATTTTATTTATTAATGAGAAACAGAGAGAGAGAGAGAGAGAGAGAGGCAGAGACACAGGCAGAGGGAGAAGCAGGCTCCATGCAGGGAGCCCGATGTGGGACTCGATCCCGGGACCCCAGGATCAGGCCCTGGGCTGAAGGGGGCACTGAACTGCTGAGCCACCCGGGCTGCCCTGATTTGGTTATTTAGACTTGTATCAGAAGCCTTTCTGATCACTGTCTATTGTTAAAAATTAACTCGTTACCAATTTTAATTTTTGACTATTTAGTGCTCATTTAAAACGCTTCATCACAAAATAAAAGTTCCCCTGAATTCAAACATACAAAAGTCAAATGCACACATGATTTTATAAGAATCTTCATTATAATCATTTGAGAATTATTTTAAAACTGTTACTTGAAATCTTGTTTCAGGTCATTTTATCTATGTACTTTAACACTAAGACAGTTCTTAGTACATGGTGCATAATGCATGGCATACTTTCCTACCACTTTTTCTCAATATTGAGAATTTAGTATTTTCAGCAGGTGCAAGTATATCCAAGAATTGCTACATGATTATCTCCTGGATAATACTTAGGATGTCAATGAACTCAATCTGGTCAATAGGGAATAATCTTAGGGTAATTTTATCCTGTGTTTTCCTGGGGTACTACCTTAGATAATTTCAAAGCACCTGTTTCGCTCCAGGACCAGACTTCCACTAAAAAACAAATAGCATGAAGCAAAAGGTGGAGAAAATTATTATCCTAATATGCAGTCTGTCCCAATTACCACATTTCCTATCCAGTAAGAATGCTAAGTCACAGTGATCATTTTAAGCAAAAGTAAAGAAGTTTAAAGAAGAAAGTTAAGATACTTAGAGCTGTTCTGATTAGATCTCACCTCGCACTTTAAAATCTAATCAGCATCAAATCTGGCAAGGAGTTACACGGAAAACTTTGGGAGTAAAAAAAAAAAAAAAAGATACCTACAAAATATCCACTCACTATAGCACCAAAATACATTACTTCATGTAAGCCTGATACATGATAGTGTGGGTTTCACAAAGCAGGAAGATGGGAGTGTCCCTTTACCAAAAGAGTCTTTACACCATAAAGAGATTCAACATGAGACTTCTTTAAGGACAGGTTTCTTTCTTTCTTTCTTTTTTGAAAAGATTTTATTTATTTATTCATGAGAGACACAGAGAGAGAGGCAGAGACACAGGCAGAGGGAGAGGGAGAAGCAGGCTCCATGCTGGAAGCCTGACGTGGGATTCGATCTTGGGCCTCCAAGATCACGCCCTAGGCTGAAGGCGGCGCTAAACCACTGAGCAACCCGGGCTGCCCTAAGCACAGGTTTCTTGAAGGAAGGTCAAAAATCATTACATTTTTAAAAGTTTGATATACACAACTTTTTTCTGGTCAAGCAATACACATTGATGTATATTAAGCAATAAGAAAGAAAACTGACAAGTCTGAAGTTATGTTTAAACAAAAAAAATACAGAAAGAGGAAATTCAATTTAACTAAATATACATCAGTAAAACATTAATATTTAAAATCTTTGTCTTAAGTGACGACAGTAACACATAAAATATTATTTATGAGAAACATGCATTCCAAAGAGAAACATTGCCAACATCTTTATTATCAGGAAACACAGTTGAAGTCAATCCATGTTTTTTCTATCTCCCACCTGATAACTAAAAATAATGAGAATTTCCTATAATAAAACCACAGTCGATTGTTTAAAGCCAGCTTCTGCTATTCCAGTTACCTTCTGGCCCTCCTACTGTGGTAATAAATAAACAAGAAATTATGTTTTAGAAGAGGTGTATGTACATAGAGGCTTTAGAAAAAGGAAATTGCCAGAAAAAAAGTGGAGAGATGGAAAAAGAATGAAGAATGAGATTATACTGAAGGAGCAGAGGGACAGAAAGAATGAGAAGACAACTGGGAAAAAAAAAAAAAAAAACAGCAATAGATGGCCATCATATAACAGTCCCCACTGTCCTCTAGGTAAAAACGGTGGCAGCTCCCAACGTTCCTAGCCATAGTACAGGGCGATAGAAGGTCCTCTCAGCTGCAATTGTCAGCACTTAATACAATGGACAGTGTGTTTTATAATGGACTCCTCTTTATCTGGGCCACAATTTAGTGAGTTTTTTTTTTTTAAGATTTTATTTTTATTTATTCATGAGAGACACACGGGGGCGGGGGGGGGGCAGACTCCATGCAGGGAGCCTGATGTGGGGCTCAATCCCAGGTCTCCAGGATCATGCCGAAGGCAGGCACTAAAACCCCTGAGCCACCCAGGCTGCTCTTAGTGAGATTTTTATTTAAATTCATCCAACCACACCAGAGAATACTTTCATAAAAGGCATTCTTAACCAGTGTTTTAGTTCACAGAACCATATGTGAATCTAATAATCAGTATAAACCCTCATTGTCAGAAACATGAATACGAATGTAAAAATTCAGGGTATTCACAGATTCATCAGAATCCCAGATACAAAGAAATGTGTTACTATCACTATAAAAATCTTTATAAACATTAAATTATTTTAACATGTTATTTAAAACATATCCTTTCCCCAAATTTTAGATAATTAAAAAATATTAAATATTCCTCCTATAGCTGTTGTGGTTTATTTTTTTATTTTTTTTTTAATTTTTTTTTTGCTGTTGTGGTTTAAATCATACAATATTTCTTTCCCAAACTATTAAAGCCATGTAGCGTATCTTAAAGTATATCTTATTTTAATATTCATTTTTCAAAGAACACATTTTCTCACTGCAAATTTTCAAGAGAAGGATTTAGTAAATCTATAAAATCATAAGAGACATTTTTAATGCACTGTAATCATTTCAATAAAGTTTGAGTTTCTAAAGATCATTGTTCAACAGATTTTAAGTGAACTTCTAGAAAATTACAATACCATGCATAACACACATTTATAACCTCAAAATTATACTATCGAATGACTATCTAGTTTAATAATGGGAAAAAATAGGTTTCATTTACTTTGACTGCATTAACTGATTCACCAAGTTCAAATATATTTTCTATCAAGAATTCATATGTAGATATTTTAAATAAGTAAATTACATATAATTATACTTATGAACCATTATGTCTTCAACAAGAACCTAATATTCTCAAGAACTATGCCTACGTCAACATTAAAAAAGAGTTTTTCAAAGAAATTAACTCACCCAAGTTGTGAATAATTGCTTGCGGATTTTGCTAGTTTTGTCATTGACCTGGAGTATGCCTCTTCTATTGTAGCTCTGTTAAATCAAATTTCCATATGGTAAGAGCTCTTAAACACACAGAAAAATTATCAAAATATAATTAAAACTATAGAAACAAAAAAATCCAAATTATATATTAAACATAAGTAGTTACTGGGGTGCCCAGTTGACTCAGTCAGTGGATCATTCAACTCTTCATCTCAGGGTCATGAGTTCAAGCCCTATGTTGGGTATAGAGCTTACCTTTTTAAAAAAAAGTAGGTATGTGGTCATGAATTTCTGGCCTATCCTTAAATGCCCATTGTGCACATCTATTTAAAGAACTAATCTGGTACAGAACTAAAAAAAATTTGTACCAACAAAAATACTTAAAATCATTACTCTATTTTTAATATACCAGCGGTTATGTGAACAAGTACAAGAACACCGCTTCTTATATTCCATTTCTCTGTAAACTAATTCAGTGCGAATGTCATTTGCATTTAATACTTCTTAGTGTACTTAATAGTTTTATTATTCTTTAATACTGTGATTTCACTTATTATGCATATTTAAGAGAACAAAAAACTGAGGATTGTCATTTGGCCAAAACCAAATAAAATTATTAGCAAGTCTGAGGTCCTGAATTCAAGGTTTAACCTATTTTGTGATTAGACTGAAAATACAAATATTTCACACTAGAATACTGTGTTTTATATAGCTACTATTTAGCACGTAGGACTTTAAGCTTAAAAAAATCAACCAAAACCATTAAATATGCAAGAAAAAATTTTTTCCCAAAGACACATAATCTCAAATACAAAATACGAGATTTTTTCTGAACCTCTTAACACAAGAAAAGTTAGGTTCTATCGTAACTCTCCCATTACTACCCTGTCCCTTCTCAATATGGGCTACCCATAACAGAAATGGTCTACAAACCACCATGGCCCTTCCATCTACTTTGGTAGGTCCAACTACCTTTTTGCTTTAAACGTCCAAATCCAGATCTCTACACTGTTCTTACATCAAATCATCAGTTTAGTATCTAAATGCCTCAAACGTAACTCGGTAGGGATCTTAAGCCCCTCAAACTCAGAATATTCAAACCACACGTATCTTCAAACTCATCCGCAATCCCATGCCCACAAAACCCAGCTCTAACAAAAATGAACTATTAACAGTAACTGCCTCTCTCTGATGGAACTGTGCCTTTTTTTGCACCTTTAAACTTCTGATGTCTTTTTAATATATCGTATCACAAAGGCAGTACTTTGATCACCTAAAAAAATGTTAATACAGAAAAAAACTAGTATCTCAATGGGTAAGTTTAACAGCAAAAAAGTGGCTTAATCTATAACAGTAAACTGATTTAAAAAAAAACAAAAAACAAAAAAAAAAAACCTCCTGATGAGGAAAACCAGAAAAATATGGAGAAAAAGGGACTAAACTATAAGGCATCAGAGAGCTCAGGAAGCAAGTAAGAATGAGAAGGATAGATCTACGAGAAGGATATCTAGAGAAGTCAGATATCAGCTGATTAGCTTTTCCCTGGGGGGCATCTAGAAGCAGCAGCTGAGACTAAGAAGGGAGCAGAGTTTTTCAATGCTTCACAGGGTAAGGGAGACAAAACTAGATTCAGACTTACCAAAGATGAGAAGCATGGGAAATCTCATGTCCTCTGAGACTCAAGGAGTAAAAAACATAAGTAGGCAAGCTCTCAAAGGGACTACCAACAGTACCTTTTCAAACCCTGATACTGGATCCTGTATGGATGTCATATACACACTCATAAAACCTTCAGACATAAGCAAATAAGACAAATGAACAAAACCCAGGAGGAACAAATTAGCAACGTTCCAAATGCTGAGAATGTAAAGCTGAGATTTTATGAGTTTATATATTATCTTTAAGGAGACAGTACATTAAATCAAGAATTTCAGGGGAACCTGGCTGGCTCAGTCAGTAGAACATGTGACTCTTGATCTCAGGATCCTGAATTCAAGCCCCACATTGGGTGCAGACTGTACAGGTGTATAGATAGATATATATAAAATATAAATAATGAATAAAATATAAAGAATTTCAGTCAAGAAATGGAAGTCAAAAAAAAAAAAAAAAGAAATGGAAGTCATTTTTAAAAAGTGAAGTAAAAGCAGAGCAAATTTGAAAAGAGACACAAATTCTGTATCTGAAAAATACAATATCAAAAATTATTATCTTGGGCACCTGGGTGGCTCAGTCAGTTAAGCATCTACCTTCAGCTCTTCAGCTCAGGTCAGGATCCCAGGGTCCTGGGATAAAAGCCCTGTATTGGGCTCCCTGTTAAGCAGGGAGTCTGCTTCTTCCTCTACTCCCTCCCTCCTGCTCGTGATCTCTCTCTTACATTGTCTCTCAAATAAATAAAATCTAAAAAAAAAAAAAATTATCTCAACTCATGGGGTTAAATAGCAGATTCAATACATTATGGTAAGAATTAATAAACAGGAAGAGAAGTGAGAAGACTCTATCCTGGTATAAAGCTCAGAGAGACAAAAGAGGGATCCCTGGGTGGCTCAGCGGTTTGGCATCTGCCTTTGGCCCAGGGTGTGATCCTGGAGTCCCGGGATCGAAACCCACATCGGGCTCCCTGCATGGAGCCTGCTTCTCCCTCTGCCTGTGTCTCTGCCTCTCTCTCTGTGTCTTTCATGAATAAATAGATAAAAATCTTAAAAAAAAAAAAAAAAGGCCAAAGAGTGGAAAAGAGAAAGAGAAATGGAAGAATGGAAAACACAGAAAGGACAAAGTAAAAAAATCTAATGTGTAAAGGGAAAAAACATTTCCAGAGATAATGACGGACCATTTTCCAAAGCTGACAAAAGATATCAAACAACAGATCCAAGTAGCCCAACAAACCCTAAGAGGATAAATAAAAAGAAATCTATACTTCATCAAATAGTAAAGCTATGTCTATTCCTAGGTAACATATGTTTACACACAGGTGAAAACTGCTGAAAATGAAAGGCTAAAAGAAAATATTAAAAGCAGCTAAACCCTTCCTACCACCAAATGTTACCTTTAAAGAAGCAAAAATTACTCATAGCTAACATCTCAACAGTAGATGCTAGAATTAATTTTTTAAAATGCAGTGAAATGCAAAACTGTGAAAATCCTAGAAGATAACGTAAGAGAGAAGACCCAGAAGACCCTGGGTATGGTGATGTCTTTTCAGATGAACAACAAAGGTAAAAATCTATGACAGAAATCAATAATAAGTTGGACTTCATTATAATTAAAAATTTCTGCTCTGTGAAAAACAATGTCAAGAAAATGAAAAGCCACAGACTGGGAGAAACTACTACAAATGATACATCTGAAAAAGTATTATTACCTCAAATATACAAAGAACTCTTTAAATTGAACAATAAGACAACAACCTGATTAAAAAATGGACCAATGACCTCAAAAGATAGCTCACACACACACACACAAAAAGATATACAGGTGGCAAATAAGCATATGAAAAGATGCTAAACATTATATGTCATCAAGGAAATGTAAATTAAAACAAGATACAACTACATACCCATTAGAAGGACCAAAGTCTAAACCACTGAGAAAATCAAATACTATCAAGGATGTGGAGCAAAGAAATTCTCATTCATGGCTGATAGAAATGCAAAATGATACAGTCATTTTGGCAGTTACTTACAAAACTAAACATATTCTTACTGTATAATCCAGCAAAGGAATTCTTTGGTATCTACCCAAAAGAGTTGGAAAGTTATGTCCACACAAAAATCCACAAATACTTAGGGCACCTTTATTCATTACTACCAAAACTTGGAAGCAGCCAACATACTGTTCGATAGGTAAATGGATAAACTGGTACATACAAACAATAGAATATTATTCAATACTAAAAGAAATGGGTCACCAAGGCATGAAAAGATATTAAGGCACCTTAAATGCATATTACTAAGTGAAAGAAACCAATCTGAAAAGTCTATTACATACTGTATAATTTCAACTATATGACATTTGGAAAAGGCAAAACTATGAAAACAGTGAAAAATAACACAAACAATTCCTAAGACAGTGAAAATACTCTACATAATACTGGAACAATGGATACATACCATTATTTGTCCAAACCACATAATGTACAATACTAAGGGTGAATCTCAAGGGAAAACAATGGACTTTGGGTGATTATAATGTGCCAATGTAGGTTCATCCTTGGTAAAAAAAAAAAAAAAAAAAAATGTACCATACTCCAGAGGGGTGGGAAGATGGACAAAATAGGTGAAGGGGATTAAGAGATACAAACTTCCAGTGCACAATAAATAAATTATAGGTATGAAAAGTACAGAACTGGGGGGGCACCTGGGTAGCTCAGTGCTTGAGTGTCTGCCTTTGGCTCAGGGCGTGATCCCAGATCTCAATCCTAGGATTGAGGCCCACATATCAGGCTTCCCTCTCATGAATAAATAAAATCTTCAAAAAAAAAAAGAAAAAAGAAAAGTACAACATTGCGAACAGAGTCAACAATATTGGAATAACTTTGGATAGTGACAGAGGTAACCACACTTACAGTGGTAAGCCTTCTCTAACGTACAGAATTGCAAATTCCCTATGTTGTATGCCTGAAACTAATATAAATTTGTATGTCAACTATACATCAATTAAAATTTTTTAAATAAAAATTTTTTTAAATAAGAAATTAAAAAAAAATGTTTTAAATATACCATTCTGGTGAAGGATGTTCAAAATAGGGGAGGCTATGCATGTGTACGAGCAGAGATAAATGGGAAATCTCCATATCTTCCTCTCATTTTTGTTGTAAACCTAGGATAACCACTAAAAGAAAAAGTAAAAGAGGGTATTACTTCTAAGCTAATAGAAGAAAAGATAATTTTTTAAAAGGCCAAAAAGCAAGAAAGAAGAGGAAAAAATAAAACATAAATAGGATACATAGATAACAAATACTAAAATAACATAGAGTCTGGCAACCTACAGCACCATCAGGCAAATATGGCCCATTACACTAAGTGAAATAAGTCTGACAAATACCATAAAGTATTTCACTTATGTGAAATCTAAAAAACAAATGATCAAACAACACAAAAAAAAACATAAACAGACCTATAGATACAGAGAACAAACTGGTGATTGCCGAAGGAGAGGTAAAAGAAGGGATGAGGGGGAAAGGACAATATGGGTTAAGGAGAGGGGAAAGGGTATATAGGCTTTCACTTACGGAATGAGTAAGTCATATGAATGAAGCATACAGAGGGAATAGGGTCAAAAGTACTGTGATAGCACCGTATGGTAATAGTAGCTACACTGTGGTGAGCACAGCATGTACAGCTGTCCAATCACTATGTCATACACCTGAAACTAATGTAAACATATGTGTGAACCACACTTCAATTTAAAAAAAGAATCTGTATCCACCTACTAACATGGGTTCGAATATATAAAGCAAAAATTGACAGAAGTACATGGATAAATAGAAAAATCACAATCAAAATGAAAGATTTTCAATAGAACTCTCTTGGGAAAGGATAAAATGGGTAGGATTAAAATAAAACAAAAACCAGTAGAGATAGATTAGAACTGAACAGAATGCACAAACTTAAATACATATAGGCAACAAATACAAAATACAGCCTTTTCAGGTACATGCAGGTATTTGCCAAAATTGACTGTATCTGGTCTGTAACCTAAGTGTCAACAAATTTCAAACCACTGAAATCATACAGAGTATGTTCTCTAACTACATGTAATTAAGCATAAACAAATATATACCTTTAAAAATCACATATTTGGAATTTTAGAAATATACTTCAAAATAACCCAGAGAGGCAAGAAAAAAAGCACAAGGAAACTTAGAATATCTTTAAACAAAATATAATGAAAATCCTATTACTCAAAACTAGTGAGGCACAACAAAGCAATGTTTGAGGCAGATTTACAGACTTTAATGAATATATCAAAAATGAAAAAAGGGGGCAGCCCCGGTGGCACAGCGGTTTGGCGCCGCCTGCAGGGTGTGATCCTAGAGACCCGGGATCAAGTCCCATGTCAGGCTCCCTGCATGGAGCCTGCTTCTCCCTCTGCCCGTGTCTCCGCCTCTCTCTCTCTGTGTGTCTCTCATGAATAAATAGATAAGATCTTAAAAAAAAAAAAAAAAAAGAAGAAAAGAAAAGAAAAAAGGTTGGGATGCCTGGCTGGCTCAGTTGGTGAAGTGTGCAACTCTTGATCCCGGGGTTGTGAGTTTGAGTCCCACGTTGGGTATAGAGATTACTTAAAACAATAAAATCTTTGGGATATCTGGATGGCTCAGCAGTTGAGCCTTTGGCCCAGGGCAAGATCCTGGAGTCCCGGGATCTAGTCCTGCACTGGGCTCCCTGCCTGGAGCCTATTTCTCCCTCTGCCTATGTCTCTGCCTCTCTCTGTGTGTCTCTCATGAATAAATAAAATCTTTTAAAAAATAAAAATAAAATCTTAAAAAAAAAGATGAAGGGATCCCTGGGTGGCGCAGCGGTTTGGCGCCTGCCTTTGGCCCAGGGCGCGATCCTCGAGGCCCAGGATCATATCCCACATCGAGCTCCCTGCATGGAGCCTGCTTCTCTCTCTGTCTATGTCACTGCCTCTCTCTCTCTGTATGACTATCATAAATAAATAAAAATTAAAAAAAAAAAAAACAAGAAAAACCAAAAAAAAAAAGATGAAAAAAGGCTGAAAATCATTGTCAAACATCTGTCTCAAAATTAGAAAAACAGCAAATTGAACACAAAGTAAAAGGAAATAAGGAACAGAAAGTTAATGAAATAGAAAATAAATATACAAAAAGGGTCAGCAGAGCCAAAAGTTACTTTTTTATACAAATTATTAAACCAACAAGCAACAAATGAAACTGATCATAAAATATAGAGAAGGCACAAATAACCAAAATCAGGAATGAAAAGGGGACATCTAGTACAGATCCAGCACACATTTATAAAGTTCATAAAAGGGAGCACCTGGCTGGTTCAGTCAGCGCGCGCAACTCTCTATCTCAAGGTCATGAGTTTCAAGCCTCCTGTTGGGCACAGACCTACTTAAAAATAAATAGACAAATAAATAAATAAAAATAAAAGTCCGGGGATCCCTGGTTGGTTCAGCGGTTTGGAGCCTGCCTTTGGTCCAGGACATGATCCTGGAGTCCCGGGATCGAGTCCCACATCAGGCTCCCTGCATGGAGCCTGCTTCTCCCTCTGCCTATGTCTCTGCCTCTCGCTCTCTCTGTGTCTCTCATGAATAAATAAATAAAATCTTTAAAAAATAAAAATAAAATAAATAAAATAAATAAAAATAAAAGTCAATAAGAGGACATTAAGAGTAAGTTTTTTCTAACAAATCTGAAAATGTAGATGAGGGATACCTGGCTGGCTCAGTCAGTAGATCATGCAACTCTTGATCTCAGGGTCATGGGTTCAAGACCCATTTTGGGCATGTAGCCTACTTAAAATAAAAATAAAATAAAAAATTTTTTAAATGTAGATGAAGGCAGCCTGGGTGGCTCAGTGTTTTAGTGCCTGCCTTCAGCCCAGGGCGTGATCCTGGAGACCTGGGATCGAGTCCCACGTCGGGCTCCCTCCGTGGAGTCTGCTTCTCCCTCTGCCTGTGTCTCTGCCCCTCTCTCTCTCTGTCTCTCATGAATAAATAAATAAAATCTTTAAAAAAAAGAAAGAAAATGTAGATGAAATAATTCCTTAAAAATATAACTTATCAGGGTGCCCAGGTGGCTCAGTCAGTTGAACAGCAGACTCTTGATTTTGGCTCAGGTCATGGTCTCAGGATTATGGGATGGAGCCAGCCACCCTACATACACACTCAGCAGAGAGTCCACTTCTCTCCTTCTCCTTCCGTCCCTCCCCTCATTCATGCGTGCACACATCTTCCCTAAAATAAATAAATCTTTAGGTGTATATATGTAAAACTTGTCAAACTCATCGAAAAACTGAAATATCTGAGTAATCCTGTAAGGACTGAAGAAATTAAGTATGTAATTTGAAACATTCCTAGAAAGATGATTCTACCAGCAAAATCTATGAAATACATAAAGAAGAAACTATAATATTCCACAAATATTTTCAAAGAATAAAAAAATGAGATATACTCCCAATTCATTGTATAAGGTCAACTAATCTGGATACCAAAACCTAAGAAGAGTTAGATAAAGGAATTTTTCAGGCCACTATTTATCACAAATATAGATGCTAAAATCCTAAATAAAACAGCAAAGTGATCCACTAATATACAAAAATGATAATATATAAGGACAGCCCGGGTAGTTCAGCAGTTTTGCACCGCCTTCAGCTCATGGCCGAGTCCTGGGATCCAGTCCCGCATCGGGCTCCCTGCATGAAGCCTGCTTCTCCCTCTGCCTGTGTCTCTGCCCCCCACCTCTCTGTGTCTCTCATTAATGAATAAATAAAATCTTTAAAAATGATAATATATCTCCCCCAAGTTGAGTTTTTATCAGGAATAAGAAGTTAGTCTAACATTTTAACTTCAGTGTAATTCAGTTCTTAACGAGATGCCTGGGTGGCTCAGTGGTTGAGCGTCTGCCTTTGGCTTAAGGCATGATCCCACAGTCCTGGGATCGAGTCCCACGTCCGGCTCCCTGCATAGAGCCTATTTCTCCCTCTGCCTGTGTCTCTACCTCTCTCTGTTTCTTATGAATAAATAAAATCCTAAAAAAAAAAAAAAATCAGCTTTTAACAAGGAGGAAAAAAAGAAAAAAAATCTTAATAGATACATGAAAAGCATTTGATCAAAGTCAACAACCATTCATAATTTTTTAAAAAAAGTAGAAAACAGTAAACAAATGGGAATTTCCATTATCTGATTAACAGTAAGGAAAGAAGCAGAATAAATATATCATATTTAAAAGTGAAACGTAAAAAAAAAAATAAATAAAATAAAAAAATAAAAGTGAAATGTAAGGGGCACCTGGGTGGCTCAGTCGGTTAAGTGTTTGACTCTTGATCTCAGCTCAGGTCTTGATCTCAGGGTTATGAGTTCAAGCCCCATGTTGGGCTCCACATGAAGCCTATTAAAAAAAAAAAAGAGTGGGGGCAACTGGGTGGCTCAGTTGGTTGGGGATCTCCCTTTGGCTCGGGTCATGATCTCAGAGTCCTGGGATTGAGCTCCATATTGGGCTCCCTGCTCAGAGGGGAGTCTGCTTCTTCCTCCTCCTCTGCCCCTCTTCCTGCTCATGCTCTGTTTCTCTCAAATAAACAAATAAAATCTTTAAAAAATATAGTGAAATAAATATGAGACTAGGAACAGGACCAGATGCCTGCCATCATCATTTCTATTCAGCATTATACCTGAGGTATTAGCCAGTATGGTAAGTCAAGAAAAACCAAAAGGTATGAGGAGTGGAAAGGGATATACAAAACTGTCATTTTGTACAAGATGATTATAAACACAGAAAATCCCAAACAATCTACAGATAAATTGTCAGAATAAGCAAAGACTAACAGATTGCTGGGCACAAAGTCAATATATAAAAATCAAGTACATTTATATATAAATTTGCAACACCGGGCAGCCCAGGTGGCTCAGCGATTTGGCACCACCTTTGGCCCAGGATGGGACCCTGGAGACCTGGGATCGAGTCCCACATTGGGCTCCCTACATGGAACCTGCTTCTCCCTCTGTCTAAGTCTTTCCCTCTCTTTCTCTCTGTCTCTCATGAATAAATAAGATCTTTTAAAAAAATGAATTTGCAACACCTTACCAACAAACTGCTTTCATCCAAAATATCTAAAGAGCTCCTTCAATTTATTCTTTAAAGAGGGGGAGGAGAACAAGAAAAAAAAAACACCAGAAATGAACAGGGGGGCGTCCGGGTGACTCAGCTGGCTGAATGTCCCACTCTTGCTTCCAGCTCAGGTCATGATCTCATGGATCCTGGGATCCAGCCCTGCACTGGATCCACACTCAGCAGGGAGTCTGCTTGAGGAGTCTATCCCTCTTGCTCTTTCCCACACTGCATGTGTGTGTGTGTGTGTGTGTGTGTGCCCACTCTCTCTCCCTCTCTCAAATAAATACTTTATTAAAAAAAGAGATAGAGGGATCCCTGGGTGGCGCAGCGGTTTGGCGCCTGCCTTTGGCCCAGGGCGCGATCCTGGAGACCCAGGATCGAATCCCACGTCAGGCTCCCGGTGCATGGAGCCTGCTTCTCCCTCTGCCTGTGTCTCTGGCTCTGTCTCTGCCTGTGTCTCTGGCTCTGTCTCTCCTTCTATCTCTCAAGAATAAATAAATAAAATCTTTAAAAAAAAAAAAAAAAGAGATAGAGGTACTTCATAAAACAGGAAATGCAAATGACCAATAAACATATGAAAGGATGCTCAAGCTCATTATCGATCAAGAAAATGCGAGTTAAAATCACAATGAGCAGGCTCCCTACATGGAGCCTACTTCTCCCTCCACCTGTGTCTCTGCCTCTCTCTCTTCCTGTGTCTCTATGAATAAATAAAATCTTTTTAAAAAATTAATTAAATAAAATAAAATCACAATGAGATACAGGTATCCCTCACCATCTAGAAGTTCAGCCTTCCCATGAAACCTTTCAAAAGCCAATGGCATAAAGCAAAGAAGCAATTACCATTAATTTATATGGAAAAATTTCTGAGCTTTACTGGACCCAAAAATACCCCTCTTAGGCTTTTCTGATACTGCAGGACACATCTTGCTAACAGATGCACAAAATAAACTGAGGTAAGGCACAGATGCTCACACAGTTCAAAACTACAGCAGCTTGATGCTGAGATGCTGAGCACAGTTCGAAAGGAAGAAGCCTGGCAGTGGCACTTTCATTGTGTGCACTGCCTCCAGAAAGGCTCACTGCAAAACAAACGCCAAATGCTATTTTCTCATTTCGATATTTTGCAAAAACCCAAATCCTCTTCAGATTTTTCCCAGTTAGCAAAAAAAGGCACTAATGTCGATATTTCCTAAGCGCAAAATGACGTAACACAAACCTCTGAAAAGTGAGGGAAACATGTACTACTACTTATCAGAATGATTCAAATTAAAAGACGAGCAATACCAAGTGGCAATGAGGACATGGAATGACTAGAACTCTGAAACAAGGTTGCTGCTGGTGTAAACTGGTACAATCGCCCTGGAAAATTCTTTGGCATTGCCTACAACAGTTACACATACAAAACTCTATGACCTGGCAATTCTACTCTAGGGCATATACCTAATATAAATATGTGTGGCAAGACCCATGTGCAAGAATATTCAAAGCAAAGTTACTTGTAATAGCAAAAACTAGAAATAACCCAAATTACCAAGCGGGCCTAGCCACAAAATAGCTTTATTCAAATCAAATTACCTTGATTTTTTTTTTAAGATTTTTTTTAAAGATTTTATTTATTCATGAGACACACAGAGAGGGAGAGAGAGAGAGACAGGGAGAGACACAGGCAGAGGGAGAATCAGGCTCCATGCAGGGAGCCCGATGTGGGACTCGATCCCGGAACTCCAGGATCATGCCCTGAACCGAAGGCAGGTGCTTAACTGCTGAGCCATCCAGGCATCCCATATCTCAGTCTTAAAGACAACACATTTTAGAAATTTGCAGATTTTCAAAATACATACTTCTTTAAAATAAAACTCAGAGGGGCACATGCCTGGCTCAGCTGATAGAGCATGCAACTCTTGATCTCAGGGTTGTGAGTTCAAGCCCCACATTGGGTGTGGAGCCCACTTAAAATCTAAATCAATCAATCATAATTAAACTACAAATTCAAAAACCTTAGGCTTTTCAAATTATTTTAGCATGTTTCATGATGTTTGTTTAAAATGGTAATATTTGGCAGATGGTGGCCACGGAGGGGGTGGGGGAGGCTGTGCAGGGCAGCAAGTCCTGCCGGAGCCAGAGCTGGAGCCCCAGCCGCCCCAGTACCAGCCCCAGCCGCAGGAAGAAGCCATGCAGCTGAGCTGGGATAAGCGGTGGCATCCCCCATGGACGACACGTTCCTAAGCCTGGACTCGCCCACCTATGTCCTGTACAGGCCCAGAACAGAATGGGCTGATAGAGATACAGTGCCGCAGAACGATGGCCCCAATCCAGTGGTCCGGATCATTTATAGTGAAAAATTTAGAGATGTGTATGATTATTTCCGGATCATTCTGCAGTGTGATGAAAGAAGTGAACGAGCTTTTAAAGTCAGCAGAGATGCTACTGAGTTAAATGCAGCCAATTATACAGTGTGGCATTTTCGGAGAGTTCTCTTGAAATCACTTCAAAAGCATCTAAATGAAGAAATGAACTACATCACTGCAATAATTGAGAAACAGCCCCAAAACTATCAAGTTTGGCATCACAGGCGAGTATTAATGGAATGGCTACAAGATCCATCTCAGGAGCTTGAGTTTATTGCTGATATTCTTATCAGGATGCAAAGAATTACCAAGCCTGGCAACATCGACAATGGGTTATCCAGGAATTTAAACTGGGATAATAAGCTGCAGTACATAGACCAGGTTCCTTTTTTTTTTTTTTAAGATTTTATTTACTTATTCATGAGAGACACAGAGAGAGAGAGGCAAAGACACAGGCAGAGGGAGAAGCAGGCTCCCTGTGGGGAGCCTGATGTGAGACTCAATCCCAGGACCCCGGGGTCATGGCCTGAGCTGAAGGCAGACGCTCAACTGCTGAGCCACCAAGGCACCCCTGTAGACCAGGTTCTTAAAGAGGATGTAATAACTCTGTTTGGAACCAAAGATATTTCATAATTTTTTTAAAGACTTTATTTATTTATTCATGAGATACACAGAGAGAGGGAGAGAGAGGCAGAGAGAGAAGCAGGTTCCACGCACGGAGCCCGACGTGGGACTCGATCCCGGGACTCCAGGATCACACCCTGGGCCAATCGCAGGCGCCAAACCGTTGAGCCACCCAGGGATCCCCTACTTCACAATTTCTAACACCACTGGCTACAATGATAGTGCTATGCTGGAGAGGGAAGTCCAGTACACTCTGGAAATGATCAAACCAGTACCACATAATGAGAGTGCACGCAACTATTTGAAAGGGATTGTACAGGATCCTGGTCTTTCCAAATATCCCAATCGTTAAACCAGTGATTTGATTTTCAACCAAGTCATAGTTCCCCCTACCTGATTGCCTTTCTCATGGACATCTATGAAGACATGCTAGAAAACTAATGTGACAAGGAGAACAATCTCAATAAAGCATTAGAGTTGTGTGAAATTCTAGCTAAAGAAAAGGACTCTATAAGAAAGGAATATTGGGAGATATACTGGAAGATCCCTTCAAAGCAAACACAGCACAGAGTAACCCACCAACAAATGTACAGCAATAACACCATCTGGAAGAACTCAATGGAATCCTTTTATTTTTTTAAGAGACTCTAATGCAGGAGTTTAAAGCGATCATTCCCCAGGATCCCTGGGAGGCGCAGCAGTTTGGCGCCTGCCTTTGGCCCAGGGCGCGATCCTGGAGACCCGGGATCAAATCCCACGTCGGGCTCCCGGTGCATGGAGCCTGCCTCTCCCTCTGCCTGTGTCTCTGCCTCTCTCTCTCTCTATCATAAATAAATTAAAATTAAAATTTTTTAAAAAAAGTGATCATTCCCTTTGCCTGTGCTGTAAAACGTGCATTGCACAGGTATTGCTGTTTAACAAGAACTAAGCATGATGCTCCTTGGGTGCTGCTGCTATTCAGACTAGCAACTGATTATTTTAAAGTAAGGTAAATTGTGGGGAGGGAGGGAAGTTCCTTCCCATGAAGGAACTTTTAAAGTCTTATCAAGGGGCAGCCCAAGTGGCTCAGCGGTTTAGCGCCGCCATTAGCCCAGGGCCTGATCCTGGAGACCGGGGATCAAGTCCCACATCAGGCTCCCTGCATGGAGCCTGCTTCTCCCTCTGCCTGTGTCTCTGCCTCTCTCTCTCTCTCTTCCTCTCTGTCTCTCATGAATAAATAAATTAAATATTTTTAAAAAAAAAAGTCTCATCAACATTTACTCTAATCCCTTAGCATCAGCTCCTCCCTATTTGCAGCACTAATGAATGCAGGTAACTTGTATGTAACAGATATAAGGCAACTTAAATTTGGGTTCAGGAAGCAGGGAACGCAACTGTTACATTAGAGCTGCTATGCCACACTTACAGTATCTTGCTTTCACTGTAACCAACTAATGCCAAAAGAATGCTTTTGTAATAAAATTATAGATGTATCCCAAAACTTGAAAAAAATAAAATAAAATGGAGTATTTTATCCTGCAAAATTCCTCCATTTTTCTATTGTATCACCTTGCTAGTAATAGTAAATTCAATGAAAAATATGTAGAAATTTTCAAACAGTGAATACAAAACAGGAGTTCAGCAATGCTACTTGAAACTATCACGTAAATGTATAGACACCAGATAACCACACTACTTTAAAATGTAACTATAATAATATACTTTTCAAGAGTGTACTTGATAATTTTAAGCCAGATCTAACTAAAATATCCTGGACAGCTCAGTTGGCTAAGTGTCTGATTCTTGATTTTAGCTCAGGTTGTGATCCCAGGGTCTTGGGATTGAGTTCCACCTCTGGCTCCATGCTGGGAGCCTGCTTAAGATTCTCTCCCTAACCCCGTGCCCACTAAAGCACCCCTGTCTCTCTCAAAAAAAATGTTTTTTCTCATTTATATTCTAAAATTTAACTAGATGAATTGTTAAATTACTTATTTAAAAAATACATACCTTTCTCTCACAAAATCTGCTAGTTCTTTTGTTGATATCTGTCCATGTTTCATATTATGGTACAGGACATCAAAGCCACTATTTTTTTCCCCCTAAAATTGAAAAAGATTTTTAGTTTAATGACAACAAATAAAGATTAAAATGACTTAAGAATAACCCTATACTAACCAATATGCAATTCTAATATGCAGGTGAGCTACTTCTCTTTAACTGAACCACTGTTGCTCATTGTATGACTTTAAACTGTATCAAAGGAATACTACACAGTTTGACAAAGTTTAAAATTTACTATATATATATATATACACACACATTAAACATACATGAACACATTCTATAATCACTTATGACTATATTAATGGAATTAGGTCTGAAATTTTAAAAAAATAACATGCAGTGTAATTTAGAAAAGATAACCATAGATCTTTTTAAATACATGACCAAAGCCCATTTCAATTCCTTTAATACACATTAAGGGATTCCTGATTATTGACTTCTGAGTCACAAGAGCCTATTATTAGTCACTTAAGCATTCAATACCACAAAATGCTTTATAATAGCTAACATAAATCTTTTAGTAAACTTAAACAACTTGAGAAGTGAGAAAGGAGATAAAATTTTAACAAAAGAGCAGTAACAGTCATTGGTTAATCCTCAACTAATGAGAAATTAACAGAACAAGACCACTACACAACCCTAGAAAACCTTTACTGCCATTTTTTCCAATAAATGCTAAATTAGTAAGTCATAGGGAAGAAGACAGAAATATCAATTTTATAAATGAAATAAGACTATTAATAAACTAAGCTAAACTAAACTCTCTTTACAATTAGTAGTTTTTCTTCCATGAAAATAATGAATTCAATGTATTTGTTGGAAATAGCAATACAATAAGAAGTACACAATATGAAACCTAATTTTTTTACAGTTCACCAAAAACAGGAAACCTATTTTAAGAACTTCCAGTTATGCTGAAGGAATCCTTAACAAACTTGTAAACTAATATAGAAATAGTAATTATTTTGCCGTATATACAATAAATTAAAATGTGGTATTTGTAATGAGATAATATAGACAATATACTCAGCATTCTGAACATCCATTTCTATTTACCAATAAGAACACAACATAAAAACACAGACTAATGAATCCAAACATATCCATTTGGCTCCTATTTTTCATTTTTAAGATCAAAAACTTATTATCTAACTTTGCTTTTCTTCTATCTGTAGGTTTTTCATGGAAATTTATCCTAGCCGAAAGAAGACTATTCTCTGAGGTAACCATTATTACTAGTTTATATAAGCAAGCAAAAATACATCATCATGCAGATTAGTATGTAAAGCTGCAGACAAAATAATAAAGGGCCTGAATCCTCAAAGGGATGAATTTTATTACTTGAATATAATACATAAATTTACACGTAATTAGACTATCCACCAATTCCCAGTATAGCCCTGAACCCTAAAAAAAAAAAATCAAATCTAAATACTAAAACCATAAAATCAAAGTCTGAAGCTCTCACACCCCAAAATTCTTACTGGACATCTACTAGTTCTCATTTGCACAAAATCTAACAATCAGGGGGGCACCTGGTGGCTGAGTTGTTCAAGTATCTGCCTTCAGCTCAGGTTCTGATCTCAGGGTCCTGGGATAAAGCCCCACTTCCCGGCTCCCTACTCAGCAGGGAGTCTGCTTCTCCACCACCCACTCATGCTCTTGTGCTCTCTCAAATAAATAAATAAAAATCTTCTTAAAAAAAAAATCTAACAAGTCAGGCTACCTGGGTTCCCAATATGCATTATGCATATTCAAATTAGAAATAAGGTGGGAGTAAAGGGCTATTCAAAACAGGCACAGGGACTATTAAAAATACTATTTACCAGGCTTACAAGAGAAAGAAAAAAATCTTTTTTTTAAAGGAGCTAAGAACTTTGAGACCATCTAGTAATTCGGGCAATAAAGTCCTGAGTGTTTCTGCTTCACTGTTACAGTATCAGAAACATTAAACAATTAAGAAAAGGTTAAATTATATTCAGAAATTAAGAAGTCTTTGCAAGAGTAAGCTCTTTATTAGAGAACTTCAGATATCCAAAGAACACATTAGTTCTGGAGGATTATTTATTTCATACAATACAATAAGGAAATGAGGATTATTTATTTAGTACAACAACAGTACTACAGCAGCAATAATACACCCTAGGAAACAGTACTAGCTATTCCATCTTTCAGGTCTTCATTTGGAAAGACAAAGAAAACTCATTCTAATAAGGATGTGATACAGAAGAAGCCTGCCTCAAAAGGCACTAACAGGGCAGCCCGGGTGGCTCAGCAATTTAGCGCCACCTTCAGCCCAGGGTGTGATCCTGGAGACAGGGGATCGAGTACCACGTCGGGCTTCCCTGCCTGGAGCCTGCTTCTCCCTCTGCCTGTGTCTCTGCCTCTCTGTCTCTCATGAATAAATAAATACAAAAAAATCTTAAAAAAAAAATGTTCCTAACATTAGATTATTTTTGGCTGTCATGGTAATTGTATCTTGCTTTTTTCCATTGATTAAAAAGGCGGTGCTAAACTGCTGAGCCACCCAGGCTGTCCCTGTTAGGAACAATTTAAATGTCCATCAACCAGTAACTAAAAAGACAAAACGGGGTATACCCATAAAATGGAATATAATTCAGCAATAAAAACGAACACTGATGCATGAGACTTAACATCATAAACACTTCACGAAGTTAAAGAAGTCAGACACAAGAGACCACATACTGTAGAATTCCATTTATATGAAATGTCCAGAATAAGCAAATATGCTGAGATAGAAAGTAGATGAGTGGGTTGCTAGGGAGAGGGGTTGTGACAAAAGGTACAGGTTTTCTTTTTGAGATAATGAAAAAGTTTTAAAACTGACTATGATGATGGATGCAAATATCGCTATTACGCAAAACCACTGAACTGTACACTTTAAGTGAACTGCATAATATGTAAAATATATCACAATAAATTTGTCAAAGGTGCAAGCGGTATTTTTATCCATTTCAATCAATAAACTTTTGCAGAGAAATCTGCAGTATTAACTGACAAAAGCAGCTATTAACACCATTGCTGGTACAAGGAAGACAATTATTTTGAAGATTTACACTAAGATAGGATTTTTTATGGGCTGGTCTCAATGCACTTTGCAAAGAGCATTGACACTTACATAAAAGTCCAATGACTGTGGCCTGGGGTAAACAAAATCTTGTTATAATCTGATATAAACAAGTCTTAAAAATCTTTGAAATAATTCCTAATATGAAGTAGGAAAAAAAATCTTATCCTTTGAAGATGTTCAGTACAGAACTGTACAAGTCCTTTAAGAAAACACTAACTTCAGGCGCCTGGGTGGTTCAGTCGGTTAAGCGTCTGCCTTCAGCTCACGTCATGAACCCGGGGTCCTGGGACTGAGCCCCACTTGGGGCTCCCTGCTCAACCAGGAGTCTGCTTTTCCCTCTCCCTTCGCCCCTCCTGATGCTCATGTACTCACTCACTCTCTCTCAGTCTCTCGTTCCCTCAAATAAATAAAATATTAAAAAAAAAGAAAAAAGAAAAACCACAAACTTCTCAGGATGTATTGTTTCCCATACTTACCACACTCTAATTTGACTACACTTAACAATTTGATGTTTATCAATCCAGATTCCTTTTCCCATACATATAGTAACAAGTTAACATGTTAACTTTTTATTATGAAAATGAGATCACACTATGCATAGTTTTGCATTAGAATTATCAATTAAACTGAAATTTAGCTAAAAAGATAATTAAGTTATAAGTAAGGTCACAAAGTCATTGGAAACATTCAGATTTTTTTTTCCACCGTAATTTAGAATCCACAAGTAAGACATACTTGAAATTTCAAGTTAAAAAGTCTGAATACATCATCATACCTATTTTGGAAACTCAAAGGTATCTTCTTCTGGTTGATTTTATAACATCCCTTTATACTTAAATCTTTTTAAAATAAATATAAAATACAACCCAATATCTTTTCACTTGAAGAAAAAATGCACCTCTATTAACAAAGCTGTGAAAAAAATCTAGATATAACATACCTCGGTTTTTAAGATCCATGAATAGTAATAGTGGAAAAGCACAAAGCTATAAATCCCAGTGAGTTTGGCTAATGGCCTGGAACTTCTCCTTCAAAGAACATTTTAAGAGCAAGAGTAAACTAAATACTAAAAACAAAAAGCCTGAGGTGTACTTGGGTGACTCAGTGGTTGAGCATCTCCCTTTGGCTCAGGGCGTGATCCTGGAGTTCCGGGATCGAGTCCCCATGTTGGGATCCCTGCAGGGAGCCTGCTTCTCCCTCTGCCTGTGTCTCTGTCTCTGTCACTCTCATGAATAAATAAAATCTTTAAAAAAAAAAAAAGCCTAGATATCGTTCACTTTTGATGATTCCAAGATCTGAAAAACAGGCAGAGGATAGGGTAGACTATACAATCAGACCAAAACTGAAGAGTTTATTTTTACCTTGTTCTTTTGAAAAAAATTTTTTAAAGATTTTATTTGAGAGACAGTAAGAACAAGAAAGATCAAAGAGAGAGGGGCAGAGGGAGAAGCAGACTCTCTGCTGAGCAGGGAGCCCAATGCAGGGCTCCATCCCAGGACTGGAGCTGAAGTCAGACGCTTACCTGACTGAGCCACCCAGGCGCCCCTCCTTTTTAAATTTTTAAAAGAATTTTTGGAAGGGGATCAAAGAGTCAGAAGGTGGTATCATGTGAACAGCAAATAACATGCCTAACCTTCCTCTCAACCTCAAACCGCCTCAAAGGTAATAAATAAATATCATCACTTCCTACCACTCTACATTTTCCTTTTGCTCTAGCTCTTATGTAAGCAGTTTTTCTATAAGCGAATAGCACATTTAACCACAAGTTACAATCTCTTCTTGTTAACCTTCTATTTATACATTGAAATTTTCATACATGATCATCAAAACTATACTACACAACCATTGGCAAGATGTTTTTAAAGCAGAAAACAATAATTAAAGATGTAAAATGAGCACTGCTCAGGAGTCAGAACTACTTGATACAGGTACAAAAGTCACTCAAACACATTTGTCGGTTGACTAATGGGAAGAAATCTTACTATATTTTCTAACCTCTCAGATATATTCTCTAATCTCTTCAATTAGTTAAATCCTTTAAGCCATCAAATAAATTGATATGGATTCAACAAAAATAGCAGAAGCAAAGAGTTAGGAGATAATTTGTTTCATAACTTTTAAATTTTCTGTAATATTCTATAATGAATGTTCATTAATCTCAAAATGGAAAAAAATAAATACAACATCAGCTTTCTCCAAAACTCTTCAACCTGTGCATTTAAAGTCAAAGACTACCTTCTTAAACTGACATCTTGTTCATAATAGTTAAATCTCCTCCTAATTCATAAATGAAAAAAAATTGAAAATAACCTAAATATTCAAACAGGGCATAGTTTTAAAAATTACCTCTTCATTCCATGGAAACCAATGCAAGTCACTGCAAAATATTTTCAAAGAATACTTAATCATATGACAAAAATGCTTGATGGTAATATCATTTGAAAATACCAAGCTTTAGAAAAATACAGCAGAACACACTGTGAATCTTGTATTTCTAAAGATCTTAGAGGACACATGGAAAAGCTATATATAATTTTAATTTTCTTCTGTACTCTTCTATGCTCTACCTATCACATAACAATGGTTATAATTAAATAGGAAAACCATCTTCACTGGCTCATTTCAAACAATTAAAAACTAATACTTCTTAGGATTAAGGTCCAGCATCACCAATTTGCTGTACTTACACCGCACCTTCCTATCTTTTCCCTACAGGCAACCAAACATGCTTGTCACATCTTCTGTGACCTTTATTTCTGCTGTTCCATCAAGGAGCTTGTCCCTGATAGAACTGATGGACTCGGGTGTCTTAACTTCATCACACAGTCCACCAATCACTTCTCAATTTAATCCTCTGAATCCGAATACCAGCAAAATCCTCTAGCAACTTCACCAACAGTTACCATTTTAGGTCTCAGTTGCTGTTGTACTGTTTTCGTTTATCACCCACATCTGACCAGTTTATGCTCATCTCTGTGGACCAATTGCTACATTCTTCCAACTCTAGTATTCTTTAAATTTTCCACACTAGATAAACTGGAAAAACCAAACTCATTCCCTCTACATCTCCATGGCACCATATTTCTATATGGATTTCTTAGGGTGCTTCTGTTAAATGTTTTAGAATTATAAAACCAGGAAGGATAATCTCAAAAAAAAAAATGGACTAAAAAAAGTACTTCCAAAGAGTTATGCTAACCAAATGTACAGGACAATATGAAGAATACCTTCTCCTATGCCTTTGCCTAAATAATTTAAGTAGTTCTGAAAGGATTAGAGCATTCAAGATTTAGTGTGTAGGGTAGAAAAGAATCCAGACAGCAAATTTTTATCCGTTCCATGTCAATGTTAAAGTCTTTCCCCCGAGTTGAACTTAAGCAGACTCAATCGGTATCAATTTCTCACTTTCAAATTTCTCCTACAGGTAAGGCAAAAATACAAAACAAACCACCATTCCACTCCCTGAAAATTTTAAGGACCTCACAATTAAATTTATTGCCATCTAAAAGACTATGATTTATAATGTCTACCTGTCAAGTCTACTTGAACCAACTTAGATGAATGTGGTAGTTTGCATGTTCCTAGCTTGTTGCAGCTGAAAATAATTTGGGCATGGCTAACTGGCTAACAATTATACAAGATCACATTTTCATTTAGTTTATATAATTTGCTTGTGTATGCAGAGATCATCTCTGGAAATTTCTTATTCTTATTTCTTATAAGAAATTGGTAACAAAAAAGAAAAAAAAAAAAAAAGAAATTGGTAACAGTTATGGCCTTGATGGAGATCTTAATGGCTGGGGTACAAAAATATAAAAATAAAAAAGGATTTAGGCACTTTTTGAATACTGAACCATGTAAATTTTGCAAATCTGTTAATTAATGTATATGTAAATATACATACACATAGACTTTTTAAATTTCAGCAGACCACCCAATGGGATATAATAAGCAGTATTTGAAATTTTCAAGTAATAAAAAAAAAGTCTATATTCTGGGTTTTTATAATCACCTCAACTAATTTTCTAAAAATATATATATTTAAATTTGCATATGGATATATCCCCAAGAATATGTGTGTGTATGCATTTAAGTCTCTCATCTAGAATACTAAATTTAGATTGAGAAAATCAAGCAAAGGGTACACCTGGGTGGCTCAGTCCATTAAACCTCTACCTTCTGCTCAGGTCATGATCCCAGGGCCCTGGGATACAGCCCTGCATAGGGCTCTCTGCTTAGTGGGAAGCCTGCTTCTCCCTCTGCCCTTCCCCGTTGCTGGTGATCTCTCTCTCTCTCAAAAAAATAAAAATCTTAAAAAAAAAATCAAGCAAAAATATAATGTTCCACATTCCAAAGTCCTATTACTAGCAATTCCACGCTTTAAAAAAATTTTAATCCTCTCAATTTATCCATGTAAATAATAGATCAACTTTTGGGTATATAACCAAGTGCTCCAAATTTATTTAGAAGTAAAACATGACAATACCAGTGAAATCAACAGACTGGAAAGAGACTTCTGTACTGGTTAAACAATTAAAAAAATAAGGACAAGAAACACAGAAGTACTTCAGGATAAAAAACACCCAAGATAATTATTTCGTTCTTTTTTTTAAAGATTGTATTTATTTATTCCTGAGAGACAGAGAGAGAGAGAGAGAGAGAGAGGCAGAGACACAGGCAGAGGGAGAAGCAGGCTTCCTGCAGGGAGCCTGATGCGGGACTCGATCCCTGGACCTTGGGGTCACGCCCTGAGCTGAAGGCAGACACTCAACCGCTAAGCCCAAGTGCCCCTAATTATTTCATTCTTGATGTGCTGACTGGAAATAATCTTTGGAAAAGGTCACCTAAACTAAAAATGTCAGTTCAATACAATGTGATATATGCTAAAGAATTTATAGAGATCAGGACTACTATGCAAAATGAGATTTATAAGGTATTTAAATCAGCTACATTGTATTTTTTTCCCTTCAAATAATTATCACCAGGGCGTCTGGGTGGCTTAGCGGTTGAGCGTCTGCCTTCGACCCAGGGCGTGACTCCGGGGTCCCGGGATTGAGTCCTGCAGCGGGCTCCCTACAGGGAGCCTGCTTCTCCCTCTGCCTGTGTCTCTGCCTCTCTGTGTGTGTGTCCCTCATGAATAAATAAAATCTTAAAAAAGAATATTATCACCAATGAAATCCATTCCTTAAAAAAAAAAAAAAAAATTAGAGTTAGTACCCAAAATACATAAAGAACTTCTAGAACTCCACACCAAAAACACAAATAATCCAATTAAAAAACCAGAAGACATAGTTCTCCAGAGAAATTTACAGATGGCCACAGACACACGAAAAAATGCTCAACATCACTCATCATAAGGGAAATGAAGATCAAAACCAAGAGAGAGGCGCCTGGGTGGCTCAGTCAGTTAAGCATCTGACTCCTGATTTCCGCTCAGGTCATGGTCTCAGTGTCCTGGGATCGAGCCCTGCGAAAGGCTCCAGGTGCTTAGGCAGTGCTTGGGCACCCTCACCTTCTGCCCCTCCCCCTGCTCATGCTCGCCCTCTCTCTCTCAAATAAATAAAATCTTAAAAACACACAAACACAATGGGTTATCACCTCACACCCTTCTGAATGGCTAAAATCAAAAACACAAGAAATAAGTGTTGGCAAACATGTGGAGAGAAAGGAACCCTCATGCATTGTTGATGGCAATGCAATCTGGTGCAGCCACTGTGGAAAACTGTACAGAGATTCCTCAAAAAACTAAAAAGGAATTACTGTATGGTCCAACAATTCCACTACTGGGTATTTACCCAAAGAATACAAAAACACTAATTCAAAAAGATATATGCAGCCATATGTTTACTGCAGCATTATTTATAATAGCTAAAATACATAAGGAACTCAAAGGTCCATCTATATAGATGAATATATAAAAAATGTTGTGTGTATACACACACACACACACACACACACACACACACACAATGGAATATTACTCAGCCATAAAAAAGAATGAAACCTTGCCACATATAACAACATGGAGGGATCTACAGAGGCTAATGCCAAGCGAAATAACTCAAAGACAAATACAATATGATTTCACTTATATCTGGAATTTAAGAAACAAGACAAAGAAAAAAAGAGACAAACCAAAAAACGGACTCTGAATTATACAGAATAAACTGATGGTTACCAGAAGGGAGTTGAGTTTGGGAATGGCGGAAATAGGTAATTGGGGATAAAGAGCATACTTAACCATGGTAAGCACTGAGTAAAGTACAGAATTACTGAATCACTATATTGTACACCTGGAATTAATATAACATTGTATGTTAATTATACTGGAATTTAAAAAGGCAAATTTTTAAAAAATTTAACTCTTCAATTAAATAATCTGGGTTTATATAAAAATATAAAGCCATCTTAGGGATGCCTGGGCAGCTCAGCAGTTGAGCATCTGCCTTTGGCTCCAGATGTGATCCTGGGGTCCCAGGATCAAGTCCCGCGTCAGGTTCCCCGCAGGGAGCCTGCTTCTCCCTGTGCCTGTGTCTCTGCCTCTCTCTGTGTGTCTGTCATGAATAAATAAACAACATCTTAAAAAATATACATATATAAAGCCATTCTAATTAGTATAGTGCAATGTTGACACAATCAAGAACATTATAAATTAGTATCCTACTCTGAGAAAGAACCAGTATACAGAGACACTTCCTTGCTGCACCTGTAAATATCTTTTTAAAGTTACATCATCTTTTGGAGGACTAACAACTGTTTTTAAATATTAAGGCAATGGTGTGGATTTCTGCTATCAAAATTAATTTTGCTAACCAATGTTAATGGAAAAGAAGAACATTTTCAACTCGATTATCAAAGGCACTATACTTTGTGGCAAAAAATGACTTATCAGCAACAAAACACCTGTTCTGTGGGAAGTTTTAAATACATTTTTCTCTTCAAAGTATAATATTAAGTAATTTGTAACACAGCATACTGTTTTAGTTAAGAAAAACTACACTTTAAAGAAAAAGGCAGGATGTGCTACTTTCAAAAGGACTTGAAAATAGTTTGCATGATTCAAACTTTCCTCTAACAAACGCCACAACAAAAGTTTGTCTTTCTATACGCAGGGAAAACAACAATTAATAGGTTGTTTGGTTAGAAACTTAAAAGTTTCCCATTACCTCACTTTGACAAGCTTTATTTGTTTTGGCAGTGCCACTTTAAATATTAGGGGAGAAAAGTGAAATTAATATTGTAATTTCTCTGTTTCAAGAAGTTATAAATGATCCTAAAATACGTAAATTTTTAAGTTGTCTTAGACAACTATCAGATTCTCAGAAGTTATTTAGTTCCTGTTCCTAGTCTTTCCTAGTTCATTTAGTCCTCCTTTGGAACTTTTTATAAAGCTCCAATTTAGAGCTTTCAGTCCCAATTCCAGGCTTGGAAGTAAATAAAATGCAATCTATTTTAACTGTATTCAATAGTGAGAAAGTGAAGCAAAGACAAAAACAAATTAGACTGGGAATTCTCTCCAGATTTCAGATATCCAAATTTAGTCCTGTCTGTCCCTTAAGAGGGACAAACAAGGGGCACCCAAAAACTAGTACAAAGAATGTTCATAGAAAGCATTACTCATAATAGCCAAAAACAATAGACGAGGCTATGTTCAAAGCTCAATTAACTGAGACAAAAGAGAACTTTAAAATGTTACTGTACAATTTGTAGTAAACTATATTTCAATTTTTTAAAAAAAATCTTAATATACATTTTGGAATTAAGTTATTAGCAAGCTTCAAAAACACTTTCATCCATCAAAAAACGGGCAAGAGGCAACTGGCTGGCTTAGTCACAAGAGCATGCTGGTTCGGGGGCGGAGGGTGGTATAGAGACTACTTAAATCAACTTTTTTTAAAAAGAAAACATTTTGGAATGCCAATTTTAAATCCTCATAATAGTCTTATAAGTTGCCTAAAACCTAAAGTCTGAAGTTGATAGGTTATATATTAACTAATTAATTAGGTTGACAGAGTAAACCTAAAATTCACACAGAAACGAAAGGGATCCAAGAATAGGCAAAAACAATCTTGAAAAAGACAACCAAACCTGGAAGACTCTCACTTCCTGATTCCAAACTTACTGCAAAGCCATGGTAATCAAAACAGTGTTAAGGATAGACAATGAAATACAACTGAAAATTAAGGAGTAAACCCATAAACATATGGCCAACTGATTTTTGACAAGAGTGCCAAGATTTTTTAACAAGAGAAAGGAAGAGCCTTTCAACAAAGGTACTGAGACCAGATATCCACGCAAAAGAATGAAGCTGAACCTACTTCTGGCACCACACACAAATACTGACTTCAAATGGATCCTAGGCCTAAACAGAAGAGCTAAAACTATAAAACCCACAGAAGAAAACAAATAAATCTCTGTGGCCATAGGTTAGGACAAACTTCTTAATAAAACAAAAGCATAAGTAATAAACTAGACTTCATCAAAATTAAAAACTGAGGGGATCCCTGGGTGGCGCAGCGGTTTGGCGCCTGCCTTTGGCCCAGGGCGCGATCCTGGAGACTTGGGATCGAATCCCACGTCGGGCTCCCGGTGCATGGGGCCTGCTTCTCCCTCTGCCTGTGTCTCTGCCTCTCTCTGTCTCTCTCTGTGACTATCATAAATAAATAAAAATTAAAAAAAAAAATTAAAAACTGATGCGTCAAAGGAGAATATCAAATTACATCACACCAGTTGGAATGGCTACTATCAAAAAGTAACAAGTGTCGGCAAGGTTGTGCAGAAGAGGGAACAGTCGCACACTGTTGGTGGGAATGTAAATTCACGCGACCACTATGGAAAATAACGTGAAGGTTCCTCAAAAAATAAAAAATAGAAGTATCATACAATCCAATAATTCCCCCTCTGGGTATGTGCTTGAAGAAAACGAAAACATGAATTCAAAAAGATTTATGGGGGATCCCTGGGTGGCGCAGCGGTTTGGCGCCTGCCTTTGGCCCAGGGTGCGATCCTGGAGACCCGGGATCGAGTCCCACATCGGGCTCCCGGTGCATGGAGCCTGCTTCTCCCTCTGCCTATGTCTCTGTCTCTCTCTTTCTCTCTCTCTCTGTGTGACTATCATAAATAAATAAAAAAAATTATAAAAAAAAAAGATTTATGAACCCCTGTGTTCACTGCAGCATTATTTACAATACCCAAGATGTGAAAGCAACCTAAGTGTCCATCCATAGATGAATAAAGGAGATGTATACATACACAATGGACTATTACTCAGCCATAAAGAAGAATGAAATCTTGCCATCTGACATGGATGGACCTAGAGTGTATTATGCTAAGACAGACAAGTCAGAGAAAGACAAATACCATTATTTCACTTATATATGGAATCTAAAAAAACAAAACAAATGAAAAACAACAACAAAAACAACAGAAACACTCAAAAATATAGAGAAAAAAGTAGTGGCTGCCAGGGGAGGAGGGGATGGAGATAGGTGAAATAGGCGGTTAAGAGGTTCAAACATACTATTATAAATAAGTCATGAAGATGACAAGTACAAGCATAGGAATAGAGTCACTAATACTATAATAGTGTAAGACAGTAATGGCACACTGGTGAACATTTCATAATATATGTAATTGTGGAATATCATTCACCTGAGACTACATTGTGTGTCAAGTATACTTCAATTAAAAATAATTTTTAAAAACAAAATAAATATAAGAAATATATTTTTTATACGGACACCATCAAGAGAATGAAAACAACAGCCCACAAAACAGGAGAGAATGTTTACAAAATTATATATCCGGTAAAAGACTACCCAGAATTAAAAAAAAAAAAAAACACAAAAACGGTTACAATTCAGTAATAAAAACAAATAACCTAATCTAAAAATGGGCAGTGAATCTAAAAAGGTATTTCTCCAAATAAATACCTAAATTTATAGGTATTTATTTGTTATCTCCAAATAACAAATAACCTAATTTAAAAATGGGCAGTGAATCTAAAAAGGTATTTCTCCAAAGAAAATATATAAATAAGCACATGAACAGGTGCTTAACATCAGCCATCAGAGAAACGGAAATCAAACCCGCAACGAGGGACGCCTGGGTGGCTCAGTGGTTGGGCACCTGCCCTCAGCCCAGGTCGTGACCCTGGGTCCTGGGATCGAGTCCCGCATCCGGCTCCCTGCACGGAGCCTGCTTCTCCCTCTGCTGTGTCTCTGCCTCTCTGTCTCTCATGAATAAATAAAATCTTAAAAAAAAAAAAAAAAACGCACAATGGGATAATACTTCACACCCATCCACTGTAATAAAAAAGACGGATAACAAGGATTGACCAGGATGTAGAAAAATTGGAACGTCAGACATTGCCAGTGGGACGGTACACCAGACAGTCACTTTGGGAAAGTTCGGCAGTTTTTTAAAACGTTAAAGAGTAACAACAGTATGACCCGGCAATTCCATTCCCAAAAGAAATGAAAACATACTTCCCCACAACGACTTGTACAAAAAATGTTCACAGCGGTATTACTCACGATAGCCAAAAAGTGGGACCCACCAAACCGTCCGTCACTCATGAGTAGATAGGACAGTGGCAGGTTCGGCCATAAAATGTAATTAAGCGCTGATGCACGCAGCTCAGGGATTAACCGGGGAAACATGCTAAGGGAAGGAAGGAAGCCCATGCACAGCGCAACGCAGACGATCCCACTCAGGCCGCCAAGACCCGCAGACATAGGACTATAGGGGCGGGAGCCTGCAGATGCCTAACCGGCCTAGGCTGACCTAGGGGCGACAGGGGTCACGGCTGCTGGTGGTACAGGGATTCTTTGCTGATGACCCTGTTCTACAACGGCCGCAGGGATGCATGCAAAGGAACGCAGAAAGACCCCTAAGCTGTATGCTTAAATGAGTGTGTACTATATAGTGCGTGAACTGTGGCTTAACAAAGCTGTTCATTTTTATTTAAGATTTACTTATTCATGAGAGACACAGAAAGAGAGGTAGAGACCCAGGCAGAGAGAGGAGCAGGCTCCCTGCAGGGAGCCCCAGAGGGGACTCGATCTGGGGTCTCCAGGATCACGCCCTGGGCCCAACGCAGGTGCCCAACGGTGAGCCCCGCAGGTGTCCAAGTTTGTATGATTTTTTTTATAAAATATTGTATTTATTTATTCACGAGACACGAGAGAGAGAGAGAGAGAGAGAGAGAGAGAGAGAGGCCGAGGGAGAAGCAGGTTCCATGCGGGGAGCCCGACGCGGAACTCGATCCCAAGACCCCGCGGTCACGACCTGAGCCGAAGGCAGGTGCCCAACCCTGAGCCCCGAAGGCGTCCAAGTTTGTATGATTAAAAAAAATAAAAAAAAAATGTATTTATTTATTCATGAGAGTCAGAGAGAGAGAGAGAGAAAGAGAGAGAGAAGCAGGGGCAGAGGGAGAAGCAGGCTCCCCGCGGGGACCTGAAGCGGGACTTGAACCCGGGACCCCAGGGTCCCGCCCTGGGCCGAAGGCAGGCGCTCCCCCGCTGAGCCCCGGGGCGGCCCCACAGAGTTGTTTTTTTTCAAAAAAAAAAAAAAAAACAAAAACCTCGCGTCTCCTATTTGTGCCCCTTGCGGGGGGGGTGGCGCGGGGGAGAAAATAAAAGATTGTGGACCAGGGGCCGACCGCGCGCGGACGGGGGTCGGCGGGGAGTGCGCGGCCCGGTCCCCGAAGGGCCCTTCACCCCCGCGACGAGCGGCGGGCGCGGGGGGTGGGGGCGGGGTCGCGGGGGTCACGGGGGGTCGGGGCCGCCCGCGCAGGAGCCCGGAGCCCGGAGCCCGGAGCCCGGCCCGACCCGCCGCGTCCTGCGCTTTGTCAACAGGCCCCGAGGCCAAGTCCCGGGCGGCGAGGCGGGGAGGAAGCGCGGGCCGGGCGGGGGGCGGGGGGCGGGGAGGTGGGGAGGGGAGGGGGAGGGGGAGCCCGCGGAGCCCCCGCCCCGCCCCCGAGCCCCCCCGGAGCCCCCCGAGCCCCCGCCCCCCGCTTTGTCCCGGCGTCCTGGCCGCGGGCGGACTCGGGGCCGCGCTGACAGCCGCCGCCCGGGGGTGGGGTGGGGGTGGGGGGGGGAGGGGGTCCGCGGGGCCCGGGGCGGCGGCGGCGGCGCGAGGACCCGCCCGCCCGCGGAGCCCCCCCGCCGCCCGCAGGCCGCCGCCCGGCGCGGGAGGCTCGGCGCCCCCAACCCCCGGCCTTACCCAGAAATCCTCGACGAAACGCGCCATGACCATCCCGCCGCCGCCGCCGCCGCCGCGCCAGGCTTCGCGTCCGCGCCCGCCCGCCGCCGGGTAAACACGGGCCCGGCCCCCGGGCGCCCCCGCCTCCCCCGCCGCCGCCGGCCTCCCGGACGCCGGCCCGCACCCGCACCCTCCAGGGCGCATGCGCCACCTAGCGGCCGCGGCGGACGCGCCGGGGCCGGGCCGCGCTGCGCATGCGCCCCGCGGCCGCGCCCGGGCGGGGTCGCCCCGGGCCCCCGGAGTGGCGGGGTCACGGCCGCGCGCGCAGGCCCCGGACTGCCGCGGGAGGGCCGGGCGGCGGCGGGGGGCCCGGGAGCCCGGCTCTGCTCGGGGCGACGCTCCGGACGACGAGGGGCGCGCCCCCAGGGCCCCGGGCCCCAGCCCTGCGCCCCGGGCACGCGCAGGCCCAGGCCCAGGCCCGGCCGCGCGGCGGGACCCACCCCGGGACCGCCCCCCCGGACCCGGCGCCTTGGGAAACAAAATTAAAATTAAAATTAAAATATAAAAATAATAAAATGAAAAGTAATAAAATAATAAAATAAATATAAATATAAATAAAACAATTAAATATAAATAAATAAAAATAAAATAAATAAAAATTAAGTTAAATTAAAACAAAATAAAATATAAAATAATAAAATAGTCTTTTCCAGGGCTTGTTCGTTGAAGCCCCTAGCTCTCGTGGCGACTTGTACATTTTGGAAAAACAGACACATCCCGGCACAACGTAAAGGAAACCCCCCGCCCACTTTTCCAGAGTCTGGGAGGGGGGGACAACGTTCAGTCCCGGTAGAGACCGGCCTCAAGGTCGTGGCCAGCAGCTCAGCTCAATGCGCAGTCTGCAGCGCTTGCAACCGAGCGAGCCTCCGACCCGCGACACACTCGGGGCCGCTCCCCCGACACGCGCGTCGCGCCTGCTCAGGTCTCGTGACTCCAAACGGAATGAGCGTTTGCTTCTTGGGGAAAATGATTTTGGTCCTCAAAAGCAAAAACCACACAGTGCCTCGCACGTGCATGGGGCTGTAAAGGGTTTGTTGAATGGGGAGTAAGTGGATACTGGTGTTGTGATTTTTTTCCTTTTCTTAAAAATATCTTTTTTTTTTTTTTTAAGATTTTATTTATTTATTCATGAGACACACAGAAAAAGAGAGGCAAAGGGAGAAGCAGATTCCATGTGCCGGGCCTGATGTGGGACTCGATCCCGGGATTCCAAGATCAGGCCCTGGGCTGAAGGCACATGCTAAACCTCTGAGCCACCAGGGCCGTCCTTAATATCTTTAAAAAAAAAAAAAAAAAAAGAATGTCTTTTAGAAATATATAGGCTGAAAAAAAAAAAAAAAGAAATCTATAGGCTGTAACAATTTGCTTTAAAATAACCCCCCGGGGCAGAGGAACAATGAGTAGGGGCACGGTAGGACTGACTATGAGCTAGTGATTGTTGGGAGCTGGGTTATGGAAACCTGGGTACAGTACTACACTCCCTTTGTGTATGCTTGATACTTCCTTTTCTTAAAAAGTCTTCATAACACTGTCATTTACACCAAGTGTCAGGGGAAGGCTCAATCTGCTACAGTTCTCTGAACCATTAGTCTAGCGCTTTCTTCATCCTGAAAAAAAAAAAAAAAAACTTTAAAAAATACAGCCATCTAGATCTCTCTGCGAATAAGTTTGGCATTAAAATCCTAGTATCACGAGGCACTAACCAGCTGAGACGTAGGGAGAAGAAGCCTTTTCCTAGACTCACGCTTACAGGACCTCACATGTTACAAACACATTAATTTATTAAAAAAAAAAAAAAAAAAGACAGGTAGATGTCTCAGGTAGATCTGGATCTGATGCTGAACTCTGGCCCATAACTGCATGTACCCTCTCCCATGACCAACCCCAGTCAGGCCCCTGGGAAAGACTTCCTCATAGCTCTTGACCTCTGTCTTCAGAACAAAAGGTGTAACTCCCAAGTGCAGAGAGAGCGGTGGGTGGGAGAGCTGCCCACATCAGAGACAGGCTCCTTGAGGGTCAGCGGTGTTTGAGCAGCAGAAGTGCTTAAGCAAGTTAACTCGTCCAATTTTTCCCCCAGCAGGAATGCAATAGATTCTTGCATAACAAAGTGCTGTTTTGCATAACAAAGTGGTGTCAAGCACAGACTCTCCTTTTTTTAGTGTTCTAACACTGACGGTTTAGCCTGGCACTCAAATAACTGCACAGGGAGCACTCCACTTGTACTCGTACCTGTGGTCTCATCAATATATCAGAGGCGGGGTTACCAGAAAGACCAGTATTCCGCGTACTTTGGGGATTTACAAGACTCAGTAGGGCTGAAACCCCATATTCTGTAATTGCCTGATATTTAAATTGTGGGAATTTAGGGTAAACACTGATTAAGGTGTAAATTTCAGCCACATAGAAGAAGAATGTGGGTTGTGCCTAGCGCATTCTGTTCTCTCAAGTGAGGTTTGCTGGGGTGCACAGACACTCTGGCAGAGCGTAGATAAGGCCACCAGAGGGTAGCTCACTTTTGTGCCATTAGGTATTTGTGACCCACACACTTAGCCCTTGCTTATCCAAACACATTTTGAAATTACTAAGAACTGACACACATAACAACACTGTTCCACTCACTGCCTATAACACCTGGTACTTAATAGTCACTCAATAAACATGCAGTGAGACAGTGCATGAATGACTGCACCTATCATAGAAATGTCACGGTGGATGATATTTGATTATGCAGTGACTCCATTCTTTTACTCATACCCTTGGTGCTAGGTCTTAGAGCTTTATAAAAAATAGCATTATTTACATTCTACTTGATATAATTTTCTCACATTGATTTTTTCAAAAGAATTCTTTGGGGCTTGAATATACTTTTTTTTTAATTTCTTAAATTTTATTTATTTATTCATGAGATACAGAGAGAGAGAGAAAGAGAGAGAGGCAGAGACATAGGCAGGTTCTCTGCAGGAGCCTGATAGGGGACTCTATCCCAGACCCTGGGATCATGCCCTAAGTCAAAGGCAGACACTCAACCACTGAGCCACCCAGGCATCCCTTGAATATACTTTTTTAAAGGGTTATTTATTTGCGAGAGAGAGAGAGAGAGAGAGAGAGAGAGAGAAAGCAGATGGAGGTGCAGAGAGAGAATTCTCAAGCAGACTCCCCACTGAGCACAGAGCCTGACCCCAGAAGCCTGAGATCATGATGACAGGAGCCAAAATCAAGAGTCAGCCACCTAACCTAGGGAGCCACCCAGGCACCCCAGCTTGAGTACGCTTCTTAAAGGATAAGCTGCCTTTTGTAACAAAAATTGAGATAATAATATTCAAAAACTGGCTCCCAGGGGTTGCTGCTGGTCCCCACTAAACTCTGCCCCCAAGCATGTGCCTTACTACTAACGCGGTAACAAAACACCCACGACTTGACAAGTGGTAGCAAATAAGAGAGGAGAAATTAACGCAAAATTACCTAAATCTACATTCTCTGGTTTTACGAAATATGGCTTGTCTCCCAGATTTGAGGACAAGATATCCCTTTTCATTCCTTAGTTTGATCTCGTACTTCCCATCTTGAGGTCACAGCTCACACTTCCTTAATCAACATTCAGTTACAAAGACCATTTCCTCATTACTTCATTCGAAACCAGTTCTATTCCCGGAGAGTAGGCTACAAAATAAAACACATGTTTTCCCATTTATTTTCAATACAATTTTGCAAAGGTGCTTCTATGTGTTTCCAAGATGAGAGTGGAAGCGGAGAAGCTGCGCTAACCCTCTCCTACATCCTGCTGATCTCTTCAAGGGCAGCATCCGGTGCAGGATGCAGTAGACCCCATACGCATCTCACATCTCCTACTTGGCGAGAACAGGGGGCAGAAGAACTAAGCTCCACTGAAAGAAGAGAAAGAGGCAGATCCCTGGAGTCTGGCGCTCTCCTGTTTGTCCCCACTCAACAGCAGCATATCGAAAGCCAGAGCTTTACGCAAAACAGAGAGAAAAGCAAAAGCTTAGCAGATGGTGTGCAGCCAGACTGCTCTGCAAGGGCGGGGAGACACAGACACGCTCATCAAAGTGCAGACTGGAGCTAAATATCATCCTCCACGCGCTGGTCTATGTCAGAGCAGCTTCTGGGCACACCCGGCTTCTCTCCTGAGTGCACCCGGGGTTCACTGGCTGTTCTTTGGTGTGGCGTCCTCTCTAAATCCAGAATGAGATGTGCTTTCTGATGGACTCTATCATCATGCTGTGAAACAAACACAGAACACCTGACAGGTTGTTCAGGGGTTTACAGTGCTGCTGACCACAGGAAACCCAACACAAGTTTCAAAAGTGGAAAAAAAAAAAAAAGATAGGGGCACCTGCCTGGTTTGGCCTGTGGAGCACACGACTCTTGATCTCAAGATCATGAGTTCCAGCCCCACGTTATGAAGGGCACTGAGACGACTTAAAATTTTTTTGATTTTTAAAAAGTAAGAAAGGAGAGACACCTGGGTGGCTCAGTGGTTGAGCACCTGCCTTCAGCTCAGAGCGTGACCCCGGGGTCCCGGGATCGAGTCCTGAATCAGGGGCTCCCTGCATGGAGCCTGCTTCTCCCTCTGCCTGTGTCTCTGCCTCTGTGTGTGTGTGTGTGTGTGTGTCTCTCAGAATAAATAAATACAATCTTTAAAAAACAGGTAAGAAAGGAGAATTTGCTGAATTACAGAAAGTCAAAAAAGGTACAATACTGTAGACACATGTTAAGTGGAAAGAGAAGATGACAAGGAAGATACATTAAAATTATAAGAGTGTACAAATATGCATATAAATGGACAAAATCAAAAGAAAATGGAAAATGTATGCGTTCAGGTGTTGAGATTGTGACAATTACTAAACACCTAAAATGTATTCTAAAGTAGGATATAAAGAGCAATCACTGTCCTTTGTTTTGATTTGAGTATAAATGTCACTGGGCCAAAAAAAAAATAAAAAACAAATAAAAATAAATGTCACTGGGCCATATCTTCCTAGGTCTTTCATTAACTCTCTCCTCTCAGTCATTCAGACAATGAGCAATTATTGGGCACTTAACACAATGAAAAGACTCTCTGCTCTAACAAAATTCACAATCTGGGCAGCCCGGGTGGCTCAGCAGTTTAGCACCGCCTTCAGCCCAGGGTGTGATCCTGGAGACCTGGGATCGAGTCCCATGTTGGACTCCCTGCATGGAGCCCGCTTCTCCCTCTGCCTGTGTCTCTGCCT